>NC_050468.1:23493932-24222121 GCF_013373865.1 Monomorium pharaonis | reverse complement strand
TATTTGATAAAATATTTAATAACCAACCAAAGCGTTTTATATAACAAAAGCTTGTCGGACAATAAATACATATTGAAATAATGTTTTGCAAGCTTCGATAGCTCCTTCACTTGAAGAGTTTTCTTTGGCTTTCTTTTGGAAGGTTTGGGAGCTCTTTTTGGTCTTCTTTGGCAGCTGTGGTTGGAACTTTTTCTGCGTTGTTTGGTTTCTTTTACAAAACATGTATAATGCTTCATCATTATGTATCTTTTTTTTCTTGCTTCTCATTTCTACATTATTCGTTATTGTATTCGAGGTATGTAACAATGAACACAATTCCTTGTTGTACAATTTTTTCCTTGCTTCTACTCTTTTCTGTCAAAAAAATATGTTTTGTTGCTTTTTCAATGTAAACTCTGTATTTGTTTTATAATTTAATATGTTATAATATATTTATAAAGAAATTGTTTTCTAAACGGACATTTATTACTATGTGAATATACGGATGTAAACATAAAACAAAATAATCTTTTATTACGTAAAACATAATTTTTGAGTTATATAATATATATTCAATTTATTTATATATTTGATTTATTTAATTATTTAGCATATTATTATTATTGTGCAATCGTGTCGCGATATCGTAAATAAAATAAATGCTTTTTGCGCGTAGAGAATTTGAGTATAGAAATAGCATAACGTTTGAGTATGTTTTAGCTTTAACGCTGCAGTCTCGTGCTCAATGCGAACAATTGAGGACCTTTATAGAATTCCTTAGTGTCATTTGAGAAGAAGCAAACAGTAGTATCACGTTCATGATGAGAACGTGCAGATGGAATTCAAAAGCACGATATTAAAATCCTAATATATATATATATGTATATATATATATATACATATATATATATATATATATATATATATATATATATAATTATTATATATATATGACCTATTTCCTTTTGCGGCCATTTATAACGCAGTACTTGAAACGCGAATGCCATTAGATCGTATTTTATGCAAGAACTTCTGAAAGGATGCGCGACCACACTCTTATATATACAAAGAAAAAGCGGAGTGGAATTATGATAAAGGTTTTTTGCAACTTTACAACACACACATACACACACATGCACATGACTGAAAATGTATAAAATTATACAATATATATGCTATAATAAGATATATCTTAAATTATTATATCTTATTGTTATTAGAAGACACCGCGTGGAAAGAACTCAAGCGAAATTGCATTCAGGCTGCATAGCCATTAATTTCTGGAGAACTCATTAAAAAATTTTAATCGTGCTTTCCAACTAGATTTAAGATTCATTTCATCTTTTTGCTACTATATAACAACATGAGATACGGGCAATGTTCAAGACTATGTTAAAAACATATTTTAAATGTTAGAAAGGAATATTTGGGAGAGAGAGAACAAAATTATTTAATATACATGCTCGCGTATTATATGTTACTAATGAACTCAATAAATTCAATAATATCTTACATTTAATGTGCAAACATATATTTTCAAAATCTATTTTCGTGCTTTTTTGACAGATAATACATTTGTATGTGTATGTATGTGTGTGAATTATGTTTTACGTAATAAAAGATTATTTTGTTTTATGTATACATCCGTATATTCACATAGTAATAAATGTCGGTTTAGAAAAAAAATTTTTTATAAATATATTATAAGTTTATACGCTAAAATTATTAGAAATGATGTGCTTTCAATGCATTCCGATTGGCTTCGCGCATCATAAAGCGAGATCCTTAATTTCCCCGCAACTAAAAATTCTTTTTTCTTCTTAAACATAAATAAAAAGTTAAGATTGCTCATTTCGGTCAGTAGCGGATCTTAGTGTTGAATATAATTTTTCTATTAATTTAACATTCTTAGCTCGTATAAACTGTGCGACGACAAACACAGTTATTAGTAGATATGGATGTATCTTTAATTAAGATCTCCCTATTTACGAAAAAAATTGTAAATAACTTATTGCGAAAAATAATATCTCAGCTAGGATTTAAACCTAAATCTTCCATCATTGAGGGCGTCTTTTTTTATGCCATGGCTCAAAGCATGACGTATATTAAAACTGAGAGAAGCCGGCGGACTTGATTCTAGCAGAAATGTCGTCTGGTGCTTAAGTAAATATGCATCAAGTTGTCTCGGATGTCGCGACCTATGATCGATCGACGAGGTTCCGCATCAGACTGTAACATCGTAATTATCGTCATAAATCTCCGACGTTGCGGATGGCGGAAGTTAAGGCATAAAGTTCTCCACGGATTTGCGCGTCTATTAGCGTGGCCGTGTTGGCTCATTTCAACCACATGTTTCTCGCTCTTTCGGAGATTCCGAAATTCTCTCGTTGCTAGGCGATGAACGCCTTATCTCGCCTCTACCTATGTGGAGTCCACGTTTCCACACCATTGATGGCTATTCAAGGAATATAACCCGCGAATGTTCCCGATTATATATCTTCGATCTTTTAATTTCGCTATTGCCTCTTTATAGCGGCTTTTATCGTAAACCAAGTTTACAACCTGCCTTCGTTCGCAACATCACCATCGAGCTTCGTGATATTCGATGTCTTCGATCGCACATAATTTCAGATCTTCGTTTCCTTTGCACTTGAGTTACTGGAGATAAAGAAAGTTTTCAAGTCAAAGATATGTGTGTTTCAAATGCTAAATAAAGTCAGTTGCCGATCGATCAATAATTTATCCGACTCAAATTTAAGATAGCTAATAATAAGATCCGAGTGCAAGTAATTCTGGCTTGTTGCTAAGACAGATGGTGACATTCGACTCGATTAATGTAGAAAGATTGAGGTCTGGTATATTTTTTAGAGCACGTTAAAAGTATAATATAATCACTAAGTGCGAAATGGCTTGAACGTTGTGAATGGTCTTTGGCCTAGCTCAAGCGACGATATTTTTATTTTATGGAAATGTGCACACGTATTTCGTCGATTAAAATCGCTTTCTCGTGACATTGCATACGAATTTTCTTTTATCGTCGTGACATTTCTTTCAAACGTTGCTTGAAATAAGGTTCAATTTTGCAAGTGCATTATTTTTCTTTTTAAATAAGATACATGCTCTTCAGAGAAATAATCTTGGTCAGTAATAAGTATGACAAATTGTAAAAAAAAAAGAAAACTGTACGTTATACAGAATCTTTTCCACTGAATTTTGGAGCTCGCGAATGTCGAAGATTCTTTTACATATTTTTATGTAATTCTGCCCTTATGTACATTTACATTGCGCTTGTCACATCGCGTTGAATATTTTTACGAAATTCTTTTTCCACGGAACGTAAAATTTGCTTGTCTGGAAACAAAAACAGAATGGTTTGTACGTGACTGAAATTGTGCTCCTGCGCAATCCCCGTTCATACTTCTCTCTTTCTGTATACTATCTTTCCTCTTTATCCATAAAGTATCTCACTCGTATATACGATAGTGATCTGACCATCTGTCTTAGTTGCATGCTGTACTATTCATAACTTTCTTCGATTACCTTCACATACGCAAGCAAAACTTTATCGTATTTTCGCGCTGGTAAATATTTCATGTATTTTCAAACGATATCTATAAAGATAGGAACCGCCACGTCTACGAAATTTCTTACATTTCCAGTACCATTTCGCTCCTTGTTTAACAGATTGGCTTTTTTCTTACCGTTTACTTTATATCCGTGCTCTATCAACATTGAAAAACGCGTCACGTTGTGGATTCTTTCTTTTATTAAACTTCTTTATGATTACTTATCTTGTGCTATTATTCATCTTATGCTATTTCGATCTTTTCAGGTCACAGCAAAGTCCCTGTTTGCTCTTTTCACAACTACTTAAGTAAGTACAATTTATTTGCGTACAGAAAAGTTATCAAATGTGTACTGTTAAATTTTTTTTATAGTGTTGTTTTTATATCAAAAGTTGTTCCAAAATATGGAAAATGTTTCCATATATTGATTTAGATGATAATTTATATACAAAAGTTTTCGACATAAAAAATTAATTTATTGTCATAGTAGAAGAAAAGCATTGAAACAGATTTTCTAATTTGATCCCTTTATTTCTCGAAAACTAGATATTGCACCGTACAAATACTGACAAAAACATGATCTGCTTAAATAATTAAGGAAATAAAAACTCGCAATGGATACGGTTTTTTTCTATAAAAAAATTTACAAAAACAAATAGAACTTATCAATAAAATTGAGAAGGCCTAAATGATCGCAGGTAGATCTTGGTGCTGATTATAATATTTTTTTAAATGTATTAATTTTATCTAACTTAATCTAACCGTCACATATAGTTGTGCTACATGGCGCGTCTTGTGAAGTAGCATAACAGATTTTGAATAATTGACAAGAAAATTATTTTACATCAAAATAAAAAGCTTCTAGAAATCCTGATAGACATTAACTTGTACCAGGGTTGAATAGTAACTAGTTAAAAAGTTGGAAGTTAATAATCCATCCATCCACTTTGTAAAAAAGAGATGTTGCCATTGTATTGTTGCCGCTTTTCTGCGATGTTGATTGGTTTTCTCGCTGCGCTTTGTGTTGCGAGAATAACTGTCATTGTGAATGAATTTTGTCAGCTGTCAAATTTGTATAGACGATTATCTATAGTATAGATCTTTTGCACAAATAAAGTTTTTTAATTTAGAAAAAAATTAATGAGTTGAATAACTAATTAAAGTTAAAAATTAAATCATTTAAATTTAATAAATTAAGTTAAAAGTTATTAGCTTTATGCTAGACATCACAAACGCGCGCTTTGCGCGTCTTATTTAACTTTTTATTTTTTACGCTTTATTTTTTGTTTTTAAAAATAATAAGTTAAATAAGACGCGCAAAGCGCGCGTTTGTGATGTCTAGTATAAAGCTAATAACTTTTAACTTAATTTATTAAATTTAAATGGTATAATTTCTAACTTTAATTAGTTATTTAACTTATTAATTTTTTTTCTTAGTTAAAAAACTTTATTTGTGCAAAAGAAAAAATTATTAGAAAATACGTTCTTGGACGGTGGGAGTCAGCCCTTTTACACAAAGGCAATCGGATATTTATATGTCTCTCATCTTTTTTCCCTAAATTTTTAAACGTTTCTTTGCTATTCAATTATTAAATGTACATATTAATATAATTTATTCTGAAAACATAATTTTTCTTTTACTTTTAAAAACTTAAAAGTAAACTTACTTTTAACTTCTGTGTCACATATATCTACAATTAAAAACTTTAAATATAAACTGAGTGTTTATGCGTTCGCCTCATCCGAAAGCAAAGGGTTAATCAATAGTACAATAGAATTTTAGTTATAAAGAAATTAAAATAAAGAACGACTTTTTTCATTAACTGAGATGGACGCGTAAATTAATAAAGTAAGAAAGTTAAAAATTTACCTAAATGTTAAGCGCATTTTAATTAACAATATATAATTTTTACGTTATTGAAAAATCTTGAATATGTAAAAATACTGAAAAAATGTTTTTTTAATCATAAATATAAAAATATTAAGAACTCGTAATTATTCATGTAACAAAAAATCGTAATAAACAAAGTGTAAGGAGTTAACGTGGTAATTAGTGCATAAATTCAAAACAATCATTAAATATTTTAATACATTACGCTATAATATACATTTTAATTATACAAAGTTTAAATATAAATATAAAACGTTTTGGCTTTGCTCTAAACTATCTTCAAGAAATAAGTGTGTAGTAATCAAATAATTCTGCACACTCCTGACCTAGTGCCAAATAAGAAAATCTTCTAATACCAGTATTTATAGCCGAATAAAAAAGCTATATGTATAAGACTTGAACCTCTTAGCTTTGAAGAATTGATAATAAGATCCTCTTAAGAAGTGAATAAAACCTTCTCTATCAATAACGTCATAAAATCGTTCTCTATCAATAACGTAAATAAAATCATTCTCTATTAATAACGTCACAGAGAAAAAATTATCATATTTATACAAAATTATCATATTTATACAAAAAATACTATAAAAAATGTATTTGTTAAAAACAATTTGTAAGATTTTATAAATAAGAAATAGAAAGTATTACTTTATATTTCAGATAATATGTCTTTCCTCCTTATTATTATTATTATTAATATAATATTATAAGAAATGTAAAATATTACCATATAAATAGATAGTAAGTACAAAATTCCCGCAAGAATCAAACAAGTCTACAGGCTTTTTATTTTCTCTTTTGTGTAAATTATTAAAGTGTTAATTAAAGTCTATATCTTTTTTCTTACACCTATTATGTGTTTGAAGAAATATTACCATATTTCTAATAAACAATTTGAAAATAAATTTTTTCATTTTCTACGAATTTAACTTTTTGAATTTGTTTGGTTTGCAGGAAACTTTCTATTTATGATTAAAATAATTTAATAGAACATATAAAAAGACATTTTTACGTATTTTATTATTATTATTATTATTATTATTATTATTATTATTATTATTATTATTATTATTATTATTATTATTATTATTATTAGCTCTATTTGTACTTAATTTATTATACTTTCAAAATAACTCTTAAAGCGACTTATTATACCCATAGCTGTTAAAAAATCGTTAATCACCCAAGATCCGCTTGAAAAAGCACAATAAAAAGCTTTCGATATTCCAATATAGTAATAAACGTTTTGTTCCAATAACAAAGTGCAATGATATGAGCTTTTAAGATAATATAATCCGAGATATCAAAATGATTATGGCAAGAATTATATTACGTCGTAATAGCATCTCCAGTCACAAAAGTACATTAAAAGCCGCAGTTAAAGTAGTCATGGACGCGCACGTAATTTTCTACAAGATCGTCTATGGGGATTGCAGGCGTAATTAATCTGCGCATTGTTTTAACCTTATAATCGCGTGCGACGCATATTCGTGCAATGGAATATTCTTTAATGCATGCATGCTATGCATTTGTTCATAGGCGTAAATTTTTTTTTAATATTCACGTGTAATCATGACTGCGGAATAGTTTTTCAGAAATACTCGTCTTATAAATTTTGCTCACATACGTATCCTGTTAAATATACATTTAGTAGTTGCTTATCTAATACAGTACTATCATCCTTAATAAAAAATATATATTCAATTACATTCACATATATTTGTTGCGAATATATAGCAAATACTAATCTCATGTGATTTATTAGTTTCGTTTATTGACGTAGGTTCCTGAGTACGATTAATTATATCTTATCTGATCCGTTCGTGTGGTAGCAGGACTGGCGGAATTCATTAGTGATTGAGTTGATCGGACGTCGGTCGTTTCATTCATCAAACATGGAGGTTTTGCAATTGAGAAACTTAGGTGAGGTCAATTTCGGCATTTGAATTTCGGGGAAAGCTTGCAACATGGTTTCCGATTCTAACACGTTTACTTTCTAGTTCGCATTCGTCGAGTTTTTGTTTGCGCTCCGTCCTTCGGGCTTTTGTTGTTAGGCACTATTGTTGTTGAGCTTCGTTCGAGGAACACATTTGAATAATTATATTCGATACTCAATGAGCCTCAGAAAATATTAATTTCCGTCTGTCTAAAAATCGAATCAATAGTAAGCTAGTAAAGATGAATGATTGTAAACGAATATTTACGGATGGTGAACGATTATAGCGAGCACTTTTCTTTTGATGTGTACCAAAAAGAGATAGAATTGATCGACATAAATTTGGGGTCGTTTGCAATCACTCATGATGTCATCACGTACTCATTAGGGCAGATATATATTTGTAACCTTTCATTAGGAACCTGAATCCAATTTTACGCATAGATTTTGCATTACATAAATATCGTGTGTCTGTGTCTGGATGTGAGATATCGATTTGCTTGAGTTACCAGTATATTGTCATCTCCGCACATATAGATCGGATTATACCCGGGTGAAACTAATCGCGTTATCTCCGACGATCGCGGGCCGTCAGATGGTAGACAAACTCGGCTCAATTATTACCATTCTCCTCGAGCATCCGGCTATGTCCCCTCACGCAGAAACTTCGTCGAATTAGCAGGGAAAGAAAGAGAGAGAATGAGAGAGAGAGAGAGAGAGAGAGAGAGAGAGAGAGAGAGAGAGAGAGAGAGAGAGAGAGAGAGTGAGTGAGTATAGAGAAGAGGAGGGCGAGGACAGAAATGACCGAGTATCCTGTTAAACCCATGAAGTTAGGGATAGTTTGTAAGGGTTGTTGTACTGCATGGTACCGTCAGATTAGGATTCTGGTATGTTTGCACTCTAGCAATAGAGAATCGATAAAACAGTCAGAGATAGACGGATAAATAAAGATGGGCGAATTTAACGCGGTTATATCGTGGATTGCATGACGCACGGGAATAATTGTGATATGCTACGCAAATATATCGAAGATTTTAGTGTGATATCTACAAATACAATAGATTAATTAAAACGCGTGTCTATAATATTTATTCATAATAAAATGGCACTTTTCGACAAACATGTATATATAGACATACGTATGTAAAATTTATATTTATCAATTCACATTAATGAAGGTTTAATTGATAAATTAGTAAATAAAGGCAAAGGTAATTACAAAATAAAATAATTTGCATACATTTATGAGAAAACAATTAAAAAGGTAGAAAAAATGGGATCCTTCTTTGTGTGTAAGCAAAGTACATCGAATAATTTTTCAGTATCAAGAAAATATCGAGTGATGGAAAAAAAAAGTAATAAGCAAAAAAACCAAGTTACGAAACACGCAAAAGTTTTCGAAGAGGGATGATTTTGTAATTTAAGGTAAAAGCATCGTGTAACTTTTACATACACAGATTGCTTTACTACGATCGTCGGAGTATCGTCCTATCCATTCGGTAGAATTGAACTTTCGTCGCAAGCGCAGAGATGAGACGAAAAGATTCAGCTGTCGGGCAGATAAGGACGGTCGCGGGTCGACGGCAATTATAGGTACAGCGAGAGGGTACGCCGATTGAACGACGAAAGGATGGATTCGTCCCTGTATCACGGTTTAGTCTTCGAGTTGCCGCTGCCGCACCCTTGTCGGTCTGACATGCGCCATGACCCGTATATAGGTATCTATAGGTATGCACGCTCCGACGCTTCTCTATGTTTCTCTTACCATACGACTGACTTCATCAAGGGACCAATGCGCGTATGAATACGCAAACTGGATAGCGGTCACGTATTTCTCTCTCTCTCTCTTTCTCTCTATCTCTCTTTTCCTCGTACACCGTTGTTTTCTCTTTATATACGCGTTCACGGGAGTCACATTTATCGCGCGAATAACGCTTTCGTCGAATAGTCTAGTTGTGTTCCTACGAAAGAATTGATTCCACCGATGTGTGTAGGGCATGTGTACGATTTCAAATGTGGAGATCCGAGATACGGGAACGACATGTACCACCGTGCTACGATCTCGACTTTGCGCGGCGGGTCGCGAACTCCGTCCGGACTTGTAAATAGAATGACAATGTGGAAATCTCGATGCGCGCGCGGTGTCCATTGCGTGCTGTACTCGCCGATGATGTTTCCTGTACCACTTGTTACGCCTTTTCGAACACGAGTGCATGCGAATAAAATAGGTCGAGTATTAATTTGAACCGTTATTTTTTTACACCCGACAGTGAAAGCGGAAAAATGATTTGATCGGAGCCATATATATATTGTGATTTTTATGACGCGAGTACATTGTTTGCTTTTATTTTCCTTTATGTTACATTTTATAATTAGAAAAAAATAATTTTTTAACTATATGTGCAATTTATTAATTATAAAAAATTTCACTATTGCGTCGAGAACAAAAAAAACTGGAAAAAAATTTTTATTCAGTATCGATAAATGTAACGTCTAAATTTTATCTTCTTTTTTATAAATATAAATCTTTTTATTTGTTTGCTCTCCACGTCAATATTAATTTTTTCTCCGAGATATGAACGAAACATAAACATTTCTACGGCAGCTATAGACATAAGATATAAGATGGGGCTGCTCATGAGGTACTGAAAACTCTAGATGAAGGTATCCTCCTGTGTGAAAAGAATAGCATAATAACGACGGTGTCTTTTTTTAATGAATATTTACGCATCAAATATTAATATTAGCCTCATTAGAATTTTCTCTACTATTCTTTGTCAAAAAGAGATAGAACGCTCGTTCTATTCTTTTCTTTGTAGCGTACACCTCGCATTACCTCATAAGCAGCCAATCTTAATATGTTTATGACGACAGCACAAATAGGTGTGATTCGTTGTCGTAATATCTATTTCAATTACGTTAAGTACGACAACACATTGCGTGTATACAACAAACACTTCCGCAAAAGCTTTATTTCCATGCAACGCTGCCAAAATGCTCAAGAAGGAATAATGTCGCCTACAAATATTGGACCGTCGAACCTTTTTAGGACAATTGTTGATACCTCTCTTTTATTTTATTATCTTTGGTTGGAATTGTGGTTATAATTTTTTATATTGTTAAATCGTAATTTAAAAATAACGAAACTTTTATTTCCATGCGAGATTTGTTAAATTAAAGCGAATATTTTAAAATTGAAATATACATTGGAAATAATATTAAACGTTTCATACCATAATAGCTCTCTGTGTTCATAACCAGAAAGAGATGTAAGTTATTATTTATTTTTACACAGTACAATTTTTATAATTTAAAAATGTTTTACGAGAGAAAAAGAGAAAATAAAATTTAGTTTTTTATAAGTATTCAAGACAGCAAGATATTTTATACTATACCTCTGTCATGATTGCAACGTATGAAATTTACTAGCTAAATAAAATTCTGGTCACATTGTTACGTAAAATTATAATTTAAATTTAAGGAAATATATAAAAATAAAATGTCTTTTTTACCTAAAGAGATTAAGTAGCTATGATCAACGCGTTCTGACGTAGCGGTTAATTTGGTTTGCTTAAATGCTGCACTGCTAACGCTTAACTTATCAAATGTCACGTGCAAATGGCAAACTATATACTGGGCAATCCTCTCCATTTTCCTCGGTTTCCATAATCGTGGATGAAGGTAGTAAAGCTTTGAAGCTTCAAACCTTTGCTCTCCATCATGACACAGAAATGCAGGCTACAGGATATGAAGTTTGTTTGTTTACGTGTATGGCGTTAGTTACCCTATTTCGATAGTGTTGAAATAAATTGATAGTATTATATCTGAGTAATAATTTTTATACCCTTTTGCGCATATTACTTCTTGATTTAAAGCAATAAAATTTCAAAATACAAGAGGCGATGTATTAATTGTTGTTACAGTAAAATGTAATATGGAATTAAATGTATAAATAATATTTAGGCTTTACAGGATTTTGTCAATGATAGGTGAACAATTTTTTAAAATTATTCTTGAAAAAATTTTTACATGCCCCGACGTGGATTAACAACTTTGGAAATTTATTTAAAGACGTTCCAATTATCTTAATGCTTATTTGTCCTTTTCTTCACATTATATATACTATTCTATAAACATCGTGCATTGTTTCGCGGACAATTCTTGCTGACGTCAATATCACATGCCGCGAAGATATTAAAAACTATCGTTTAGCCGCGATCACTTCAGTCGATTGAGCGTCGAAGAAAAGAAGCGATAAAGAATACGCGTTCAAACTATTTTGTAACGTTATTGATTGGAGAGTGAATACTTTAGTGCGTGCCTTGTAATCCTTTTGTTGTGAAGGGGCGTAAACGAGATGAGCTTTATCGAATATACGTTTCTCGCTATTCCGAAAATATTTGCCGACGTATAGAATCGTTGCGATGAAAAGCCATAGCTGCGATCGAACAGAAAGCGAGATAGGTGATCTGGGTGGAAGAGGTAGAAAGTGACAATCGAGAGCTCACTAAACGCTTGCTGCCAGACGGGGAGCACGATCGATAAAGAGTTAACGTATATAGGCTCCGAGATAACGTCTTGCCTGCAGGAGTTTTGTCATCCTTCTTATCTCGATACAGCGCTGCTTTTCATTTTTTGTTGTATCTGTTAATTGTTTCCGAGAAACATAGATATATATTACAAGTAATATACATGGAGGAACAAAATGAAAAGCGCAAGCTGAAAGATGTCTGAGCGATAAGATATTGCTTCTGATATTTTTCAATTGTAGGGCTACGTCGTGCGCGTTTAATCTTCGTCCTACGACTGAAAGGCACCCACCCATTGGTCTTCGAATCGATTTTGTACGCGATTGCTTTATTAGCTTTTTCGTAACGTTAAGAGAGAATTTTTTAAGTACAATTCAGTCACGTCACCGTGAACGGTCGAGGTTTAAAGTAAAGAGCTTCTACACTGAGAAAAAAAAGTTGTTAATTTGACTAAATTTTTCAACTTAATTAAATTTCTTCAATTCAACTATTTACGTATTTTAGTCAAATATATAAATAGTTAAATCGAAGTTCAAGTATTTTATGTATTTAAGTTAAATGTATTTAAGTTAAATACTTGAACTGAAGGAATTTAATCAAGTTGAAAAATTTAGTCAAATTAACATTTTTTTCTCAGTGTACGTCCTTGCATTAGGTTTTGATAGTTTCTACTATTAAATAAATCTTTCAATTTCGACTGGGAAATTTGATTCTCCAGTATGTTTCGAGGGATCCCAAATATATGGTCAAGAAGAATTCATAATGAGAACATTTATCTTATCTACTAAATACAATTGCATAGTACTTGTTATTTAACGCAGGATCTTGGAGACCTTTTGTTATCGTGTGCGTCCTTTTAGTCATATTCGTCACCGTGAAATTAAATCAACTGTGATTAATCACGTAATATTTATACATCATTATACTTTGTTCTGATGAAGAAACATATTTCCCTTTGCTAACAATTATTATCTGTTGTCGCTAGGAAATCGATAACTTGTTATCTCATAATAACTTATCGTAAATAAAAACGCGGTATTTTTTGCATTGACTTTAAATCAGGTTATACATAATGTTATAAATAATATACGCATATAAAATTCAGCAAAGTAAACTTTGTTCCAAGCATCTGTAAAGCTATTTAAATTCGCAATTTTATGCAAGTTTAAAAAAAGTGAGTGTTTCAAATTTTGCTCGCATATTGCAATTTTTATTACGAGACAGCGTGGTTATGAATTGTGTACAGCAAAGATTGTAAAACTGTAACGATGTTAGCCCTTTTATCTCGTGTGGTTTCTCCTTGTGTGAGATTTTAAAAGTGGACAGCAAAATATTACATGCAGCGGTAGTTATAAAGGATATTTAAATACTGTTTATGGGTTTACGTAAGAAATCCTGTTACTAAATTATTCTTTTTGGATAACAGGTAAAAAGCAGAAAGGATGTGACGTTTTTATGTAAAACGTACATAAAAAAGCTGTGTAATTACATGAAGTATAATTATACATTTTTGTGTAATAATTCAAGATTCATATTTTAGCAAAGAATTTGGAATTGTGTTTCAGCGTTGTTGATAAAAATGTAAATTATTTTAATAACGTGCTCTTTTTTGGTAGATCTAAATCGTTAAATTCATACGACTATAATTAATTTATAACGTTGCATTTTTTATACAATTTTTAATGACTGTGGACAATTGTTTTTAAATATCTTATTATATTTATGCACACAAAGAAAAAAATCAATTCTACCGTCAAGAAAAGTGATTATTTAATTTACCTTTTTAAAAATAACTATTAACAAAAATGGTTTTTTTTATTAGTCTTAAAATATATTTATAACAGATTATAGTAAAGTTTATTATTGCGTACAAAAAAAACTGTGTAGTGGACAGTTTTTCTACGTACAATGTATCCGTGTGCAATTTTTAATTCAAGGATAATTCTTGTGCACAGTTTTTCCACGTACAATTTTTTTGTGTACAATATATTTGTGTAAAATATTCTAATCGTGTACAATTATTTTGTGTAGAATATGATCAGTGCCAAATTGAATTTTTGTTCTAATTTAATATTCTTGATTAAAATATTTAAAATTACTAGAATTTAGAATGTATTTTGAATATATAATATAATCTGATACTTATGATGATCTTATGATCATTTTACGGATGTAAATGAAATATTTGAAATAAGTAACACTTACTTAATTCAGAAGTAATTTAAGTATAATAGGATCTTTTTTGATATGTACAGTGCAATAAAACAAGCAATAGTTATCATCAAATTGATCTGATGTGAAGCAATTGCATGGGCAAACTTGGGAAATCTGAGCAACTTAAGAAACCTGAGTGGAGGTCGTAGAGAAGTACGGGTCAGATACCACCAACTCGTTTCCGTTCTACAATGCGGAATGCAAAGAAAGAAAATGGCGGTCTGTAAAATGAGGATAAAAGCTGGTGTGGAAGGTAGCGTAGATGCATAGCCAGCGAGGAGCAATTCAACCTGGATAGAAGAAAAGTAAAAAAGGAAAACAGAAAAAAAAAACGGCAGTTCCGTTTGCCCCCGGTGCACACGATTTTATTTTACTCCCGACCACGCATCTCCGGGTAATTTCCACGGCTGCTGTGGTCGAAAAACTATCTGGCGAAAGGGCATGCTCTCTCGGCTTTTATCTGTCATTTCGTCACGTATATTGCAACAATATCTTCCTCGCAAAAAGCAGGTTAATCTTTTTTTTGCACTCGAAATGTATAGCTCGGCTTTCTAAAGTTAAATTTAATACGTTTCGTAGTAAAATGAACGCGTAACGGAAAGACCTTCCCTCGAGCTAGTTGTCTTATAATAGTTTTAATTGTCTGATGCGCAATTTTGTTTTTGAAATTAAAAATCCTTTAAATGAACATTTAGAACCGGTATCATTCTGTAGAAGCTTTTTGATTAAAATGTAAATTACGTTATTTTATTTAATCTTGTGCTGTATATCATTCAAATCTCAAATGCAATTCTTCGTAAGATAAATAAGGCATGTCTTATCGGTACGTTGCACGTTGCGTAGAGAAAGATAAGCAAATAGATATCCGGAAATTATTTATGTGATACGTCTAATCGAGATCGGTGCGCACTAACTTTCCACTATTCGCACATCTGATAGCATATCTTCGGCAATTTCTACGTCATCTCTCTTTCCTGGTAAAAGTCATTTATTCCACTTCGTTGCAAACACGAGTTCGTTACTAGTAGATTGCTCGCTCAGGTACGATATTTTAGGGCAGGCCTTTATTACAACGCACTCCGCTATCGATTTTCTCTTTCTTTCTTTTTTTTTTTCATTGGAAAGATTAGCTAAAAATAGATCACGAAAAAAGATATTATCGGTTAACAACCATAGTCGGATTTCGATTTCCGCATTCGTGCGCTCGTGATCGACTTTGCGGTATTAAAACATTTAGATTTACGACAGTTGAGAGGTATTATATTAAAGTTCTCACACAAAAGCTGGAAAAATTACCATACTCAGCAAACATTTCTTATATCCTGCGGAAGTTCGAGAGAATATATTCAGTGTGTCTTCTTTGATGTTACAGGATGAATGGAAGTGGGAAAATATATCTTTTCCCTTTGCTTTTTACACAAATCTCAGTCCTCTTTTTTCGATACTTTATATCGATGGAATATCATAGGTAATATATGCTAATAATGTGAGTAAAAGGAGAGATATTTCTAGATACTTTCCGTCTTGGAATTTCAACATTGCTCCAAGATCGATCGCTTTAAAACGCAAATTTTCTGGATGTCTACAATATAAATCGCAGCATCGTACATATTTTGTAGAACAGACATTTGTCATAAAATGAAACGAACACAAAATTACAACACTTGAAAATAAATAATGATATATAAAATTATATATATAGTGTTGCATAAAGATATAGTTTATGTATGTGTGCTGTATATAAGAAAAGTATACTATATATATAATATAAAATATAAATTAATCTATTGATCACAAGTGACATTACAGGAAAAGAATAACATTGCAGAATGCACAATACTATATCGTAACTAAATTAGCTGCATCTAAATCTTGTCGTACTTTTGGCAATTGTGTATTTATTTTTCTTAAAATGTTTCCATCAATTTACTTATTTTTCTTTTTATTTTTAATAAATAACATAAATTAATTAATACTTATGCTTGATAATCTTGTAAAGTAAAAAACAACAAATAGAAGTTAATATTTTTTGTTTGGCTTGTTGACAAGACTTAAACTGAGCGATTTCATTTGTTAGCCTACTTTTTTTGACAACAGTTCTTGCTATCGGCACAAAACATTGACTTCTTGCCTAAACAAAAAGATAGTTTGTAAGCTTCGAAGAAGCCGGAACGCTCGTACTTTCCTCTTTAAGTTGGTCGAAATATATCGCTGCAAGAAGCACGTTCCGTCGAGTTTCTGTGAATGTTCGTAGACAATTTAAGTTTACATTGTTATTGTTATCAAAGATACTGGTATCAAAATTTTATGATTAATTACTTCATAAACAATAGTACCATTGAGAGGATTATATGTTATTTTTGTTGTTTAATTTTCCATCAAAAATTTGAAACAAATGATATCGCGTGAATCCAATTTATTTGCCTGATTAAATGTAGCTTGAATTCGTGACGTTCGTGGAAGTTGCTAATCATACGTCAACGTATATACAACGATAGTGGGATTCGTTAACACGAATGTTATAACAAGTGTGTTTATTATGATATTTATAGCGTCACCTGTGTCTACAAAGTTGCGTAAGTTAATAAATTAAATCTCTCATGTATAATTGACTATTATGATATTACGAAAACAAGAAATTATAGAAATTAATATAATTGGACAAATTATACGTTATCTTATTAATATTATTAAATTAAATTATATTATATTATTAGATTTAAAAAATATTTGGTTTAAAAAATGAGGTATTTTTAATAATTTACATGTGTTGTTAACGCGATTTGTTATATATTTATTTTTTAAATAGTTATAATATTTTTTAATCATATAATAGTTTTAACACATTTGTACGCATTTATTTACATATGTTGCATTTATTGTACCATTTATATAACATATTAGGAAAATTTCAGAATATTTAACTTTAATACTGAGATAATGGAAGTTATCTTCGTGTGCCAGACTTTAAGCTTTTAATACCTAATTTTCTGAGTGGTTGAGCATTGCCATCCGCACATGAGCTCTTTGGTGCTTATAATCTAAGGCTGATTACAAAGTTTCAAAATATAACAACAAAGATTATCTCATCAATGATATAAGCATTTCAATAGCATTCTGTGGCATATGAGGAATATTATATTGCTTTTAGAGAAATTTGACGCTTTATCCAACTAGGTCACTTGTGTTTTCTCAATTACTACTCTTATTTTATTCATTTTATTTCATTTCAGATAAAATTTTTATTTCTTTCTTTATATCATTTTTCCAATATAACACTCATTTAATACGTGAGATAACTGTTGAAAAATATCGACAATTGTCAACGCCAACCAAGTGATGATTCGAGGATGCTTGATGTATCGAGACAATTTATATTGTTACAAATATTTTACGATATTGCAAGAACCCTTAAAATTGCATTCGTAAATTGTTTTTTTTTTTATTAGATTTCGGTTATTTAATATATTTATTTATGATGAAATTCATCTTTAATCTTAAGATCTTATCTCGGTTTAACCTATTTTTTACCGTAAATATTGCAACTTATTTGTGAAAAAAGCTGTTTTCCATCCGTTTCAAATTATTCTTGAGCATTAAAGAAGACAACGAGAACCTCAAATACAATCTAATAAATTTTTAGTAGTCAGTTTCATTATAGAGAAATGTCTGTGTGATAATTAATATATTATAATAAAGTTAAAATAAAAAGAATATAAAAATAATTTGTTATTATATCTTCCGGTATTTCTATCTCATTTTTTAAGGATTAAAACTTACCAAGAAAAATATTATTATATTTTTGAGTATTAGTAGAAGACAGTTATATGTTAAGAAATGTTTGTCAGCTATATGTTTGCTATTGTATCAATTGTTTTTACAATAATGGTTCAAAATGATAATTGCACTTCATACTTTATATTTTGCAAAAAAATATTCTTGCCCATTTCAGTAACCCCATTCTTATTTCACTATCTTTTAGTCCAACCATAAATTTATTTCGTCCTTTCCAAGATATATAACAATGAAAAAAATAAGAACATGAGAGTTTTATTTCTTTGTGTATTTTTGTGTATCCTCATCTCAATTTAAAATGATAAGATAGATCTATAGAAAATGTTTGGCTTATATGATCTGTAATATTTTATTAGTATACACTTATACGCAATCTCTAGTATAAAACTTTTAATAATAAAAATTATAATTAAGTCAACTACGCATACTATTATCTAATTTTAGAAAAAATCTAAATGTATGACTATACAACTCATTATTATTATAATCATAAAAGATTAAATTGTAAAGAATAAAACACTGAGACTTATTTCCAAATTTGTCTTCACAAAATATGATAAGATATGTAGCTACAATATTTTGTTTTCTTATAATTATTGCTTATTGTCATGTTATTTTAAAAAAGAGGAATATTAAAAGACTTAGATAAATAAATATTTTTTAAACTAATTTAAGTTAAAATTAATGGCTTATAAATTCAATTTTGTTACGTTAAAAGTTACATGAATATAAAATTCATAACTTGGTTAAAAGCTACTAAAAGTTATTAAAATTAATTAACTTTAGTTAAATTAAAAGTTAATTTAAAAAGCATTAGTTAGTAGTTGCACCAGTTGCTAAATAATCATTAGTATAAATAATTATTTAAAAAAAATATTAAAATAATAAGATTTTAAAATTATAAATTGCAAGTTATTTAATACTTTTTAGATCTAATTGTTATAAATTTAATTAAAATATTATATTTTACTTAAGAATGTAGTTAAGTAAAAAAAAAAAACCTTATCAGTTATTAATTAGCGAACCAAATCTCGAAAGTGATTTACTAGCGAATGATTATTCACGTTTAAATTATTTGTGTCAATAAATTAAATATTATTTTGATACCCGCATATTTAAATAATTATTCTTTTCAATTTTTATTAACTGCTAAAAAGTTAATTATTTTTATTATTATAAAGTTATTTTTAAATTAAAATTATATATACATATACATATATATATATTTTTTTTTGCTTTCAAAACAAAAATTTACAACGGATCATTTATTAGCACGCATTGATCATTAATTATCGGTTATTTACCGTCTTTTTTGTATATTTCTAATTTTTAATTAACAATTTTTCTCTTATTAAAAAAATAGAACAATATTTTTTAAGTATAAATAAATAATTATTAATTATTTAATTAAATTGTCAACTTTCTTTTTCAAATACGCTACTATAATTCACTAAATATAATTTATCATAAATTTTTAATTTATTCATATACTAATATTTTATATTAAGTCAAAAAATTGTAATTCTTTAATGTTAGATTATTTGAATCAATTATAATTTAAAAAACATTAAATCTAATATTTTGTTTGTAAATTAAGATTATATAAAAAAAAAATTTTATGTGAGAATGTACTTTTCTTTTTTAATTTTTCCTCTTATATAAATTTTTAACCTAGAAAAAAGTTAATAAATTACAGTACATGTGTTTCAAAAATAAGTTAAAATATGAATTATTTAAAATTAACAAAGTTATAAGTTAAGTTAAAGTAATTAATTTTTTAACTTTATTATTTAACTTTTAACTTTTTAACTAGTTACTACCCAACTTTGATTAAAATGAATGACATAACTCTGAATAAAGAAGAGAAATTATGCAGATAATTTTATTAAAAATTTTTGAATAATGATATTAAAATTACAAAGACCTTATGCAAACATAAAGAGCAAATTCATGATACAAGAAGTATGCCGTAAAATAGTAAAATATATATAATATGTATTACATTATATATGCATCGATTTTATAACAATAAATTTGTCACTATGTTTTTATTTTCTAAAATCCCAAGATTGTTAAATACCAAATAGTGTAATAATGTTAATATTAGCGTTTTCAATGTTGCGCGTTTTCGTGTCAGTTGAATACTATGAATGTTGGTAATGTAGAGGGTTGAAGGCAATAACAATAATCATAAACTCGGCGCGCTCGCTCATAAAATCAGCTTCGGAAATTAAACCGTGCTCGCTTAATTCATAACTCTTCGTGCTTTTCTTGCTCAATCCCTGTTCCGTCTTTTTTTTTTATCGTGTTCAATTCCTTGAAGCACTACGTGACGAGAAACAATTCACAAGAAGAAATCTCATAGACGTAGAACGTATAATGTTCCCTCGAATTCAAGATGTTTTTCATCCTCATCTATTTCTACTTCTCCACTTTCCATGATTCTCACTGTCATTTTTTAGATATCTTTTTTTCTTTCCTTAACATAGGTGAAATTGCGATTCCCTGTTCTACGACTTAAATAATCTGGAAGCAATTTTCAGTAATGGCTGTTTAATGCTTTGTATAGTTATAAAATGCAACTGAAAGACGCATATTTAGAATTTTTGTAAGAAACAAATTTATTCAAATGTAGTTTTTTAAAAATATGGTTTTGGAAGCAACTGAAATTCTAATATTCCAAAACAGTATATAAATATAAGCAAACTTCTGGAAAATGTGTAGAGGTGCAGATATTTTCTCGTAGTTTGAAATTATTTGATCAAAGAGCAGATTTTTTCTCTTTTTTCATTTTTTAATATTTAACTAATTTTTATATTTATGCCATTTAGAAAAAATGTAAAACTTTTTAAATATGTACTGCATTATGCAATTATATCATGTGTATCGAATATGTATTGTATATCAAAAACGATACGAATCGTGTATATTATATTGTGTAATAACATAAAAATTACAATTTTTAATTAAAAAAACATCTATGAAGAGTTATTTACTCAGTCTCTTTAGTTAGAAATTATGTGAAATTTTAGCAAGACCTTTTGTTTCACTGTTATCTTTTCGTACGTTTCTGTAGGGACTCGTTGGTTAGGAAAATATATTGTAGCTTGCTTCTATTATTTTCTTTTTTGTTACTTTTTTACCTTTTCTTGTGTTTTTTCTTAGTTGCTGTTGTGTTACAACCCACCCAAAAAAAAAGAAAAGTAAATAAGATATTTTCTCAATTACCTCTGAACTTTTATTTGATTATGAGATATTTGAATGTTTAAAATTTTGACTGTATATTAAGTCAAACGTGATTTAAGTCCAAAATACTCAATATGTTTGAGTAATTCGATTATACGAAAATATTGAAGTTAACAGAACTTAGTAAAAATAATCAAATTTGACAACTTAATTTGATTTCGCATTGTAATGACAATTTTACAAAATTGTTTAAACAATATTATTTTATAAAACATTTTTTATATCCGTTACAATAACATTATATAAGTTTATATAAAATTAAAAAGAATTTTTATGTGGTATTCAACATGCCATATATTTAAGCGAAGAACTATCTATAAATACACAACTTTGTTGGGATAACGATGAACTTTACGAGATGAAGCAGCTTGTGACCGTGCAAATATTCTGAAAGCTTAAATAAATAGGACATATCCAACAACGCAATATTAAAATATATTTCTTTCATGTCGTGCAATATTCCTCAATTTTAAAATGTTTCGTGGAAAAATTTTTGTTCAGTATAAAAAATAGTAGCCACTGAAAAACCAAAAACTAATTTAAAAAATAATTTTCACGTTGTTTCTTTTATAAAAGTTACAAATAAAAAATGGGAGAAAATTATAGATACAATCATATATATTGCTTATAAATCACAATTACATACGATTGTGCATGGGCAATTTTTTTTCATTTCTTCGTATTTAAATACCATAGTTTATTATTTATTAATGATAAATAATGTGATTTTTTAATATAACTCAAATATTATTTTCGAATACAAATTGGTGTTCACATTTTACTTTGTGTAAATATAATTAATAATCATAAAAATTATAATGTCTTTTCTTTTCCTTATCCATTAAAGATGTGTTGAAGAAGAAATTGATATACCACACAAAAAGTTTAAAATTAAATTGCCAAAATTTGCTTTCAATAGATTTCTCTCTATTATCAAATGCAATTTACTTGAGTGCAATTTTCTTAAATATACTTGATTGTATTAAATTAATCATCAACATTTCGCTGCTAAACGAAACGATTTGCCTCTCTCTGTTGCATTGCCGTTATTACTTTATAGAATCCGCTGCTCACTCCTATCACGGAGTTCCGAGTATTATAATCGTGACAGAAAATGTGCGCTGCTGCAGAACGTACTTTTATTACCATCCTGCACGGCGCAACAGCACTTCCAGATAAGAAAGTTTCAACGAGGTCGTTGTCGTCGACATAACGCGCGAGTATAGATAATATAAGAAAGTGCTGCGTTGTTTCCTCTTCGGTAATAATGTCCTTAAAACAACTCGAGTCCGCTCTGGTCCGTTCACAAAGTGACTAATGACATTCGCATAAATTGTGCTACTCTCGCAATATTCTCCGTTCGTAGTCGTACTCTACATAGCTAACCGTACTTGTATGGTAGCTAAAATCTGTAAATTAAAAATCCTTTACCTTCCAGTCTTTGTCAATAAAAATATATTCAAAATTTTAAAAGAAAATGCGCCGAATATATAATAATAATAATAATAATAATAGAATTTAATAGAAATTAGCTTAAATTACGCTTTAAACGAACTGAATAATTGATCCAGTTGTGATAGTACACGTGTTACACGAATACTATATTGGCACTATCACTGCTGCTAAGTATTTTTAGGGAGAAATAACGCGTTACTTGTAATGCCACTATTATTTTTAAAAGTAAAAATTGTTACTTCTTTTTCTGTAACATGTTTACAGTAATAAAAACATATTTTGCAACACACACACACACAATTAACGTTATATTGTAAACATATATTAAACGTACAATATGTAAACATACTAAGCGTTATGGACCATGTTATGATTAATACAACTACTATAGATACTTTGTAATGAATTGGTCAAATAGTAACATATGTAAGTTTTAAACGCTATTTTAAAAAGATCACCATAGTTTCATAAAAAGCGATGTGTGTAATTAGTTGTTAATTTCTAAGTAATAGTAATAGTAACACTTTATTTTTATAAAGTTGCATTTTCAACTCTGTCATTAATTATAATTCCAATTTATATCTATATTTAATTTGTATAACTAAACTTTAAATCTTAATTTTATTAAAATAAACTTTACTTAAAGTTGGTTAAAGGTTGTAAATTTGTTAAAAACAATCAACTTTTTTATTTTAAAAAATCTGCTTTTTTCTATTTGTTTATAACCAGAAAATTGTTCATATCTAAATTTTCAATGTGAAAAGAAAACGTACGTTTACCCGCCAATACATTTGTACGCAAAATTCCATCTTTCTTAACGTATAAAAAATATGAAAATGGTATAAAAAATATGAAAGTATTATATTTAAAAAACAAAGTTGACTTAAAAATTTTTAAAACACCTTTATTTATAAAAATATATTTTTACTTGTAATAACCTTTTCAAAATAATGCAACTTTTGTATATATTATAACAATTTTCGTACAAATTACAAGTTGTATGACTACTAATTTACAAATTTCTCGAGGTGTATAAATTAGGTCCATCCTGTATACACATATATATTATCAGGGTTTATCTACCAGATTGACTTAATGAGATTTTGATTAAGTCTGTCGTTCCTCACTCTTGCTGCGGTTTCTACTATTGCAGACGTGTTTGCGTCTATCTT
The DNA here is from genome assembly GCF_013373865.1 of Monomorium pharaonis. Classification (NCBI taxonomy): domain Eukaryota; kingdom Metazoa; phylum Arthropoda; class Insecta; order Hymenoptera; family Formicidae; genus Monomorium; species Monomorium pharaonis. The sequence continues at coordinate 24,198,338 of NC_050468.1, read as the reverse complement.
ACGCAATTTTACCCTGTTAAATTCCAGAACCTTACCTTTGAGATATTAACTCCTATAGTATATGATTTAATAACACTAATCTAGAATTTAATTTGCGTGGTAAAGGAAACAAGTAAAATTGCTTGTGAAAATCTGACAATGTAAAACAAAACGTTAACAATGAAAGATGCATTGATGTCACTTGATGATGACAATTTTATGTTATTTTATTTATACATAAGCAACTGCATGATTAAATCTATCATTTCTTGATAAATTATTCTTTTGCATTAAATTAATTGTGTGAAAACTAAACTTAGAACTTATCTTTAAATTTAAATAATTTTAAATTTATAATAAACTACTCTTCGTTCCGTGCGAACATGTAAGAAGAAGTACTTAATTAATACATCGTGAGATTGAGTTACCTAATTAATATTTCATGATAACATTATATAATATGTAGTTGGCACTATTTCAATTTGGCTCATGTAAGATTTATACATAACTTGTAGAAGTTTATGACATGATTATAAGAAGAAAGTTACTAATATTAAGCATAGGCTTCCTACAGCGGCATACCTCCTTGTTTCTCGCAAATTAAATATTGCACTATATTAATAAAATATAAACATGATCTTAGATAATTAAAAAAATAAAAAATTATATTGTATAAATTATAATTAAGTATTGTTACATTTTTCTATACAAAATCTACTACAAAAAATTCTTCAAGAACGAAAAGTTATAAATTTTTTAAATAAATTGCATAGTTTAAACAATAGTGAATTGATATGAGGTTATTTTATATGTTTGTAGCTTCCTAAAACTGTTTCGTTTATTTCAAGTTTACGCAAATGTCGTAGCTCTGCTAAGCTTATTCGATTAAAATCTGTACATCCAATCTTGAGATTATCAGATCTCTTATGGGATAAAGTTTGCCTTATTTTCTAAGAACCAGATTCACATGACACACAAAGTAAGCTTGTCATTTAAAGGGCTATCACAATGTCTACATATAATACAATTAAAATAAAAATACATTATTTAAGTAGTGATTATTAATACGTACTCCTGCCAAGTAATCTATATGAAATTATATAATAAAATGACATTATATAATATGACATTATATAATAAAAACAAAATAAATAAAGAATGAGAGAAAATAAAAAAGAGAGATAGCAAAAAAGAAAGAGAAAGAGGAAAGCAAGAGAAAAATTAAAAAAAGATTAAAATTCTTACAAGTATATAAAATATTTCGTGATTTGAGAAGATGGTTGCACTTTGTAAAATGACTAGACATTTTATAATAAAACGACAAATTTTATAATTTGGCTAGGGGAGATTGAAGTACAATGAAAGTATAATTAGAACTAAAAAAATCTGTTTTTCTTATTTGCAAGAAGAAATCTTATTAAAGCAATCTTTCAAAGATGAAAAAGATGCCAAGTACATAAACACGTGTGGGTTCCAAAATAAGTGTGAGATGATACAATTAACCAAGTATATTTGGAAAAAAAACTTAAAAAGATCCTGTAAAATTCTATGTTATAAAAATTATTTGTTAAAAATAAAAATGTGTATGGTTATCAATGCAATTACCCAACAACATGTACTTTTAAATATATCAAATCGTTACTGCATATATTTTTAGAAGCATTAAACGTTTATTACATGTAATAATTGCTGGATTTTTGCATTAACAATACACACATTTCCATTTTTTATAAATAATTTTTGAGTAGAATTTTATAGAACTTTTTTAAATTTTTTATAAAAATATATTTAAGTATTAATAATAAACTCGTTTTTAAATGCACGTTTATGTACTTAGCATATTTTTTTCTTTTCGTACTTTTCTCATAATTCGGTATAAAATATGAAACCATCGTGGAATATAAACCAATGTATTTTTCTGAGAATTTAACAGATTTTAGATGTGTGATTTGTTCTTTTCATAACTTTCATAAATTTTATTTTAAACAAATTATCTATTTTTAAAATAAATTGTTTATTTTTATTGTTTAGTATATAAATATGTTTTTATTTATAAAATGTTTTAATTCTAATTCTCTTATTTTATAAACTTTGTTATTTAATGCACATAAAAAAGTGTTATAAAAGTGTCTTTCATTAATTTATTTTACAATTAATTCCATTCCAGTATAAAGTTTGTCTGAATTCTATCATTGCTATGCCAATTTTATGGCTTAATTTCTTAGACGTTTATTTCTGGTTATATAGCAAAAACATTAATTACTACTAAATATAAAAGTCTTATAAAAATGTTTACACTATCTGATAGAAAACATTTTCTAGTTTATATTTGTGTTTTCAAAATTGTTTTAAAATATTTGTTTAAATAATATTATCACAGACTAGCATAATTTAGTGATCTTTCTTTTTTTAATTATTTAACTCTCTCTGAATCTCTTATAAAATAATAATATTATAGCGTAAACTTGAAATTTATTTGATATACAATATTAAGTTTTAAAAAATTTACATTAGAAATATGATATCACTAATCTGTCTTATTAGAAATACCATTCATTGTTTTTCAATTGTCAATATTTTCAGATCAGTACATCAATAGTTCTAAAATTATTATGAATGTAAACTTACTATTATAATTAAAGAAAAGGTTTATTCAATTTGCGTTGAATTGATCGCACTCATTGCCAGATTGGGTATGAAAGAATTTCGTGACCATGTCAAATTATTTAAAAAATTAAAAAACACGAATAAAATTCATCGATCATTTTTTGAGATAAAACGAGGCAAGATTGAACCAATAAAGTGAAAAATTGTGCTGACTTGTGTGTCATCGGTGGATAATGATTAAAGGATGCTTTCTCTGTTTCCGCGCTATTTCGGGAAATAATTTCCTGTGCGCATTTGTGCAATATTCGCTCAGTCACTTACGAACGACGTAATGACATCAAGATCGAACCGCAACGCGGGATGAAGTCGTAGATAGAATTAGCTACCGGCTAATAAAGTGAGTCTCCGCGTTAACACTTTGAAGCTGCGCTGACCGACTTTACACTATGCTTCACATCAATTGATGGAACACGAGGAGTCGTGTGATGTATTAGTTTCGCTACTACGTTTCTCTCAATTTCTGTCCCGTCGTTTAGTAAATGTGCGTAACAGAAACACAAACGCGCACAACCCAAACATCCCTTTGAGGAATACTCATGTCTACTGTTTAAAAGTTTGTAAGTAAGTCCCTTTAAAAGCTTCACATACAGGCAATCATTACTTCATCTACAGAGAAATTGAACTTTTATTTATGTAAAAACATTATAATTGTAGATATTCTTTATTCGAACTTTTCTCTGATGCGATAAAAAATTTCATTATATTTCCTTTGTGTGGCTAAACTTGATTGATTAAAGTCGACGTAAAATTGCCTCAGGTATTAAAGTAGTTTATAAGAAGACGTCTGAAGAAGTTTTTCGCTGTAATTAGAAATTTGTAAAGAAATTTAATGAGGAATTTAAAATAACTTTAAATAAATATACATAACTTGAATCTTTTTAATCTTTTGCTTTTCGGTCTTGTAAAGTGAAATTCGGTCTTGTAAAGTATTTTTATTACATAAAACATATAATAATTTATATTATCTCTAATAAATTAAATATTTTATATTTGATTGAATATTGATATAATTATGATTAAGGTTTACATTATAATCATAAATTATGTTATCGTATTATTTCAATATTTCATGAAAATAATTACTTGGAAATTGGTTTATTCATACAATTTATAGACCTAAAAAACATATTAATAATTTATATGAAAATGTTATTAAACATCAAAATCCGCTTTCAAAAATGACACTTTTTATTTTGTGTGTTATTTACATTTTTTAATGCCTAATTTATTATTGGCATGCTTTATGCTTCTCTCATTAAAATTTTTTAGCATTGCAAATATATTGAACTGTTGAAATGTAGCTCGGTTTAATTGATAATTTCTTTTGCCATGCAGAGATATTGCGGAGAATTTGTATTAATTGATTTTTAGTTATATCAAGCATCAATATTTGCGGACTAGTCAGAAGATGTCAATTGCTTCGTTAGAGAGATGCTATAAATACACGGTATAGTCAACGCGGTCTCTTTCGAGGGTCGTTTGGATCTCCAGCGATCATTAAGTGCAACTCTGGTTGCATTGTTGGATTTAGTCAGATACGCAACTCTGAACGCTGACCGCATTATTGATCCATTATACTGCTAAGCATTAGGCTAATATTTGCATATTACCCGCATGGGTTTACTGATGATGCATCATCCTCTAATTTACTATACAACGGTTCTGGCATAACACGTTGTTCTCTGTCACATATATAACACACTGTAGCAACATGTTTTTTAATCCACTTAAGTATGTTAAGAATAAACAGCAAAAAATGCAAAGGTTTCTAAAAATATTCTTTTAAATGTGAGAAAATAAACATTTCTTGTTTATAGTAGTAGATAGTATACAATTTTTATTGATATAGTTTATTTATCTTAAGTTTCTTTGGTAGGAGGCTAATGAGCCAATACAGGATCTTGATGTATAAATCTTTCCATTTGATTACACTGAATATAAATAAATAGACGTTTCGATCTGTCATCAGATCATCTTCCGTATTAAACCACGAATTTAAATTACATATTTCGGGGACGGAACTAGATTACGCATTAAATGAATGTCCTCTTTACTTATTTCTGTGTGTGTATCGGCAATTAGTGAGACGTATTTATATTCAGTGTAATCAAACAGAAAGATTTATACGCCAAGATCCTGTATTGGCTCATTAGCCTCCTACCAAAGAAACGTGATTTTTAATCATAAGAGCCTAAGATATAGAAATTTTTATTTATCTTAAGTCCAATAAATAAATGGATGATAAATTAATTTTTCGATAGATGCGACATCTACACAGGAAGTAGCTTATATTTAATTACAAAATTGTCTTAATTCATCAATTTAATTTATAATTAACCTGTTAACTACAAGGCCATATTTGAACTCTGCCATTATTGTCTACTATGTCTACTTAGTTTTGAGGTCCAATTTTTCAGACGTTTATTGTTTATTGGTTATATTAAGAAAACAATTATTACAAAATATAAAATGTGTTTTATATTATAAAACTACTATAGAGTGCTATACTGTAGTCATTTAGTAAAAGACATTTTCTAATTTACATTTACATTTTCAGAATTTTCTTTTTAGCTTTTGTTTAGGAAATATTATTTAAAAACAAAGTGATGTGTCAGTATTGGGATGTCACTATCTCTTTCTCTATTAATAAATAATGGTATTATTAACAATAGTATATACATGTGCATTATTTGGATATGTTGCAGCATGTGTAAAAATTTTGAGAGATATGAAATTTATAAGACACTTGGAAATCACATTTTAATTGTGTTGATATAACTCAATAATATAATAGAAAAAGAGAAAAAGAGACACAAAATATAAATGATACATTATTAAAATACAATTTAACTGTCATCATGATAGCTTGGCATCGTAATTAAAGCATATCATTATGCTGATTAGCAACGTCTAATCGTGTTGTACGAATGCATGTTACATGCATCGAGATAATTGGGTTCTAATGTTCTGTACAATTGAAATTACTATACCTAATGCTCATACGATAATGTAATTAATTGATAACAACTGAGGAAAATGTGTAGATGTGCTACAGATTTAACAGGTGTGAAGCTTTTCCATTTTGATTAGCCATTATAAGTACGTTTTATCGTGACAATGAATTATATTGCATTTTAATTGTTTCTATTTTAATATGAAAATCCGATTTTGAATGACAGGTAGTAAATTGTAAATAACGATCAATGAACGACATGTTGCCCGACAATAAATATTTGTCCAAAGTGAAAAAGCATGATGCATGTGCCAATTTTCACTAATAAACGATAGATTCCAAGTTGCAAATCTCTTTCATTGATATCGTTTCCAATTAAAACCATAAAGCTCTTAATACTCTATACAGCATTGATTGTTGCGCAATGTTTTCAAAAAGTTTTGTACCTTTCACATATTACATGTGCAACAATTCTGAAAGAAATCTGCAAAATGTTGCAACAGAACAGATTGTTTTTAAAATTTATCAATGCAGTAAATTTGAAAACATACTCAAGTAGAAAAGTCATTATCAATCAAATCAATTATTTAATCCGATAGTTTTCTTCTTTTCTTAACAAAGATATGTAATGAAGCCTTTTCTTGCAATATTGACTGGTTCTCTTGTTCAATTCACATCGTATTGCTAGAATAAATATTAGCCGTTTGATAATTGAACTTCAAAATGTATTAACACTGTGAACAATACATAGAATTTAAAATATCTATTAGAAAATTATTAGAAAGTGAAAAGAAAAATAAAGCAAAAGAGGGATTTGAACAAGAAGGAAGGGGAGAAGTGGGCAAATGAAGTTGGTCAGGCCGGAGACGTTTTCCAGGAGAAAAGGCAAAGCTATGACTTAAATTCTATTCACGTTTAGAGATTGCACACAAATCACGATATTTTTATTTAAAAAGTAACTGATCTGAAGATTTTGGCCACTAAGTTTTAACGTTTACATGCCACGTATTGGAGAAGACAAATCCGTAGGAAGAGTTTCACACCTAAGAAGAGCCCGACAGCATCACAGCAATATTAGTTTGACCAATTAAGATAAGTAGAATACTTGTAACTTCTGAATAGTATTATGTTTAACTACTGATGGCTTGTCCTTCTCTACTTCGGATCGATATCGCAATATGCGACATAATCTGGAAACGGATGTATTAAATGGACTTTAAAGTATTGTCATTCAAGTGTAAATTATATTCAAACTATCTAGTAAACTCATTAATCAACTTATATCATTCGCAAAAAAAAATTATATATATAATATGTGCCTATTATAACAAAATACAAAAAATTTTTTAAAAATATATTAAGAATTTATTGGTTTTTGCATATAAAAAGAAAAATTACGTAAAGATATGCTTCAAGTGCATGGCATTTACACAAAATTTTGATAAAACAGGCAATTTTACACAATATTCCAAAACGCAAAAACTATTTAGTAATTTGTATATAGATCATTTAGGTCTAATTAGTAAGGTATATTCATAAAAAATGTTTTATAATCATTTATGAATAATCAAAAGCTTTATGAAATTTTTAACTGCATACGACTAAAATGACAAACACCTGAAGAGATTATACATTGTCAATTAAAGTTACATTCAAAATATAATTATAAAGTCTTAAATTTATATTTAAATATAGTATTTTAGACTTCAGTGTTATGGCCGTTCAATAAGACTTAACAATGTTGCATAATTTGAATTACAATTTACAATGTAAATGATGTTTACGTTTATTCCTATAGCTTTTAATTAGCATTACTTATGCACGATGTATATAATTAATTAATTGTAACTTAAATTACATTTAATTAATCGCAGCAATTAATAGTTAAAATGGCCAAAATTGTAGTGTATTTTAATAATACTGTTTCTGCAATTAATAATCTTGCAATATCATAGTACAATAACAACAATAAAAGAAGAGTAAATCGCCCTTAGGGGGCGATATGTAGTCTGTAATCGTTTTACATCCCTATGCACAGAAGTGTGCAGCAACATTGCTACAATCTTTCTGTACTACATAAGATGTATTTTTGATTTTCCACGCAAAGCAACCCAGATAGCACAGAGAGTTCAAAAAGAACTCAATTGTATGTCACCAATTATGAATTCTTTTTGAGATGCAAAAAGAATTATTTTTATAAAAATTTTATAAAAATAATTATTTTTGCATCTCAAAAAGAATTCATAATTGGTGACATACAATTGAGTTCTTTTTAAACTCTCTGTGCTATTTGGAAAAATATATTCTTATAAAATTTTTATACAGCAATTTTTTCTGATTAAAGTACTTGAACCAAAAAATCTAAATTATTTTATTCTTAAAAAATTCTGTTTGTGTGTAAAGATATTGAAATAAACAAAATAAAAATAAAATCTTTATTTCAATTATTCACAAAAATAAAATGTATCTTCATATTGAACATTTATAAATAAACAAAATTTTCTTCAGTTTAGATATTAGCTTTATTATTTCGCCAATCTTTCTTTATTTGTTTCTTATGACATACCTTCTAAGTATATACTCTAGGCATAAGGCATATTTTTAAATGATACATTTAAAAGTAAATCTTATTTAGTACTATATAGATTTAGCCCAGATACCTTATATATAGTAATTAATTACATAAATATAAAAATGTTATGAGTTTATAAATAATCATGTATGATTGTACATTTAGTGTTTCAGTATTGCTGAGATTAATAACATAAAATAGTATAAAAATAATAGTGTTGATAATATTATCGAGATGATGCAGATAATATTTTAAATGATATTTCCAATTTATGTAATAAAAAGTATTAATAAAAAGCAAGACACTTTTTGCTTAAGATTATCATGAGATCTTTTATTATCAAAAGGTTTATATCGAAGTAAAGGTAAGATTTATTTTTATGTAAGTAAAGAATGTATCGAGCAAAACGTAAACAAATAAACTAAGATACTCGGTACTTTAAACTGAAATAAAATTACAAGTAGTGTCTGTTGTTCATTAAAAAAAATACCGCATTGCAACATTAACATTTTTACTACTAAATTTGTGACGTCAATGTGAGCGGATTGAATTACATCACGTGTTAAAACATTAAAGTACATCGTATAGCATAAAGTACTGTTAATTATAATTTTCAACAACACGAAGAAGCGTAACGCTACAACTTGATTAATACGTAGCATTACCTGTCTCATATTGCGTTGGTAGAGTTGTAAATATCATAATGCGATAACATATGTCGTACCTTACGAGATGCCGTGAGCACATAAAATTAAGAATAATCTGTTGCAAAAATTTTCCTCTTTATGCTGGCATTGTTTCTTTAATTGAACAATGGCATTAATAACGAGTAATAAGATGCCGTACAAAAAGAACCAAGTGTCACAGCATTCCTTAAATGCTTTCTTCTTCTGTCGTACTTTTCTCATAAAAACAACTATAAAGCTAGTTGATAAGCTTCTTAAAATTTTCTTGGATTTGCATTATCTAATCATGTTTTGTGCATAAAGTGAGGCATTATCGATGCTTTTTCACATAGCTGATTCAAATCTGCATAATATAAATTTGCATAATTGAAATTTGCATAAAGTGCTACTAAACTATATACATGTACATATATGTATATAGCGCACGGATTAAAAACAGGTCATTCCGGATATATGTACATATGTATACTTCTACCGTTTTCTTCATACGTAAGTGTGGAGAAACTATTAAAGGGCTCCGTACATCATTACACGCTAATATAATATGTTAGCATAGATATAATAGTTGTGACCAATTTTCCTCTGTCCTTGCGTATTTAAAGGGATTGCCTGACTTAGAAATGGTAAAAAAATAGCTATCTTTATGAATTTTTGTGAAGAAATGGTTACTACTATAATAATTTCTAATTTATACCGATATTTTATTCATACTTTAAACTTTATTCGATTGATTTCGTCTTAATTAGACATAAAAATCTAAGTTTAAAAACTCCACATTGTTTCTGTCTACACTTACGCAATTGGAACCTCAAATTTCGTAAGTATAAATTATAGATCTTTGATATCAAACAAATATGTTATAACGTGACAGATCTGCACCCTTGACTAAGAAATACTATTATAACTTTTTCTCATTTTTAGCATAAATTCTGTAATCCAAATTGATAGGTAGGCATATATTTTCATTCTGAAGGATTTCCTTCGAATCAAACCCAAGCTAATATCGATTGAGTCTATTTAAGACTTGATCGGTTTAATCATTGTTAAGATTGATAATCGTGTCTCTTGAAATGACGTTTCGCGTAATGTAAGATGCCCGGTCGATTTTGATGCGTGTATACTTGGTACGAGATATTACCACGCTTCTTGATACTAACCTTGGACTGTTTTAAAACGAAAAGAATTATTTATCTGCATATAAAAATGTTTAAAAAATAATGCTCTTAATATTCCCCTTAATTTAAGTAGTAAAAAACTATTAGGTTTCCTGCGAACGGTTAATTATATTTTGATTAGAGCACATTTCTATTTCTTATTTGCAATAATTTTCGATTCACGTAAAACATAACTTTTGTTTTTGCATCACAAAAGTATGGAACAATTGGTACTTTTTAAAATAATTCTTCTATTATTTTGAAAATTTAACGTTTCTAAGCCAACGCGTGATAGAACGTATGTTCTTGTGCATAGTTCTCAGTAATCCGCGAAAACGGAGGCCTCATGTTACCACCCCGCAAAATCAACAGCTCAGATCACTATCTAGTATATCACCCGGAAGCGCCTCGGTAGTCGCGCTGTTATCATTATACCTTACCTCATCGAGTGGTAAACGAGAGGCCTGAAAACAGAGCCGCATGTATGCCAATCCGTAACCCATGTTTCCTTCCGCATTTTCCCGATACGCACGTATGTACATACATACATAGACGTATCCACATCTTTGAGAATGAATCAATGCGAAATGCGTATCAACGCGCTCCAACGCGAGATATATAACGCAATACGAACACTTCGCGTTGCCATCGTGACGCTAATATGCATTTCCATCTCGATGACCCGCGAGTGTCGCGGCACATTAATGCCTTGGTAATCAACACTTCCAATCATGATTCGATTATCACCGTGCCTGAGCTCTGTCTCCGCGAATCTTTTTCTACGGTGGACATCGCGTTGTGTGTTTTTACTCATGACCTTTGCGAAATTAAAATGCAAAATTGTAATCAGAATATAATGGAGTATTTTCTATTCTTTTTCCTTTTTGCAAAATTTTCTTAAAAACATTAATATTCACATATTAATCAATTTTTTATCTATTGTATGATTCAAATTATTATGAAATATAAATAATATATTTAATTAAATAATTGAATTAATACAATATATTTAATTAAAAATAAATGTAGGTATTTTGTTTCTTTTTCATAAAAAAAATGTATGATTAACATCGTCACGATATTTTATTTGGGATTGTTATCAATATTCAATAAGGAATCAGGGTAATGCTAAAAATGGTTTCAAATTCAATTGTTTTTATCTCGATTTAAAATTGAACCCGTCATGGTTGGATGTGATGCAGGATTAAAACATTATATTTATAAAAAAAAAATATCAATTTACGCCGACACACATGGATAAATTGTAAAGAGAAAATAACGCATGCTATCTACAATAAAGAAAATTTTCAATATAAAAATTTTTTACGTTATGATGTTACATGTACGCATAGTTGCCCAAAGCATGACATGCCAATATCTTTTTGTTTTAATTATCTACTATTTCAAATAGTGCTAAATAACAAATAATAACAAATATCGAATTAATAGATATTTATTATGTTCTTGTTGCTTTGATCGTAATAAATGACTGTAATTAACTAGAGTAATTAATACGCTTATTTTGTTCGGTCGTCGTATATGCATTAATATGCACCACCCGAAAATTAGATTTACAGAGTATCTGATATAACTGCATAATTACTTACAACAGCATTTAGCAACCTCATCCGTACCAATAATAATCGTAATTTATTTCCAATTATTTCCGAACATATATACATATATATACATATCATATATCTTGTGTATATTTATGCCTTATTAAAAATTTATTGAGCTAATTATTTAATTTTCTTTATATTTGTGACAAATTTTATTTATTTTATATAATAATTTTAAGAATTCTTTTTTCCCTTTTCTCCTTTTCTCTATCTTCTTTTTTATAATATTTTTTATCATCTATCTATAAATGCCATATTATTTTTAGAAACACGCTTATATCTCACATGACACCTGTTAAATAAATTCCAGAGAAATAGTAATGACATTTCTGTTGGGAAAACAAGATGATAAATTTGGTTCATTGTTAACGTTGGTACAACTAAAATTGGATCGCAGAGTTCTACCGTACATTTATGAAATACCGTTATTTCTAGCATACAGAGAGATGAAAGCTGTTTCTCGATCTAATAAAACTTCATCGTCGCATTTGAAACTGGCAAAAAGCCAGGCGATTTTCACGATCGTATATTTGCTACCTCGTTATTACCATCATCGCTAACAGCATTAAGCCCTCTCTTTTCATATCGTACACATTTCTCTAATCTTTTTCCTTTCACATAATGTCAATCACTTCCGTGGCTTATTGTGTAGCAGCGTCAACACAATGTATGGGATGCGCTGGAAAATATCGCTCTCTATGACTCAAACTACACGTGTTGTATGTATAGAGTTGAAAATAACACAATTTACGTTAAATTACTAAATAATTTTTAAAAGATTATACAATGATAATTTAGAAAAAATACAAAAAAAAGGAATTTTGATGTAAAAAAGCACACAGACACACACACACACACACACTTGGCGCTTAAAATGAACAAGACATTTTATTTAACTAATATTTTCTACGAAAGATTTAAATGCTATATTGACTTAAATGTGTAAAAATTTACTAGGTATAACATGTAGAAATTAGAAAATCAAATATTAGTATACCTAGTAAAACTTCAAATAATAATTTTGTATTAAAATTTTTAAAACAAAAAGTGCGACAGGTGCACTCTTAATATATCACAATATTTATCTCATTATACTTTACAGACTTATATTTTTACTCATTACCTTACTGTTTTTCTCAATTAGACTTTCAACAAACACTAATATAATATAGATATGCTACATAACAGATGTGACACATATACATCTACATTATATTCGATGTTTACTGGACTGTGGTATATATAATTGAAAATTTGTAATATATAAAAAACAAAAAATAAACTTATATATTTATATGGCTTTTAATTTATTATAAATAAAGCTTCTCAAAATTAACTTTTACTTCAACTTGAGTTCATTAAATTTTAACGTAACTTGAACTAAAAAACTTTTTCTAAGAAACTAAGAAACTTTTTTATTCATGTAACTTAACTAACTAAATAAATGTTATAATCCATTAACTTTAACTTAATTTAATTAAAACATATATTTACCTATCTAATCCTGTGATCAAAATATATTATCGTTTAATACAACATTGAAACATTTTATTTTAAACAATCAAATATAATTTTTAAGAATAAGTAATATTAAATACTAAACAGTTATGTGTAATTTTATTATTAATTATTATAAATTACGTCAAATATAATAAATATAATAAATATATTTTGTTTAACATTTGAGCAAATACAAATTGTTATGTATTATTATATTTACATAAAAAAAACGCTGTTTACAATTAAGTCTGGTCATCCAAATGCTAAATATCAAAAAGCCAATCAAAGACTGTAAACGAAGATTGTAATTGTCGAGATTGTAAACAAGACTGTAATTCGAAGTTTGACGGCGCGCGCTATTATGAGTAATACATGCTTTTCCGACTAAATTGTTTTGTTACGTCAATCAATTGCATTTGTTTACCCGTATCCAAATAAAAGATTAGTTGAGTCAGCTAGGTATATAGGTTTCTCAGTGTAATGACATTTCTCCGCGTTTATTCGTATGGTCACCTTAAGATGCATTCGAGGGAATCAATTGTCCTGTGTCGCAATCTATATAGAGAAACTCATATAAACAGCGTGTCAAACAAACTGCACAAAAGGTCAACTTGAATTGCTTTCAACGAACATTCACGCGATGCGACGTAGCACGCCTTAATGTACGTTTCATCATCGCTTCTCGCTGAAGGTAATTTAGCTAGATGTAGTTTTAACGAAGTCAAAGGTCTATACTATTCAAAGCCTTTATTCAGGGACTTTATGAGAGGGGACCTTATTCCTTTCCCTTGTCCTCAAAGCCACGAAAATGTTATTCGCGCATACTGATTATGGATTGCCCGTATAGTGAGCGATATGTTCCTTTTTATTGAACGAAAAAGATCTATATGAGACATTTCTCGGCATTTGCTGAAACGTTTTTTTACTTACATATATGCACGCTTATCGGAGATTGTTAAAAATTCGCATATCGATTGCACGTTACAAAAGTCTCAGCATTTAAATTAACATTTAATTTATTTATATTCGCGTTTCTTTGTACTGTTCTTAAAAAAAAAAAAGTGATAAAAGCATAGTATGATCGAAGATTGTCGAGATTTAAGAAAAAGATTGATTTAAATTGCGTTTTGATCTTTATTTTGTCTTGAAAATGTTTTCAAAAAATTTCGAACACTTTTCTTTGCATAGCAATAGTTTATATCTAAATATAAACCCATTAATAATTTTTATCCAAATATAAATTTAACCCTCAGTTATCGTACTAAGGTATGCCGCTTTAAAATCGCGCGGCAATAGTAGAAATCGAAATGTGAGAGGGCTGGATGTGGTAGAGAATAAAAGTTAAGTGTCCAACATACATATATGATTTTTTGCTTTGTATAAGAGAGGTGCTTTCTACCCATCTGCATTACACTGGAAAACTCAATACAAATATCTGAAATATAACAAACCTGTATATAAGAGCTATATTGCAAAAATGTGCGGTAACTGTATATCATAATTCGTTCACTGAGAAACTATACAAACATCTAATAACCTTTAGTTTAGTATTTCTTTCTACTAATGTATAATAATTAAAATTACAATTATAATATTTAAACATAAAAATAAAGTTAAGATTATTTATTCGATCTTCTCAACGAATGGTGCTGCTGAATATAATTTTCTTATTAATTTGATATTTTTCTAGTTTATATAAACTGCGTGGAGACAATTTTATTAATGTTGAAATATAATTACTAACTAAATATTGATGCTCAAAAACATCTTTAAGATTTCCCCTTTTCCGGAAAAACTGAATAATTTATTGCAAAAAATAATAACTGGAATTCGAACTTAGATCATCTCCCAATGTTCCGTGCGAACGTCTTCCTAATTCAATGATCAAGTCATATAGTATTATTCTACGCATAACCGTTAACAATAACAATTATACTTAGCCTAACGTCTTTTTTTCAGTTATTTTCTGCAATATTGAGCTACCATTTTCGCTTTAAAATCACAATTTAAAATAAAGGAATTGTTCAAGCCTACAAATGTTTATTTTTACATAAAAAAAACCATTTACCTTTATCGTATATCTTTCATATAAATCTACGATTTCATTTTCTTTAAAAATGTGCATTTTTATATATAATATAGTATAATACATTATGTAACGAGGGCGAAAAAACTTTTCTCATTCGTACAGA
This sequence comes from Monomorium pharaonis, assembly GCF_013373865.1. Classification (NCBI taxonomy): domain Eukaryota; kingdom Metazoa; phylum Arthropoda; class Insecta; order Hymenoptera; family Formicidae; genus Monomorium; species Monomorium pharaonis. The sequence continues at coordinate 24,183,013 of NC_050468.1, read as the reverse complement.
TGAACGTACTCGCCTTCGGATCGTGGGTCTATTTCTCGCATTCGTGCTGAAAAAGTTCTATGTTGCACACCATATTTTTTGTTATCAAGTGCGTCGAAAATAGCCTTTGAGTGTCCTTGGGTCCTGACAAATTGACAGGTTAACTAAAATTAAATTCGAAAAAACGACGAAGCGTCGATAATTCTGTAAAAGTTACTGTATGCGTGTCACGAGATATCGTGCATGCGAATGTGATAATAAAGCCGACGGTATGAAAAATAATCTAACAGAAAAAGTGCTGAAAAAGTCGTGCTAGAAAGTTTTTCACCACGATTCATGCCACCTATTAAAGGATAAAAACTGTGCAATAACATTAAAGTGCTGAAATCGGCGACTTTATGCACAAAAAAGTAGGAAATCTAAAGAGATCACTCTCAATGTACATGTAACAATAAAATTATGTTCAGCACACACAACAAGATCCGCTACAGATCGAAAATAAACAATTTCAACTTTATGTTTAAAATAAATATATTAATCAAACTTTCAACTGATTATTTTATTATTATTTTCTTTTATGTATCAATAACGATTGAAAAGCTATCGCAATCAAAACTTTATCTGTGACATCTCCTTCTGACTTACCCTATACATAACATTGAATGTGTACTATAACATGTCGATTAGATATAATTTATTTATTGATGCGCATTTATTTGGTCTTTCTTCGTGTACTCTGATGACATATGTCACTCATAGTTATCGTGCGTGTTTAATCAATTCTGAGCATAACCCCTCTTTATTCGTTAACGACTTTCGACGCGCAATAAAACTCTGTCAACTTCTGTGCTCTGTCATGGTATTTGCCATTCATTTGAAATTAAAGTGATAGCGAGGTAAGTAAACACAAACGTAAATCCCCCTATAATTGAATTTCGACTCCTTCTGTTTCCCTTACTTGCCAATAAATACAGTTCCATGATCGAATGCTTCCAAGTGTCTTTTTTGGAAGAGATAATGCATTGCGGTGTTATATATTTCTTCAATATTTTACAACAATAAATATCAAGTATATTACAGTTTATATATTCATTATCTCTTATAACTTCTCTCTCATTTATTAATTTATATTAAGTTTGTAAGCTTTTAACTATTATTTATTTCTTACATCTGTTTGTGTTGCTTGAAATCTCCAAACTTTTGCACTTGAACGAAATATATATACACTTGAGAGATATAATACTGGAGAGAAAGAGAAAGGGACAAGAGAGAAAGCGAAGATTCTAAATCTGAAAAGCACAAATACGATACAAATAAATCTGTTATTTATTCATGTTGAGAATAACACTAATTATTTAATAATAGTTATAATTAAACGTTTGCAAAGCTAAGTTAGTTAAAATATCAATTTATATCATCAAAACACATATTTTATATTTTACATACGTTTTACATTTTATATATATTTTGTATACTAAATTGTACATGAAAATATTTGTGTTCACAGGTTGTTACACGAAATATAAAACTTTTTTTTTTTTTATTTTAGGGGAATAGAAATACACGCATACCGTTTTATTGAATTTATATGTGAATAATAATGCAATGTAATGAGAAATGAAAAATATATAACTCTTGTAACTTAATTGTAACCCTGAGGGAATCAACAAATATACTACTATTAAAACCGTATTAAAAGCAATTCTCAAAATTTGTCAAAACTCTTTAATATGTCATGTTGTACATTAACTTGCGGATGAACAATGTTTATACATTTCTCCAAGGTTAGGAAATACTGCATTATTGGTAACGCTGTTACCGTTATAGTTATTTTTTTAAATAATAGATTAGGTAACGTTACTTTTCTTTTCTGTCACTGTAACGATAATATAGTTACATTTTCTAAATAGTAACAAATTTAACAATTACTTTTATCATTACTTTTTATATTTTAAATTTCATATTTATGACATATTGTAATTTTTATAACCTAAACAATATAAATTTGAACAACTCTTTATCACGCAAAATGAAAAATTTTGTTGGACGTATGTCCAAAACGACCATTACGTAATGGCTGTGGATATAGCATTATCTGTTTTGTTATTCTTTTTAGTCTATAAGCTATATGCGCTATACACTATTATTTGAAATACTTTAAAACAAAGGTTTAACACGCAATAGTCGAATAACAAGGAGATACAAATACCTGATATTAAATATTTATAGAAATCACGCCCATTCGTGTAAATAAATAAAAACCATAATAAATAAAGTTATTTATATTAAATTAAAATCTAATTAAAATCTAAATTAAATTTTAGAACAATGCAGGAATTACTTCTTAATGTATTTATTATTATTATTATATTTATCTCATATAGCAATTAATGACAAAAAATTCTTTATGGCTACACGAATTATAAAAGTTTGTAATATTATTATATAAAACTTTAGATAAAAATATATCTATAATCTTCGTTGTAGGAATAATTTTTTGTGTAAAATTCTGCATATATCTACAATTTTTCATTTTTTTTTTAGAATAAAATTACAAACTTTGTGGCTATCAATTAATGTCAAACTTCACATTTCTTCATTACGCGAACAGTTGTGCAAATCTATTACTGTACGTATCAAAGTTTGCGATATGTGTTTTGATAATTAAGGTACAGAATGCAATAGATAGATATGTCCGGATAACATTTAACGTCTAAATTCTGGCATATTTGAACAATAAAGAGCAGCTGATACTTGCATCGTCCATACTTGCATGTCAACATCTGGGTTAATTTTAGTACCTGCGCGCATGTTTCACGTATATTAGAATCGTTCAACTAACTCCAATCAAGCGCAACATTGTCATTACAAGAGCTTACGTAAGCTTGTGTTGTAACGTTATTGAATATAGCAGGACGGAGATAGACGAATATTCCATTAACATATTTTTAATTGAATTTTAAAATAATGGCACTGATTAGATTTTCCTTTTTTTATCTTATCGATGAAGTTTTACGTTACGCAACAATATTAAAAATACAATATTGATCCAATTATTATTATTGGTTCAAACTCATAAATGCATATCAATAACTCATAAATCAACTCAACTGCATAAATTATAGGTAAATTAAAGAAATATTAACAATGTCAATAAAAAAATAACGCAATTGAAATTCGAGAGATAATAAACATGCGCACCATGTGCTCTATCTATAAAGAGATGAATAAGAGAAAATATTAAAAATAAAAAAAAAATAGCTAAAAAAACCTTACTTCAATCTCTTTATATAAGATTAAATTTGCAAAAGCGACCATTTCATAATGCAAATAACGAATGTACATACACACATACTACACTGTAGTGTATACATATAGATATATGTATATCTCAAGGGAGAGGGATACACAAATCACTTATTTATGGGCCAACGTAATCTGACCGACGAAGCCATGGAATAAAGGATGGCACATGAATTTGTAGAGAAAAATTAATGGTTGGACTTGTTATTCAATATCTGAAGCAATAATTGTTGCTACATAATAGCCGAACATTCAGCAATGTTGTTTGCCAATTAATTTGTGATATCAAGTAGACGAAAGTAAGTATTTCTGAAACCAGATTACAGAATAGGGTACCATCAAGAAGTTAATAATCTTCTAACAAACAACACACGATGGCTAAAATCTTTTGATTGTTACTCAGGCACATGATCTTAACCAACATATGTTAAGGTTGAGCTGATTGGCGAGATGTCTATTAAATATAAATAATTATCCGTGAATCTCTGAACGTAGAATTTCTATGCGTTTTCTGCTGCTATTGAATATTCAGCAAAATGTAAAACTGTTACTTAAGGAAGTTATCTCTAATAGTGGCGTAAAATGCCGACGGCAAAGATGCGTGATGGTAGATCATATGTGAGCATTTGAACATCACGGCACATCACGTCGTTTTGTGTTACAAAAGTGACAGGTGCAATTGTTGGAGAATACAAAAACAAAAGAAAGATAATAAAAAAAGAGGACCATGTTTCAAGTCGTACTCGCGATGGAACGTGGCAATGAAATATGATCGTAAAATTGTTAATCCAAGGGGTGAATCCCTGATGTATCCCACGAGAATACATCTGAAAAGCAACGTTAAAAGCATCGGATGTAACTGATAACCGGGAGGATATTGCTTGCTTGAGCGGGCACGTGAGAAAAATAATAGAACAGAACTTTAGTTCATTGTACGTACTACGTTCGTTCCCGTACCTATCAAGGATATGTATCGTCCTCTTTATTATGAGTATTGATGTATGTATGTACATACAAGCACCGTAAGATACGGTGTAGATGCATCTAAGCTATTCTTCGTAGTTATTAATTGATTTATGAATGAGCAATAACTCATGTGTATATTTTTATAAAAAAAGAAAAAATGCAACTAATAAAGCGACAGCGAAATAATAACAAAAATGATATATTTAATCTGTAAGTACTCGTGCAGGTCACTGGTGACTCCAGTCGTCTTTATTTTAAACTGATAAAATAATTATTTATTTTATCGATTTAAAGTTTTCGGTACCTTTCATTTAAAATCCCAAAACTTGCTTTATGAAAATTTAATGAGTCACTATGTAATTATTAAATGACAAAAGTACATAGACTCATCAAAGACCTCGCCCAAGTACTTATCTGACACTTTTAGAATGTGAATATTATATTTATTTTTGAAATAGGTACAATTTGACATTAGTTGTAATCTAATTTATTTTACATTTTATAAATATAGAATTTACACTACTTTATAATATAAAAATGTTTGTTCAACACTATTTTATAACATAAAAATGTAACAAAAAAATGCTGCTGTAATATAAAATTAAAGCAATTATTTATAACAATTCTTCTGAATTCATACATTTTTCTAAAATTTAAGTTGGATTTTTTATTAGGTTTTTTTCTAAATATAAAAGTATAATTGAATAAATTTTTTTTATTAATTATTAAAATGCATAATTTGTAGATAAAGTATGTATATTCATTTATCAAAAAATATTAATTTTTGCATATATTATTGCACAAATAATTTGGAATCTTGAGTGACCCCGCACGAGTAATTACGTTACAAAAATCCACGCAAGTATTAAGGGATTAATTAACAATCTCAAATATTATTCACATGTTCGCGTGAATAAATGCAGTCGTGCACAATAGGCACTTTACGCCTTTGTATATTCGTAAAAAGAGCTACATCATCTAAAGATCTTAAACTTATTATTCTTCTATATATTCTTCTTCAATATGTGCTTTTTAATCTTTCCATTATGTCGAAACTATTGTTAATATGACTAAAATAGCTGCTAACGAAATGCTCTCATCTGATAATTTCATGTAACAAGAAAGCAAATGAATATAAGAAATATAAAATTCAAAAGTATTTTTAAGACATTATAAAAGTAATATTATATTTATATTGTAAGAACAATATTTCTATAAAATATCAAATGCAACATTGTATTCTGTGCAACATTCAAATTCAAATGCAACATTCTAAAAGACTTCAAAAATTACATAGGTATTAAAAAATTGAATTACAATAAACTAACTACATACACGGAAACCTTATTTAATATTTTCGTTATTAATTTAATATTTTTGTTATTAAATATAGCATTTTTATAATGTTTTATATTTTAAAACATTACATATGTATCTTCAATACATATAATGTAGTGATCTATTTAAAAATAACTGCAACGCCACGCATTTTTAAAATTTTTTATGTGTTCCCGTCATGTAATAAAATTTTAACTAGCTTTACAAAAACAGATATTTTTATTACACATGCTATTTCGTAAATGTGAAAATGAGTAAGAAACTGTAAATTTATGTTTATTTATAATAATATAATTTAACTGTATGTAATTATTATGATATGTAATTATTATGGTCTATTCTTAACAATGTATATTATTGTCAATTCACAAATATCGGGATGAATAAATTTATATGATAAGCGCGACATTCATACCGAAATAAGGATTTGCATAGAATAATATTACTGTTTATCTATCGTTAATATAACTTGATTATCTGATCTGTTTGAATCGATAAACATCTACGGTTCTCGAATAAAGCAGTGACAATTATTGGATCTCACAAAATATTTTATGAATACAATTAACGCTTTAACAATATTAATCAATATGGGAATGACAAAATATATATCCGCTTATAATATTGTGCTGAATATTATATTTCCATGCATAAATTGAATCTGTGATCATAAAAATTTATATGACAATATAATATAAATTTATAAAATATGTATCACATTGTAATATACCTTTAGTATTCTTTGTGTAACAAAACGTACGTATTAAAGCATTAAAAGCTTATAACTTTTTTAAAATGTAAATGACGCAAACTACTAAATCAAATAATAAATTGCATAAAACATAATGTGTTGCATATAAAATTCATTTAATATAATTAAGTTAATTATTATACTAAATTTTATTTTTCTTTTTGTATAAAGCACTCTCTGTCACTCGATTCCAATACGGATTTAATGCAGAAATTTCAGTGCATATAAAATTTTGCAACAGGTTTAATATTTTCTAGTTTACACATATATCAGATTTACAAGTTATTTAAAAATTAATTTTTTATATCAATGAGTTGTAAATCGCCTATAACGGTCAAACATCGGATTTTAGTGATGAATATGATTTTTTCTCTATTAAATTTAATTTTCTTTAGCTTTTATTTTAAAACTGCGCGCCGACAGGATTCGTCAGACTTAAGACATAGTTAATAAACTAAATTTTGATGCTCAAGAGCATTTTAAAATCTCCCCTTTCCCATCTTCCTCGAAAAACTGTAAATTAATTTATTGCGAAAAATAATACCTCAGCCGGGGTTCGAACCCGGATCTCTCGTCATTCCGTGCGAGCGTCCTAGCCAATTCGACCATCGAGGCATTATTTTTCGCAATAAATTAATTTACAGTTTTTTTGGAGAAGATAAAAAGGGGGAATTTTAAGATGCTCTCGAGCATCGAAATTTAGCTTATTAACTGTGTCTTAAGTCTGACAAATCCTGCCGGCGCGCAGTTTAAAATTAAAGCTAAAGAAAATTAAATTTAGTAAAGAAAAAATCATATTCATCACTAAGATGCGATATTTGACCGTTATAGGCAATTTGCAACTCATTGATATGTTTAACATATTACGGTCGGTTGGAAGTAATGTATTAATATTAATTTTTTATGTTCGCATACTTTTCTGCATATTTTCTTTACATATTTTTCTAATAACTACAAAATAGTACATTATAGTTATATACATGTAACATGTGCGGAAAATCGGCTTGCCTTTGGCTTGTGCGTTTGTCCGTACAAGTGCGTAAAAAATGAGGTAAGAAGGGATATTCAGAGGATATTCAGAGTTCGTATTCAGTTTCTTACATCTTCTATACACACATAAAATATCACATCCCTACTTTTTTCCTCAAAAAACTCACATAAATGCAATCTGTGGCTTTATACAGCATCCGAATTTTTTATTTATAAATACATTATATTCTTACTCAGTTTTCTCTAAGTATCACATTTTAAAAAATTATTTTATCGTATTCAAGTTCAAATGATTGATGAAGACTGAATTATAAAAATTACGATATGACATATACTTAATTTAAATATATAAAGAAATTATTATTATGCATATTTTTATTACTTGATTTTTGTAGTTTAAAAATATATTCAATAAAAAGATAAGGACGTTTTCATATACATAGATATTTTCAAAGCAAGAATGCTGTTTTCTTCTACCTAGTTTTACTAAATTTATTTTTATGTGTGTGTTTCAGATTTTACCTTTAAAGTTGATGAACGCCTCAGCAGTAGAAAAGTTCGTCCCAGAAAATGGCATCTACCAAGTTAATTTGAAGCGGGGCAGAATAACATGTATGTTATCCACGCAGCGAAACAAACTTTAATTATATCTATGTCATTATTCAACGAGATATTAAGAAAACGCTTATAATCTCTGATCTTACTAGATTACGAGTTGACATTGTGGTTAATTAAATTAATGAAATTCTTCCTGTGATATCAAAACGTCATTCAAGACTTGTAACAGCGATTTCTATAATGGATGAAATGTATAATTTCACTGACTACAGTTTAATGTACAACGACACATTCATGAATTGCGATACTAAATTGCCGATTGTCGATGTTATTCATCAAATTCTTTATTCTATCGTCTTCATCATTGGAATCCTCGGAAATTCCTTAGTTATTTATGTTGTTTTACGTTTCTCAAATATGCAAACTGTCACAAATATGTATATTGTAAATTTAGCGATCGCGGATGAATGCTTTTTACTTGGTATACCTTTCTTAGTGACAACCATAAGTTTACGTAGCTGGATCTTTGGTAGAATTATGTGCAAAGCTTATATGATTACGACAAGTATTAATCAATTTACTAGCAGTATATTTCTGTTCATTATGAGCGGCGATCGTTACGTCGCCGTGTGCCATCCAATTTCATCTCCGAAGATGCGCACGCCTTTAATCTCTAAAATAGTGTCACTCACCGCTTGGACAACTAGCATTCTCCTCATGATACCAGTATTTCTTTATACGGACGCCATGGAATTTTCAAAAGGTGTTATCAGCTGCAATATTTATTGGCCTAATAATCACGGCGGCCACATTGCTTTTATTTTCTACACATTTGTCCTCAGCTTTGCTGTTCCTTTAGTATTTATAGTGATCTTCTACTGCCTGGTGATAAAAAAATTGCGAACAGTAGGGCCGAAGAACAAATCAAATGACAAAAAACGATCGCATAGAAAGGTTACTAGGCTAGTTTTAACAGTGATTGCTGTATATGTATTTTGTTGGTTACCTTATTGGGTTACTCAATTGGCCTTGGTATATACCCCGCCGAAACAATGTCAGTCTAAAATCAGCATCACAATTTTTCTTCTAGCCGGTTTCCTCAGTTATAGCAATAGTGCTATGAACCCAATTTTATATGCCTTTTTAAGTGATAATTTCAAGAAAAGTTTTATGAAAGCGTGCAACTGTGCAGTTGGCAGAGACACAAATGCGGCGAATATTGAAAATAGTGTATTTCCGCGAAGAAAAGCCAATGCTGATAGATTGCAATCTAATCGAATAATCGCCTCTGAACAATCCAGAATAGAGGTCGATGACGAAGAGAGAGGCCTTCTTATCAGTAAGACCTCCACTACTACGGTGACCATGACGTCACGATCAAACATCACAATTAGCAGTGAACCGAGAGATCCGGTGCAAAGAGATGCAACTAGGAATGGTGCACAATTAACTTTGTCGACACAAGTTTAAAGTCGCCAAAGCATCATTTCAATTTCAAAATGAGAACTCTTTGCGAGAATGAGTTAAGAGAGTCTTAGAGCGACGGTATCAGAATGAGGTAATTAACGATTTCATTGCAACATTCATTGTACCTGACTTGTTCACAATAATGTTTATCAATTATAATAGTTCTAGAATAATGTTCGATGAAGAGTCAGAAAACATTTTTTGATTTTTAAATGCAACGATCGCCTGGCCAAGGTATTTCTGCACGATAAAGACGACAAACTTTAATTTTTTATTTAACAAACAAACGCTAGATTATTATTGAACATGAAAGTTTGCAGTGATTGATGATATTTTCATTTCCCTAAATATCTAAAAAATCGACATCGCCCAAAAGATTAAGGATTAGCACTAACTTGAATATTGCCTTAAATGTTAATTTGAATCTATCAATACGTATGAAAAATTTTTATTCGTGATTTATTCGTATTTTTTAAAGCAACGCTGTGAGTATGCACGTGTAAATGACCATAAAACTAGATCATAAGTTAGACAGTTAAAATTAAATAATCACACTGATGCATTTTCCACATTGTTCTACCTTAATAACAATCTGATTTTCAGATTATACATAAATGATCAATTTCTAATCTCTGGCCTGCATTTAAATTCTTCTAAATCTTTTTTCCATGATTGTTTGCTTCTCATCATTTTTATTCTGTGTTTCAGTTGATATCTATTTGACTCCTATTGATTCTTTTCCTTCTATCAGAAGAATTTCGACTTATATGTTAACCCTTACAGGTTATATAAGTATCACGTTATTACTGTCAAATATAAAGCTGTATATATCTTTGTTTTCGTAAATAATATACCTCTTGTCATATTCTTTTTATTTTTCAAAAACGCCAAGTTTTTTCAATTTCTTACCTTTTCCCTATTTGATTATGTTGATACTGTCTACATGTTAATTTAACCAAATGCCTTTCATGCCTTTTCAGCGCATTTAAAACTCACTTTGCCTATGATGTTAGAAGGATTGATTGTTTAACTACTTCCTAGCTTTCAGCTAAAATTATTGTGATATCATTTAATCATTTCTGCGTATTATTCGTATCTTATTTGTTATTCAGTTTGTACATTATAGTGAGACGAAAAATATTTTTTTTACTTTGAACTCATATTTATAATAGCTAGTATCATTACTATTATAATATAATATGTATTAAAAAATGTTTAATTTTATGTCATACTTTGCATTTCTATGTCGTAAACTTTTTTTTTTCTTATACAGAATATATGTAATGTGGTTTATCTAAATTTTATAAAATAAAGAATCGAGATATGTTGAGGTTTTCAATATTAAAAAGCTCGTGGTGAAGAATTATAACGTAACATGTTTATCCTATTATAAAATAAAATATTTAAATTAAGTTGAGTACGTATGTAATTTCATCGAACATTCAAATGAATGAATAAAAGTTACGGACAATATTTTAAGCGAATTAATATAAATAACATTAAAATATTTATAAAATACATAAACTAACAGACACTGCTAAATTTAACGATATATATATTTATATATATATTTAGTAAAATTAATTAAACTAATAAAATAAATTCATTATTTTATTTGTCAATAAGCTCAACATAATCGATCTTTTTTACAAATTTTTTATTGATAAAATATAAATTTTTTATATAATCTTAATGAAGAAATTGGTTTTATCGTTTACATTTACATTATCGCTTGTATTAACGTTAGCTATGAGAATTTTTATCATTTTTGTAGATTTTTTATCTCGTTCACTTTCAAAATTATCAAAATTTTTTAAGGAAAATCTTAAATATTTCATATTATATTTCAATATAATAAAAGACCAAAGATTTATAAAATTTATAGATGCGTCTATCGCCGATCACTTTTTTAGTAAAATATTTATTACCCAATGTATCAATCTTCAATTAACAATAACTTTAGCAAAAATGCAATACTAAAACATTTGTGTAATATGAAACATAGAGAAAGTTGCGAATATAGTTCCGAAAATGACTTACCTTCGATTTTGATAAAACTTTGTATACACCTTCCTTTTTAGTTAAAATAAAAATCCTTAAAAGAATTTTTGCTGACTAATATGGAAAGATTATTTTTTTAATGATCAAATACTAAAAAATTAATGAGTTCTAGATTGATATATTTGAGCACATCAAAGCCCCGTGTCAAGCGCAAATCGAGAGAATAGCATCTCTGATGCTCCGAACAACTGACAGTGTCAGGTATTCAAAAATCTTTATTCTGATAAGCTATATTATATTTTGTGGAATATTTTGTATTTGGCATTAAGGACCCTTTTGTGTGTATTAGATTAGATTAGGTTAGCTATGCCAGTAGATATGTAAGAAAAGTAGTCATTTTTAGAGTATTGCTAATATTTAGATTGTAAAAAATTATCTTCCCGTACAAATCGCCAAAAATCCTTTTAAAGGCTTTTATTTTCACCAAAAAGCAAGGTTGAAACCAAGTTTTATCAAAATCAGAGGTAAATTGTTTTCGGAAACTTTATCTAAAGTTGCATTCACACGTGACAATTTTACTTTCTCATGACAAATAAATTGATACATATAATTAATATATATATATAATATTATATTAAAAACGTTTTTAGGATAAAATCTTATATTAAATTATGTATTTGTGTGAATGTAAACAAAATTTATAATCTAAAAAGAAGTGTTCTAAGTGTAGGTATATATGTGCATGTATATGTTACATATTTTTATGTTTACTCTTCATTCAGCATTATCTTTCTTACTTCTCTTGCCTATCTGTTTTTGTTACATACAAACTATTACACAAACATTATAAGGAATAAATTTTTCAGTAACAGATAATATTATCCCAATCCCTTTACGCGCAAAATATTGTATAATTTAACTCTTATGTCAATAACAAAAATTTATAAAGACCAATAAGCGAAATATTCGGGCACCAATCTTTAGAATTTAAAAAATCACTTTGCATCGCGTTAATTTTATTTTTATAAGTTTGTATTTCGTAAAATAAAAATTTAACAATACATAAATTGTAAAAAAAAACATCATATCGACCTTAAAAAGTCTATTCTGTAACTCTTAATAGGTTCGATATTGTTACATTGTCGTTGCGCAGCTTTTTTGCCATGTATGATACGTGTGCGCAATAACACTATATATATCCAAACTATTGTTACAAAATAGATTTATAAGTTCAATCTTTATCGATTTATGTACAAAGACAAACGTGTTTTTCATAAAAAGAGTGCTCGTAAGCATGTGTTGGCATAATTGAGTCGTCTATCATTTAAAAAGTTTTATGTTTAAATTTCAATAAACCTTTAATATTTATTTCTATAATTTTTTTTATCATTTTTACCACAAGCTAAACAACTGTTATCTTGGAATCTAGTAATTGTTGGTACATTAAAAGAAAAAAAAAGCAAATAAAAAAATTAAGCATACATTCCCTTAGACGTTCCCTCTAAATCGAGAGAATTTTTAACGCTCTGTAGATTCCACGAGAAAGTAATTCTTTATTCTTACGTGCTAAAGAAAAAACAAAGCTATCTTTCTTTATACAATGCAATTCAGATAAGGCAGTGACAAATGATTTGAAAAAACCAGAAATAATTATTTGTGTTGTTTCTTACAAGGAATAGATGTAATGGACCAATTGTTGGGTAGATATTCATCAGCTTGCAAATAAATGGCTGCTCGCTCTTTTGTATAACATGCTAGCATATAATATCACCAGCATTGCTGTTTATATTATTTGTTATGAAAATGACAAAATGTTATTTAAAAAACAAAATAAAGATTATTTTTGAAGCAACTTAGTAAAAAACTTATTACTTCTGTCTTAAAGCTCAATCGCAAAATGTACAAATTTTGAGATATTTTGCAACAAAGCTCGTTATTTAAAGTACTTACGTCATAGAAATGAATCCTGTAAAGACTCAGCTATTTAATAATTATTTTAATTCAAATGATTTAATTTATATAAAATTGGTTTTTATTTATTTAAATATTCTTATAATATAATTATATTATTAATTATTTTATTTATTTTTAAATCTTACTCTATAAGTCTCTATACCTAAATAGGAATCCCTTTTATTATACGAGGTTATTAAAAATGACCTCGTAAACTTTAGCACGATACTTTTTCCAGTTCCAGTACAAAAAAGAAGTAAAAGTATATTTCATGTTTAAATCACGACAATCTGAGCGGTTAACGGAAACATAAAAATTTTTTACAAAAAGTGTTCAAGTGGGTACCCGGTTATTGACATAAGATTATCTTATTTATAAAATATATAACATCAATAATTTTACAATATTGATATGTTATATAATATATATAATTCGATAAATATATTTAATCAAATTACTATAATTAATTATATTGCAATTGATAATTATTTTAATAAAATAATATTCTAAAATAAAACTGTAAATATAAATTGTGTTTTAAAAAAAAAAATTTTTTTCTTACATGTTATAATATATTATAACAAAACATGTATTGTGTGTGGTGAATTTAAATGTCGATCATAATTTAGTAGCATATAAAATAAATATGTATGAACTAAAACAAATCTCTTTATTTTTTTATCAACAGCTTGTTTATCATTGACATTGAAGGATTGGGCGCTGATATTTATTCTGCTGATATTTATTGGAAAGCTCGATAAAATAACTTGATAATCGAGAAAATTATTGAATTAGTTTATCTACCCATCCATCTTAATGATTTATCGGTACTTTTCATATAATTTTATTGATAATCTTACTACTATTCGATTTTAGTTACGCTCTACTCTGCACGTGACCATATTTCTGCAATAGAAATTCTATCTCAATTTCATCTTACAATTGTTTGACATCTCTCAAAAAAGTATAGGGTTAATATCATTATGTAACTTAAATGTTAAAAAATGGATATCTTTTCGTTTTGCTATATGTATTGTAAAACAACTTAATTATATGTATTGGTTTAAGGAATTATGTTAAAAAATATTGTATTTTATGTACTGTGTTTAAATGTTGTCAAAAAAATAATTTGTACGTCAAATCTTAATAAACAAAAAACCAACAACATTATTATAGAAATTGCTGTCAAATTTGACTTCTATTTTTAAAGAAAATAAGCATTTGTGAAAGCAAAAGTGTGTGAATAGTTTATGACTACACTTGTACTATAAGCAAATAATAATTAATGAGCTTTAACAAATTAATTTTTATTTGTTTGTAGAGCGAATATGTTTCAGCGTATTTTGGAGGTGCAAACAGATAACAAAATTCATTAATTAATCTTAAACAAAATTTATTTGATAAATTTAATGTATGCGAAAAGAATTTGATTGTAGTATCTAAAAATTTAACTAGATAAACGCACAAGTGTGATAATATTGCTGCAAGTTTTAACAAAATTTTCTGACAACCAATTTAAATGTCCAATAATTTTTTTAATAATTCAACATAATTACTTTCAAATATGTATATCAGCAAAATTGTTCTTTTAACGTAAAGCACCAAGCTGCGAAATTTTATATTCAATTGAGTATTATAAATTCGCTAAAAGAGAAAAGTTACATTTAATTAAACTTTTGCCGGAAAGTAATCACCTCCAGATTTCACTGAAAAGCGAATAGCTAATAATGTATGAGGCCGAAATAATTTAATGTAAGCAGCCGTTAAGTTTAAAAATGAAATTCCGAAGTTCAAAAATGTAACTCATATGTATGTGTGTGATGTTGTAAGATCTTCCTGTATGATCAACAAACAGAAGACTTAATTAGAATTATAGAATATAAGATAACTCTGGTATTTACGCTGTACGAGATTTTACACTGCAGAAGTCAGAAAATAGGAATAAAGGTAATTTGCAATTACTTTGTTATATACCTTTATGTTATACTAGTATTGTATTACAATTTCAATTCTTTACTGTTAACATTAACGAAACCACCGTGAATTGAATCGATTTTTCATTGTAAGTAGCGCGATGATAAATTACGACTTACATAAGATGATTATTGTATAGAGTGTAAAAAGCTTAATGGTTATTTTGTGATACATAAGTATACAAGAATAATAAAGGACGGAATATACTGAAATACAAATGCTTAACTCTTGTGTTCTTTGTTTAGCTTAATATCTTGTACATATGTCTCACCCATTTAAGATGTACGGCATTCTGAGTGTGTAGGATTTACGCCATCGTACAGAGGTTTTGTAGTCGGTAGGCAACGTGCGCTTACGTAAATGCTTACCATCTAATCCGTATCGCTATGTATTGTCCGCTGGCAACATTCATGCCTGTTGATATTATATATGCAGTAACGGTACGGTGGTGAAATTGGCGAACTTTGTATATATTTTTTATTTTCATGACATGTAATAAAGATTTAGATATGTGTGTGTGTGTGTGGTGTGTGTGTGTGTATTTGTGTGTGTGTGTGTGTGTGTGTGTGCATAAAAAATATACATATATTTTTTAAACACGCATTAAAAATTATAGAATATATTGTAATATAAGGTAGGATAAGATCTGGAATAAAATATTGCATAAATATAGAAGAATTTATCTTTTGCAATTCAGTATACATGTTATAAATAAAACATTTTGTTATTTATTTAACTCTTATAGAATTTTCTATTTTTTTAATACTTGGATTTTTCAAATTATAATATTTATTTTATTTGCATATGTAAAATAACATAAAATTCAATAATTTGTAGTAATATAAGTTATAAGATTACCGTGATTTTTATACGGAAATAACAAGACAGGTGTATAAATATTGTCAATTATTAATTCAAATACGTTAGTTTGCTGACAATACTTTGCAAATAAATTTTCTAAATATTGGATAAAATTGTATAATTTAAAATTAGGATATATAAACCGTTTTCCTGCTTGCATAGTTAATAGAGCATTAGCTAATAGAGCTGAAAGAGAACAATATATAACAGAAATAAACATGGTAAATGTTTTCTTGCATATGTCACAGACTATTTACTTTAATATGTAATTAGCTAAGTAGTCTAGTCATGTAATATATAATGTATTACAATCAAAGTCCTCTGATCGCGATTGTAATCATGATCCATGAATCGATCAAAATTTTCATTAAATTCATTTTTAACGACATTGTCTAATTTTTGTTTTAATTTCTATACATAATACTTTTTTAATAAGAATCGTTAGAATATAGATTAGAGATTTTTAGAGATTTAAAGATTTATCTTTAAAAGTAAAAAACTGTAAGCTCACACAGTTTTATGTCTGAAATCATGCAATTAGGTGATTTAAGTGGTTTGTTTATGCCGAAAATACTCAATATTTTATAAATTTGGAAAACAATTCAATATCGTTAAAATCTGTACAACCAAACATAAACAGGCATGAATGTTATACAACGCCGCGTAACGGATTGCAACCATTAAGTTGCCCTATTATAACAAAGGATTTCGAACTTGTGTCAAGGAGTTGAAAATAATGAAGAAGGTGGAGATGGTAGAGGTAAAGGTAATAAAGAGATGGAGAAGGTGGTGGAAGATAAGGTTAGTTTTATTATTTTTGCTAGGCTGGCAATAATATTTTATTCCAATTTCATTGATAGCGAATACATTAATTAAAATAAATTATTTTCGCTGTTTTGTTATGTAATTTGTATATTCTATTACTTTCATAAATTTTTTAAACACATTTTATAACTCATGATATCATTTTATGTTTCATTTATAAACATTATTTTATGAAGCATATATCCTATGAATAATCATATCCATATATAATCCATTTCTATGGAATATATATCAAAATGTAAAGATTTTTAAGTTTTTTTTTTTTAAAGGAAAAAGAATTCATATTTTGTATTTTTTAGATAGTACGTAGTTTTTATTGTGATAGTCCACATTTACCTTTAACATAGTAAATAGCAATTAAATAATAAATAATAAATTTATTTGGTGCGGCATATATACCTAAAAGGGTATTTTTATTGATTTCACTGACTGTCATTAGAGAGGTGTTTTTTTGTATATAACTTAGAAGAGTTGATCAGGGAAGAGATTTTTAGTAGACAATTCATGTGCTATCGAACGCACATGCATCGGATTTCATACACTCTTAGGATATAGGCCCCAGGATGTTTCGAAAATTTTCTTCCTCGAAAAAAAAGGATTGATACGTTCCAGAATTTCATCCAATTTCTTAGAAGGATGATGTTTATTTTTGTCTGCTTAGCACAATATCAACTTGGACATGATGATGACATTAACTGATTAGAGTGTCATAGAAATTTACACGGATGATTAGGCGTTGACGCGCAATTTAATCTACTTAACCATATATTGTCTCTAATAATTGCAGTGGGAAAATATCAAGTGTACTAAACGTTATTGTACAAATCATATCCATTGGCGGTGTAGTGCAAATAGTTTTTCTTTCTTTTTCTGATAAAGTGTTCGCCTTTAACATATCGTGAACATAATTATAATTTTAATTAATTTATATTTTTCCTAATAATTGGATAGCCAATTCTCCGGTAAACGTGTGAATGCAAATTTGACACGGTGTAATTATGCTAATAGGCTACGTATTATCTTTTGCAACTAACATTTTAATGAGATTTAGACAATGTCTGTATTATTTAATTGGAATTTGTATTTAATTAAGATCTTTTGCTCGCAAAAACAATTATACTGTTAACTTGTGGCGAGTTTGTAATGAATTAACTAATAATGTCTCATTATTTCGATAATCATTTATTAATTATTAATGGATAAATACTCTATATTATTTTTATCGTCAGTAATGAAAAGACAGTAAAAAGAAGTAAGAAACAAATTATAGTCAATTCCATTGGCAAATTATATTTGTTAGAAATGCACGTTTCAACCGCTTTGAATCTTTTACAAGTGAACGCAGTTGATTTAAGATATAGATAGAAAAAACATGATAGCTAATGAGCTTGTGCCAACAAATTTATATTCATATTAAACAAAATCAGACGACAAATTACTCAATAAAAATAAAACCCAAACAATACAATAAAGTCTCATGAACTCGCGTGTTTTCATACTAATTTTATCAAATAGTTAGATTTGTAAAAGTAATGTAAATTAAACCAGAGTTGCATTAACTTTAATATAATGCGTCTATACAAATTAAAAGCAAAGGTAAGACCAATCGTGTGTCAAAAAACAGGAACAAATCTTAAGCAGACTTAATTATTATTTTATAACCAGAATTTAAAGGAG
Organism: Monomorium pharaonis; assembly: GCF_013373865.1. NCBI lineage: Eukaryota > Metazoa > Arthropoda > Insecta > Hymenoptera > Formicidae > Monomorium > Monomorium pharaonis. The sequence continues at coordinate 24,164,370 of NC_050468.1, read as the reverse complement.
AATGCCCAAAATGGAAGATTTTGACCACCGGAATTAAATAAAACTAATCAAATGAAAACGTATTCTAAAAAAAATCAAATAGAATTAAACTCAGAGCATTTGGAATTTCTGTTGTGCGATATCCATCCTGAGGTATTTAATGTTAAATATTGGTTAATTATTTTAATAACGAGTGTCATCGATAAAAAAAATGTACTTAGAAATTATAGATCAATGTTAAAAGTCATAGATACATAAAAAATGTCTATGGAATTCATGCAATTAATGATGAAAGTCATAAAAGATTATCTGTAACAGGAGACACTTCTTCGTAGTGACAGTAAGCAACATACTCACAGAAGCAACTCTATGTTGCATATGTGAGCTTGACAAAGTATTACCGGTAAAATCTAACTTCGTTATGGCAGATAATCGATGCGAAAACCCAGCTGAATCTACTAGCGATACTAGCGTCAGGAATAGGTAACCAAGCTCCGGTGCCATAAGTTAGGACTACTGAAAAGCACAGCTTCCCGGCATGTGTAAAAGCTACTGGAAATCAGGATAAAGTAGGAAATCATGCTTTATTTTTTATTTTTAATTGTATTAATTAGTGAAACCGATTTCTGTCATTTGAAACGCGAAATAAGTACTTTGGTACCTTCTAACTTCGGTTACAATGTTCACAATGTTGAATAAAATATAGCTTTTCGGAATCAAGGAATGATTCTTTTGATTCAAAGGATATATATTTCATCAAAATTCCGTTTGAGGGACAAAAATGAACATTCTCGATCCTTTCAATGTCCTTCTGCAAATTTACTATACTCACATTATTTTTAATGAAGAACCTTTCTGTAATGTTTCTTTTGGGGGGGGGGGAGTTTCACGATGTAATACTCGTGATGTGTCCAATTAAAATTATGATTGTTCATTACTCTATGTTGGCTAACGACGGAGTAGTTGCTTTTGTGTTTTTTTAATTTCGTTCTTGTGTTTTTTGACACTGTCTCTAAATGACATTTGGTTAATTTGCTCAATGTAAAAAAATAATACAATGAACAAAATTACTTTACAGTGTATTATACCACGTCAATTTTCTTTTCTATATTTAATTTATTCTTTCCTTTTTAATAAGTATATCCAACTTTTTCGGAACAGTTAAGACCGAATTTAGGTAGTGACCGATATTTTTACTAACCTATTTTTATTTACCTTTAATAAATTATAGTATTATACATTTTCAAACATAAAAATTTATATTTCTCAGTTGTTTCATCACTGTTTACATTATTTTCAAACAATTTCTTAATCCTTTTATTGACGCATTTATTGATCATTTTATTTAAAAAATAGTTTTTAATTAAAATGTTTTTTTATTATTTTAATACTGTTTTATAAAATCTATTAAAGAGTAAATAAAGTAATCTTAGCCCTATTTAGGTTTATTAAGTCAAATATTTGTTTTGTAGCTATATTATACATATATGAGCGAGAGGAGTGGTTCGAATCGTTATATAAAAGTTTATATATAATAATCTGAAAATGTAGGCTTACGATACCAGTTTGTTATTAATTATTTTTATCCCTGCTAACAATCGTGTCCAAAAAAGTAATTTAGTCATTTCAATTTCATATGTAAACTTTAGATGGAGAAGTAGATAATTACTAAAAATTGTGAATACAATGTTAATTTTATTTTTTAGCAAGATAGTGAAAGTATTATCCATATATCTATAAAATTTGGAGTCTCAAATTTTAATTTTCACAGATCGGTCTCCAAACCATTTAAAACAATACCTATCAAAATCGATGATAATGAGGTTATTTAATTATTGGTTATAACACGCGCGCACACGCGCGCACACACACACACACACACACACACACACACACACAATTAAAGAACAAATGGTATAAAAAAACAATTATATTATCATTTTGCTCAATTTTAAAAAGTTAGAAACTTTGTAAAAGAATTTTGTCTTAATTTTTTTACGTGTTACAATTTGCTCCAAGTTTTCCTTTTCCACTATTGTCTTTTTTTGCCTTGAGTGACGTTGAGATTTCATTAGGATCGTTTAGTGATGAACGTTCATTGGAAATCAATTGCTTTTACACAAATGAAACAATGGTTTACAACATGTTTCAACGGACAGAGCTACTGAACGTCAATAACGATTATCTAATGATCAATAACAATCTAAACTATAAAATTAAATGCACGTTTTAGCTTTCATTCGATACAAGTTTTAAAAATAGATAAATAATTCTAAATCTTTTGTACATTAATAATATCTTTTATTTTGTTTACCGTACATTATACGATAATTAACTTTGTTACTATAATTTGTTATAAATTAATTTGGCTTTTAAATGAAAAATTAATTAAATTCAATTATAAAAAGTAATTTTTGTAGACTTCAACATTTTGAAATTTTTCTGGAGTACAAATTGAGTAAAAATTGAAAATTCATTCGTTTGCTGCAAACATTTTCGTTTTCGATTTATTCAGGCAAAAAGTTTTTGTTAGTAGACCTTAAATACACTTTAACAGAAATGTAGGAAAATATGTGCAAAAGGTAACACAACTCTGATAACCTAGTTGATCTTGACATGTATTACAGACATGTGTAAAGATACTAATCAACTTTTCTTTATAAATTAATCGGCGGACTCAAATAGTTTTTCAGATAAACTCGTATAAAAAAGTACTCCTCCACATATAGAACAGAACAATTATTGACATAGAACAATTTTTGACCCTACCAGGGAAAGAGGATGGAGGTGGATCTTGATATCATATGATACTATGCCAAGATTAAAATTATAAAGTATTCACTAATTTAAATAAAAATTAATATTTTCAAACTTTATGTAAATTTATGTTAAGGTCATTGAAGCTAGGATTCAAATCATAGTGTTATCTTTGATGTATATTTACCGAAATACATTAGAAAACAATATAGATGACAATTACTGATAATAATAATTATTACAGAGTTAACGATTTTGATAAAACACAGTTTCGACATTTGAATTCTGGATGTCTGTAAGCATTTAACAAATCAATAGCTACACAATCAAGATACTGAACGTTATCATCCTGTAACTATAATATATTACGTCGCTATACGTTCTCTGATTTTACAACTAATTATAATTTTATACTGTATTAAATTTTATATGTAATATTAAATATTATATGTAATATGTCATGCGCAGTATAGCGAAAATCAAAAAAATTAATAAAAAAAAGTTAATTAATTGAAGTAATTATTACAAACCCAGTTGAACTTATTATTTTTATATTTCTTGTACAAATTATCAAAATATTAGGAATATAAAATTAAATTAAAGTATTACTGTATTTTCAGTCTATAATCTGTGCAATTACGTTAAGATATAAACAAATAATAAATATGGATGTAAAACACAGGCGTTTGCAGTTAGTTGCAGACATTACTTTGCTCTTTAAAATATGCAACAAACAACTTATTTAAGCTCTTTTTAAAATCAATAAAGTTAAATTTATACATACATTTGCATGTATAAATTTATGTGTGTCGTATACGTCATATTTCTCGCTCAAATATTACGCAACTTTGCTATAATAAAAAGGGTTTGTACCCGTCAATCAATATTCGAATTGATATTGATTTACGCGAAATGACAAGCCGTAAGGGTGCAAACCTGCAAACTGCGATTATGATAGTTGGTTACGGAGTTGTATATATACGTAATACTCTCTCGCTTGAGGGTAGCCACGATCATCAACAGATCAAACAAATGACTATGTAGAATAGGCCCTAGCAACTACAAGCAAAAGGACGTAATCGAGGCATAAATGCGCCGTCCAGTAATCAGCGTGTATATTCTCCTATATTGACAGCGTAATAATCGAACAGTCTCGACATTCTCAAACCCCGTAAATTGGGCGCGATAGCTGTCGTGAGTTTAATTGCTCTTAAACAAACATATTCGACAAATGAATAAAATTAATAAATTGTTAACTCGCAAATTACATATTACATTCAAGGTAAATAAATATATTTTTAACTTAATTAAGTCAAAATTAATAACTTATAAAATTAATTTAGTTACTTAGTTTAGTTAGTTAATTTATTAAAAATTGTATGAATAGAAAATCAACTTATTCACGTTAAGTTGTAATCAATTTAAGTTAAATGAAAAATCAATTATGAAAAAGTTTATTTATACTAAACTAAAATGTCGTTTAAAAAAAAAAATGTAACTTTGAATAACAAAATAATTATAATGTAGTTCATCAAATATACGTAATATTTTTGATAAATTTTTTGCAAGGATAAAAAACTTTTAGAGGATTAAGATTGAGGACCTATCACGACAAAGTTTGATTTATTGATGAAAGTATTTACCATGTTCTCATGATATTAACGAATTTCGCTTTATTGGTGGAACAAATTATTCATTTGGTTAAGGTTTGGCCTGTGTATGACTTTAAATTAATATTTTATCTATTTAATTTTTGTTGTATATACAGCTATTATATAATAAATAGTAGTGTATTAAAAATACTTTTTCATAATGTGCGTTATTTTCTCATCTTTTATATATAAATTTTTTTTATTGCAGAAAGACACTACATCGTTTGAGATTACATATAATGAATAATGTGCAAGAATTGACTAAAAAAGTGGATAGACATAAGTCCCTTAAATTTTTTTAAGTGGAAACTTTAATGGGAATATTTTACATCTTCATAACAGATATTATTTTTATAATCCCAAGATTATTCTTTAATCTCTTATAACTCAACATTAAGAAGATAATATTAAATTTCTTGAATATACAATCAAAGCTTTGTCATTGTTCGCTGCTTATTTGTTATTTACATTTTCGGTTTTATATAATTGATAACTAAACTTCACTCTCTGATACAAAAATTATGGTTACCATAAACGGATGTAGAATTATATAAGTTTCATATGTGATAATTTTACAATTGTCATCATTCATAAATAAAGTCTTAAGGAAATTTGGAATATTGGTCATAACAAGTTGACAAACGATAATCAGCGCATGTACGAGTATTATGTGACATTCGCGTATTTAATAATCGCGTGTACCAATACAGCGCGTTGAATAACTGGAACTGATATCGTACGTGACGGCAATTATTAACTTTATTCGTAACAAACAAATGTATGTTGCATACGACCTCCTGGCAAATTTGTTTATTTTCGTTGTTACAACTTTACTCGATACTGCGGAGTCACTGTCTTTTGTTTCAAATCGTACAACTACAGATACAAAGAAAATACGGAAACTGTTTTTCCGTTTAAATAATGAGTTTGTAATTCTAGACTCAATGCTTAGAAAAATGTATTGCAAAAATGTAAACGTATGTGAACTTCTGACACGTTACCAGAAAAAAAGTATACAACAAATTCGTTTAATTTTTTAAAGCAATCGAAAACAAAGTACCTGTATTGAATTCCATAGTCCCCTAGGGTATGGACTCTAAATGCTTTTGAAAAATTTTTTTCTATCTTGTATAACAAGCTCTCTAAACTCTGGCATGTTTGTGACATTGTACTTTGTATAAATTTATTTTCGCGTAAATCCGCGAAACAATTTTTAACCCTGCCATTATTTTCAAAATAGCTGCTCGCATACATTTTGCTAAAAGCAAAAAAAAGATCCATTTACATGTTGGCAAACGACATTTGTTATTAAAAGCATGCGATTCTTCGATCGATATTTCATATAATGTGCACACTCCTTATGTTCAAAGGAATGCTAACAATTATTCAACAAATGTTAGAACGATTTACTGCGTTATAATATCACAAATTAATCGGTCTCGTTATTATGATAATTAATAGTTCCACATATAAAAACTTTTTGCGCGTAGCATTTCCTTCTATTCATTGAATAATACTTTTATCTCAAGTTTAACATTCCAATAAAATTATATTAAAAGTAATGTTCTATTTTTTTTTAGAAGACAAAAGAGAGATAAAACAAATGACAGATAATAATTTCAGAAATATTATCTTAAACAAAACAAGAAATTCTAAGAAATTCCAATATTCTTGTATCAAAATGCATCACTACTTTTCACTCCTGCGATCAATTTATTTATTATATAATCCTGCAAATTGTTTAATGCTGCAAATGCGATATGTACAAATATTTAGTGCTGCATCCGCGATTTGACCTATGAGCAAGAGATTCGGTTTTCAGCTCAATTTTGTTTATATATTGACGTAAAACAACTGAAAAAGACTAACATTCTATTCTAAAAGTCAAAACATCCTATTTTAAAAATACTTAGCATAATTACAATAATAAAATTTCATCTTAATTTATGATCGTTTTATTGGCCTATATTCTTATTTATTTTTGCTTAATTGTTAAGACTTTAGTATTGATACAACAAAAGTGTGTAATATTAAAAATAAAAAACCGGAATTTAACTTTTATTATGTCTGATAGAATTAGAATTTTCCAAAGATTATTATTTACATAAATGACATGTTTAAAACAGTTTTTTACACACACACACACACACAATCACTAATATAGATTATTTATATTTTAGTCATAAATATCCAATCCTATATATCTTTTGTTTTGTACGTACCAAAACGCTTTAAATAATCAAGTACCATTGATGAGATAATTTTTAATCAATTTATGTAACTGATAATAAAATATAATGAAACAAACAGACTTATTAAGGTAGTAGTGATAATAGTTATAAAGTGATATAGAGATCAATGTATACTTTCTTAAAGTGTAAAATTAAAATTAAATGGATATTATATAATAAGATCTTTGTGAAAACTTACTTTAATATAGTAGGTTAAATGATTAAATGTCAATATTTTAATCCTGTAAACTGTCCCAGATAAATTATAATTGTAATATAATATATTAGCCTCTTATACACAGTTCTTATTTCTAGTTTGTTTTTTTGGTAAATTTCTTATTTTAAATTTTACAAGATATAACCAACAAAAATAAACAAATCTGTTTGAGTAGTAACAGTCAAGGTTTGTACAACGGGAGGGAAAAAAGATCTTCCCACTCATATTTAATTATTTGGCCCCAAAATGGTCGGCGCAATAGACCTGAGAGTGGTCACTCGTAGCAGAGAGGAACCTGAGAGCGATCATCGCATCGTTTTAAGGTGTTTTCATCCATCAGCGCCTCTATGTACACAAAATGTGCACATTGAACTATATAGTCAAATATCTATGAATCCCGTAGGTAATGTGCCCTTTTTGAGTCTCTTCTATGCTATGTCCACGTTTATTTGATTCTGTTTCATGCTATACCCGTAAATTTTACAATTATATGCACTCATATTTTAAATCTGTTTTATGCAAATGTGCATAATCGTGTTCTATAAATGTGCAATACCACATATACATGATATAAATTCAATTAATTGATTTGATAAAAATTCACTCACCGATTGCTGTCGCTGCTCTTCTACTGCTGATGCTGCTGCTGCTACTGCTACATTCCTTTTCTCGTTTTGATTCTGAAAATGTGATAAATATTATTCCTAAACACAAACACAAAAGCAGGTAAAGAAATGTATCACTTGAAAAAATAATATATTTAATACCGAGTCGCTCCATGGATGCCGCTTTCTGCTGACATAATCATCCTGCTATTCTCGGACCGCACATTAATAACGATCGCCCGATACTTTATTCGGCACTCCCGATATTACGGATAATATATCACACACGAGTAAAACGTAAACCGCGCGCGAGAATTTCACTTGGCGCGATCGTTACATTTGAAAAAATACGTGAAAAGGAACGGCTCGTCTGATTGGCGGCGAAAATCAACATGGCACGAAAGTGGCGTGACGTCACGTAACTTAATTCGTAGAAACGCAGGCCGAGGAAAGCGGTGAGAAAACCGTTTGAATGAAAATCTGTATCTCGCGCCGAGATACAACGAATTTCGTATGCTCGCACGACGACTAGTAGCGCTTCACTTATTTAATTGGCACTCGCGATATTCTACCGAACCGAACAAACCCTTCGAGCAAACACGTATTTTGCTCGAACGCGCACGCGAACACTTCACTCGAAACCGAAGGCACACGCACGCGCTTTACACATGAATACAACTGTTCTGTTACGATCTCACATGGCTCGCGACGGCACTCTCAACAGTATCAACATTGTAGCTGCGCACAATTCGAATTCTGAATACGCGAGACACGCACAGAGCATCACCGGCGCTGACTGGAGCGTGAAGGAACATGGCGGCAGCGGCGGACGTGACCGTTGGCAGGTAGACTCGGCGATACTCAACGCTAGTCGGCGCCACTCGTCGCTGGTGGTGACCGATTTGCCGAGTGGCGCCGACTAGCGCCGAGTACCGCCGAGTCTACCTATGGCTGGGCTGCTATTCCGTAATCATTTACCGACAATTATCGATGTCGTTAAGTGTCGTTGCGCATATTTTTTCATATATCAAAATACGTGCGCGAAGACACTTAACGACATCGATAGTTGTCGGTAAGTGGTTACGAAATAGCACCTCTGGTATTCATAGTCGAATCTTATTTAAAGATCGTCTCAAGCAATTTAATGTCTCAAGATGATAATACACGGCTCTGTGATTGGCTGATGGCATCTTAAGACAGTACTTAATAAGATGATCTTAAATATAAGATCCGACTATGAATACCGGCCAAATGTCCACGAATTCCGTAGTACGACTTTTTAGGTCTCTTCCGTGTTAGGTCCACAATTTGGTTCTGTTCCATGCTATATCCGTAAAATGTCAATAATGCACATTTATAAAATACGATTATACACATTTCTGTAAAAGATTTGAAATATGAATGCATATGATTGTAAAAATTATGGATATGGTATGGAATAGAACTAAATAATCGTGGACATAGCAGGGCAGAGACTCAGAAAGTCGTACACCTTACCTACGGGATTCGTGGACAATTGACTACTTAGTTCAATGTGCACATTTTGTACACATAAAGGCGCTGATACAGAAACAACATCTAAAACGACGGAATGACTAGTCTCAGATTTTTCTCTGGTTCTAGTAAGGTAAGTATATTTCTAGTTAGTTATGGTTAGTTAGTCGAATCAAAATGGCTAGCCGTGCTTCGACTGTCGTTCGTCAAGTGAAACCAATTCTATCTGTTAATCAAGAAGATGCACGTCGAAGAGTACTCACGTTATATAAAGCATGGATCCGTCAAGTACCAATCTCATGTACGCCATTCTTATTATGTTATATCACAAATCGCAAGCTTTTACACTTTTTTTATCTAACCTATAATTGTCAATTATTCGTTTATGCTTTTTAATTACTCAACTATGCAAATACACTTGTTTTATCTCACATTATGTATAATTTTATACCAAAATACATTAAATTCGAAATAATAAAACTTGCCCTTTTATTGAATATATTCATTTTTTATTCATTACGTAAAGCTACTATAATCTTATTATTTCATTTTTATATCACCAAATTGTGTAACAGTCACTTTCTTTTACAGTGTTAAGTTACGATATTCCTAAAACTGAAGCAGAATGTAAGAAAAAAATACGTGAAGAATTTAAGCGTCATGCTCATCTGACTGATCTAAGGATAATTGACAAGCTTATTATAAGGGTAGGAATCAGAGTCTCTCAAATATAAAAATTGATAGTTGTGTGTATATATATACACACATATACATACTACTAAAAGAATTTTATAATATATTTAAGAGATGTATGTACATAATTTATTACATGATATAAAGGCAATTGCACCTATACTTTAATTTAATAATAATAAATTACTTTTAACATTAATTTAACAGGGTCAAATGGAATTGCAAGAAGTAGCAAATGTGTGGAAAACTAAAGGAGGAGTTATGCATTATTGGAAGGAAACGTGGGAAAAGAAGCCAACTGATTTCATGTCAAAATTTCTTAGTGGTCAGGATTAATTTTCTCTATTAATTCATGAGAAGCATCATAGAAATATATAACTGTAATAATGTATGTATATAAATGTAAATACAAGAATTTCAATCAATTTAGACTGATGGAAATGTTGCGTCACAAATGTACCTACTATCCATGAACCACAAGTGAGAGGTGAGTCACATTAATATAGACAGCCATTATTTTAAGAAGACTATAATTTATCTCTTATAGAAGGTAATAAATTTTTTTTTAATTTACACTATCTTTTTTTACATTGATATATTATTATTTAATTATATACATTTGACAACATGATATATTACTAAGCACCTTAAGTATAATCTAGTTTACTTCTCACAGCCATACGGACATTTTACTTCCTTTCATAAACAAGTATGGACTTACAGATACTATAGATGTACATGTGTATACTAATATATGTATTATATACACACATCTTATACACTCGTGCTTCATATTTGATTTTATGCACGTGTATATATAGTCGATATTGGAATGCTCGGAAAATTTTTCATTTCTTAGATAAACTTTTACAAATTGCTACATATATAAATTTCAATACTATTACTATTTTTTTCAGTTCACAAAAATAAAATTATAAAAGAGAGCTACCTAGAAAATAAAAAGAATCTTGAACATTCTGACATCGACCATACGCGATACTGTCTTAATTTCTTTTTTTATATGTATTTTTATACCATTAAACGAATGAATTGTCGAATGAATTAAATGTTCGTGGTGTACTTTGGTCATGATTTTTATAAAATAGTCTACTGTTCCTGTGTGTATTACACATTTGAAAAATCATAACAAAGAGAAAAGAACAGGAGAACAGTCCTGTTTCATGTACAAGTTTTTACATCGTCTCGATGCACATGCTTTATATTATAATACAAGAGTTATAAAATCTTAAATATTAAAAATATATACATTATAGTCGGTAACTTTCATATACATATAAATTGCACGTATGTAAGTTAGAAAAAAAGATGGCAACAATAAATCATGTTTATGATTTGTAAATGTAATGTTTTACAAATTTATGCGTCTAGTTATCGCATAATTTTTACATATGATTCTAATCTTACTACTTAGTTCGTCGCATAAAAAATTTCTTGAATGCATATTAGACCACACTTTCGCGTTCATTTTGCTTATCATACCCTGCTAATATTCCTCTCCTTACAGAAACATTACTATTGCGCAACCCATTACCATTAAATATCTGTATAATGGTTGAAACTGGTGGAATTTCCAACAACTTTAGCGCAGAAGACTTTTTATCAGGTACACTGTCCGTGTTAGATGCAGATACCACTTGATCCAACGAGCGTGAACGTTTCTCCCGTATTTCTCTCTTATCCGCACTGTCTTCGCCTAACAATGGATCTGCTTCATTCGGAGGATTATCAGTGTGAGACATCATTATCACATTGCCATTAGGATAATTATTATTCAGCATTTTCTCAGAAATATCTGCTTTTAAGTCAATCTGCGTGCATTCATTTTCTTGCCAGAATCTCTCCTTTGGCGACTCGAACCGTTTATTATATATATCAGTTGGAAGCTGGTCGAGTGAACGGGATCCGCGTATGATAGTTTGAGATGGATAATCACTTGATGATGAAGACGCGATGGTAGATAATGCACGTGCATTTTTCCTAAGTTTTGGCCCTGTGCTCATTAATAGATCATCAACTGACTTAATATTTAAGTGCCTTTGTACGTCTTCTTGAACTGAAATATTATCTAGCGTAATCTTCGAGATGCTTTCAGTCAAAGACAGGGGAGGTCTCTCGAGCTTGCGAATGTGTAACATTCGCGGAACTGGACTAGATCCACCACACTGCGAAGAAGAGTCGTCTACTATTGAATATGGTACACATGATTGTCTGCGTGATTGATTACCAGCACCTAATCCATCTAGTAACGATGCATATCGCGAGTCCGGATTTAGCTTTGGACTTTTTCGCGGTCTACAAAATAGCGGTGGAATATTTTCATCCCCATTAGAATTCTAAAAGAGAAAAATAAAGATTCACTTTATTAGAGAAAAAGAATCGAGAATATACTAAGAATATACTTTTTTCTTAGAGGTAGTTTTAAAAAGCTTGAAAATAATCACCAATCATATCTTTTAATTTAACTAATTTACTATTTAACATAATTAAGTAACTTTTAAAAGTTTACGAAATTAAAAAAAAATGTTTGCCACATTCTTATTACATTCGTTATATTTCATATGAATACTGAAATTTTCATTTACAAACCTCTGTATTTTTTCGGTGCGTTACAGTAGCTCCAGTAAGCCAATAAGTCTTCACCGTTCCTTTTCCTTTCATTTCAATAAAGCCACGCTCTTCGATTTTATATCCTCCGATCTTATCTAGCGCCTCTTTGCATTGCCTACTGATATGTATTCGTAAAGGTTCTCCAGTAGATTCCATACGTGACGCAGTATTGACGGTATCTCCAAATAAACAATATCTAGGCATCGTCAAACCAACAACACCCGCTACTACAGGACCTGTAATTTTATATTGATGTTATCACTATGTATATACATGAATACTTATGCATCCCAGACACACAGATCCAAAGGACATCCCTAAGATGTTCTTTGAGGATACTGAGGATATCCATAAATCATCTATTTTATGTCCTTCGAACATTTAATAGACATTTAATGGATATTCTATATATCCGTTTATAAATTTGATGCTTTAATTCCTAACGTCCACAGGACATCCGATAGATGTTTAATAGACGTAATAAAAAGGAATACTCGGAATTGTAATTTACATTGAAAGAATAAAAATAGAATAAAAAGTAAATATTTAAAAATAATATTATTAAAAAATTACATAAAATATTTTGTACTGGTACTATTTTGAAATCTTATATAATGGATACATACATATAAATTTATTGTCAAATTTATGCATGCAAATTAATTTAAAAAAATAGCATTTTTTATGTCCATTATACAGTCATATAATAAAGACATACATACAAAGTATTATCCTATTTTAATTTTTACACCAAAATACGTAAAAAAATGTGGAAGATATAGAATAAACATTTCAGATAAAAATATGATCCGAAAGGGAATGAATGGTAAAATTAATTTTCGGAAAAATCAAGATAATTATCAAAAAAGTAATAATTTGCAAGATATTTTATACTTTATACCAAAATATGCTAGAATAAAGTATAAAATCTGTACTTCTGTAATGCTTTCATGCACAAAATAATGAAATAAATATTATAATTATATAAAGAAAACAATTACTTAAAAAAAAATATGTAGTTTTATATTGCAAATTGCTTTAATTTTTTTTTAATGCAACTATGTTCTCTTTACACAAATTGATTAATTTTCTTGTTCACGAATGTTCTTCACACGCACGCACGCACACAAATTAAATTGAGTAAACAATTCGTTTGTGTATATATGTAAAGAGAAGCTTACGCAGTTAGCTTATGTATATTATGCTATACTAGATTGAAAATTTTAACAAAACATGAAAACAGTTATAAAAAATAATATTTTTAGCAAAGTGTTCACTCAAATGTTGTAAAAAAATTCCCAAATTTTCTAGAAATTTTACTCTAGATAAGATTAGAGAATTTTTTTAAACAGCTTTAAAATAAATTTATTTTAAATAAAATTTACATATGAACACAAACTTGTCCATTATAAGATTCCAAAAGTATCCACAAATATATATTCCATGGGTATGTAGTTTTCTTATAAAGATATCTCATAAGATCTATGGACATCTCGACAAAAAAATGAACACAAAATGGATGAATCTATAAAATATCCTGTGTTGTCTGACATGTTCTTAAATGAATCTTCTCTCACCAGTATGAATGCCGATACGTAATTTGAGAGTTTCTTGAGGCCGATGAGGTATCTTATGATGCTTAACAGCGTTAAGTAATTCCAGCGACATTGAAGCTATCTGCCCAGCATGCTGATCTCCATTTCTTATTGGAAGTCCGGAAACCTAAATAAAATATTAAGTACTAAAATATGATTTTTTACTTATAATTAATCACTTAAGTAAAAATGCTACTTACGACCATGTAGGCATCTCCAATCGTTTCTACCTTGTACACTTCGTATCCTCTGATTATACGATCGAATAATGTATATAGATCATTTAAAAAATTTACAACCTATCGGTATAAATATTAATCATATAAATAACATTCATTTTACTAATTACAAATCAATATGAGAAAACATACCTGAAATGGTGTACTTTCCGCTGACATCGCAGTGAAACCAACGATATCACTAAAATATATAGTAACCAAATCAAAAGCTTCCGGTTCTACCCCAATACCGTTTGTTAAACAATTCGCAACTGGTCTAAAAGCAAATATAATATTTTTCAAATGTATATTTATATTATATGTACTATTTAGCATTTTATAACTACAATTTCTTATCGACCGAATCTCAGAATATATATACATGAAATGTGGCATTGCCTTCATCTCCTATGAATCTCCTATTATTTCCTATCATCTCTCCAAAAATACAAACTATATTTTTTGGTAATAAGCTATATTCTCTGCAATGTTGATCTGTACATGCAGAAAATGAAGATTCCATGTATATCTTTCTTTCTCACACATATATTTTGTATATATTTTTAAGCACATTATTTCCACACATATATGCTTTAGACTCAATACATTAATGTGCAAAAACTTACTTAGGTAGCATTCTGTGAAGGAGATCTTCAGTTTTCTTTTTTTCTTCCAAAAGAAGTCCCGTACGCTCGGTGACTAGATCTTCGAGATTGCTTGCATATTTCTCCATCATATTCATCATTTGGTCCATTATATTTCGATGCCATCCAGCTTTCATTTTCTTCAATCTGGTCCTTATTGTTTTGAAATCTGGTCTAAATTCTGGACTTTCCGCCCAACAATCCATAATAGTACTAACGACATAATCAGCACAATTTGCTTTTGACTCGGAAAGTATGTTTAAATTCGGTCTAAATGGTGGTTCACCATCTTCCGGGAATCTTTTCACTCGGTCTATAATTTCTGTTGCAAGTTATTTAACAATCATATTAATTTTTTTAACATCTTGAGTTAAATATCAATTAATGAATAATCAATACTGCCGATTTGTGTTATAATTTACTATATTCTTTTATCAGTTGTAAATACCTTTAGGTTCCAGATTTATATTTCCATATGGTCCCTTGCGTCCAAGAATTTCATACAGAATAATAGCGAAAGAATAAATATCTCCTGCCTGAGTACCTCTAATCGGGGCATGCGGATTTCTTAGCAACTCGGGGGCTTTCCAAAATAAGCCTGCAACAAAGTAATTTAGTCAAAGTGACAACAAAATACACAATACAAAATACACTATTTGATAAAAATATCATACTTCGATAATACTGATGTTCACCAATGCTGTCAGATTCGGCACAATGGCGCATATCATGAAGACCGAAATCGGAAACTTGAAGTACCCATCGTGAAGTTACGACACAATTAGAAGATTTCAGATTGCCATGACAAACTAGTAGAGATGACTCGTGAATATACAGCATACCCTGTTTAATAAATTTAAAAAATTATATTAAGAATTGCTCTACAATAATACGATTTAATTTCTTCTATGGTTTAATTTCAAGAACATATACCTTAACAAGATCGTGAATTAACGATGCAATGAACATATCATCTAATTTTATATCTTCGTTTTCAATGATATCCTGAAAAACATACAATACTTATTTACATAAGTATATTAGAGTATCTTTCTCTTTCTTATTATCTTATTTTCTGAACTTTCAAAAGCAAATGCATTTACACTACATATATAATTTTTATTCATGTGTCCATAATATACTGTTCGTGTACATAATATACTATACTATATAACAGGACGTCACCGTGATTACTCTATGACTTACATAAAGACTTCCTTTGGCACAATAGTCGGTAATTAACAATATCCTCATCGGCTCCACACATGCTCCGATGAAAGAGTTGAGATTACCGTGTCTAATTTCACGGAGAATGCGCATCTCCTTCATAACGTCTCGTGAAATGTCTTTTTTCTTCGAGAATTTTAGTTCCTTTATCCGTACCATTACACCATGGTAATGTCCCGTTTGCGCAAACACTTGGTTGCCACATCTCGACTCATAGGACATTGCACTAACTAAACTTAACTGTAATCAAAAGATGTTTATTTCTTCATCATGCACCAAGAGAGGTCGACATACAAATAAGCATTTTGGCTATCTATTTGCTCTATCTTAATTACGATAACACAGGCGATATTCACCTTACTAGGGGAAGACATCATATTATCAAGAGGATAACCGTGTATTTCGTTTGGATCAATCTTCCAAAGCAATCCTTCTATCTCTTGTTCTATTTTCCATCTTCGATATATGCTCATAGTGATTACTGTGGCGCAAAACAGCAAAACAGCTAGAGCTCCGGCAACGATGATACTACGGAGATGTGTATCATCCTTCGGACAATGTTCATTGAGAAAACCACAACCAGGTTCTGCCTCCGGTTTATTTTTGCCGGGCCAATCCATAGCGCCTGGTAAAGACTTGTATACCTATATCATACAATTATGTATTTATTCAATATCATAGTGCTTTCAATTTTTATGACCCAATATGATTTAAATATGAAACAAATGTCTTTTCTGTCTTGAACTGCTATAAAAATTTCTCGAACGCTACAAATAACTCACTCACTAGAGTTTCACCCTGTAGAAACTGGCCAACAGGTAACATCTGATAGTCGCAAGAAAAGTTATGGACCTGGAACGGTTCTTTTTTCAAAGCAAGTACTGAAAAGTTTCCTTCTGAGTCTCCAAATTTATCCAACTTAATGGTTGCTCCGCTTACACCTAGCAAAATGAAAATAAAGATAAATTTCAACAAAAATATATTTAGATAATTTTCAATGTTTACAAAGAGGCCTATTTAAAAATTATATCGCTTCATCTTCGATCTAATTGCTTTCCTCTCGTTTACTATCAATATATCAAGT
Source organism: Monomorium pharaonis (assembly GCF_013373865.1). Taxonomy (NCBI): domain Eukaryota; kingdom Metazoa; phylum Arthropoda; class Insecta; order Hymenoptera; family Formicidae; genus Monomorium; species Monomorium pharaonis. Next base: position 24,147,346 of record NC_050468.1, on the reverse strand, counting down.
ATTAGATTGTGCGAACCACTCGAGATTATAATCTCCTATCGATACAGATTACATCTATCTTACGTTATTATACGTACTTACTTTGATATGTACGATTCTTGATAATCGTATCGACTATAAGAGAGCCGTTTTTGACTAATTCCTCGATAGATTGATCCGGATGATCTCGTATCAGCTGGTCTAAGGCTCTCGCGTATAGCTTTAGAGAATCGTACAGATATGCCGCATAAATGGATACATACTGAAACGGATATTAAGTATGCAAATAAAGATTATGCGGTACGAGCGTTTATAATTGATCTAGAGTCAAAAATACCTTTTCATACTTTCTCAGAAGCTCGGGAACTATAAAGTTGAAGGGCTCTGTGCTACTATAGTATCGAACCTTCTTCGTAAATTCTTCATAATTTTGCGTTGGCGGTGTCGACACAACGACCATCAACGAACGTGCCCTCTTCAAAAAATTTTTTGGTTCAAGGCAATTCTTTAGATGATCGAAGTGCTCTGGTTCTGTACCAATAATAACAGTAATAAATTATTGTTATTAATAACTCAAGCTAGACATAGCCGCTACGTAAGATTTTAGATAACAAAATCTTTATGTTACTATAAAAATGTTTACATTGTAATTTAGCATTGAATTTACTAAAAGATTAGTTTCATAATATTACGCTTGTGCGTTATAAGTAGCATAAGATTCTGACAATTATGCAATTGACTTATCGACGCTGTGTTCGCAATATAATCATTTGATAAGATTCGCTAGATTCACTCACTCCATAAATACTTCTGTGCTTCACGTTGTGAATACGTCATCATGTCCACGTATATTACCATATACTCTCCGTCATCCAACAGTCTTTGACCTTCCATCGAATTCATCATATCTATCAGTGACATTGGAGTACCCAAGAAGATGTAAACTGAAATAATAAATGTTGTTGAATGGAACAAAGAAAATTACGGTAATTGTTATATAAACTGTTATATAAATAAAATTTGTGGTATTTTCTTTTATATGTTACGAATGTACAAAAAAAAGATACGAAAAAAATTTAATAAAAAATCTATCAGTTACATCAAGTTGAAAACGATTTTTGCTTACATTCCTTGTTTCATTTTAATTAATTAATATATGTATTATACTCTTTATATAGACGTACTTTAAGTAGTTTTCAAAAGTTACTTGAAATCGACGAAATCGAAACCGAATCTCAAGAGACGACCGCCAAATCATTAAAATCGAAATTAAGATACTCAAACTTGATACACGGCTCTTCGATTCGCTACAACGAAAAGCTCCGGCGATCGCGCCTTGCGAAGCGGTGGAAAAGTAAAGAAATGTGGACTGACTGCGAGTCATATTTTTCGTCTCCTGTATAAGTTGGAACCATACGCTGACTTGGCAACACGACATTCTCTCCTCGCAGCACGTGTGCCGATCCTCGACGGTTCTGTAATGGTTCACGGTGAGGTTGTTCTTAGTCGCCTGTTGCTGAAGCGAACGTGCGACCGTGGACCAAGCACGCTCCGTCACTATCGTGAATTTGTTCCATCCGTAGTGCAATAGTAGGGCGATCACCGACTTAGTTACCTGCGTGTCCGGCGGCTCAGTCCTCACGAAAGTCTTTGCCTTCGAGGCCTTGTAATCTGAGCATTTCTGCAACCAAACCGATCGTCGTATATTTGCGCAATGTTTTACTCAATAGATTCCCTCCTGCAATTCCGCCCCGTGAGCCTCATTTTTAATTGAGCCATTTAATTGACCCAGTTAGCTTTTCTCGAATAAAGATATAAATCGATTCAAATTCATCAAATCACGAATCGGAATTTATTAACGTTTGCTGTCGCCGCAAAGTGTGTAATTGAATTCATTACGTTCGCGATTACGTCTGATTCTCTGCGATACCTATTTAGCATTTAGTTCGAAATCTATATACTATATGTATAATAGATTTTTTATGTACAGGATAATTTAGAATAACTATTTGTCCTTCAACAGACATTCTGAGACGATTTTTTCTATGGTAAAAATGTATCCGTAGTTTAGTTTTCAAATATTATAAATAAGTTTTATATATATATATATAGAGAGAGAGAGAGAGGGAGAGAGAGAGAGAGAGAGAGAGAGAGAGAGAGAGAGAGAGAGAGAAGTTGCCAATACTGGCATAGGCCTTTTAAAACAACACCTTCCTATTTCTCGGAAACTTATTTGTACTATATTACTATAATATTAAGAAAAACGTATTCTGTTTAGATAATTAAAAGCCTTCATAATTTATATGAATATATATATATATATATATATACACATATTATAATAAAAGGTCTAACGAATATTAGGGAACGTTTTTCTTGATATATGAACTTTAAAAATTAAAAGAAATAAATAAAACCACAAGTTATTTGGGAACTTTTCCTACAACCTTAACTTTAACCACCCTCTCGAAAGAGAAGGAACAAGAAAAAACAGGATCTAAGCTAAAATAACTATTACTTTTATGACTTATACTCAATTTGATACTTGATGATTGCTGCACCGCTTATTGATCTCAATGATCCTAGGATTTCTATAAGGGCAACCGTAACGTGAGAGGAGATGCGCGGCGTGAGTGTGCCCTTTTCTTTGAAAGTGAACGAGCGCACGCGTTGTACGTGAAACACGTGCGTGATGCGTACCCATGGCCACCCCATGGGCTACCCCGTTCTCCGTCGGCGCAATAAAAACAAGCGTGGCCGCAAAGAGGAAAGGAAAAAAAAAGAAGAGAAAACGGACCGCCGCGAAGGGAAAGAAAAAGGAAAAGAAATGAAACATCATGCCATGGGAGGGCAGCATGCCGAACTGAGGCAAGAAGAAGAGAAAGAAAGAGAGGAAGAGAGAAAGGGATAAGTTGACTGCGTCGAGTGCCATGGTGTGTATGTGTGTGTGGGGGGTGGGGGTGGGGGTGGGGGGGACATGGTTAAATATAAACCCGTAGGCGAAAGAGGGAAGGAGAAAAAAAGAGGAGAAGAAAGGAGAAGAGGAAAAAGAAAAAGATGAAGAAGGGGGCGGAGAAGGAGGAGGAGGAGGAGGAGGAGGAGGAGTGGAATGAACAGGGTGAGCCTCCTCGCGCGCGATTACGTACCAGAGAAGAGGTGCATGAGACGGCTGAAATGTGACATGCGCTCCTCATTAACATATAAATTAAACGTGACAGTCGTGGGGGTCAGTTCTTCTTTAGCGACCACCGCCGCTCAGAATCTCTCTTTCATCCTTCCTGACCGCCGTAGGAGTTGACTGCCCGTCCTTCTTTATCCAGGAATCCGCGATGTAATAACGCCTTTCAGCGGCATGATCACGGCGAGTATAAAGTTAACACGTCCGCTCGTCGTCGATTTTTCATTAACAATTAGTTTCTGGTAGCCCTTGGCCTAACTTTAAACGACGTACGAACAACATTATGCGACTCAAGAACGAAAGAAAGGAAGAAGTGTCATCGAAAGTATTTTACGTCGTGATCGGCATGAACGGAATTTTATCAGCAGATTTTATAATATATGTCAAATATTTCTTTCTTATTATATTTTGCTTTTATATTTTATAATAAAAAAGGATAAATCGTTAATTATAAAATTTGTACCTAAACAATAATTTTATCAAAGCATTCGAATAATAAATTAGATAGTGATTCTTGCTAATATGTACAATAAAATTTAGTAATAACGTCAATACATTTGTGAGACTCGTAAAATAATTTCAAACAACTTCCAATACCATCGTTTTAATTTTTTTTTCACGAAACCAAACTTTAAAGAACATAAAAGTTAAATTGTGAATTTCGATATTAACAGATATTAACAGAAGTTAGTTATATTTTACTAATATTCTTTTGTAATATCCTAATTCTTTTGCTCCGTACAGGACGAATCTCTCAACATTTATGCCTAGCTTTTTTTTCTTTGACATTCACGTATCGCGAATTTCTAAACAGAGGAGCACTTGTTTTTCAGTTGACTCTTGCGCGAGCATGACATAGCGATAAAAAAAATTAGCTTACGCAGACCTATATGCCGCGATTACAAGTTGGGTGACCAGTTTCCCAGCAAATAACTTCGTTGTCGACTGGTAAGAGAAACCGCGTATATATTTGTCTTTCTCGTGAGTTGCGAATGGAAAAGAGAGCTGAAAGGGTCAGGTTTGTTTATCGGAACCTGGACTTCCCGCTCTTTTCTCCGCACAGTGGGATTGGCATCTCCGATAGGTGAAATGAACCCGATACGCTTGAGTCGTTTAACCTAGTTCGTGGACGAAACACTAATTTTAGAATTATAACTTCATGGACTTTTCAACATACATTGGAATGTTTCATTACGGTAATATCACGAGACATTGACTCGTATCTTCTCGCCCATTTCACGTAATCGTTGCTGCTTCGTTTGCTTACCTCGTAGAAAAAATATTCCTATTAAGATATACGGATAAAATAAGGAGCAACTATCTGGTATGCTAAATAATGAATATAAACATTAGCTTCTATATACATTTCCTGCGTTTTAAAAGTATGGTCTTTAGGGTTTTCTCGATTTATTCGTTAAGTATAAAAGATTTTCCGCTTTTACGGATCTGGACCTCTCAATTGTGATAATAATTTCGTTATTTAAATTTCAACACTCCCAAGGTACGAGAGTGCTTTGAAGAAATCTACAATCCGTGATGACAAATGATGTTACCCTTTTCTCTATAATGGCTGCGCAACTCTCATTCCAACATATCCTCCAAATGAAACGATAGTTTCGTGATCGTGAGAATATTTCGGATGCGCGTTATCTCACTCTACTCTTATACGGGCCGCTTCCGAGCGGGCCCTCTCGTTAAGTTTTGTTTATCTCCTTGTTTATCTCCTCGTCGGACATGAAAAGACGACGGTTAGGAACGAAACTGACCCGTCACTCGAGGCGGTTATCCTAGTTCGTGGCGCGCGCGAGACGCTGGGCGGAGGTGAAGCTTTGGTCATTGCCGGCTCGGCGCAGTGTTATTCTGGGCTCCCACTCGGCTATATTTAGACGAGACCACCTTGAGGGAGCTCGGGAATTTTCTTTCTCTCTTTCTCTATGCATCTCTCTCCGTATACCAGCACAACGAGTGCTGGTTTTATTTACCGGCCGATTGTGTCGGGTTGTGCAACGGCCATCGCTCGAAAAACAGTCGAGGAAATCCTCTTTCGTCAGACGATCGCGGATCCGACTTTGCATCCTTCGTTACGGCGATCAACATGTAATCCTTCGGCCGTCGCTCTTCACCGCGCTCACGTTATACATAATAATCACTAGTTTAACGTTGCGCAACGTCACGTCAACCTTCGCGACGAGTTTATTCAACCTTTAAACGGTTAATTAACAATAATAATAGCGATTTTCCCGCGGACAAGGTACACGTTTGGCTTATGTTGCTCGTGAGATACAGATATCCCGGTGTTTTTAATTTTTTCGACACGCGCTCTCGCAGGGATTCGCAGGAATGCATTGGTATTCTCTTTAATCATATCCACGAACATGTCTCTTCTTGTATTATGAACTTACGGCAACGAGAACTACTTGGCTCGATCTCACGGCATGTTTCTCGGAAAATAATTTCGGGTTTGTGTGTCAATGTCCTTCGATTATACCGCCCCTGTAGCCTCGTTCTAATTCCACAGGTTTTTATCGCGAAATAATTTTTTTTTTTTGACAGCTCGCAATGAACTTTTTTTGCATTAAACGCGACCGCTGTAGCGCCTTGGCGTTCGCATTCAAAAAAATAAAAGAAAGAAGGAAAAACACAATTGCGGAAGACCTCGTTCGTAGCGGCCGACTGATTTTAACGATCTCTCAATCTGCATCATAGATTTCTCGCCGTGGTAAATAAAGAGGAATCGCTTGCCGGTCTTTCGAAATGGGTATTCAAGATAACAATATACACAATCTCTGGTATTATAAATAACATAATATGTGCTAATTCGTTATCTTAAGATACGTATCGAGTCATGCATAAATCATCATGTGGAAAGAATATCGATTACAGTTCTTCTCGTACACAACTCTGCGTCCTGGCATCGGTTTAAGTAAAAAGCATTCCGAAATTTGATAGTGAATCCGTATCGCTGCAATATGTCGACTAAAATGAAAAAACAAATGCCTTATTCGAACGAATATGTAAAAGGGAAAAAACGACTAATTATCATTTACTTGTCGCTTGTATTTATGAAACATTATTAACATCACAAGTTTAAAAACATTGTAACTTAAAAAGTAAAACAAAATAAGTCGACGACTATCAGGCGTAACAGAATTCAATAAAATTATGCGAAAATTAGGTACGAGATCTCACAATCTTTCTAGATTTTTTAGGTTTAAATCGTTAGTTTTACATGTTAAACAATTTCATAATAAATTTATATATTCTTGCTATTTGTAAATATTTTATAGCCGAGAAAATTCTGTCATAAACCTAGTTAATTCTGAATGGTATAGATAAATTCGTTATTTCCGAGCTTTACTATAAAACGTCCGAAGAATGATGAAATGTCTGAATATTTAAATATCTTAAACCGATATTATATAAATTTTTTTTATAACTGCATCTGGATTAATAGCTATCATTCGGCGTTTTTTTCCGTCGTTATTTACTCGGCCAGAAGAATCAATGATATAGGATCGTTCCGCTGGATAAATCGAGATATTAATACTCACGCATGCAATTTATTTCAGTTTATTATCGCCGAAAGTGTTTCAAAAGCTTTTGCGAGATTTATTTCAGATTACTATGCTAATTAATGCGTATCGTGTAACCTTTGGCAATGTATCAGTACAAGTTAAAAATATTGGTTATATCTATCTTGATGGTCTCGATAATTTTAAAATAAAATAATGATTAACTAATTTGCAAGACCGCGATGATTTTGCTTTTGCGGAATTGTCACACACTTTCCTGTGCGGCAAAGATCACGATCGACAGACATTCATGGAACGGCTCGTGGCACGTTTAGAGATCATCGATGGAAATGTCTTTACACCGTGCAGTATCGTGTCGTGCTATTATAGAGAGGATGTAAAAAGGATACAGCGCATCACTGTAGTTTTCCTACGCTTAAAGGTACAAAAGACGAAGATAACAACTTGGGATAGTAATAGGCGATTAAGCCGGTAATAATCTCAACTTAGTTTCTTATTGCGTAAACGCGATAACCTAGAATAATTTTTACATTCCAATAAAAAATTACATTGTTGACTACATATTATAATATTATTGATTTATAAATTATTAATAATCTTTCACTACATAAATTATTCGTATTGGACATTTTTATGTATGTAGATTTATTTAATTCTCTAAAAAAAAAAGAGAGAAATAAAAAGAAAAAGAAAAAATAAATAGCTGCTTATGAATATTCAAAACTACTGAGCTCTAATTTTTCACGATATTTTTTTCGGATATATTTAAAAATCACTCGAGGTGGCTACTTAAAAGATAAAAAATCAAGATTTATAACTTTTATCTTATTGTAAAGTCCTATTTCGAATTCTTATGCCGAAATAGAGAGATATATACATAGACTATTTTTTTCGCCTCTTATGAAGGCGCCGACGAGCGCCGTCGATATTTAAAACTGTCGAAACTATATTTAGACAGTGCCTACACTCACCAGCGGATGTATGTCTATACATAGAACAACCGATATATTTACTAACTCGTGCCGCTGCAATATCTTTCCAAACTTGTCCTATGACAATGTTAATCTGAAAGAAATTTCTTTTTTCCAATATCTTATCCTGATAATCTTTTACAATTTTCACTTTAAGTGTATGCAAGTGAAGGACTCGTCTAGAAATCCACTGCAATGCTCAACGGGACAAGAAAAAGAAAAGACTGAGACCATAAGTTTCTTCTAAATAATACATGGCGCAAAATTATACATATTCTGCAGTACAAAATGAATACCAAATACTTCAATAGTGTTGATTTTGCTCATTTGGTCCTGTGTATGCGTGAGTGTGCTAGCTTGATAGAGGTCAACTTTTCGTATCTTTACATTTCGATACAGCGATCATTTTACGACCGATTATTATTCTCGCTATATTCAAAGTGTAGAAAATACGAAACATCGTTTTACATACACGTGTCTCTCGTCACGCGCGGATACTACTATTCTCATAAAAACTCCTCATTGGAGCAGATGACAGATAAAATCAAAATATCGTGTAAATTAATATGTAGATTATAATTCCATGTTGTTTAATTTATTAAGAATGTAACAATATAACAATAATAAACGGTTTCTGTATCATATATTGCAATTATAACGGATAGGTTACGATTTTAATCGAAATCGTCGGTCTGGAGGATTAATGCGGCCCTGAATCGGAGTTCAGGAACGATTCAGGGAGAGGGAGAGACACGCGCAGCTCCTCACACGTGCACACGAAGGAGGTAGCAATCCACGCGCACGCAACGCGTAACCATGCCACGCACACACCACGAGGCCGATGCCTTCATTTCTTCATAAATCAACAGCGTTTCTATTTATAGCCTGCGCCAGACAAATAGCGATAGTTCGCGAGCGCGCGCGACGTTAGTCTTTGCCTCGAACGGCAAAGACGCTGTGCTTAGGAGTGATAACGTGAGAGACGAACGAAAAAGTTAGGCGCAACGATTATCCCGATAACCGATATTCCAGTTCTCTCGCGGAGCACGTGCGCGAGAGACTTTCGGAGATACGAAGATTCCGTACGTACGTATGTCAGTACGACTTCGCCACGAGGCCACGAGTTCCGAGGAAAGTGGACTCTAGAAAGTTTTGCGTCGCGAGTTATTTGCGTCTCCCGACGGGAGATTCGTTGGATAATTCTCCTGATGATAGCAGGTGCGCGAGCGTATACGGTATCGAGCACATTCCCTTTAGAAGTTTCTTTCAGCACCGTGTATCGGACTGAATTTCAGTAATTTACTTGGCTCATATTTAACGTTAAATGTATATTTACTTTTACTTATATATTTTTTTTTGTCACATGCTTTCAGAACTGTTTCTATTTTAGGTTTTAAAATAAATAAGAAATTGGAATTAATTAAAATAATTAAGTCCACTAAAGATATTAAAATGAAAGAAGCGAAGGGGGAGAAAATAGGATTGGTTGATGTGTAACCTGCAGTAGAGAAAATATCTTTTACAACACACACACACACACACACACACACACACACACACACACACACACACACACACACAAATGTATTCTTTAAAAAATTCAAAAATTTTGCTCTTGACGAGCCTCTTTTAGGTCTTCAATCAGACAGTACATTTTGTCCACGAGAAATGCGCCACATAGCGGTTGGTGGTGAAGGCTCCTACTCACGTGCGCGGGTCCACCGCATCCGCACTTACACAACCCAATATTGAGCATGTTATTCTCGATCCAAGAATAAATAACTTTCAAATTATGTAACTGAATTTATCTTAATTATATAACAATTTTAGAAAAAAGGATATCATTTTAAAAATAAAATATACTCCACACAAACCTACTTATTATCGATGTAAGTAAACATTTCTAATTGAGGGCAGCATTTCATGCTCATATCAAAGCATATAGTATTCAAGAATAAAAATTCAATTGCAGCAAGGATTCATTTTTTTGTGTGGATATATACTATAATTTTTTTTTCTTTAGATGTATTTCAATTTCTAACAAACTAACAGTGCAATTTCCGTACAGGATGCAGGCAAGAGAGATAGAAAATCTCGATTCTCCATGTCGCTGCGGATGCGATGGTGAGCGGTCGCAAAACACATCGCGACGCCCGCGATGCATCGTGATCGTCGTGCGACGGCACAATCCAGCGACGGTCCCGTGACAGAAGAACGGCGAGGGCGACCGTACGGGATATCTCGTGGGCATGGGACAAGATATGTATGTATGTATGTATATATATGTATATATATATGTATATATATATACATACACACAACACACACACACACACACGCCATGGGAACGCGGCCGTAATGTTACGGGCTGGCTGCTGATGCTGCCGCCGCACCGCGCTGCGCTGCGCCGCGGCTCTCGACTCTCGGTTCGGCTCGTTCACTCCGTTCGCTCGCTCGCTCGTTTGCTTGCTTATTCGCTTGCTCGTTCGTTCGTTCGGTCGGTCTGTCGCGCTCGGCAAAGTAATAGTCCGGGCTAAATATAGCCGACGATAAACACAGGCAGTTAGTGAGCCGCGTGTGCCGCGCGGCGTGTAGCGTCGCGACGATATCCTTGGATATACACGGGAACGAGACGACGACGCACAAACCGAACGAACGCGGCGGCTTGTGTCTCGATATGCCGTGTGTACCTAATACTCGGCTGGCCCGTTCGCCAATAATGCACTCCTCTGGTACTTTCATGCGCTCGTGCGATGCACGTCTTGCTCGCGTGTCTCACAACAACATTGAATGACATTAATCTCCCGTCTCGCACAGAAGATTGAATCGGAAATTTTTATTTAATGAACTTTCTGCCCCATCGTTCATTTTTGTCTCTGGCTTAAAAATTGCAAATTTGTATTCTCTACACTGTTAAATTCAAGAAACTTGAATCAATTCCTGCAAAAAAATATATTGTTATTTTTAACTTCCATGTACAGAAACTTTTTTGTTTCAATATAATAAATATGTGAATGAAAATCAACTACATGTAATTAATCCATTTCTCTAATCAAATTGGTAAGCAAAGTATTCATATTAACGTATATTACATCCAATAAACAATAAACTAAATTTGAGTCACGTTTAATGCATTTCTTAGATTAAATTGTTTAAGTTCAATTAGCAATGTATTAAATAGAAGCAATGACGACACAGATTTTCTTTTAGAATTTACTTTTCAAATAATATAACATATTTCGAAGAATTTTATATGATTTTCTCTGATTCAGCTTCTTCTGAATCTCTATATCACAATAAAATGTTTGATAAAATTTTACAACGTTGTATTTTTCAAATATTCCTGTTACCGATATTTAATAAGTTGCTAGGAATTGTCTAAAAGTTATCCCAAGCTTTACTATTATAAAAATTCGTAACAAATCTAAAATATAACAAAAATTGTGTAAAATTTGATATTATAAACTTAATAATATAGTGTTAATTACATTTCGTTTTGAAGAGATAAAATTTAATTTTTAGAACAAACACGGATTCTGATATCAAAGGCTCGATTCTTCAGCTTGTACGAAAAATGTTCGCATAATGAAAGTCATATGAGTGTTCAATGATTAGTATAATTTGAGATCTAAAAGTACATACCAATCGATAAATGCGCAACGTCACTTTCGTAGATGATTTTTTGTACGAGTTCGAGAATCGAGCACCTGGCATAATTAGCACAATTTTCGTACACGGAAAAAAAAGTCTTACATACGTAAACAGTTGAATGATTAAAGATAAAGCAGATCAAGTCAATTTACGCAAAAAGTATATCAACGTTTCACATAAATTTTTGAATATTTGACATGGACTATAATATTTCAAATATTTTATATAATTAGCATAACGGATTTTTGAATCGTTTCGCATTTCATTAAAATATTAAATATCCAAGATATTCTTTGCATACGAATTTTTTAATCGTTTCGCATTTCATTAAAATAATAAATATCCAAGATATTCTTTGCATTTTTCTTGAATAATACGATTCTGATGATAATTTCCGAACAATTTCCAAAATCTAAACCCAAAATTGTAATAAATTATTTAATTACTTTTCTTTTTGTACATTCTCAGCACTTATTTTGACATTTTTTATAGCTAGCTTCAGTACTAAATTTTATTAAAATAATAGAACTTTATAATATTATAATATTATAAAATTTTATTCAAAATTAATAAAACTTTATTATCTGTTAAATTTCAAAATTTTTAGTTTGTGAAAAGATTATTGGTAAAGCTATTAGAGCTTAAAAATTATTGGAGTTTTAATATATTTATTAAGAGAATATCAAATCTATATTCACATTGAAAATATCTAAGACAGATGCAAAATTTAAAACGCCTTACTTAAATAACTCTGTATTTAAACAAACATTTATGTATTTCAGAAATTTTATTTTTAAAAAGACAATTATTTTCTTTTACGCGAAACGAAATTAGTTTTTAACATTTTCATAAAATATCGTGTAAAATAATATCCTGAGTGATAATCTGAGAACATTATACATTACAGTGATTAAAATGACATCTGACAGTTTGTATAATTTCGTGTAATCCATCACGAAGCCACAGGTTAATACGCCTGAGAAAAATTACATATTTATGCTGCAATTCAATCATACTGCATATCATTGCTGCTAAGATGATTTATAGTATTCATAATTAAAACGCAAATATACATGGAAAAAACGGTCTGGTTGGTCGACACATAACAACCAGATGTTGATACTAGATGTTGAACTAGATTTTATAGTAAAATATGGAACAACTAGGTATGTGTTTACTACAACCATAGAGCTATTGTTGAATGACTTGTGTTGCAGCAATAACCTGGTTATTGCTGCAACACAAGTTTCAACCAGACTATTTCTTGATACTGCAACTACTAATATTTTAATGACAACTATATTGTTTGATTGACTTAGACAAATTGTCTTGATGTGATATAAAAATTAATTATTCACATTTTGAATGATCGTTAGTTGTAGTCACTTTCATCATTAGTCAACGCCGATGCGCACTATTACTGTGCACGCGAACAACACGGCACGATGACTTCACCCACGTTAAGAGCATTGCACGTACATTTCCGTAATCATAATCGTAAGATTTCGACCAATCATATTGCTCAAATCAACCGTAACCGACCGAATTAACCGAAATACCGATTCATCTTCCCAACGCCGATGCGCACTATTTCTGTGTACGCGAACAACAGGAAACAACGACCTCACCTGCGGTAGACACGTTTGTGTAACCTGTAACTGAGACACTAAGTCACCTTCCTAACACCGATGTGCACCATTTACTGTGCACGCGACGTTCGCGTCCACATGTACACATCTCTATAGTTGTGTGCGTAGGAATCGCTTTTGTTTTTCGACATCGCTGCTTTATAGCATAGCTATACAACTATATGGATAAATTAGCTTAGCCATATGAAAGAAGTCCCAACTATGTACTGATTACTACAATCAGATTTCGCGCAACTACATTGATATACTCGTAGTTGACATACTAAAGTCAAAAGTCATATCAATCTAGTTATCTTTAAACGATGATCACGATTATCGTTTAAAGATAATTAGATGATGCAGCCATATTACTTACAACTGAATATTTCTGGTTATGTGAACTAAATCTTTTTTTTCCCCCGTGTAGAAAATAACCAGCTGTCATTGCACGAGAATGTGTCGCGATTCAGCCATACCTATTTACGGAGCAGCGGCAAGTGAAATACTAATCGTAATTATTCCTTTGTTCGTTACAGTACAGTCATCTATCCGTATTGTCATTTCAACGAATCGAAACGAGACGTAATTTATCGTACGACACATAATGCCTCGGGCACTCTGACGGGCTTACTTCCTCATCCGAGCGATTTCCTATTAACAGATACGTGCTTTACGTCCGATCGAAAACGCGCGATAATCCTATTCGACGCGGAGCGACCGCGTTGATAAATTATCCGCGTTGTCGTCTATTAATTATGTAAGCTGTCCAGTTATCAACGGCTCTTGAAATTATATTTAGAGCATTGGACGCTGTGCGCTGGAGACGAGCTCGGCCGACGACGAATTAAAGCAATTGCGAACGAGCTGTCTCAACTCGTTAAAATCGCGCACGCACTTCAACGCTGCGACCGAAAGGCGTCTCGATTTACTCTGAAGATTTCATGAATCTTCTTCGGACAAGACATAATCAACTAATCAAGATCACTTCGCGAAATCGAGCTATCGCGCAAATCGTTGTACGTGCTCGTCGCTTCTCGCAAGGGTATATTTAGTTTGTGTGTTGTGTTATTCGGTGTGTTTTCATCGAAATATCGATAAGAAAGTAATTGTCAAGTCCTTTATCATCGTGCGTTATCTATTCAACTTTTTTTTTTCTTAACACGTAACTTTGTGCAGTAGTTATGTAAAGACGTAATGATTTGAAGTCAGTCAGACACACGTTGGGATCGATTTTGCAATGGACATTACGTAGATCGCGACTGAATCGTTATCTATTCCTGGAACGAGGCTACAGAATCACTGCGAAAAATATTTATCGCTTTCGTTTCCTTTGCTCGTCCGCAGCGGGTAACGGAGAAAATATTCGAAATTGATAGGGAGACAGTACACTCACTGTAAAGAATAGCGTGCTTGGCCGATTGCGAAGTTAGAGATTTGTTTTCCACGGGGAAAGGATTTGATGGGAGGTAGTAAATTGTAAAAAAATTTTCGTCATATTAGAGGAGCTATTCGTCAAACAATGCACGAGTCTCTTCCTTCACATAATCAGGCTGTTTGTGCCAAAGTACCAAGTACCTCTTTTATATACATGTATATATATAGAAAATATTCTGAATAAATATGAATAAAGTTTCCTTTTTAAACGCTAAGCGTTTAGCTACTAAAACACTAGTTGCTTGGCTCCGTTAAACCTCGATGCTAGAAAATCGATCCGAGAACAAAGAGAGAATTGATCAAACGCATTAATCGAATTAATCAAATGTAATTTCTAACGTGGACACAAGCACTTAGACAGACAGGAATTCCCATTTTTAACGCACATGTTACGAAGGAGCGTCGCGAGGTGTTATTCTTGGCGAGAAATGTGACAGCTGGACTGATCTCATTATCGAACGCGGAAGCGATGATGTGACGATCAGGAATCCAGTTTAACCTTGCATCGGTTCTCCAAGAAACCCGTCGGCGCGTTCACGTTCTATTCATTATAGTTTCGCCACAATACATTTGCCGATCGCGAAAAGGTATTGTCGATGAATCAGCCGTTACGACATGTCACAAATTACGGTATTTTCCATTTTTGCTATACTGGCCGACACTTTTTTATCTGCACGATTTTTAACAGTACGATTATTCTCAAGTAGCAAGATATTTCTTGTATAACGAGGAAGTATCTTGCATCAATCGTACATGTGAATACATTTTTTGAGTAGGTAGACACGTACCCAAATAAATAAATGATAAGTTTAAAACTTACATAGTCAATGTTTAATTTAACGTATTATTATAAATAAGAAGTATAATGCGTCTACACGCAATATGATACCTAATCAAAAGATGGTTCGTTCGAGAAATTCGTTTATCTGCGCGATACGTTGAGATGTCGTAAAAAAAAAAGGGACATCGTCGACAGACCATACGTTCTTGTTAACCGAATGAATACGCGTTCGCATGGAATCCGTAATTGGTGCTGGCCAATTAAGGGTTAATTGAGTGTGTTTTAGTCTGAAACCGGGTGCGTCGTCACTTAAGGTCGTCACCCACATTAAACTAAAGTCGAACCTTGCCCAAAGACAAATAATCCCGATGTTAAGAACTCTTTTGCTGTGCTGCAACTATATAAATTTTCATCGCTTATCTTGTTATTAATTTTAAATGTACTTTGTCACGTCAAGAGTTTGTTTTAATGGAACGAGTCTGTACATTTCTCATAATTAATAATGATAAATAGTAAATAAACTAGAAATGAGGCACGTAAATTTATCGCTGTTATCGAAAACCACGGATACTATAGAGACTGAAACTTAGAAACGTTTAGAAATATTAAAATCCTAATAATTTCTAAATAAAAAAAAAATAATAATTAAACAATTATTATTAAAAGAAAAACGTCATAAACTTATTGTGTAAATTGTGTAAAAAAATTGTTTATCCATGTTTTAAATTATATTTTTAAAAAAGTTAATTAAATCAACTAAAATAAATATAAATAAAATCAGAAATAAAAAAATATGTTGTAGAAAAGCGCAAACATAACTGTTCACAAACAATTTTGAATCGACGCCGTTTGAATGCATTCAAATGTTATCGCAGACCGCAATATTTTACATCTATCCGCAATGAAATGTCATCGATCCGGTATCGCCTTGTCATTGTCCGCCGAGTCATTTGAACGATTATTTCCCGCGAAGAAGTCATTATTATTAAACTCGATTGTATTGCGCACAGCCGGACAACACGCAGATCGATAATGAAAGAATGGCTACTATCTTCATCTCGAGTTTCCAAAACGCTCAAGGTAACGCGCACAGAGTTGCCCGATCTCGAGTGCTGCAAGCGAATTTCTATCTTCGCTGCTACGACCGTGAATTGTTTGCACTAACAAACAATTGCCCACGCGCCTCCTATGATCGGCAATAAATTAATCGCACGGGG
Organism: Monomorium pharaonis; assembly: GCF_013373865.1. Lineage (NCBI taxonomy): Eukaryota > Metazoa > Arthropoda > Insecta > Hymenoptera > Formicidae > Monomorium > Monomorium pharaonis. The sequence goes on along the minus strand of NC_050468.1, from coordinate 24,130,974 downwards.
ATCACCTTGATTGCTATTAACAACGTTTCTAGCTCACGTTTTCCTCCCTCCCCCGTTGAATCGGCGACTTCGGCGCATAATTTTTGCTCCTTACCTTTGAGGCAATTGCACACACCGTGACTTCCCGAGAAAAAGATAATAACGTTCTAAGAAAACGTCGCGCGCAAGTCACGAGGCTGATACCGGTTATAAATACATCGGACGAATGTAAAAATAGACGAGTGTATACGGTAAAAGATTCGGAATGGGAATGTGTGTGTCCTGGTGCGCGCCGTGGATGCCCGCCGGAGCGGAGCGCCGTCTACCACCATAACGAAATAGACCGATGACGCATTTTATCTAACAGGTTCCCCCATAACCGTTTGTTTGCCCTGTTCCGATTTTTATTATTCTCGATACAGTGGCCAGCTCTCGTTCGTTCGTTCGCTTCGCTGCGCCGCGTCGCGTCGCGCCGGTGCGCATAAATATTAATTGATCCTGTTTGTGCAATATTACGTTACACACGCCCGCCAATTTTTTTTCTTCCACGCAATATAAATATACGCGCGTGACGGCGATGATGATGATGAAGCAAACGCGGGGTCGGACTCTCGACCGCGCGCGAAACCAGTATTCTCACGCGCTGCGCTGCGCTCGCTCATTCTTCCATTCCGCCGTTCTAAAAATAGCACATCTGCGCGCGCGAAAGCACAGCCAGTTTTCCGCTCGTAATGAATGGATTCCTCCGTCGCGGCACACGAGCCACCGCCGATCTGCGAATTCACGTTGAAAATTCAACAATTCCCCCTTGCTTACTTTGTGACACAGCCCCTTCCGACTCCCCGCGACGGTAAATAGAATTTCTATAGCTATTTCGAAATGCCGGCTTGTATATGCAATCGGCCTTGTGTGCAATTTAAAATAAAGCTGTGCAGCTTTATAAGATAAAAAAAGAACTTTTTTCCTTACTACGTAAAATCTGTCTCGCATACTTATCCGGAAGGTACACAAAGATACACAACTGTGCAATTAATTATATTACGCGTGCTTACTGAATTATTTCTGGAATCACTATCGCACCTGGATCAACGACGAGCTATTTTACATCAAATATATAACATTAAAAATATGTATGAAGTATTTAAATAATTTTATGATTAATATTAAAAGATATATTAAAGGTTTAATAGAAATTAAATTCCAACGATAATGTCCATATGAGCATATAAAATTTTGTATCTTAATTGTTAAATTTTAATTTTTTTTTTCCTTGATCCATGATTTAAGCCTCTAAAATTTTCGAGATGTTTTTTATTTCTTAAACTAAAAATGGAAAATTTGTTAAAAAATGAGAAGCTGTCGCAAAGCTTCTTTTGTCAAAAAATCAAATTCTAATAGACTCTGAAGATCATAGTTTCTCCCTTCATCTTACGTGAAATTGAACGTTAATAGGAAATGAACAGGATTAGCTATTGCGCCTGTTTGTATATATAATATTTAGATACTCTTCGTCGCAGATGTCTCATTATCGAAATGCTGGTCAAGAGCGATGATCTCTCAAGCGCGGAATACAAAATGGAGACGAGGGACGACGGCGAAAAAAGAAGATAGGAGGTAATTATCGCGCTCGTCTCCAGACTCGTGCAATCGCGACCGGTTTTCCATCTGGCGAGACTCCGCTTGGTCGATTGTCGGCGCGATGATTTTCACTCGCGCAATTTCCCGCGCGTATCGCAGAACTGTCACGAAACGCACGATCCAATTAAACGGACGACACATTTTATCAGGGTTTTGCTTGCTTGCCGTATCAACGGCTCGCGCGTAAGAAGCATTCGTACACGGCCGCCTCACTCGAGATTTTCCCCGCGTCTCTCCCTTAACATAGTGATATATTTAAACGGTAATAATACGGCGAACGAATCCTATCGATTCCCGCGGAAACCGGTACCCTCACGCTTCGCTCGTTTGTCTGCTGTGTAAGATAACACTCGTTTTAATGCCGTCAAGGGATGCTGAACGCTTGCAACATTCAGAAAAATCGGTTAAATTGGTCAACACGTTACGATATCATACAGTTTTTATCCAAACACCTAATCCTAAAGTTGAATACATACGATAGAGACATGTCACTGATCTACGGGCAAAGAAATTTCTTCATTTTTTAATTTTTATTGCTGTCTTATACGGGACGGATGTGATCAAAATATGGATAAATTTATTAAGTATTATGCATTAATAAAAAAGTATTTTATTAGACACAGATAAACACAGAATTTTTTAAATAATAAAGTTATTTATACTTGCTTGCATAAACAAATCTATTGTCAAGCAAAGTAAATTATAGAACAGATTCATTTAAATAAAGTTTATAATTCTACAGCTTGATCTAGTTGATCTTTTAAAAGACAGTTTGAATACATGTGTGCTTAACAATTTTACCAAAAAAAAAAAAAATCCTTCAAGAACAAGAAGTCATGTGGATATATATCGAGATTTATCGCTAATTTTGACTCAAATAAAAAGTTTCGATATAGCGAGTCATCGCCAATCTTGATTGCAGCGGAACGTCTTGACACTTCAATGTTGCACCGAACGTTTGATGAAACAAAAAAAAAAAAAACATTACCTCTCGCTAAGAAAGATACGTCGCCGTGATATTGGCGGTAGTAACGGAAAAGGATGGCTGAAACCATAATGCGCAACGCTCCCGCTTCGCGACGGTGAGGATTGTCTAATCGTGCGCAATTAGAGGTGATAAGTTACCAGCGCTGTCGTGCCACCGCTAATGGATGCACGAAGTTCGGTTTAGAAGCCGAAGAGTAATAGAATGTCGCGACAGCTCTCCGGCGGGACGAAAGCAAGAAGCTAATGAACCGACGGTGGCGAGACCGACGAAGAATCGTCGCCGGTCGTCCGACGCTCGGAGGTTATTAAATGAGATAAGCGATTAAGAAGACTTAACGATCGCCGGAGTACGATGCTGAAACAGATGTTACGCCAACATCGGTTGATTTTAAGTGGCGCTTAGTTCCCCCCTCCTCCCACACACATACACATGCATCACTGCCGATAGTCTGAACAAAAAAAAAAAAAAACGATCGTAGTGATCACTTTTCTATGCATAGATTTACATTTAAATCAATAAGTTTTCTTTCTCTCTCCGTTTTGGTTCTTCTTTTTATCTTTCTTTGCCAATATCTCTCTTTATTTCATTTCTCGATACTCTCCTTTGTTCGTTAGAATTCTTACACGGAGAAAATTTTCTCTTAAAAATTACCCTGAAAATCGTGGTAATTGTGAGACAACGTAAACCTTGAAGAATTTACCATACTTTTAATAAAATTTAGTAAAATTTTAATAAATTTTGTCAAAAGTATAGTAAAATTCTTCAAGGTTTAGGTTGTCCTACAATTACCACGATTTTCAAGGTAATTTTTAAGAGAAAATTCTTTCCGTGTAGAGTTAGTAGAAAACGTCGGGTCTCTTCTATTCTTCTAAATGTCATTATAATTATATCTCAAGTTATTTATCTTTCTATTACATTTTAAAATATATACTTTTGCATTCTCCATAATAAAATAATTGTTATAAATTTACGAGTGTTTATAATATCAAATAATATTTTTCATTTGGATCTTCCGCCTGAACACGTGGGACTATGACGTCCGAGACAAAATAATAACTTCTAATAACTTTAAAATCAACCAGCAAACCTGTGTATATATTTAAAAATAAATAAATCGCGGTAATCAACAGCATATCTATATGTTAAATAAAAATAATATTACTATACAAATTATAAAGAAACGAAACCAAAAAAAAAAACACACAGAAAATTAGAATAGAAGAATTAACGCAAGAAAGCCATCAAAGTTGTTGCCGGAAATTGGCATGCAGTTTTTATGATTCCGAGAATCGTTCGAATTTCACTTTCAACATCTAACGCGACAGTCAAAGCGGACAGTTGAAAAAGATCGAACGATCGTTTAATGGCCACGGAGAGACACAGTGCTACAGGCATCTCGAGTGTAAAAGGGAAGGAAAAAGAAAAGACCGGCCGTGTCAGATCGGGGCAATGCCGACGCGACGGCGATGCAGCACGAGTCGACGTCAGGTAAGCGTCCGCACGAGTGCATCATGCAGCAGAATACGCTATAAATAGACCGCGAAGATCAGGGGAATCAGCAGTTTTCATGCAAATGCGCTGTCGATATACAATAATATGCGGCTTCTTTCACGTTGGAAACCTTTCGATCCACGGTTACGGCTAGGACCCGCGGGACCGTTCGCGACAAGCGTTCTCGAGCGAGATTATTTTTCCTCTCGAGAGTCTCCCGTTAGATTTTCGCCGTTTGCGTCATTATCGAGATATCGCTCACACTTCTTTTGAACGGCGGCTGGACGAGAACACGAGATATACAACGGCGATTACACCGTAATCGCGTGAATAAACCCGCAGATTCGCAGATCGTAGTCGCCTCTCGCGCGCACGCGGGACTGCAATCAACAGGTGGTTGGCACCGACGTGTAAGCACGTGTGTATAAGCGCGCGCGCGCGCGCGCAATCACGTTATACTTGTCGAAAGTTCCCACCGTATCCCGTACGCTTTATTACGAGAAGATATTTCCCGCCTAGGCGGGCATTCAGGTTCGTTTTCTGTCTACTTATCACGGACGTACTTAAATGGCTCGGCGCGAACGTGGAATGACCGGCACGATTGGATCACGTACTCGAAAGCCTCCGCTGGCCACGATATGCATTGTGAATCCGGCGAACGTATTCCAGTTTAGAGTTTCTACAAACGCGATTCCAATGTCAAATCCATATTACGGTATATGACTGTTTATTTCTGTATACAAGATAAAAAAAACTGATACGACTAAATTTTCCAGAGTGGCGTTGCGTGATGCACAAAACTCATTTAAAATTCTACCTCTATCTCACTTTTCTTTTCAATATAGAGAGCATAGTGTAATACATGCATTCCGCACTTGTAATAAGCTTGCTAGCGTTATGTAACACGCGATATTAAATATTTTATCATCGCGATAAGTTATAATTTACGTAATTTCCTTTTTAAAAAAATAATCGAAATGTAATAAATCTCTTTTATTAGCGTTCTTCGTGCTAGATAATGGTACACTTTACTCGAAAATTTGATACTAATTAAAAATATTTAAGTATTTCAACTTATCAGCTGCAAAGTCTGTTTCACAGGCTGAAGAAACTTCTTTAAAGAAACTTAAATCTGCGAAATTACATTCGCGCATTTTTTAAACATTAAATATGTCTAAAAATCTTGAACTTTTCGTTTTTGAATTTCTTATTTTTTTTACACTCAAAAAATAAACTTGCAGCTGTATGCAAAAATCACATGTATGTAAAAATTAACTGAGATAGATAAATGATTAAAAATACTTTAATTAATTTAACTGACAAAAGCAGCATTTACAATTCTGTATGCGACAGCTAAAATTCTAGCAGATACAAAAATTAGCGATATATTTCAGTTGCGACATGAAAAAATTTGTCTACATCAACCAAACTTTTTCTTGGGTGTACATTATTTAAATTCAAAGTAGCAATTTCGAGTGTTCAGCAACGATCGAAGAGACTAGACAATCAGAAAACATATCTTTTTAGTATTCCGTTCTTGGAAGTGTAAAGGTCACTCTACATAAGACGTAGAACGTGAATCGCAGGTTGCAAATGCGGATGCAACAACCGGCCAAAAGCGTCAATCGTCACGGACGCGTCTGATTGGCCGTCGCGTACGCGTTCTGCACGGCCTGCGTTCTGCACCACGCATAGAATGGCCTTAAGAATCCGGATGGGTCGCGGCAGCAAAAATAGAGAAAACGATCTGCCGGAAGCGGAGACACGCGCGACAAACGTCCGAGTGGCGGAATGCGACGACGAGGAAGAAGCGCGCCGTCGCCCGAGCGGATCTACGCGTGCCACGGAGGAAGACGCGCCTCTCTCCGATTCGAAGGAATCCGTACAAATTTGCGGCGCGATTTCTGCAACACACAGGCGACGTGGTGAAACTAGGTGAAAGTAAGCATAGGTGGTGTGCTCCTTAATGCTCATATATGCACTCTCTTGTCCCTCACGTGCACCCAGGAGAAGGGCTGTACCTACATTCCTCCCGTCTGATCCCGCCGGCCAATCTTCCCTTTCTTCGTCACGGCCTGCCGAAAAAAAAATCGGTCGCCGTCGAACGTGAGATTTGCGTGCGCGTACGTTCGCGATAAACTCGACATTTATCTCCTATATATGCGAAACCCTTGCCGTGTTTTTATTGCATTATAATATATCTGGAAAGTAGAACAGAAAATCAGACCGCGACACGTACGCTCGGGTTTTTTTTTTACCCTGTTTCTCTCCCCCTCGAGTCGCGATCGCTTGCTTGCGTGCTCGTTTCTTTCTCTCACCACTGCGAATTAACATAAATTAGTCTGGAGGTCTCTCGACGTTCAAGTACCACTTTCCCATGCGTACGACGACGACGACGACGACCAGAGCGTGTCTGCGCGCGAGCGGGCGTCCTTTAAGTCGCGGGATATCGGGGTCTCTTCTCTCGCGTGTCGTAATCCGATCGACTCGGCCGGTGGCTTCGAGTTAATCGCGGAAAGGATTTACATATCGACGAGTCGTCTCACTCGAAGACGGTGGCCGGGGAAGGGGGAGGGAGGGAGACCCGCAAAACTTTCCATAACTATATATAACGCGGTGGACGACAGCGGTTTTCCGATCGGCTCGCCGTTTCGTTTCACCTCTCGGGGGACCTCTGGCATCGCGTTGACTTTCACGAAAACACAAAATGCCGCGGGAGATCGCGGTTTGGCACGACACCCGGTCCGATTTCACGCCAATTACGAATCAATTCCTAATGTGAATTAAAGGCTGCGCGACTTTCCGTCTCGCGCTGACGGAATCTTTCCGAATTGGTTACTGTACTTTTTATCGGGGACTTTTGCCGAGCTGGATTCGAGAGATTGGCTGCTGCTATTTAACAAAAATATAAAATGAATGAAAACACTTGTAAATTATAAATCCATCATAGAAATATGTTTCATTGAATCCACCCCCTTCCAATGCACGCAGCGAAGACATCTGTGTCCAACATTGTTACGCGACGAAGACACTCGATATTCAAATGTTACTTTCGATTTGCATGATATGTCGTAATGCAAATTACATTGTCGAGCGCACACAACATGTCTCGAACATAGTGCCAATCCGTCTCGCTCCGGGAGATTACTTTACATAGGTTTACGGTCAAGAACGCCAATAATTTTAATCGCCGCGCGACAAGAAAGAAAGGAGGAAGCGCAAAGAAGTGGCGGCGGCGTCAAAGCAAAATTCACGAGCGCGCGCGCGCGCGCGTGTATGTGTGTGTGCGTGTGCGTACAAGGCTGGCTGCTGCAGGTGGTGCGACTATATGATCGACATTACCGGAATGTTGTTAAGTAGCCGGATTCGTGACTTTGCGGCGAGCACAGTCGCGCATCGCTGAAGAGCCGAGGCTAATTTCCCGTGGCACAACGTGCTTGGGTTTCTTGACTTTCCGCGCGCGCAAATCCTTTTTCTTTAGAATAAATCAGAGGCAGGCGGACTGCTGCCGCAGGTGACGAATACGCAAACAGCTGAGGCTTACAGTGACAATTATTTCGTCGACACAAATTTATTGCGGTAATCATCGTGACGATTTTAATGTATATATTTACGTAACAATGTACAAAAAGTTAAAGAATCTGTCGATTGTAAAAATGCATCAAATATTGCCTTGCATATTGGAACGGTGTAATCTATACGTTTTGTAAAACATAACGTAAAATTTCGCAAGACGTTGTCGTCAGTTTTATAGAATGTTTTAAATAAATTGTTGTAAAATCTTATTAAAGATATCAATTTTATACGCATTTAGCAAGCTTTGCACTGTACGATCATATCAGTTGTGCGTCAATTCGTTTCTTAAAATTAAGCTGTCATTCTGTATAACTTGGCATAGAAGTTTCCGGCAATCTATAGATGAAGCTTAGTCATATCAATTAAAGTTATATAAGTTTAATATGAAGAGCCAGTGGCGAAGAAATCTAATTTGTTATATGTTTCCTACTTTATAACTTTAAAATTGTGCCATTTTACTTTAATATCTAAAAGCTGTTCTTATATTAAAAGTTACGTAACAGAACTTTTCAACAGTAGTATTATAAATCGCCATAGTATTATAAATCTACAACAGTAGTATTATTTGCCATTTTTTTAAATGGCAAATATTCGTGATCCATTTAGCTTTAGTAGATATGAAAAAGCACGGTGGTGAAGGGATTGCAAATTATTTTTCTCTCTTATTTTTCATAAAATATAATTTTATAAATCTATTTCTCTCATGCATAATGAGACATGAAGATGTGAAGAAAGTGTCTATTTCTGTTGGTGGCAGCTTTAACGTCGATATCAATGCGAATTTCTATGCGCAAGAAATTTGATAATTATCCATTTCAAAATTTGGTTGATTCCTATCATTGTTAAAAAATTTTTCGCAATTTTGGGAATTCCTGCAATATATATTGTATAAAAAAGATAATTATAATGTACAAACATTTTTTAGCGATTAACAAAACAGCATAATTTTGAATTTGTACATAAATGTGACTCAGATTTCTAATCTTATTTATGTGTCAATTTCTTAAAAGAAATATACGCATAATATATAAAAAAAATAACAAGAAAAACAGCACAATTCTCATTTCCAGAATTATAATTCATAATGATAAAATAGGTTAACATGACGTGTCACGACAGATATCTCTACCGCATATCCCGCTATGATTATATTAAATCTGTCAGATTGTTGCGCATGTACTTAATTGCTTAATTTCCCCTCTACCTCGCCGTCCGAAGAAAAATAAATTTCAATTTTACAGATGCAATTATGATCGTGCAAATTTTTCCTCCTATGTGCAAAACTTGTAGACACAGAATTCGGAATTCTGTCGCAAATTAAGACCGGAATTGAATCTAACGAACTAACAAGTCCTTCTTTTCTTTCTCTCCCTCCCTCCTTCTCTCTCTCTCTCTCTCTCTCTCTCTCTCTTTCTCCTTTACATCGGCAATATCAAATTGCACGCGGCGTGAATACGCGGGACCGCGTTGCGTGCTTTGCCGTGACGTAGCACGCATATCGTACCAGCGCGCACGCACGCCCCGGAGCACACGGCCCGTAATTATATTGTCACGCCGCGGGTGTTCAATTTGTCGGGCGCACCTCCGCCGCCCTCAACCACCTTCGTTAAGCACCGCCGTTCTCTCCGGTACCCCACGCCGGCCGTCTCCTTCGACTTCACCTTGCCAGTGTGTCCTACAACCCCGTCGTTCTCACGCTGGCGGAAACCGTTTTCAGCCGGCTTCTTCTCCGTTCGAGCCCGCACGAAACGATGCCCGCAATAACGATGCACCACGAAATTTCGACGGTCCGTTCATCCTGCTCGGCCTTCTACTTCTCGCGCTTCTTTTCGATAATGACGTGAATCTCTGACGCGCGATAAATAATTGAAAATTTATCCTTCTCCTTCCACCCCCCTCTCTCTCTCTCTCTCTCTCTTTCTCTCTTCCTTAAGTTTTAATTAATAATTATTATACTAATAAAACTTTTTTTAGTATAATTGGCTTTAACTTGTAAATATGAAAGACTAGGCAAATTTTAGTTTTATTCTCTAAATATCAATCAATAAAAAATCAATGAAAATACAATTATTTTCAGTGGTTCACTTATAACTTGTCAATCAGTAAAATACGCTGATCTTTTGGTGATTATACGCTAATTCTGAAGTGAAAATCACCAAAAGACAGTGAAAACTGCACTAACTATAACAGCTATAAATATATTATTGCAAATTAGTGATAATACACTGATTGCAATTTTGAAAGTAGATTTTGTATTAGTTTTAAAAATTAAAAACTTAAAATAATAGATTTTAAAAATCTAAAAATGTCACATATTATAAAAAGTTATTAAAATTACATAAGGGATACTTAAGTGCAAAAATCATGTAATTTATAAAAAAAAATTAATACATTTATAACGGTATAATTTGCAATAGAATTCATAATAAATATATAATACAAATTTTCATTATAAATTATGTGTCTTTACACTTGTTGTTCGTGCAGTTTTACACATTTCGTTTCTTTTTCGTGGTTACAAAATAAGAATATGCACACTCATTGTGCAGCAACACGCGCGTCGTCCATATCACGCTATTAATAATTATGCCTATAATAGCATACTTATTAACAAATAACGATGTTGTACACGAGGCAAAATTGATTCAGAAAAATCGCTTTAAAAAAACTTAGAAGCAAAAGTAAAAACTTGCAATTCACTTACGTAACTGAACATAGGAATATTGCGAGATTCGGAGACTACAGCTTCGACGTGACAGGAACCTTCCGGTCCGAAGAAGGCCACGACCCCATCGCAAATCATATCGATCATTGCTCTGGTAGCTTCGGAGGTCTCTCCCCTCGTGTCGCTCCATCGCATTACCAGCCTCACATTCGACAAAATGTTTGGATCATTGTTGACCTGCAACAATTTCATAAAAGTCATTCATTTCAATTTGGCATAAAAATAAAGCTATAACAAAGAAGAAAGAATTTTTTATCTTGATAAAAAAAAACATTTAATATTAACTCGGAAATGATCATAGAGATATAAGAATAGAATCGCGTGAGTTGTATACTAGCATAAGTGGCTGCGATAGAGAGATAGAAAAAAAAGCTGGACTCTAAAGGCCTCCTCTGTCTTTGTCTAACTTCAAACAATACTCTTGCACATGCGCGATTAAATAAAGATGGAGAGGGCCTTTATTCGGCTCTCTCTTGTTATTCCTCTATCGCTTTTCCGGCTCTTACTTTATTCTGATATCTCTGTAGGAATAATCGCGCCCCGGTCATTTTGTCGCACTTTCATTTATATCTTTCAATTTATTGATTTTTTTCTTTTACGTATTTTTCTTTAGAATTTCTTTGTTATAATGTAGAAAAATAGATAGCGCAACATAAAATTTACATAATACATTTACAACAGTCCTAAATAACCGTAACGCGCCTACTTACGATAGTCTTTTATCTTCTTCACGTTTTCATCAACTATTATATCTTTAAATTATTTACTAACAAAGTTTTATTATCACTACTTAGATATATGTGCACAAATATCGTCGCATACAAATTCAAAAACTTTGTAACTCTAAAATAAGTTGCACGAAATAAGTATCTTATTTCGTAACAAAAATAGAATTAAGAGATTTTTTAATTTGGCCGACAATATTTCAACCAAAATGATCCAGACGCGTCTGTTAATATTAATTAATTAAATTCATGTACTTTCGGATTAATTTGTATTAAGCGCGCAATTAAAAAAGTAAAAACGACAATGCTGCCACACTTGGTCATCCAGAATAAAAAAGTGACTGTTTTTTGGCGGAAAAAGTAATTTTTCAATCATTAAAATAACCAAGTAACTAGTGGCACTTTTTCATAGTAACTGAGGCTATTTAAACAAAAAAATTATTTTTATTTTTTCCGAGTCTATCTATGGACAGTCTAACGTCTAACATACAGCAATTTTTTTGATAGCATAGCATACTTAATATATTACAAAAAAAAGAAAAATCAAAAATTCAATAAAATTATACTTGAAGATATCTGATGAACAATTAAATAAGTACTGAGTCTATACCTTCAAAATTGATCTCGAAAGGCCAAGCACAAATATTCTTTTATGTTAAGCACTTTTTTACATCTTTGTCTTTTTTTCTAACAATGAGATAGATTTTATAGCATTGTGTAGGATTCAATTAACGGTACAAAATAATCAGAGACACTGGATCAGCATCCAGCGAGTTGTTACAAGACAAAGCAAAAAAAAATATAAGAACTAAAAATGTTTACATTTTACAAATTTTATTAGCTCGAGAAAAGTGACTACAATGATTCATTTTAAATGTAGTGACGTGACTTTTTAGTGACTTATAAAAAAAAGTGACTTAAGTGAAATGGCTTGAACTGAATGGCAGCATTGGAAAACGTGAAAGAAGATAAAAGTCAATTATCTCAATTAATTTTGGGAGAAGTTATCCAGGAATATTTATATAAAATTAAATACATTTGTTACGCATTCGTATATAATTACAAATAATTCAATTGTGATACACAGTAGTGTCTAATAACAATATATTTATATGGATTGCAAAACTTATGCCAATTTTACGGTGCTTAATAAAGTTGTTTTGAAAAATTAAAGGCTTTATTGTGCATAATATAAATTGTCATACTTTGCAATTACGCGATAAAAATAAAAGTGCAGCTGATATTCCCTATAAAAAGTTTATCGGCACAATAAATGCGCGAAAATGCACACACGCGCCCGCCGTAATGGCGGAACGCATGTCGACGCCGTCACTAACGACATTCCCGGTCTTATTTCCCGGTGTTTATTCGTTCATACGGCTCACTCGGTATATCCGACTCGCGTCCACATCATGCACTCGCTCGTGTCGTTATGCAAATCTGAATTCCAACGAACAAAAGTTTTCCGAGTAGAGTTACTTCGCCGGCGTGCCAATTTACATGCCTAGCAATGCACATGCACCCACACACACATACACATACACACGCGGGCACGCGCGTACACACGTACAAGCTAAAATTATAACCGTCAGCAGCGGTCGGCTGTTGAAAAGTTCGCACGTGCAATAAATCCTTTTGCGGGCCGCCGCGCCGCGGTTGCATTGCGCACGATCGTTTAGACTCCAGATCTGTATATCGGGCTGTTCCCGCGTAGTCGGCGGAATAAATATCGCGTTCAAAGTGTCCGCCGTACATGTGTGCGGACCGCACGTAGTCCGCGGGATCGCGATACACATGACGGCGTATGAAAGTTACCGATTAATGTTAACGGAACTCAGCAGAGTTCAAATTGCGCGGTTTCGCGAAGAAAGTATTCCGCTCATTCACGATGGAGATGCAGAGATATCTCTCCCCCACCCCACCCCCCCGGTTCACGAATGGGTTGGCTGCCGCTCCGGCAGTTTTACGACACAATTTGAACACGCTGTAAATATGTAGCGAAAACGAGGTGTCGATTGTTACATAGTACTATCGTGAAACAATATTTATGTCGGTACTATTTCCAAAATAGGAAACAATTTCTTAAACATTTTTTAAATAAAAACCTAAAGTCCCTAAAAATGTGAAACGATTTGCTACTTAACTGAAAAGTGACAAGACTGATAAGTGTATTTTTTTGTGAATTGTTTGATATTATTATTTGTTTACTAGCCAAGTTCCACGACGTAAGCGATGGTACGCAATAATTTACAAGATAGAATTCGTACCTAATAATTATATCAACGTCATGGATTAGACATTCCGTAAGGCGCATTATAAAATTACATGCTATTATGCATTCATAGTTTTTCCTATACAATTTATTACCGCTATATCTAAAGCGAGAAGGTTGCCAGTAGGAAGGTTCGTGATATCTTGTAATTATCTTGTACGATAAATTTACACGTTCTAAAGCACACGCGTGCTTTGCAGAAATTCCTTAATAGAGAGAAAGAGGATAAATAATAGTACTAAACGCGTGGGAAAAATTTGATGGCTTCATTACAGCTATTCGCGTGAAAATTTAAGTCTTTTTGTGGAAGAAACCGTCGATAAGGAACAATAAATTGAACATCACATTAAATGAGGTGACAGATTATTGAAACAAATTAATTAGAACAATTAGAACAATTAAAAGCATAAATTGATGTAAGGTGTCGATAAAATATTTGATCGCTACATCACTCAGTATAATTTAACTCATTGATGAAAAAAAAATTGCGGTATAGCGATGAAAATTCCGTTAATGATGAGACTGAGTTTAACATTTAGTCTTTACCTTTAATTGAATACATCGATGCCACGTGTGGATGTACAATAACATCGCGTGAGCGCACAAATTTATGTAACTTTAATTGCGCAGAGCACTGTTAAAGTAATTTCAAAGAGAGAGGCGCTATTAAAAAATGACTACCCCTCCCGCGTCAAATGCCTCGCATTCTGGTTTTTTTAGCAGCCGTCATCTGCATCTAATAATTAAATTTGTGCGCGATTTGCATGCCGAACGTATTCGCGTTCACACAGTGTTATTCGCGAATCGTTGCGTTATTTGAACGTCAATCTTCACGTCATTTTGCAAATTCATAATGGTCGCGCGTTAACATCTTGCGGAGAGAATACATTTGCTAAAAACGCTTGGATATATTATGCGATCAAGGCAAAACGCTTGCAATCTCTCTAAAATAAATTCGTTCTAAAAGAAGTAAAAAGAAAAAAAGAAAATCAATAGCGAGGCGTTCGCCGTTTCACAAGTCATTTCAGTCCCTCCATTATCAGCAGACTGATCATCGACCAATAATTCAGTTTTGCCTTAACGATGTCTCGTCGTTAAGCACAACCGGACAAAAGTTCTACACTCCCGTATCCCGATATAGTAAAAGTTCGACGTTCCTTCTTAATCCGCGGGAGAGGAAGCGGGCTCGTTAAATCGACTTCCTTTATCAAGGAACCCGGGTCAACAGTAGCAACGCCACGCCCGCTAGCTGATTATTTATTAATAGAGAAGGCGCGAACAATTCACACGTACGCGTATGCATGCACATTGGCCGCTGTATATGAATGAATAATTATTAGGTAAATAAAAGACACCTAGTACAGTCGAGCTTGGACCTTGATGCCTAATATTTTACATACATCATCTCAAATACATTTTCAATTTATAAACGCAAATTAGTAAAAATAAATTCGTGTAAACGCACAAATAAGTAAAGAAATACCTACTACATCCTAAAAATTATTGAGTTCAAAATTATTAATTGAACAATTATGAATGCAATTTGCGCGTTTAAAGAGCCCGAGCTTGCCGCGCCCATTACATACGCGGCGCAGGCTCCCTCGCGTCGATTATGCTCGATCGTCAATTAACGCTCGTTCCATTTACTAATGTACCGAACCGAGAGTGGAGCTAGTTTACATCGTGGGAGTGTGTACGGTGAGCGCAAATTCCACGATTTTTATTTACTTTTTTACTACGCGTGCCCGCGGGCGAAACTTGGGTGCAAGGTGGTGCCGTTGCACCTGCATTGCACTTGCGATCGCGGTGTGCGTTAAGCAAGACTCACACACGCTTGATCTGCGTCTCACGTTTTGTCCACGGCAAATTCAGGAAAATAACTTGATTGTATAACGGTACAAAAAAAATTTCGATTTCTCAAAAAGGCAAACGCCTTTGTGGTTTGCGATTGTTGTATTTTGTAAAGTAAATCCTTAACGCTTCGGTGAAGAACACGTGTATCGTGTATATTCAATTTTTTTAATGAAAAAAATACCTCCCATCTAAGACCGATTATTTCTAAAAGCATAATATTTTGAAATATATTTTCGAAACGTCTTCAAGTAACAGATTAATCTCGCGACATATTCGTACTCGCTGACGTACAGTCAATTTATAAGAAGGTATTAACATTCAAAATAAATTGATCTGGTTTTAAATATCTACAGTTTCGTGATGCAATAATTTGCATCATTAACTGCTGATAAGCGATAACGTGTCTAAAATAAGCTCTATGACGCGTGGCAACGTGCGACGCGTCGGTCACTATTAAAAAACGCCACATCGGAGAATGTTACATCGTTCTGTTGTACAATATACACAGACGTCACGTGACCGCGAACGCTCGTGAATCAAGCTTTATTCTAGCATATGAACAGAGACCGACATTGCGCGATCGCGATGCTTACTCTTGCGTGGCATATCGGAGGATATAAATAAACGGCCGCAAAGCTCGGCTTGTTTCCTGCACCTTTCGACTCGCTGATTACGCGGGCATACGTCGCTGCCGAAGAGTCATTATGCGTTGAAACTGCGCACGAACATGCATCGAACTGTCAAACGAGAAATTTTTTTTCACGGTGACGAATATTGAATATATTATTGAAATGAATCCGTTTTTTGGGCTTATCCTTTTCTTAGGAAGCAAAAAAAAAAGCAAATTATAAAAACTGTGAGGCTACATTTAACATACTGCAATCCATTGATCTAATGTGATTAATATAATATACTTATATATATATATATATATATATATATATATATATATATATATATACTTAAATAATTTTTACGTATAATCGCGCAAATTGCCACACTAATAAAAAAATTCTAGGTAAGCTGGTAAGATCCAATTAATAATGTCATAGTTTCAAACATTTGATTGCTATAAACAGATATAATAATAATAAAATGTTTGGAAACAATTATAAATATTTATCCAGGTTTACCCAGAATTTTTTTATCAGTAATCTTCTCCGTCGAATTCTTGAGCTCTTATCAAAGATTTAAATCTTAAAAAGATAATTTATATCAGATTTAATCAATTCTCGAGAAATAAAGACGGTAACAAGTAATAAACAAATGCATTTCATTCAATGCGATAAGGAATCGAAAACGCGGAGAGATTTTACCGGGAAAATTTATCCGCTCAATTCATCCCGCACCCGGAGGCTCGATCAATATTGCTCTTTCGATCTTACACTCTATTACTATCGACGCGGCAATTAATCTCCGAACGTAATGCCGCGCCGTCGTATTTTCATACACACCCGGATATCGTACGTCCGTGATAAGATCGACGATAGGCGCTCATTTCGACGATTCGCACGGGTTCCTCGTCTCTCACTCCCGAAACCTCTCTCGGTCTCCTTCACATGTGGTCGCAGGTTGCAGGAGTGCAGGCAGGTTTGAGAAAGAAAAAGAACGGTGAGGACAAGGAAGGGATGCCGGGACGGGAAAGGAGGCTGACTAGAGGGGGGGGGGGGAGAAGGGAGCAGAAAGAGGAGAATGAGAGACGAGGGAAGAAGAGGAGGAGGAGGAGAAGGAGGAGAAGGAGGAGAAGGAGGCGGCGGCGGGTATGTGTTCCCGAACCCCGCGAGCAAATTCTTCTCACGGTTCGCGAGAGACCGCCGTTTCTGCCGGCACGTGTGGGCGGACCGGCGAATAACGCGCCGGTCTTGTATTTTTAAACCCTCGCGGAGGAATCAGCGTGTCTCCTCTGCTCGATCCTGTCCGGCTCGTTCGGCTATCGAAG
Source organism: Monomorium pharaonis (assembly GCF_013373865.1). Taxonomy (NCBI): domain Eukaryota; kingdom Metazoa; phylum Arthropoda; class Insecta; order Hymenoptera; family Formicidae; genus Monomorium; species Monomorium pharaonis. The sequence goes on along the minus strand of NC_050468.1, from coordinate 24,113,787 downwards.
AGGAATCGCCGGATCACTTCTGCTCTCTCGCGACGACGACGACGACGACGACGACGACGACGGCGACGACGACGACGATGGTGGCGGCGGTGGCGGCGACGGCAGCGAGCGGGAGCCACGTACCTTTCTCTTTTTACTTCCTCTTTATCCGGCGTGCAGCACGCCCGGGCGAAAACGGTCTCACGGTCCCCGTGGATGCGCGCGGGGGGGCCCGACGGAGGGGAAGGGAGATCTGCCGAATGAATTATCGAGGCTTCCGAAGCGGGAAGGGGAGGGGGAGAGAGGGAGAGACCGAACGATCCGGCCTTACGGCAGGATCAGGGAAAAAGAAACGCGAGGTATTGTTGGTCGTTGTTGGTTGGATAATCGAGGAAGCTTCCCCCAATGGATCCCAGGAGGGTCGGATCATCGACTGGACCCCGGAGCTCTCCGTCGCGGGAATCGAAAGACGCCACAGGGAGAAAGAAACGCATACAACGGAGGAGGCTTTTTAGCGGCGATTATCTTTTTCGACGTGCTCCGACGACGGAGACGATCTACATGCGCCTTCTTATCACCAGATACCGATTTATCTAAGATTTCGTTGTTGCATGCTTATCAGGCCGCTTGCCGCGTGCAAGCGATATAAGGACTCACGTCATTCTAAGAAAAGAAAAAAAAACATCAGAGTCTGCAAAGGGAAGATTCAAGGAGATTCAGAGACTCAAAAACCAAGGCAAACTCTGAGAAATTTTTAATCGCGCAAAAAAAAAAGGAGAAATCGTGCGTAAATACTTTTTAATCGTGTGTGCATATTTAATTGAAGACAAGTTAAACTAACAAAGTACGCTCGCTCCCACGGCCCAATTTTCTCCCTGCATGAACCCGGTTTCTCGCCGGTTTGTCGAGATAATGAGATCTCATCTAAAAAGAGTCTCGACTTTCCTCGAAAGACTCACCGGAATCTATAATTTTAGACGCGTCTTATCAATCGCACTTCCACGTGGACGACCTCCGATTAGACCTGATAGTTGATGGCAGATAGAGCATTAGAGAGCGTGAGATGGTATTACTATTCTCCGGATCGGCAACGTGTGACGTTTCAATCCACCTTGAAACACGTTTAATGGAAAGAGCTCGGCATCTTGACAAGCTAACTAGTTTCCATCTTACGTGTACACAGACGCGCACGTTATAATTTCGCGGTAATTGTCCACGTGTGCCACGAGCAGGAAGTGGGATGTTTCCTCTCGGGAGGAAAAGAAACGAGGTTACGGAATCGAGATTGCGCCGAACGAAAATGAAATTTCGAGGGAGTGGCCGGCTGTCTCTTCAGATTCTTCTCAGACCCCGATCACGCCATGGTGAACTCGAGTCGATTCTAACTTTGGACCGGTCGTATCATCTGCAATTGTCGATGTATCGTACAAACTAATAACGTCATTACGATAATCTTTCACGAAACTCAGCAACCGAAATTATATATTACCTTTTACAAAAAAAAAAAAGGTGAAATTATCGGGTGTATTCATCAAAACGCGCGTTACATATCACGATAAACGAGTGGATTCCGTGCAGCAAAACAAATGGTAGTTTTCTCCTATCCCGAGAGGCGATCTTAATGATCACAGTACGCGATAAATCGTCAGAATATTTAAACAAATCGTGTGCATGCCAAAAGTGGCATTTTGTACAATTGATGTCACTCCACTCGACGACAACAGGTCGCGCATATTTCACACCGTACCGGAATAATGAAGTGCATGAGCGAGATGAGTGAAACGATGATGAAATAACAGATTTCACCAGTCAACATGTACACGCTTGCAATCGATTTCTTTTTTTTTTTATCAGATCTATTTTCCGTTTTTTTTTTTCCAAATCAGCCTGCGCAAGAATAAAGACGTGAAAAGCTATAAATCTCACCTCGTCGAGAGCCATGGTCAGGGCACCGGAAATGGCCAGACCCTGACGGTCCTTGAGGCCGCCCTTAATGGCTGCAAGATAGCCGATGGTCAGGTTCAGTGGTTGGTTAATCGTGTTGTTGCTTCCCCACCACAAATTCTTGTGAGAGGTGATGGCCGGCTGGCATTGAGTCGTTGGAGCCGCCAGAGCCGCCGGTGATTCTGACGACTCGGCCTGAGCCAGGGCCAAGGGGTTGCTGGCCAGTAGCAGCAGCACCACCAGGAGGGTACGCGAACCGTGGCCGTGCAATCGCGGTAGCAGGCGCGACCAACGACGCTCCTGCTCCTGCTGCTGCTGCTGCTGCCGTTGCTGTTGTCGATTGCGCTCCCGATGGAGCTGCTGGTGGTGCGGATGCTGGCGACGGGGAGGCCTGCGGCGGCTCGGCTGGATTAGCGGGCCGGAGCGCATGGCCGCCGCCGCCACCGGTCAGCAGCGCCTCCCTCCCGCTCACCTGGAAAATCCAACGAATGTTTTCCCATTGAGAAAGTGCGAAGAAAGAGAAGTAGCAATTAAACATGTTAAAAACGATTAGAAACCGATCGTAAACGTTTATGGTCCAGAAATAATACTATGGAAAACATATTTAAATAAATTAATAATACAGAAACAACTTTTTCCCCATTAAAGAAAAGTGCAAAGTGAGAGAAATTGAACGTGACGGTTAGATAAATTGATCATAAACATTTATGTATATGTACAATTATTATTAAACGTTTATATATAATATATAATCAGTCTACAAATACTATGGAAAAATATTTAAATAAATTACAATTATTGTCTACTATATTCCTCCATTATTTTTCCAATAATCATTTAAAAGATTAAAATATACACGAACATTTAGCGCCGATAAACTTAACTAGAATGTCGTTACAACAGGTATTGATATGTCTATTTGGAAATACTGGAACAAAAAATTAACTAAAAATGTTGATATAATTTAGCTGAGTTGTTGCAAAGACCCGTATAAAAAAAGTGTCTCAATGTACCCGGATTAACAAAAGAAAACGCTATCTACATCTTTCGAAGCTATTGGACGTACCGTGTCCGTCTAACGAACGTTACAATTTCCGTGTTACAATCGCACAAGCGCTAAACCGGCCGTGCTTGGTACTGCGATTGTGACAATAAAACGCGTCTTCCCGCTTGACTGCATTTATCACGAGAACTGCATTTATTCGCGTGAATCATCGTACTGTGCCATCTGTGCGCTTAGAGCTAATAATAGCCCTTTATAATAATATATCGCCACGCGACGCGCATGTACCGAACTGATTTACGTGTATACGTTTTTTTACCAAGATACCATTATGTACTAAGACTTTATTTCGTATTTACGCTTACGCATCAATAAAGGCAATCCTCCATAAAGCAAGTTTATACCGCGCGTAAACCGGATGCCACGAATCCCGGAGGAAACTTTACATCAGTCATTGTTGCAGTAGGCAAACACGATCGTTGCAAATGCGATGCGAATAAGCGTATTGCGATCACGCGCGTAAAACGACTGTAACTTCCCTTCACCGTCTCGTAAATCAATCAAATTTATCTTCTTGCCCGGCAGACTAAACGATCGCACTCGCCGACGGTGAGAATTTTTATGCCCTTAACGGGGGAAATCCCGTCCATTCGTGTCACGCATCATTGGTATCTTCATCGGGTTGTGTAATGTTCCGTTTCGACGATCTATTTTTAAAAACTTTACAAAACGTATTATTCACATCGGAACGGAATTTGTACAGCGCGACCCAATTTCGGCAAGAACAATCCCGAGAGGAAAAGTACGAAGAGTTATCTACGAATTCCAACATTTAACCGTTAACGATAACCGATAAGGAGACATTTGTATGAATAGGCATCGGCTCGCTTCAACAAATCCATCGCTGTGTAAACCGTCAGGAAGCTCCGAGCACAAGGCCACTCCATCCAGGTGAGCGCGGTTAAATCGCACCACGAAACGCACACGGCTGGAACACGTGGCCGCAAGAGGCGGGATGAAAAGAGAAAGAAAAAAAAAATCAGAGAGAAAGACACCTGTTGCGATTGCGTAATCCCTTAGGTGAGCCGGGCTAGCCCGTAACGGCATCACGGCAACAATAAAGATGTCCGCCTGTCGTGACGCATGGTGTCATTCACCAAGAGAGGAAGCGCGCCTTTCAACCCGCCATCCGTGCCGACTTCCGACTCCGTGGAGGCTTTAATTATCATAGCCGAGAGAATCACGAGGCCCGGATTTATCTGACACCCGTCGCCCAGGTTGACAAAGGGGACGTCAAAGGGACGGGCGTCCCTTCTCGCCCCGTCCCGTCCCGTCCCGTCCCGTTCCGTCCCGTCGTGTCACGCTACACCACTCCATACTTGACCTCTCAACGTAATCCACCGTTACGTCATCGGTCGTCCGTCATACCTGCGTTATGGTGGGCCGTACATACGTCGCGCGGATGACGTACGAGTGGGCGCGCGAGTATCTCTCTCGCTGGACGACTGCATTTCGCATCTCTCGCGCTTTCGCCACCGCCGCCGTCGTCGTCATCGCTGCACGGTTTTGTTTCACGGGAAAAAGAAAACGCAAGCGGCGCTTTATGCAAGAATTGAATAATTTGATCTCACAGAAGCTGCGTTCGTTCTGCCGGATTTAAATTACTCTTTCACTTGGTACAACTTTCTTATCTATCATTCTTGTCTATCATTAACAATTGCAATTTACATATTACGTGCTTATTATTTATTTTTAATAAATGTTGTTTAAGCAATTGTATCACAATGCAAACTTGCTAACGCAAGTATAAAGAAATTTTCCTTTTCGAGAAATTTAAGAGAACGATGTAAGAGTATGCATGATGGAACGTTGCAAACAATCCGCGCGGATGAAACGTGTTAATATTCAGTTATTTGCTTAATATATATATTGTTGGTTAATATAATTAGGATGTTTAGCGTCGGGTTTACTATGCGGAGAACGCCTCGTGACACATGCCCCGAAGAAAATCACTCGTCGAGCACACTCACACACATTTTAAAACAGTGTTTTACCATTGTTCTAAAAAAAAAAATTCAAATCTTATCTTTCTTATCAATCGCAATTAATCCTTGTGCAAAATTCGTAAGCGATGGCGAACAGTTGTTGCAACGAATATCGCAATGGACGGATTATTTGCCGGAGTTAATAAGCCATAAAAATCCCCGGCGTTTTGGAATTCGAAGGAAGGAAAAACGATCTCAATCCGAGATCCACGAATGAGCGATTAAAGCCTGGGGATTAATGTTCCGTGATCGAGAGGACACGGCACGTAAGCGGCCGTCACGCCTATGTTTGCGAGAGAGAGAGAGAGAGAGAGAAAGAGAGAGAGAGATCGTATATCTCAAAACGATCGCACGTCGACGAGCCACACGTAGGCGGTCTCACATATACGCGTTTTATCACGATAATGCCGGCAACTAATGCGGGGCACGCATATTGCGTTCTAAAAATAGCCACGGAATATTATGCGGTCTTCGAACGTACGGCGAGGAGTTAAAGCAAACGCGTTGGATGAAGGTCGCGCAAATCTGCACGTTTCTTCTATCTTTGTCAACAACCGTTACAATTCGTAAGATTGATATATTTCCCGATATTTTCGCGTTGAAAAAATCCTTATCGCGCTGCTTATTATAAACGGATATTCTACGGTATTTTTATCAAAACACCAGTCACACCTCTTATTGCTCGCACGTGCAAGCAAGCCCGTCGTAAATGCAATTTATGCTACTGCAAGAATCCTGCGGCGCGAGATTTTTTAACATCGATACGTCGCGGTGGTAAAGACTTCGCGATGAACAAACGAGTCGCCGCAAGGAAAAAAAAAAAACTTTTCTATTAATAACGACGCAAGTTAAGCAAGTCTTATTTCGTAAAGAACGTAACTGATACGCGAGGCAAATATAAGCCGATAAAAGACTAAAAATAGCATTGTTTGTTGAAGCATACCCATATTATTTGTCCGTTACATTCGTCTGGCAGTTTTGGCAAAATTACTTTTGAATGAGGTAAAACCGTTCAGGCATAAGTAAAACAAATCACAGAGTTGCGCATGTCCAAAATTTTTTGCTGGTGAATATTATCCATCGTAAAGAAAATTATTATTTCATTATGTCAACGAGCATAATCAGCATAAGAATGCAAACGAACACATCACGTTGTGATACGAAGTAGAGCAAAATTTAAAAAGTATAGAAAAAGAAGGAAAAAATTACGTCACACATCTGCAGACACATTAAAGTATTCAAACAAGTAGAACTTTAAAAAATGTTCAAACACGTTTATTGTATCCCTCACACCTATATACATTGTCTATGTGAATTGTGTGAATATTTTTCAATAAGTTTCACTCGTACAGTTTGTGTCATAAATCGCATTTCTATCTTTTTACACTTAATCGCTTAAAACGCACGGCTTGCTTGACTCGAAGGAATTAGGATTTTCTAATATTGTCTTTTGTTTTTGTATAATCATTAATTTTATGGTTGTTTTAACTGTCAAAGATTTTTTTCACACATTAAATACTGGATGTTAAATATTTAATTTGTGAAAATCAATTTTTCCAATATAAAACTATGAGAAAACGAATTTATCTGCCGATTAATTTGTTGTTTTTCTGAATCGCAGTATATTGTCTTTTATTTTTATAAATATCAAAATGCTTTTATTCTATGACACTGCACATCTCATCTACTTTCGCTGGAATGGAATCGACGCAGAAAATTGAATTATGGAGAAGCTATGGCATGTGTCTGGCATGCGTTTACGCAATCCAGGGTCAACACTCGGAGTGCATATCGTTTAGATAAACAGTGATGAAATCCATTCCTCTCTTCTCTCGTTCTCTCTAAAACTCTCTTTTACTAAACTATGAATACGCCCAAACTCGATCGAAAAACACGAACACGAAACAATCAGTCATCTTGTGAATCTTGAAACAACGAAAAAAAGCGATGCAAGAAAAAAATATTATTCCATACAAATCACAATGTAAATATACTGATACATTTAAAATTAAAAAAAAAGTGCCTTTGTAAAACTTGAAACTTTAAACGTGTTTTTCTCGGAACGTGTTTCTTTTTAAATTTCTTGACAGTGTAGAGAAAAAAACGGCTCGAAAAAAAATCAACCGCAAAAATTTGTGATTAAAAAATTTTAAATATAACTGTTTTCTCAACACAGAGTAAATCTAAAAAAATAATTTTTTTTAAATATTTTTTAGCAATTTATTTGAGAAAAAATATAAAAATAAAATAATTTCTTTTATAACGATATAACCTTACAACTTTACAATTTGTTATAACTTTTTTAAATTCACAGTATACATTTATTATTCTTAATTATAAATCAACTTAATTTTTTGTTTCAAATAATTTACTTATGCTCTGCAATTAGCAGTTTTAAACGGTTTTTATAAACGTATCTGATGCAAATATCTTCAGATATATGTTAATATTTTTTCGTATAAAAATTCGTAGATATTATTTAAAGTATAAGTAAAATATTCGTATAAACTAGAAATTGATAACAGTAACAGTTTCTACACAGAAAATAAAAAATATAGCTATTTTTCCGCTTCCAAACCAAGCAACCCCCTTAAGTACAGAAAGTGTATACTAATTTAGTGTATATTAATTAGCTATAAAAAAAAAGATCTCAAGATACATTCAGATTTCTAACAGTGTGTTTTGTACACATGATATGTATAAACATCACGTACTAACGCGACGGTGTAGATTACGTTACAAGAAAATAGTTACAGAAACGATAAGCAGCTATGTAGAACAAGATGCGCACGTGGGCCTCGTCATTATCTCGACTGTTCTTTTGTCGGTGTGTTTCGTGCCAATACAGTATCTCGCGTTACTACCGCAAACGAATCCGGATGTGGTTACAATTGGTCACCGTACAACACCTAGATATATCCCACTTTGCTTGCATCCGCCGATTACAATGACTCGTGCACGTTTGAACTCCACATCGAAAATGTGAAATGTATTCTAAATTTATTGATCAAATTTATTATCAAATCATTTCAGCATATGTATTTGACTCCATTTCTTGACGTATCGCGTAAAGATTGTTAAATGGATTTTCACAAAATTTGTTAACATTCTCGGAAATTATCTTAAATTCAATATTTTCGAATTTTAACCCTTAAAATACCTACATTTACGGGTTCATTTCTGATCTCACGACTTGTAATTAAAAAAAGACTTTTAAAAACTAAAAGAAACTGTAATATAATTAATTGAAAAAAAAGTTTAAGGATGTGCCTTCAATACTGGCTACCAGTGGCAATGAACTCAGCTTACATGGAAGCACACGAATACATGATTACAACATTACGAAAGATTTAGAAACACATCTGTCTCGTGGGGTCATTTCTGACATGAATGGTTATGGGTTAAGAAGATAATTCGATAGAAAAACTATGATTACGTATAAAGTTCACTTTCATGATACATAACATTTTATTTTTCTTATAAAGTTGTTTTTTTCGCGCTTTGTTTTATTGTCAAAATGTGAGAAATAAAAAATTTATACTTAATATTTTTAGATTAATATATATGTATTTTAATATATATACATTTTGATATAATAATAATATTGCGAGTATATGAACAATTTGCACAAAAAATATATTAGAAAATAAATTCATTATTTATTTCTTGATATTATAGTTATTTTTCTCTAGTCGTCCATACTAAGTATTTCACTCGCTTCAAAAGACTGTTAACTATTTTCATAGATTCAGTTATATCAGTAATTTATGTGAAAAAATAAAAACGCCGAAGATTTTATGTAATTCAAAAATTGTATTCAATTGTTGTATAACAGTTAATAGATCTGTGCTCTGAAAGATGCAATATTCGCGCGTAATTATAACTTTGTTCCGTTATCGCTTTACGCAGTCAATCTCTCTCGTTTCTTTTATATATATCAATAAAATTTGCATTTAATACCTACGCCGGCCTGTCATCGCAACGCATTTTGATTTTTTATCAGTTAAACCACCGACAGTGTTTTTACCGTCAGCATTACGATAATCTTACAATTACTTTTCTACATATATCGATGCGTATACGCGATGAAAATTACGCTGAGCCTAGAGGCATACGTATTCAGAATAAAAGCGGCACCGCGTGCAAATTGCATGAGCTATTTGCACCTCAATAGTCGTTCATAGATCGATTTAATTAAAGCTCTGGAACTTTAATTGGGTACTGATTTAGGTATCGATATTAATATCACGTCCTGACGTACTTCTATGGCGCAAATTAATGGCTTTAAGTGTCGTATTAATTTGCCCCGCCGCATAATAATACACTGAGAAAAAAAAGTAATTGATTCAACAAAACGTTTAGTTGCGGGCTGCCAACAAAAGATATACTTAATACAATAATATTTGCTGTTAATGCAAGTGCAATAACGTTGATTGGACTATGTATTTATATTGTAATACCATATATTGTTGTATTAAATATATCTTTTGTTGGCAGCCCGCAACTAAAAAATTTTGTTGAACCAATTACTTTTTTTCCTCAGTGTACATATTTTATACGTTGGTGTAATCGGTTTTTGACGTATTTTAATTCAAACATTATTCTGTTAATAATTTTAATGACGGACAAATAACATAGTGAGCGATGTATTTCATAATATTGATTAGCTTTAATATTTATTAATACGTATGATTCTTTTATCAATTTCAAATTAATAAAATAAAATATATCTTGCAAGAAAATCTTTATAATTGCACGTTAAACAAAATATTTCCAAGGCAATCTCAAGTTTATAATAAAGCCAGGCAGCGGGTGTGCCTCAGATTGAGAGGAGAATTACTACGAATTATTCATGTCGCGTTACTATTCGAAATAATAATCTCAAAAAATGTTTATTACTCATCTAAAGCCAAATGATTTCAACTATTTGAAATGCTGAAGTTTATAAATGTCCGTTTCACGATCAATGTCACACTTCAATGCGCGCCGAGAGAAAGATACAAAATTATTATTCCTATTCATTTATTTTATTCCCCTCGCGCGTTTGTACGCTCTCGTCGGGTTCTTAACGAGTTTCTAGTGATAGAAACGGCGTGTCAACACTCTTGACATTCGTTGAGAGAAGCGATCAAGTGAAGAAAGATGGGGCGTCATAAAGAACCGCGCAGTCAGTGAAGGAACGCCGCGTGCAAGTACAATGTAGAATTAATCAATTATCATACGGATGTGCGTTAAGCTCCCTTTCACGTAAAATGCCGAAGACACTGGGGTGATACATTCTCATTGTCTCGTCCCTCCATCCCAACGTCACGTTACTACAACGTTAGTAGTTTTGCCAGTCCCTGAACGCACATTACGTTTGAATGGCAATTGTACTTCGTGTGAAAAGAATTTATGACTGTATATGTGTTCAATTGCAGGCACGTATATATTATTACGAGCGTCGAAAGGTTTAGGTATGAAAAAAAATATGGCATTACAAAAGAATGAACTTATGATTCTAACACCGTTAAGACGTTGTAGGCATCTGCATTTCGACAATTAATTTGCCCGCAAATAATAAATTCGAAACCTTCATGATTGTTTTCATCAATATATACAACTTGGCAAGTATAAAAGATCATAGAGTTTGTGTTTTCAGGAAACAGTTGGCGGTTCGCCAGTGGAAGCAACATCAGCCGCGATCGCCACGTTTTCTTAATCTCATAACTTAATTGAGCGTGTACGTATGGGTTCACTTGCCAAATTTCGACATTATTCACACAAATCAACATTCATATCACGCTCATCCGAACGTCCAGTTTCCTTCGAAGATCTGGCGGAAATCCAAGATTTACGTGTGGGCGTTCGAATCATAACTCTTCTAGATCCAATAATCCAAGAATTATGTACACTCATTGCGTGGAGCATAATAACAATGTTTATTCGATTCAAGTTAATCTACGAAGAGCCAATAAACGAAGCAAAATAAAGCTTTCGGAAATATTAAGGGTCATTAAGTTTTAATATGTCTCTCATAAAAATTTCGAATCTAATAAACTATGTAATTACAACAAAGTTGATTTATGACAATTAAAAAAAGGTATAAAATCATAATGCGAGAAAAACTACGTCGTGCATAAACAAGAGAAAATTTTCTATTTTATCAGTTATTTTTAGCGCGATAATTTTTTCCCGTGTGTCACCGATTCTCCACATATTGATTTATATATCATCAAAAATTAATCCCTCAATTATCGAAAAGTTTTACGTTCGGCATGAAAGCATGTAACGATGTTCTTATCCAAAAAGATGTACTAAATACATCATATAAATATATAAATATTTTCGATATCTTCTATATACTGACTAGATATTCCAATAAATCGGACGACCTTTCATAATCGCTGTCGATGCTTTTGCAATCGCGTACACCGAGAATGCGCGAACGGAAGACACGCGCGAACAGATATCGTGTGTTTTCGTTACGTTGCAATCTCCGCAATTTGTCTTATCGCCCTGGAGCCCTTTCGGCGTAGCCGCGCGGAGCAACGAGTATGTCGAGCGCAATTATCACGAGCGAGAACGTATGTACGCAGTTGCGGCGAAAACTGCATGTATCTGAATATTACATACGTCTCCCTCTCTCGCTCTTTAATGCGTGTTTCAAGCGCCTTTTGTTACACGCGGCAAAAAAAGCAGCGATACTCTTTTCTCGCCGGGTACGACGCTTTAGTTTACTGCGCCACGGGCAGTTCGTAAATAGCAGCACGAAAACATATACATTATCGCACCAAGCGTGAGAAAACATTTTTATGTAATCCAACAAAACACTTGAAGTTTAAAAGTAGAAGTGATGCTCCTCCACCATTTGTTGATACAATAAACATATTCGTTTTGGATGTCTACAAACAAAATACTATTATAACACTTCAATAGAGAAACACTTAGAGAATGGTTTTCATTTTTAAGTAAAAAAAAATTTACAATAGAAAGAAAAGAGATTCTCATAAGTTAAAATTAAATAATGATTATTTTAAAAAACAAGACTTTTAAGAAAATTTGCAATTAATTCGCGATTTTCACTCCTTTTGTAATACTTATAACAAATTCTCAATAAATAAGAAGACAGATTGCAGTACAAAACGTCATTACATCATTATATATTTATATAACAATTGATCTAGCCAAGGGCTTAATTATTTAAACAAAACTATGTCATATTGGCTGAGTTCCCTATTATTCACCGAATGTTAACCAAGGATAAATAATCACGAGCACGATGCGCTTTATACAGAACGGAGCCATTGTGAAATGTATTAAACATTAAAGGTCTTATTTAATGTGCAACGATTACCGCGCCAACTCCTCATGTCATTTTATAATATATAGTCTTGTTATTATATTATTTATTTAAAGTAAAATATTTATCTATCAATGGCACGTGTTTTCACGTAATGCGAAACACGTGGAACGTAATGCAACAGGTGTGCACCTCTATGCATCGCAACTCCCAAGAAACGCGAATATTTTTACACGCAAAATAGGAGATGCATCTCAGTTCGGTGCATCCAGCTCGCTCACAGACGCGCAGAAATCGAACGCGGGAGCCGGAGCAAGCGGGCGTGTTTGCGGTTCCGTGGCGGACGTGGATGGAGATAACGCATTAAAATAGTACGCCGGCGTACGCGATAACACATACTTGTAATATCTACTGTGCGCGAGACGTACGCCGTTCTCCTCTCGACGATATTAAAATCGCATATTAAATGCGGCAATGCCGAGCAGTGGCGTCCCCACTTTGTCGACATCTTCCAGAAATGCCCGTGACAAAATTTGACCAACGAGATTTATCTCATCGCTTTACGATCCGTCTCACTACGATAAAATGCAACGTATTCTTTCGCATTATATATATATATATAATAATTATTTATATGCACTCTTACGCTATCTTTGTGAATTGTTAAATGTGATATTATATCAGTTTTCCTCAACTATAAATAATATCAATTTATCATTGAAAATTGACCAAGCTCCGATTCAAGTTTTAACGTTGTTGCAATTGCACGAGTGCGGATAATCGTCTATTTTTATTTTTATGATAGCAACTGTTAATAGACATGGTTCAGATAAACCTCACACAATAAGACTCAAAATATTTATATCGATGAATTATTCGCCGATGTGAAAAGGAAGTATTGTGTAATATTGATAGATGAATGTATTTTCATTTTTTCATACTTCACTTCGCTTTTAATTGTAAAAAAAAAATAAAATGATTTAAAGTTATCAATAATGGAAACGTAAGTTATCGTATAATATTATATTTATAAAACTATAAAATTATTGCTACAATTAAAATAAAATTTAAAAATTGACAGAAAACGCGATTAGTCATGAACTTACCTAAACAACATCGCAGAGCGACTCAAGAAAAAGATGGTCGAAGTTTTAATGCTACGTTGTAAGCATTATACTGCTGCGAATCTATTCCCTTCGCGGTTTCAGCCTGGACGTCAAGCCACCTGTAATATAATAATAATATGTCAGTGGAATCGAATAATAATCGTACGAACGTCACGAAACGTACGAAACACACATTACAAAATCGATTAAGGATGCGAACAAAAACATGCGAGCAAAAAAGGATGATACGAGAGATATTCGCATCTTTTTACTACGTCATCACAGCTGCAAAGTATGTTAACAAGAGAACAAACCCTCTTTGGCTCGCATTTATTCTTCATCTTCAAATCTGTATTTATGATTTGCATTGTATCATTTATTTTAAAAATGACTAGATAGAAAAATATACACCTATCGTTTTGTTGTATTAAAAAAATAGTTTTTTGGCTATTTTATTAAAAGTAAGTTTTTTTAAAACAAAGGACAATATAACATCAATCTTTCCAATATGTTAAACTTAACCGTAATATTTGTTACAGCTTCTTGAATAGTTCAAATAAGTAATTTGAATGATGTGTCACAATAATACCAGAATAAAGCCGCACAAGCGATCCACGAAATGTGAACGATGCCACAAGAAAAACTAAATTTCGATTGCGAGCACGACTCGATCCACGTTGTGCCGATCGATCCCAAGAAAAAACACGCCGCAGATGGTCGCATTCATGACACGGCAATCCGTTACGATCGATAATCGGCGGACGAAGGAACTTTGCGGTCACTCGAGATGTCACGCCCGAGACGTTGCGTAGAAATAACGGATGCGTAATCTCGTAGGCTTCATTTAAACGCTCGGATTAAACACACCTGCTTGGCGCGTGTCGCGTCAGTCAACACCACGTTACACGCCGTACCGTAAATGTAATCGCGCACGTAATTGAGGCGACACTTGCGGATTCCTAATCACGCAAATCGTGCGAACCGGACTCAACTCGGAATACTGGCGAAGTTTTCTGATTGAAATACGTAACTCGAAACATTCGTGTAACGTATAACAATAGCCGCATTATGTGCACGTGATATTTACATTCACTCATTGTTTTTATCGTTTTTCGATTTATTTTTTGCTTCAATAAAAAAAATAAATCTTTTCTCCGAACTATAATCGACTTAATAATGAAAAACGTATTGGTCAGCGCTTCAAGTGATGGACAACTATATTCTTCGATTTAACTTTCAGATTTTAACGAAATCTTGAAGTAAGACGCAATTAACAAGATATTTAATCCTTCTACGCAAAGTAATGTGGTGCCTAAATTGTATTGGGAAAAATCATTCCAGTTTTCTACGAGAAATATCGTCACCAAACGCGCCTATTACCGTACACACTCCGTGTAATGTAATTTAAATGATTGCATTCACATTAGCGAGTAATGTCACGGGCTGTTGCCGTTACGGCATTCATTCTTAAAAAAATATTCGACCGTACCTGTTCAGGTCGGTTTACGATATGCAAATATATTTTCCCGGGATAAATAATCCACATAAGTAATTAAAGATTATATAAGATAACGTAATAACTTACAATGATAGTAAACATAAATATTTACTATCAGTAGCAACTAAATCTATAATAATACGTAGTACAATATTCAATATTCAATAATTCGGCTTTGAATCCTTAAAAACTAATTTTAAAAATAATGCAAAAAGGGATAATAGGATAATAAATTTTTTAGTTCGTTATTACATATTCAGAAATTATTTCATAAATTATCTCACTTAGATCTTGATATTTTTAAAGATGCATCAATTATGATAAATCAATTATGATAAATAGAAGATCATAACAGATAGAAGAAATATAAATTATTAAAAAATATTCTATGAAAACAAATCTGGTCTTATTATCTACGTATAAACCAAAACACGTATGTTTAATAAAAACTCTACAGAAAAAAATATAATTTCTTTATACGTTTACGTTTATTTGTAACTTAAGGCATTGACTAAAACTGTAAAAACTCTACAGCAATTTTCATCCGCCGTATTTTCTGGAACACAACATTCTTTTTTAAGTTTGCAATGTCAAACGACTTTTCCACTCGTAGATCGTTTAATAATTCAAATTTATGTAAATAAATAAACAAATATAATTGTTGAATCAAAGCGTTAATTCAGAAAAGTGCTCCATATCATGATTTTGAATGAAAACTTTAACGAGAAAATGGAAAAATAAAAAACAGATACTTTACACTATCAAATACTTCGCCGAAAAAAAAATTTACTTATACAGAAAAATTAAAACAAAAAATACATTTTATATATACACGTACATTATTTTAAAGAATTAACGCAGAATTTTTTACGGAAGGAATCGCTCCTTTTAGCCGCGTGGGAGATGGCCATGTCAGTCGAAGATGCAAAGAACGCAGGAGATTCCATTATTCTGGCGCATACGGTGCATGAGATAAAAGAGATAGAAAAAAAAAGCGAAAGAAAAATAAAGATGAAGCTGGAGTTCAGATATAGACTGGTTACAGGTAATAGTTTGGTAGGTAGTAGTGGTAGCGAGCGGTAGGACCGGTAGGTTTGGTTTACTTCAGGTTTGTTGCGGCAGCCGGTTAGCCACTCTCCTCCTCCTCCTCCTCCTCCTCCTCCTCCTCCTCCTCCTCCTCTTCCTCCTCCTCCTCCTCCTCCTCTGTCTTCCTCCTCATCTTTTTTTCTTCCGCCACCACCGCGTCGTCTCTGCCACCACCGCCTCCACCACCATCGTCTCCTGCTCGTTCATAATTTTCTCCCTATATCCTTTTTTGCGATGTTTCTTACCACGATGCTTATTTTAACGCCGAAGGGGAGATGTAACAAAGTGCATTCACGAAAGTGACCGCGTCGGCGTTCACCGAATGTGTTTGCGCCCGACGCAAAATATAGCGTGCCATTATCTCTCCTTTATTTCTTTATCTGATCATATTCAGATGATAACGTCGACAATGTCGTATCTGATCGCTTTCCAAATTTATCGGCTCTTTCCTGTTCGCGACTCGTTTCAAGTCGTCGGAACGACGGGAATGGGCAACACGCGGGCGATTTTTCTTGAAAGTCTCTTTGTACGTCGACTTTGACGGAGGCGTGCCTATGTCGACAGGCTACCATTTGGAGCCAGTAAGTATATCTTTGTGCAATACAGACGCAATGTAATCTACGCGAATCGAGTAGACTTATTAACGTTTTGCCATGCGATCGGGTTACTTCAACGAATTTCGGCAATGCGTTCGCACAACAAAATTCGCCTGGCATTATCCTAATCCTCGAACTCGACAGCCTCCTCAAACGTTAATTCTTGTTGATGTAACTATTGTTTGACATTAACATACATACACAAAATTATATGTACAATGAACTCACAAATATAAATCAAATATTTTATATCGATTTTTCACTCTTACGTTTACATTTAACAAATATATTTTTTTATTTGCATCAAATTGATACCAAACTTCTCTATCTAGCTGGATTTTTAGATACTTCAACAAAATCATTCCTTCCGTATCCGTTTTAATTATGTTCCTCGTAGAAAATTGTGCCATCCGTTGGCAATTGACGGCAAAACACGAATAAGACATACATAATGCGAACTTAATACTTAAATTAGAGAATGCGACTAATAACGTAAAGAATAGTAGTAAACAAAAGTACAGTTTGTCATTCATACCTCCAGGAAGGATCAATAGCTCGCGAATCGAGAGTAAAGGCGCTGCCGCATTACTCGTGGAGTTTGTCATCGCTCATTGAGGCGGACACGTATCAACTGAGAGAAGACAACGGGGATAACAACAATCCCCGCGCGAACGTCAATTACGCACGGCCGTTTCGCCGATGTAGCAAGAAACTCTATATCCGTCGGGATCTCCATCGTCAAGGCGGCACATTATCCATTATTATATTACGCCATTGCGTAATCGGCATTTAACGCTTTTTACAAGATCCTCTCCCCCTCCCCTCCCGTCTGCCGTACTCGCGAGAGTCAATCCGCCGCGCGCCCGTCGCGGTCTCTCGGAGTGAAGTCTCTCGGTCAGGTCTCGATCTCTCGGAGTGGCTCGGCCGATTTCGCAAGTGCTCGGATTCCGCTCATTGCACTGGCAGACATGCTGGCAGCGGCGGGCCTTCGCCGTAGTGGTGCGAATCGGATTGCGTGCGTGAAAGGTATACGAGGCGTGTGCGCCGAGGGCGCGCGCGCGCGGCGCATGTACCGATCGCGCAGAGGAGTTGTATCGGTGCCAGATGTCGGCCGTACGTGACACCAAACTATGTGCCAAAACGCTCGCTCCGATTTCGCAATTTCAATGACCCACGCGCCTTATTTCCATCCTTACGCAAGAAGTCCGCGCAAAGTATCGAGATAACTCGTAACTTAATTGAATCGCGGAGTATGCAGCTGTTTTTTTTTTTCATCAGCGGAATTCAATCAAACTTTCGTATAGCCTCGTATTGGAAACCAGTCCGCACAATGTCGACACTGAAGACGCAAGGCGACCAGCCGCATTTTTGGCACTTAATATAGTAAATAAAAAGAGCAAATGTTCATTAACGTCTTAAAAATCTTTGAAAAAAATGTTTGCAATACAGCAAGAGATTCCATATCGATAAACTTTATCAACGTGATATCGCTATTAAAACAATATTGCGATTACAAACTAACCCTATATTTCCTAAATGTTTAAATTATCTCATAATGTCATTTAATTATATTTTTCTTTTCTGTATTTCGCGCAAGAATGCCGAGAGAAAGAGAGAGAGAGAGAGAGAGAGCGAGAGAGTCCACTCTTATCTCCCGTATACGGTATCGGACGTGGTATCCATTCGTCGGCGTGCACTCGCATGATCGGTCGAAGGAGCGCCTCGTGACGTGTTCATCTTCGCGCATTTCCCCAGCGAGAAAAATCCGAGGGATCCGCGGTGGAGAGCCCGGGCCTCGAGAGCGCGGACTTCGGGCTCGTTTGCCGCCCGGAAAACTGGTTCTAACGGAGTTTTATGCCGAACGAACGCGAACGGTGGACCAGTTCTATCACCGTCAATGAAGCGCACTGTACGCACCGCGCAAATGCACCGCGTTTGAGAGGGGGCTTCCCGGGGCACGCACTAGTCGAGAGCGGAGAGCCAGTCATTGGCCGGATGGCCAATCGCGTCACGAACCAAGAGGAGACGACCGATGATCACGGTTTGCATGTATAGTCAGTCGGAATATATGATTGTATTTCTCTCTCTCTCTCTCTCTCTCTTTCTCTCTCTCACCCGTTTCCGTTACAACTCTCTCTAGTTGGTATCTTTTCTCCCCTCTTTCTGTTTTTCGCTGCACATGCGGTCACTTAGTGTTGTTAAACATTTACTCGAGAGATAAGGGATTCGTCAGTTGAATATTCAAGTAGTGTAAGAATAATGTAGTAAAAATAAAACTCAAAAGAATTCATATGTATGTGTAAAATTTTATATTCAAGGTTATACATTTTGTAATATGTCATGTAATATTGTAGTATTGTATAAGTAATGTGCGCGCGCGTGCGTGCACATACTATCACGCTTTCTACTTTCCTTTTTATCTTTATTTTTATTTTGTTACCTTTTATTATTACATATACTACAATTTTAATTCTTATTTATTATGTATAAATTTTAAATTTTTGTGCGCATAAAATGATAAACGATTCTAAATTTATCCTTAAATTTAATGCTTATTGAAAAGAGTCATTATCAGTTTATGAATATTAAAACCAAAATTAAAAATAATTAATTATAATAATTTTAAAATTTTATGCTCTTATTATAATTGCATTGCGACAATATGTATAACGCGTATAAAACTATACGTTTATTTTAAACTCATTTCTTATGGATTTTCAATCATTTATAGTTATGAATAATAAAACGATAGATTATTCGACGCTTTGCGCCATGTTGTATCAAAGAGCAGACATTTTCAAAATTCTAATATTGTCTAAACTTACATCGCGCGCGCGCGCACACTCACGCACACATGTGCGTACATATACATATTTTCTTAATTAAATATTGTCAATTTCTCAATTAGTTAAAGTAGTTCTATCACGTAAAACCGAATTTTGCGGATGTCTAAGCCTCATTTAAATCGTTACATTTTTTTGTTCTTTTTACAAAGTACGAACCTGTCAAAAATGTGGCAACGGTGATGTCAGCGGTAAGGAAGATTGGTATAAACATAATCTGCATTATTACAACATCAAATTATTTCAAATAAAATTTTAATCGAAAACCCAAATCTATTTTTTACTCTAAAATCCATGCAAATTGTTGAGTTACAGCTTGCCGTTCAAAATATAAGTGGCAATCGTACAAGTGACAATTTCCAGATCTAAGAATTTAGATTAATTTTTTTTATCAAAATAATCAGCAATTTTATTTTTTTAATGTCTATTTTTTAAACCGTTTGAAGAACATATTGTTAAATAAAGTTTTATGAGAAATTTCAGGTACATAAGTTAAATAAATACGAACTTAAAGATTCACAAGAACCTGTGTCAATATTTAACAATCTTATTTAATTTTTCTCATAAAATGGAAATTCGGCAACCAATTTTCAATAAAATAAATAAATGAATAAATAGTTTAGATAATATTAAATTGGAATTTATTTCTGGATTTTTGTTTGACGATAGAACTACCTCAAGCCTCAAGTATCTCCGAGTTCCCCCAACTCTAGATGTTTCGAACAGGTCACGCGATACATTCCGAAATATAAACAAACCGCTACTTATACACGCGCCTAATGTATGAGATCTCTGAGCGTCGCTCTTCTTCGCGAGTTTCTCTCTTTACCGCGTATTTCCCTTCCACTCACACCGGTCCCCCTCCTTTCCTCCACTCCTCTATTTCTCTCTCACTCTTTCTTTCCCTCGGTCTCTCCTCATTGCAAAGTGCCGTAATATTCTCCTGCCAGAGTTATTTTCGTCGCGCTCACCCGACCAGCTCTCCCGAGGCGGCATTACACGGGCTGCTCTCTGCGCATTGTCTAGAGGCCCCTCTTGTTCGTTTGCCAGATCGAGTAACTGGATTTCCAGGCTAGCAAGGCGATCCCTCACGCTTTCCTCATTTCTCGCTTCCGTCGCCAATCTTGTACGCATCGTGAGCGACATTGAACAAAAATCCGAAAATAGACTTAATTCCTTCAATAACAAGTGAATTCTTAGGTAGATGATATTTACTAACATCGTGTAAATCGTTCAGGTTGGTCAGTCTCTTCTAGGATAAATTCCATACGTAGTTACTTATTTTAATAACGTAAAGAAACATTATTATATTATATTATGATTGTATCGATGTTACAATAAAACTTTAAACAATTTGTATTTCTTTGTAACATCAATGGAAATTTAGCGGATAAATTTCCAGTTAGAAAATTACGTTTATGCTTTTAACCATCGACATTTTGCGAAAACATTTGTTTTTTCGTTGTCTCTTTCCGTTTTCACATATGTACTTTATTTCTGGCTGCCTTTTTGTCTCGATTAGCATCCAAGGCCATCCCTTTTTTATTCAAACAAAGAGGCGAAACATCCGTTCATCTTCGCGTTCAAATAAAGTGCTGCAACGTGATATGTTATGTGGAGAATGAATTCTATAATGCGATTTTTAGAAACACTATTTTGAACAATCTGAATTATGTATTAAACTTTAAGATATAATATATTCAATTCAAACTTAAATAACAAATGTGAATATACGTATATATCAATAATTATGTTAATTCTTTTAGTTTTGTTTTCAACTTCACAATTTGTTTCGTCGTTTTTTATTAGCACATGGTGTAAAAAAGACATACATATATCAAGTTAAAAGGTAAAGTAAATATTATAAAAAAGAATCAACAATTTGATTGATTACACCTTAGTGATATATGTTTTCGAGAAATATTGACTATTTTGTTGCGATTAACTTTTATTGTCAATAATCTATTCCCTTTCTGTAGCGCTGTAAAAAAGATGCAGCCGCTGTCCTTGAATGTGTTGTATCATTTTTACGATTTAAAAAAAAAGGCATTTACTTTGGGATAGAAATTCGAAAAATGTAAGTAGCAAAATTCTAAGCTTAATGGCGAGGTTTAAAAGTTGTGCGCGCTAAAATGCCTTTCACATCCGTAAACTGTAACTGCTCGTGACCTACGTATCATATGCAACATCGATTGCAGCGACCATAAACGACCGATGAAAATGCGCAACGCCCACGATGGAAAAACCTACCGTTAAAAAACGACCGTATCTCATGGCGTTTTATATTCTCACGTACATAATCGATCCCATGGGCGGACAGTGGGCAATTATGTAATTATAACGTAAATCAGAAGGGAAAGAATATTTACCGTTGGTGAAGCATATATTCATTCGATACTACTTCTAGAGGGATCATATAAAAAGTGTGTGTAGAAAATATAATAATAAAGATTGATTTAAAACTCACTAAAATGCGCATAACAAAATTCTACATCAAATCCAGTTGTATATTACATTCTTAACAAAATAATATACAGTATGTATATATTGTATATATATATATACATATATAACTATAACATATATACAAAAAACCAAGATAAAATTAAATAGTTGTTACTTTTATAATAAATGCATAGAATAAAAAATGCATTAATATAAACTATCAATTATCTAAACTATAAGTTAAATTGTAAAAATAAACATAAAAAGATCAAAAACTCGTTCAATAGCACGAGAACATGTATTTAATAACTTTCAAAAGTGCTTCAATTTTTATGCGAATTTAAATGGTCATCATTTCTCGAAAACATATATCACTGAGCCATACAATCAATCAAATTGTTGATTCTTTTTTATAATATTTATTTTGTGACTTGATATATGTATGCTTTTTTTACACCATGTACTAATAAAAACGAGAAATTTCTTCTGCAGTAATGTTTATTCCATTTTATTTTGTTCACTAATTACACGAAATAACAGTTATTTAATTTCAGCAACTTTCCAATTGTCCTCCTGTATGTACGTACATTACATCTGGTATATCCATGTAATCGCTCCGGTTTGTAAAGAGACGGAGAGAGTTAAACACATCTGCAGCTCTTTAATCGGTGGCCTGAATGAAAGGAACATCATGATCAGCCGAGACAACCGTATTCGTAATCACGCTCGCGGTAAATACATCGTCGTCAAGTGCGCGTGAGTGGCACTCGTTACTTAATGCTTGCTTATATGGTATTATTCACTCGTCAGTCATTATTCAACCGCCCTTAGGATTACGTATGGCGGCAGCTTTGAGCCTGGCGAAGCGTCGTGCAAGGTGCAAAAGTTTTTACGTTTCTTTTTACTCGTAAAACGTGACGAGTTATCCGTTCAAATATTTACTTGAAACAATTTACTCCGCATATCATACATTCATTTACTCGATAGCGGCATAGAAAAAAATTATACAAAACTCATCCTAACTTATTATTCACTTTCTCAAAAATACTCTATGCATGACGAAGTTTTCGTGTTTACGCGATTTTATCTGTTTCGGCACGGTGCCTACTCGTAACGGATGTGAATGCCGAAAAAATAGCTAGATGCGAATATGTTTCGTTATATAAAAAAGAAACCATTGTTCCGGCACGCGTTCGCACGTGGCACAAACGCGCGTGCCATTCCGACGTTGTTACACGAATAGCGGAAATATCGCGTGCGAATATACTAAACGCCAATAAAATTCTCACGTAAACGCACAACGTGCAATATCGTTTAACAACAAAATGCCATTTCTCCTTTCCCTCTTTCTTTCATAGCACATTGAAAAATACCTCCCTACTGATATACTTTAACGCTTCACGCCGCGTAAGGGAGTGAAGATGTACATATTTGTCCATTCCACATACGTGCGCTACGTTCGATGAATAAATTGATCGTCTTCAAAGCTGGCGCCCGCCTCTCCGACGCACAGTCCAAACATTCCGACATGCGCGCGTACATTAGACTTAAAAAAAAAAAAAAAAAAAACAAGAAAAGAAAAGAACGGACTTCTACGAATTCTTTCGGCTGTCCGCGCCAAAACCTGATGCGGATCCATGTGAATTTCCGTGCGTGTCCCGCGCATAATGCAAAAGCCGATAAATGCCATTAACCCGTTGAGAATTTCGCTATTATACGCTCGCAATAATATTACAATCACGCGTGATTTATTCGATTTGAAATTTCGATGGGCCGGTATTAAGGTTGAGAGGCACTGTTTGTGCAGTCACGCGATATGCGTATGATTTATCCCGCTCGACACAGATATTCGTAATAATTTGAGGATCGGAATATATTTGCTTAATTTCTCTGGTACCGGTAAATCACGTTATTAATAGTTCATCCGAGGCCGTACCCGTAATATGCCACATATGTATAATTTATTATATTATAAAAATAGAAATTCAAGTAGAAATTCACGAGAGAGAAACTGTAATATTTTTTTCTTTCTTTCCACGATACTTCTCTTTGCTCTTTAGTCCGAAAAAAATGTATGAAATGCCGCAATTCTCCACAATGCGCGATTTATATCTTTCAAAAAGAAATTTAGAAAGTGAGCTGACGAAAATGTTGCATAGCAATCTCTCTGTCTACTTTTGCGGGGAACAAGGATTTATGCGCGATAGATTATCCCAAAGATTAAACTCTACGCTCGGCTTTTAATAAATTCAAAGACACGAATTAATCAATTCATAATCTAATATTACCAGATGCTGCAGTCATTAGAGCTGCTTGAGATTACACGATCACGCGATCAAGATAATACGAGAGAGGCGCGTGATTTTATTCCGGTTTGAAATTGTATATCGACCACGAGAGAACCATATCTGGAGAGTTTAATTTGCGCAGACTGGCGTAATTCGACTCTGAATGAGCACACCAGCGGATTCCGTACTTCGTTGGTGGTTAGATGGGAATAACACAGGTTAATCGGCTAATTTCAACGTTCGAGCTACGCATGCGGCTAATTATGGCCGTTAACCACTTAACTTGATTGATTAATTAGAAAGCACGTTTTTTTTCTTTCTCGGTCATGCGTCACGCTCGGTGAGATTGATCGCCGGTTGCACCGTTTTCGACTCCGCACGACTGATTTCATTGTATACGAACGATTACGCATTGTTACGTAGATTTTACTTGTAATAATAAAAACTTGCGAGTTGCACCAAAATCCTTCCACCGTGACGTAAAAAAAAAAAGGTCGCTGCGGAAAAAATTGACCGAAGCATCGTGAATGTCCAATGGAATTAACATCCTCATGTATTTGCACCGTTCGTGTGCAAAGTGAATTTTCATCCGTGTGTTTATTTAAGAGAAAAAGATTTATAAGAAATATACGTCTTAACTGGAATGCTTATTCACCGAGGAGGACGCCCCGCCGCTGCCAGTTAAGTGTTATGAAAACCGTGGAATACTTGTCACTGACTGAATTTCACACCTCTCTGCGTGCCTTCCTGTTGCTGATATGTTTTCCACGCTGTCGCATTTCGCATCATGCCGAAATCGCTGACGAGATAGCAATTCGCGGCGTGCGCAAATAAAGCGTTATGCGCAAACACGGGGCGCGTGTTTGCCGCGTATAAAAAAAAAAAAAAAATCGACGATCGCCGATCGAAGCGATCGGCCTGCGGTTAAAATAACCTTCCGCCGTCATTCTCACACGCACACACACGCGTATTCGACCGTTTCCCCCCTCCGAGAGGGCGGTTTTTTTAAAAATAGTGTGCAACAGAAAACTATTGTCTGACCGATGCCCACGGCTGACGGAGGATATTTATCGTAACAACCTTTGATCCGCGTCGCGAGCGCAAAATTGATTTCCTCGACTCGCGCTCGTTTTCTCGGTGAGCCGCAACTTTAGTCTCTCACTTCGGGAACTGCGGAAGGCAGGAGGTCTAGGGGGAGGGAAAGGAAAGGGTTCGCGAATTCGGATAAATCCCCCCCATTGTCGGTACAACTCGCGCGTCAGTTGGATAACGTGAATTAGCGCGCGGAAGATTGAAATAATCTGGGGTATCGACTAACCGGACGTGGAAATGAATTAGCCGAGGCGACCATGTAATATAATATATTTCCAATTCTAGGAATAAACGCCGCACACCGCCGCGCGGCTAAATGAGGCGGCCGCAATAATATAACCCGCGCGAGTGGCGGCGGAGACGGTGACGGAGGAAAACGGGGGGGAATAAACACACGCGCGTTTATAATCACAGTCGGGCGTAAATAACAGCGGCGGGGACACAATACGCGCGGTTTATCGCACGGCGCGTATTAATGAGTTTGTTTTCGCCGCGCGACACTCGCCGAGCATCGCCGCTCGATTCGACCCTTTCCTTTTTTTTTTCCTCGCGTTTTTCCCCCCTGTCCCCCCCCCCATCCTCCTTCTTTTTCTTTCCTTCGCGCGACGTCCGTTACGCGCGCAGGAATTTATTAACGTACACGGAAGAATTTATGCGCGGTCGTTTCGCGATGGCGACGCGGTACGTACGGCGCAGTCGCCGCCGGTTTTGCGAGAAGCGCACGTTAATGAAGTTCCGCGGTGTTTCTTCCTTCGGCGTCCTCTTCCTATACGACTCCCCCTATCTTTTTGCGAAAAATAAGGCTGTGTGTGACTCACACGGAGACTCGGCGTAACCGACGTGCGTACGTGTCGCGACCACGTGTGCACGTGGTTCCGAGAAAAATCGATTCTTCGCGAATCCGTCCGCGATCGCGATGGAAAACAAAGAGCGCGGTTGGTATCTGTACCTCGAAACGCAAGCGAGGGAGGCAGTGATTCTGTGTACGTCGCTTGTGTATTTGCCACACAATAAAAAAAATTGACATTTCTTAGTTTTTTGCAAAAAAAAACAAGAATAATAAAATTTCAATACACTTTAAGAAAAGCTGCACACACAAAAAAATAAATCCTTGCTGCAAGTAAATTTTTTTTCTTGAACGTTATATGCCTTGCTATGAGTGTGAAATTCTGTCCTCAATCAATAATAAATAGGGTTACTTGAAGTATATTTTATTCTTAAGATGGGGTATTCTTTTTACTACCGCTACGTGACGTGTTCTCGTGAACAAAAAGTACTTTTTCAATGAATAAAAGGGGCTCACCAAGAGCGCGGATGGAAGTAATTAAGATTTCGCCACATAATACTAGACTGAACTATGTCAGTCTATATAGAAGTTCGAGAAAAATAAGAAAAACAAAATTATAAAAACTTTGATTTAAGAAAAACAATGTTTAAATTAAATTTATAATTTTTTTAGCGCAAACAATTTTTTCAACAAAAAAATAACAAATAATTAGTAAATAATTTCTCTATATAATTTCACATGTTCTAATAATATGGCTCAGCTAGCTTAACAAACCTTATTCTACACTATAAGAAAATTGCGTTACGAGATGAAAATAGAAAAAAAACCCATCTCGAAACTCTGAGACAGAAAGCATTTGTAAATAAATTAATACCTACAAAAAAATATATATATTTTCATTCAGGCACTCATCCTAATCTTTTGCACACCATCAAGCAATCTTAATCGAGAGCGATTAATTCGATCAAGCAATAAAGTACCACTCAATCGGACGTAACGTTGACCGTGTTCTCAATACCTAATTTTTGCAACTAAACAAACGCCTAGATTATTTCTCATAAGTTTCAACATCGCGCATGAATCACGTGATTAGATCAGCTCTCATCCTGCTTCCCCGCTGTCCCCCGCGGACGCGGATGTTATACGCGGTAATATCTCTCAGGCATCTCATACAACAAACTTTGAATTGAGCTTATTGTACTGGAAGGTCATTATACTACGACATCTAACTGTTTCAATGCTGGTGAACAATAGTATATAGGGTGTTGAAGAAAAAGACATTCGATTGAAATCATACAGCGTTCATTGAATTGACTTAAAGGACAAAAAAATGGCGCTTAGCTGATTGCTAAAGCATAGATTAATAGATTAATCTTATTAGAGTTGGACTTTTGATCATGATTATAAATGTGACTTACTAGTTTTTATTGAGCGTATGTCGTATGTAAAAAAAAATTATTATCTTATCAACGTGCTCCAATATGTAAATATTACGCATTATTAACAGTATTTAAAACAGGCTCTTGATGAAAGATGAATAGAATGTCTGGTGAATCGCCTGCCTCCAACGTCTGTTTCCTTTTCCCCTTCAAATCTTCCAACTTTAATTCGTTCTTGTAAACTCAATGTATTTGTTGTCAGAAAAAGATGTACACAAAAGGTATAACGAGTAGAGAATGTCTACAAAATAATACAGATAAGACCAAAAATTTTCGACACAATGCAACAAAAATATGAAGTGTAAAAAAGGAAGACGCCTGTGAAATATAGAATTTAAACATAAAAAAATACAAGATAACCCTTTGTTTATATATCTTTGTTTATGTATGTAATAAATAAAAATAAATGATCTACATTACATGTATACAGGATGTCTTATAATTGTTAACATAATGTCAATAGTTTACATATGTACAACGATTCGCATTTGCAATATTACAACACATTTCTGCTTCTTCACTAGAAATGTCCGAAACATTTGTGAAATCGAGTCGAATCTGATTCAAATCAAATTTAATTCAAATTAAATTTTTCCGGAATTACATTACATACTGTATACAATAGAGTATTTTCACTTCAAGTTGCAAATCTTTTTTAATAGAGAAGGAAATTAATCGTAAGACGTTTAGAAAATAAACGATGTGTTTCTTCAAGTAAAATTTATAATAAATATTAGACAATCAGAGTATTATTTTGGTAAATGAGTATTAAATATATAAAGTATATCAAAAATATTTGTAATATTTGTACGAAGTAGTAATAATATAATACTTCACTTAAAAAATATAACGGAGTAATTTTTAATTTTGTTGTAAATTCTATAAAATCATGAAATTTCTATGCATAAAATATTGAAAACAGTTAATAAAAATGTTTATCGCACATTTTTTAGTAATTTATAAAATTTAAAAACAATTAATTTTGAAAATTGAGACAACTAAATACAAGAATTGATATGCGCAAGATTAATTGCACAGAAGATAAAAATAAAACAATCAATATAAGAAAGAACTATTGACATTTGAACTATTCGCACACTTTCAATAACGCTATTTCTTTCTATTATGTTAAGACGAATTTATATAAGCGATAAATTAAAGCAAAGGAGAGTCTGCATTATAAACTCATAACTATAAATAACGGTGGCTATTAACGCTGAGGAAACCACTCGACTGTTTTTTCTTAATACTGCAAGTACCATATATATGTAAAAATCACATGTAATTAAAATATCCATCTATATGGCGTTGGAAAAAAGAAGTAATGCCGTTTCCCCAGTTTTTCTTCAACACTTAACCAGCACTATTTTTATTCTCTGAATCGCGAGACGAGTTTTTTCGCATGCGGTTTTTTTTTTGGTCAACGTCAATGTCACGCGGCAGCCTGCACGCTGACACGTGCGATCTACCACGCGCGTCGCGCTTTTCACGACACGGTTATTAGGTTCATGCAAATCGAAGGGAAATGTCTAAGGTAAAAGAAATTCCGCGAGGCATTTCTCGCGTACGTTTACGTAAGTACTTTGCCAAGTCCGCGGCTTGTTGTCGCTCATCATCGCCGCGGATCTGCGCAATGTTATCGTAACGTTACGGAAGCACGTGCAAGCACGTTAAACAACCGTAACCCCCTCCTTCCCCCCCCCCCTCGAGCTTCCTTTCGCAGCTCACTTGCAGCATTAAATATTAATAGTATAATCCGCCCACGCGATAACGTCGTGATACCCGTCTTAATGCCGCGCCAGAAGCGGATGTTGGCCGCGTGTCTAAGCCGCCGAACACTCTCGCGGAAGATTTCGGTGTTTATACCTTTCGCGTTTCCTCCGCCCCGATAGCTCTCGGTTTAAACAGAAATCCCTCGCGCGCTACGATAAGATAAAAGTCACGTTTCCGATATCGAAGCAGGGAAATTCGCGCGTTGAGCGAACGGGAGAATTCGCGGTGGCGTGGATATCGCCGAATCGCTCGAGACGACACGGCGAAAAACTGGCGATCCCGGCCGGTGGCTCGCGCACGAGGAGAGAAGCACACCGGAGTGACACGCGAGGGAATATTCCTCGCGAGAATTTCCGCATATCTGCGACTGGCGTTCGTCCAATCGGCGACCGCGACGCGACGACGGTCTCTCGCGCTCGCGCCCGAGAACGCCAACTTCTCTGTCTCTCTCTCTCTCTCTCTCTCTGTCTGTTCTCTCTCGGGCGCGCGCGTTTTCTTCTCTATGCACACAACACGCGTAGCGGCTGCTCCTGCGCGCGTCGCCTCGGACTCGCGCAATTCGACGAGAGAGAGAGAGAGAGAGAGAGAGAAAGAGAGAGAGAGAGAGAAGGCGTAGTAATAATACTGGGAGTAATAGTAGTAGTAGTACGAAAAGCAGGAGCGAGAACGACAGAGAGAAAGAGAGCGAGGCAACGACGAAAACTGTGGCGAGAAGAATTTTCGCATTTGACATGCTGCTCTCTTACCTGTGACTCGTGGCCGTGTCCACCAGCATGGTAATCCAATCCCCGCGTGGATAAATGATCGGAGAAGAGGGGGGGGGGGAGGGAGAGAGAGAGAGAGAGAGAGGGCTATCTCATCATCCCCGATCTTCTCAGGATATTTCTCCCAGGATGGACTCGTGGAAAATCAAACAACTTCCGGACGGCGACGACGACGGCACTGTCCCTCCTCTTCTCTTCGGCGGTGATTTCTCCAGACCGCCGGAGAACCGACCGACAAACTTTCGACGACCGACCGAGAGAGAGAAAGACGGAAAACGAAATCACACCACGACAAAACCGCCACTACGAACCGAGGGGCGCGCGCGTGCGCGCGCGCGCAAAGTGGACACGCGGAAGACGCTTGGGATGAAGACGCGTTCGGGGGCCGAAGGGAGAGAGAGCGAACGACGGCCGGGGAAAAAAGGAGGCGGGGGAGGGGGAAGGGAGAGCGCGAACGCGTTTCTTCCTCGCGCCTTTTCCGTTTTCCGGATCCGCGGAACTCGGAGACGCGCTTGCGGTTGCGTGCCGCTCCGCGGCGCTTCGGTGGGCTTCGGAGAAACGCGAAAACGAGCAGCGCGAGCGAATAAAGCCGATCGCGCGATCGACCGATCGACAGCAACAACGCGCGACGGCGAGCGATCTCGCTCTCCGGTTTCGGCCGCCACCAGTTTTTTTTTTTTCCCTCCTCCGTCGATTTAACTCGATTTTTCCACGCGGACGCGCGAACACGCGTGCTCTCTCTTTCCTCTTTCTCCCTGATCTCTCGCCGCGACTCTCTCGGTCCTCGACTCGATCGCTCGCACTCGATCTACGAATCGCACTCCCGCATGACACAACTGTACGTGAGCAAGGACCGCAACATACTGAACGTCGAACACATGATTCCGGCGAGGCCTAGTGTCGATACTCGTTGCACAGGGGGCGCCACCGCGGCGTGCCGCCGCGGATCGGTGTCGCGATCGCCGAGCCGCTCGGACCGTACCCGACACTTATTCTCTCTTCGGAACACTCGAGTACTATAATTGAAAAAAAAAAGGGGGGGGAGGGAAATGATCGACGAACGTGCGAGGGAAAATGATACATCGCGATCGCGATCGATCACAATCCGCCGCGCTTTTCGACGGGACGCGCGCTAATGAATTGATCACGTGACGATCGTAAATGTCCCGATGATACATGTGACGATCACAAGAATGATTCACGATTCCATTAATTCGTAATCTTGACAAAAATAAGCTTCAAGCTACGTTGAGACGTAACCGATGTTATACATTTGTAAAATACTCGATTTGAAAACTATGAACTATTTCAAATGCGCGCGCGGGAAACGCGAAAGAAAAATTGATTGCTTATTTATTAATCGACCTGGGCTTGAAACACTCTTTAACATTTATGTCATCGCGGATGTAACAGAATAGTTTCTTCTAAATTTGGCCGTTTTGTTTTGTAAATTCAAGATGCACAAACAAGTCCACATAATAATGTCACACCTTGGTTTGATTTACCCCTTGCAATTGATAATTAATAGAATTTGCGTAATATTACAACAACGTTGAAAACGATAGAGTGCAAGATAACTAGACATTACGTGCATTCTAAATTAATCCAAGATCTGATCCTAAAACGACACGAGATAATCACTAATTGACCTTAATTTAATTTTACGCGTAATTCCGGAAAACTTCGCAGCCAATAGGAAGAGAAAGTTAATTGCGGCGCGACCATTAATCATTATTCTTGGGAACGCATTCATCCTCGTGCATCACGCACAAAATGCACCGAATGCAGCTAGAATTGATTACAGTGCCGAGCTACAGAGCCTTATTTAGCAATTGCCCGTAACATTTATCGCTGGCAAGTTCTCATATTGACAACCCGAGACGATACCCTGCGTCGTCGGTTTTTGTCTTAGTTTCACTCTAATTAAATTTACCTTCGTAAGGTAGATGTGGAGATTAATTTTGCGCAGGTCAATTAAGTTTGCACCATAAATCCCGCTCGTGTCCATGAGAAGTAAATTCTGGCGCGTAAGCAGAGATATCGTGTGACGAGCATCGTTTCAGAAGATTTGGTAAGAATATTTCAAACGCGATATTAAATTATAATTAGCTTTTCGAAACCTTTATTTCTATTCCTTTTTTTTTTCTCTTGAATTTAAATTAACGCGCCCGAATATTTAGCGTACGTCGTAATTCAGACAAATTCGATGATTAACATGACCAATTTATATTTATCTACATTACGGCTGCGAATTCACATATAAATTAAACAAATTTTAATTTAAGGCTCTTAAGCCCTCACCGTAGCCATATTAAATTTGTGACGTCATAGGCGAGAAATGACACGTTGACAATCCAATTTTTGTGTCCATGCCATATCATAATTATTTACTATATCCTGGTCCTGACATGCTTATGAAATCCTCAAAATATGACAAATATAACTATAGTAATTAATATATTGTACTAACTATAGTAACTATTATATTATACACATAAAAGGAAGATTTTTTTTCTTTATGACATGCAAAAATCGGTCTCGTATCACATTTATTTTACAGTTATGTTGACTATCGAAAAAAAAGGACAGCATTCGCTATATTTTATAGGTTCATTAAACCAATTTTATGTATTAATTTATCCAAATTAATTTTTATTTGCAAATGTCACGGACGCAAAAATTGTGTTGTAAATGTACCATTTCTCGCTTCTGACGTCACAAATTCAATATGGCTGCAAGCGAGGGGCCAAGAGTCTGAAACTCCTTGTATCAAGACCTCTTGTATAAAACATGTGTATACATAATATAATTCGTTTTTATTGAAATATTATAAATTTGTTATTACTTAGTGTGAAAACGAAGAACTTCATGCTATAGCTTAATAATAATGTATGCGTTTATTTCAGTTTCAAGCTCATTAACTCTTCTTAATTTATGCGCAGTCATTTCACACCATCCGTTAATCAATTTCTTTATCACTTTGCGTCATATCATTAAGATAATTATTTAGCGTATTTTGCAAAATTGAAACGTCGTGTTGGATTGGACAAGTTTGGACATTATTTATTAATCACACTTACGAGAATCAAATATTTTGTATTAAGTCACTAGATCGTAGGTTTTCGGTAAAAAAAGAGAAGGCGGAAACAAATTTCGAGCGATCAGCGTAGTAAAAACTTAGACACTCAATTTTGCGTACTGTGATAAGGTTTTATTACACTGTTTTTGAAAAAAGACCAAAAGTGATTTGACTAACAATCAACATGTGCAAAGAAATCAACTTATTCCCAAAGAGAAATATATATTTTCACATCTTTTCATCAAAGATATTTTGAAAAAAAAGAAGTTTTTTTAAAGTCTTAAAGAATCATGAATATAAATTGCAAAAGTTAGAAGTTAATTTACGTGAAGATCAGGATACTGTATTAGGTATTGTTTGTTGAAGTTAAAAGTTAATTGTTTAAAAGGGGAACTTTTATAAAGTTTATAAGCGGATTAAAAACTTCAACTATAGAAGTTAACAATGTTCGCGGAAGAGAAATGCATTTTTTGTACATCCACGAGTGGAGAATGTCTTTCAGTAGCGAAACAAATTTATATTGCAGTCGACTGGCGGCTTCTTGTGACGACACGCGCGACACACGAAACATTTCATAACACGCTCTTGCTACCACGCGGTTATATCGGGGATATTTTTAGAGAGCCAAAACCACGCGCTTATCTTTTCTCGTGGTGATAATTATCATCGTTCCCGCGGTTTTCGATATTTCTTTTTTCATCGCGATTCAAGAATTTTCTTGACATCTGGCCCCTGCTCGTTCACTCGTCCCAATAATGTGCGTAAACAGTGCGTGTTCAAAAAATTATCTTGTTGTTTGCAAAACTCATGTTCTTCTGGTACCGATTAAATTGATAAACAGAAATCGCCCTGTCGACACTTTTTTTTTATCTCGCAATTAGCAGAAAGGAGCGTGACATTCGCGATCTAAAATTCTGATTATACAACTAAACTTGTTCGTATTATCTTTCTGTTCTTTTAATTAAAAGAAAAGAATATTTTCTTAAAAGAAAAAAAGTTTTTATTAGCCTTTACAAAATTGACTACACGAAGAGTATTTTTATTTAATTCAACGAATTCATTTCTTTGACAAAATGAAAAAAAAAACGAGGCAACGCATGAAAGAATAAGATATTCATTAATAACGATCGATGATTTTCTTTCAGAAGCATCCGAATGAATTTTGAGATATCTTTAACTATGTATGTATACGTGTATGTGTGTGTGTTTTACTCGCTGTATTTTTGCGCGACCAAGAATAATCTACGAATCGTCGCGCTGACATATTCGGCACGTACGCCATCAACCGAAGCGCACGCTCGTTTACACGTTACTTTTGCACTTAATTGTTTGCAAATCCATCCACTCCCCGCTGAACATAATCTCATTTACGAGTGGAAGTTAAGCAGCCTATTTGCTCGGTTCCGCCGGGAGAGAGACACTCTGCTTCCCGGGCACGTACCGTAAGAGCGATTGACGGTCGCGAGCATGGCTTCACGGCTTTAATGACATGACGTCGTTATGCGTGGAAAAAAGGTTGTGTCGCGGGGAGAAGAAAAAAGAAGAACAGTTCCACGTGTCACGTGACCGTTCGCTGAAATTACGAGGGATTCCGGTATCGAGATGGAAACGATTACGGAGAACGGAATAATTATTTACAATTGGGAAGAACTACGTTGGCCGGGAGCACTTTTTTTTTTTTTTACGAGCAAACATTTAAACATTTAGACTTTATGTTTCGCTTAGCGTCTCCGACCGCGCACACTCGCACGTCGTACGTCGTCGCCGTAGGCACGCGGAGTCGGGCCGAGAGAAAAAAAAAAAATAAATAAAGTTTATGCAAATCGTCGTCTTCGGCCGCAGCATCCTGCGGCCGCGCGACGCGATTGCACGTGTTCGTGAAACAGCACCGGTGTAAATAATGAGGTGCGATAATAAGAGGCGTCACGTCTCAAAGAAAGTAGCCTCTCCTCGGTATACGATAACTTCGCCGCATCATCATCGCGATCGAATTTGCCCCCCCCCCCTCCCCCTCGCGGTTCGAGAAACGTGATTAAAGGGAATGGAGAGGTCGGTCCTGCCTTTCCCCACGATTATCGTCGGAACTTGAGGAATAAAAAGAAAAGGAAGGGAACGAATGACAGAAGTGGAAGCAGAAATATCGGTCGGTTATATCGGGAACCCTCTGAACGCCCGTGTGGCATTAACGCGAAAATTAATCGTCCGGAAACCTGTTGACTCTTCCACGCGGCCAGGAAAACGATCCCCGCGTTGCGTGACGCGTAACCGCCGAAAAAGGTGGGAATCTCCCTCTCTCTGTCTCTCTCTTTCTCGTCTCCTCGCCACGATTAATTTCGCTCGCGCCCTCATTTGTACCTCTCCGCGATTCATTATCTTCGTATAAATTTTCCGACGTTCGTCGCCTCCCTCTCTCCCTCCGTCGCCGAGTATTTCGAGGAAATACATTTGCGGACGGACATTCGCGAGCCGAACGGACGTCGATTTGTCGTCGTCGTCGTCGGCGGCGGCGGCGCGCGGCATGTCGATTTTCGAGGAAGACTTTGCGAAACCGTTGCGAAGACAAAAAAAAAATGGTAATACCGATTCGCCGCGGTATCAACGTATAACACGGCACACACGCATCACAGTTAGCAACAGCGACGTGCATACATGGGCAGAGCGCGCAGAAACGCCGATCGGGTGCTAACAGCTGTTATCTTATCTTTTTTTTTCTGTGAATGTCAACATTCGGGCGTTCGTCATTGTAGTATACACGACACTAATACTCGCGTTGGATATTGTTGCGTTACAATCTCCCCGCGTCTTCGCGAGAGCGGCGCTCTCTCGAAAGTTTCGCCTTTTTTTTTTTTTATTTATTTATTTCAAAACGCTCCGCACACGCGCGCGGCGCGAAGATCGCGTCGGTGCGATTTAAAAAAAAAAGAAAAAAAAAGAAAAAGGAATGCGACTTTAGCTGTTAAACGGCGTATGTATTAAGTGGCGGAGCGAAAATTGTACGTTTCGACGTTCGAATTCGAATTTTTAATGGTAGCGAATCTGGACGCGGTTAACTGGAACAATTTAACGTGGTAACGACCGTTTCAAAGGGATATAATCGAATCACGATACGCAATCCTCAGGGGGCAATTTTGCGAGTCCGATTGGAGCCGTCACGTCCGCCAAGGGAGGAGAGGAGATCCGAACGTGGAACGTGACTTGCTCGAAGGAGAAGCCGGAGTTCGCTCACCGGCCAAGCAAACCGTGCCGATGGAAATCAGGCTAAATGACAACGATGTCGGCCGTCGCCGATCGGAACGTATCGAATCGCAGCGACGACGAGTTTATTTCGAGCTCCCGAGCCTAAGCGCGCATATCTTATGTAAAGTAACCGCATGCGTGTGGACAACTCGTTCTTGCCGCAGGTGTTAGCCCGAGCGAACGGGCGCGCATCTCGGGGAGATAGAAGACGCGTCTGGGGTCTCGAGCTGTCGTCCCCGGCGGAAAGAGGTGTCCAAACTGCGCGCACGTCAGCGACCGACACGATGGCCGATCGTCCGGTGCAAACCGCGAAAAATCATCAATGGCGACGCGATGCTCGTTAACGAGCGAATCCCGTTGGGAGCGAGAGCTGCGCGTCGTGTCAGCCGCGACGGCGAACCATCGTCGCGTGATATTTTCTCGGGATTTTTATTTATTTTTTTTTTATTTTTTCCATCATCGTCGTATTGTTTCCACAACGGATGAAGATAATATTCCGTGTCTATAAATAGACGTTGGTTGGCAGAAGGAGAGCCTAATAAAAGCACCATTCTAAAGGCCGTATGCACTGAAGCGTGAAGTCGAACCAACGTTCAGCCGGCGACAATTAATATTAATACATCGAGACTTGGTCTATTAGTCATCTTGGATAATCTAGAAATATCAATTTTTAACTGGAATTATAAGGATTAATATCTCTCTCACGTATATAAATAGCCCGTAAAAGCACCCTTTTTGCGCAATTATTGATATATGAAACTCCCCAGATAGCATACAACATCCAATGGACGGTCCATTTCATGGACATTTGAAAAAAATCAAAATCAAAATTGAACGTTCATTTGTATATACAAAGAACATACATTATTGGACATTCAAAATATATTTATATTTAAAGATGTTCATTTTATGTAAGTTTGAAAAAAATTCTCACCCCAAAAAATTCTTGTGTAAAATAATTATCAATTCTTTTTGACATATAATAGAAATAATATCTAAGTTAATCCAAAACTAGTGATCAAACGATAACAGTTAGAAAATTATATTAATTGTTTTTCAATTTATATTTATATCTATACTTTATATAAATGCTTATTACAGTTATTTTAAAAGCAAAACAGTTTTATATAAAATTTGTGTCTTTTAAAGATTTATGCTTAAATAATAAAAAAATTATATTTTAAGATTTAAATCTCAGGGTTCCTTCCAAGTTTCACTGACTAATATGATTGATAATCTATATAATTTTACTCCAAAAGGTAAGTTTCTGCAACGCCAAAAAGTTGTTCAATTTCTGACTTTATGCCGATTAAAACTCAGTATGGCGACTTTTATGTCTTCTTCTTTCTAACATGTCGAACTTTCGTTCATGAACGCGTGCAAAGAGTTTCACAACAACGAAACGACGTTTAGCAGTATCGTTCTCAGTGAGACAAATACACCATTTGAAAATTACGGCGCCGCTTGCAACCTGTACAAACAAACGGCCATTACGTACCGTTATACGATAATCGTGCTTGACGTCAAATATTAAATGATTTCGCTGCGTGAATCCGGGCTGTTTAAATTGTTCGGCTTGATTGAATGATGGCCACCGCTCTAAGTTGGCCGACAACCACTTCAACGTAAATAAGATGGTACCCTATTCTGTACATAAGAATCGCTTCGTTATACAGGGTGTCCGCTTGCTCCGCTGGAGAGTCTTGTGTTTTTGTTTTCCGTTTGTATACGTACGTACGTGTGTGGTGTGTGGTGTGTGTGTGTGTGTGTGTGTGATTTTAGCTTGATTTCATAATGCTGCACGACAAATCGGTCAAATATTGACTTCTTAGAAACGATCTATTGTTATTGTTTACATTCTATTCAATTTCCTTTGCGAATCGCGGTCATTCAAACATATTTGAAGTATCGACATATTCTATTATTTTTAGTCAAATTAGTTTTTAGATTAAACAGTGATATATTAAAATTAGCCGTTTGCTGAAAACGTACGCTTCAACGCGTCTTTAATACGGTTCTCTTTCAAGGTATAGACCTTGATCATAAGGTATAGATTTCAATCAAATTCGAACCTGCCGCGACCGTCTGCAAACGCACTTGCGGTAATTCGTGTAATAAATTTTAGAGTCAGTTTTGTATTTGCACGGCTCGTTTGCGAGTAGGCAAAGGCGGGACATGGCGTCGCCGGTTTTGTCGTCACGCGGCGTTCCCGCGATGTAATGAACCATGCAAACTGAAGTCAATATTTTCGGTTCGGCATTCCGTGATTGAATTCTCAAATTTATACAACGCATTACCACGAAGCGGGTCAGTACCATTGAGTCGTATAAAAACTTTTATTCTCGCGCGAGTTGTCAGATTAATCCACAAAAATGCGATTTAATTTATTCTACGTTTACAATATATAAGCAAGCACTATATTTCTTCCATGTAAATTTTTAAGATTATAATTTTAATGCATTTTTTGTGGGCCACAAAAAGATACATCGTAATAATATGAAGAATTAAATATATATTATGTATGTATTCTCGCGGGAAAAAATTGTTTCATATAAAAACATATATAAATTGTATATAAAATATGTCCATATATGTTTATATTAGTTTCTTTTCTTTTGTAGAATTTCTGTTTGATATAAAAAAAATAATTATGCTGAAAAGATAGAAACTAATTAAAAAGATACTTTTTGCATTACTTTTTTTAAAAAGCTAAGTATGAAAAATTGTCTATATATTATATAATCATCAATATATTCCGGAATATATATGATTATATACGGACAATTTTTCATACTTAGCTTTTTTAAAAGAAGCAATGCAAAAATTATTTTTTAAATTAGTTTCTATCTTTTCAGTATGACTATTACTTTTTTATATCAAACAGAAATTTTACAAAGAAAAGAAACTAATATTAACATTTCTGGACATATTTTATATATATTTATACGTTTTTATATAAAACATTTTTTTCCGTGTTGTTAACTGCTTGTTCTTTTGTATCTACTTTCTTTCACAAGACAAACTTCAATAGAAATCGCTATTAAAACAACGAGACAATGTGCAGTATAAAAAATGTAGGTAGAGAACATAACCCCTGGAAAATGATATCTCGACATACATTCACGTAAACAACGCAACATTTCAAATATATCCCACATAATATTCCCATATATATCCAATGTTCTAACAAAAGTTTAAACGCAAAACAAACATTTTTTCTAAAAATTTTTTTTAATTATATAAAAACGATGTCTTATAAAAGATTGATAAATAAAAATATTAAAAAGAAACAGTACAAATTCTTTTGCATATAAGTGCTTTATATTTGTTTCTCAGCAATAGTCCTAACTATAATAACGGATTGATTACAGAAATAATAAAAAAATTAGTTTGAGTTCCACATAATACCTTTACATTTATGCTTATCAAGCACATCAAGCAAATATTTAATTAATAGAAAATCTCATACTACAAAGTTTAAGAAGTGATCCTTAAGAATAGTGTTTGGCTTTGTGAAAGTCATTAACTTGTAATTATCGAGTTCCGAATTTGATTCCAACCAGCACGCATTTTCAAGAAACATTGGAATTCTACAAATATATCGTGCGTTTATCTTGTGTATTTGTTAAATTTTTATGCATGTGTGCACGTGGTAAATTTATTTTGCAAATAACTGAATGTTTTATCCAATATATTTTGTATGTATTACTTTTTAATTGTTTAGTAATAATAATTAATAATAATAAGTAATAATAATAAAGAAACGTCGCTAGTTACGCTAATTCTTTTTAATGTTATTTCTATTTTTATTGTTTCTTTTATTTTTTATTATTTAATTTGTAGATATTTATCATCTAATACGTTGTTAATCTAATACGTAAAAATGTTTGTAGCATATATATTTGTGTACGTATTTTTTCTCTCCCCCTCCCCCTTTTTTAGCGCAACAACTGTCGGCCTTCACTGGTGTTTTATTTGACTCGTGTGTTGCATCGACTTTAAGTCGCTTTTTTAAATATGTCGACTAATAGCCAGTTACATACGGATGTTGAAAGAAATAGAAGCATAGAAATATGCATTACATATGCATAACATCACGCTGACTCGCGCCAATCAGGTTTAATTAATTTCCTCAATAATAATAACGTAATGGATCTCTCTATAACGTTATCGCCGCCACTCTATCACGCATCGTTCGCGTGGGCCGGATTACGTCTGATGCCATTGCACTTACGTATGACGTCTGCACAAACTAAGACTCGCGTATTGTTAATGTGTAAACAATGACGGTTGAATTCAAGACGGATAATAAGATACATATTCTTTCCCGTTTTCTATCTATTTATCGTATAAAATTTATAAAAATAATTATTTAAGAATGAAAAAAGAAAAAGAAAACAGATTGAAACATAAAAATAAGATATTATTTTTTATTTTAATATGCGATAGTTAATATAGAAATTAAAGGTGTGCGGTTTGTTAATAATGAGTTTTATAAAAGTAAAATTACGTAAACTGTAATACTGTAATACTTTCTATTTCTTTTATTTTTTACAAATACGCACATTCATATTTTCTTGACATCCTTATTTTTTAAACATTCTAAAGAGAAATACAAAGAAATATATATCGAACATTGATAGATTATAATTCTAAAGAACATTTAGAAGTAGTGTGATAATATTTTTCACTTCTTAGTCTTAACGATTCGTTGAATCTTTTTAACGTTAGAAGAATTAGTTTTCTTTTATATAATATTTGGTAATGTGTTATGTGAAAGACAAATATGATAAATTAAAGACAAGAAATATGATATATTTAAAGTATCATTGACTAGACATTCATTTAAGAAGCACGAGCCTTTTACGATTGTCTATGCTAACGTAAGGAATACATTGTCGTAGTACGTCGGAAGACAAAACAAGATAGAAATATAATTGTTTCTGCTTTAGTTATAAATAATACGTTGATATCCGTGTAAAGTTTGTACGTACAGTACGTTTTGATACGTTGTGTAATGTAAGCGAAAAGTCTAAAAACTGTA
Organism: Monomorium pharaonis; assembly: GCF_013373865.1. Lineage (NCBI taxonomy): Eukaryota > Metazoa > Arthropoda > Insecta > Hymenoptera > Formicidae > Monomorium > Monomorium pharaonis. The sequence continues at coordinate 24,072,457 of NC_050468.1, read as the reverse complement.
TCTAACTGACACAATATTAAGATTGGCAGATTTATGGATAAAAATCCGACGCTTGCAGGATTCTCGATTGTCAAGTTAGCCCCACAGATATATGTAGAATAAATTAATTTTTGCCATGCTTAATATCGTTAGTGTTGATCTTAAATCTTTGAATTCAAGCGATCATTCGGATAAGAAATCAGTGGTGTCATCGCGTCCCACCCATCGATTTCTTCGTTTGATTGCGCCGCTCTTTTTTGGGCGTTTAGCATCACCGTGCTTTGCTTGGGGCTGCTAGGTGCCGACCTGCAGGTAATTTGGAGTATCCCAGGTGTACCGAAGCGAAAGCTTTTAGCTCCAGGCCGCAGAAGGCACGACTCATTGCCAAATACTAAGTTGGTTTGAAGCAATGGTACGTTCTTGACATCCGGTGGCAATTCGTGCTCCACCAATTCCGGCTGAGTTTCCTGATCGCATAGTTTTTCGACGCAAGGACACGAATTGCTGGAGGATCGCCAGCTCTCCGTGCAGGCTGATCGTAACATGCAAGAAACCTTCATTTTGCACGGGCTATTGTCGACTATCGATTCTAGCTGGCTCATTCTGGAGCCCTTTTGATCGAGCTGATCTGAGCTGGCAAAACGCAAACGCTTCGGGGAGTCGCTGGAACATCTCGTGAAAATTGATCTGATGAGAGTCTTGTTCTTTAGAGAACTTCGAGGAACTAGAGGATCTGCCACGCTAGTACTCTTGCCATCGTTGCTTCGCTTACTCGCTCTTTCCTTGTTACGCTTACTCCGTAATATTGGATCTTCCCCGATAAGCCAATATGTTAGACGCTCGCCTTTACCCTTCATGTTGATCATTCCGCGTTCGACGAGGCTGAATCCTTTCAATTGATCCAGCAGCTGTTTCGTCTCACTGCTGCAGTGAATTTTCAGCGCTACAAAGAGATAAGATCAAATTTATATTAAGAACTGTGACGTGTTTTAATAAAATAATTCCTACTTAGACGGGATATGTAGGTATTAAAATTTATAGTTTTATAATTATTCATACTCATTTGTACATTTACATTTGTACATTCGCTCAATCCTTTATTAAATATACTTGAGTACATATACGTACGTTTTTTTTTTTTTTTTTAAGAAATAATTAAGAAATAATACTAACGTAACCCAGTGGACTCCATACGACTGGCCGTGTTCACTGTATCACCGAACAGGCAGTATCGTGGCATTTTCAGTCCAACAACGCCAGCACATACTGGACCTATTAAAAGATTATTATTATTATCATTATTTATTTTCTCTTATTAAAATTCTTTTCTGTTTTATAGCCTACCGGAATGTATTCCTATGCGAAGTTGAAGTTTATCAAGCGGCCTGTGACGAATAGTAAACTGCTTAATAGCATCTAGAAGACACAATGACATGCTTGCTATTTCACCAGCATGCTGAATACCGTTTCTTATTGGCAGACCGCTCACCTAGAAAATAAAAATTCGGTTAAGATAAGAAGATCAAAACGACAAAATGATTTAATAGTTTTTTTATAACACAATTTGCAATTTTGCAATTTATTTTTTTATTACAAAATAACATTTTAAATTATTTTTCATAATACGCAAACAATTTCGTAATACTCACCACCATGTAAGCATCCCCTATGGTCTCGACCTTATAAACGTCATAGTTTTCTATCGTCGAATCAAAGCATGTGTAGAGATCATTTAGAAAATCAACCACCTGGAGAAACAAAGTAGTATAATATATATGTTAATAAATAGTTATTTTTGTAAGAAAAATAAATCCAGTTTATAGTAGCAATTAATAACACAAGTTTATTGTTATATAAAAATTCTCACTTGCAACGGCGTGCTTTCTGCAGACATAGCCGTGAAACCAACAATGTCGCTGAAATAAATTGTTACACAGTCGAAGCTTTCAGCCTCTACTTTGCCCCTTTGTCCCTTTTTCAGTTGTTCAGCCACGTAACGCGGTAACATTTCGTGTAATAGTGCGTCTGAAAGAAATATCAGGCTTGTAAATCGTTTAGTCTTACTTCAGACAACAATAAGATAATAGAAGAATAGAGTTTTTTTTATTAATTAACTAACCAGTTTTCTTCTTCTCTTCAGTTAATTGATCTGTCCGTTCGTCAACGAGTGCTTCAAGATTATTTGCATATTTTTCCATCATCGCCATCATGTTGTCGAAGATATTCGCTTTCCTGTAATTCAAAAAATCATGTGTTTATTATAATGCAAACTATTACACTAAAAACAGGATCTAATTCAAATTCTTGATAACATTGCTTTCGCTGATGCGGATTAATTACATACGTCAAACTAACAAAATATTATTTTATATACATATAATAATATTAGGAAAACTCACATGCCCTTTCGCAGTGGTCTTAATTTATGTCTTATCATCTTAAAATCTGGACGTAATTCCGGATTCTCAGTCCAGCATTCCAGCAAACAATCACGAACAAAATCAAAAGTGTTTTCCAATTGATCCAACGGTGGTCTGTTATTATTTCGCAAAATAAAAAGAGTAAAAACTTTTAACTCTTTTAAATTAAAATTTTTCTTCTATATATAATTAAATTGCTTACCTAAATGGTGATAATCCAGAATCTCTCACAATTACTTTCTTTAATATTTCCGCAGCTGATAATTCTGTAGTACCGAACGGTCCGTGTCGTCCTTGAAGTTCATACAATACTATGGCAAACGAATAAACATCCCCTCGCTGAAAATCACGAACAGTTGGCTCTCCGAAGCGAGAAGAGCGTAATAATTCCGGCGCTTTATATAATAATGCTAAAAAGAAATCAATTATATTTATTTAGACTTATGTATCTTCGCAATTATTATGATGAACATTACTAAATTTGCTTTTTTTATTTATTGGAAAGCTTATTAGAAAAAATAGTAAAATATCTTTCGTAAAAATATCTAAAAATTTAACTAATTACAGAAAATAAATTCTGAAAATATAATTCTGAAAATAATTTTAGACCAAAATAATTATGTAAAACATTTGACTTGATTGCTAGAATGTCAAGACTTTTTACAGTATTACTCGTCATGTTAGAATATCCTACATATTAAGTTTGATATAATAAAATTATTTTTAGATTTGTATTCGGTTTAATTTTTAGATACTTTAACAAAACCATTTTTTCTATGTATATATCTTTCAATTTAAACTAAAAATTGTGAAAAACAGAAAAACTGTTAAAGCTATAAGATATAAATTAATTATAAGATTCGCATAAGTAGGTACGGTATATAGAATCAAATATAAAAATTATTATTTCTTTGAACTTACCGTGATATTTTTTTATGACCTCGGAGGGATCACATTCCGCATCTCGCTTGAATTCGTGGAGACCGAAATCTGTCAATTTTACGACCCATCGTGAATCAACCAGGCAATTTGATGTGCTGAGAGATCCGTGATATTTTATGACTGATTCGTGAAGATATATCATACCCTAAAAAGACAGCGTGAAATTAGATTTCTCGGAGACGCAATTAATAAAATAGAGCCTGCACTGTCGAATATGTATTATTATCACATTTACATCAACAGTTTCCAGATATGCAAAAATATGCAGATATCAAAAAAGTTCTTCGTTCTGCATTATCGAGAATCATATGCGTTCGTTCTTATTAGCGATTCAATCTAGAACTTCTCACTGTTTTTTATATAGTTTTTCATATTATTTCTCTAAAAGTTGCATAAACAAAAAACTAATTCGGTTAAAAAATGTGTTAAAATTAAATCAAATTTAGTTGAAAGTTAATTTAAAAAAATGTTATTTACTGATATTAAATTACAATGTCATAGTTTTTAAATTAATACTTTTGCCCCTTACTTTACGACTTCAAATCCTACAACATATCTCGAATATTTTCATCTAACGGTGATCGTGAATAGCAAAATTCTTATCATCGAAATGTATCGTCATCGCAAATACCTTCACCGAGTGCAACCCTCCATTCTTTCCCCCGCGCCATTGAATCTTTCAGTAACATGTCCCGGACATCATCTAATGACAATCTTGAAGATTCTTTTCACCAGATGTGACGTCACCAAATGTATTACCAAATAATACAATCTTCTTTTCCCCGCACAATCGAACCCCTCAGTAATATGACGTGACCAGGAATACGTCGTGTCCTCCCTTTTCCCTTATTTCTCGCTCATCAATTATGTACTTTCCGTAGCTAAACTTACACTCTTTCCTCCTTTTCATTTTTTGTTGTTCCATGAATTAAATATAATCCAATTAGCTATTTACTTTTTTATCTCATTTGTGTGAAATTTTTTTAAGCCAAGGTTAGAAAATTAAAGTCGTTAAATGAAAAGAGAAGACTTCCAGATGTTGGCAATTATTATATATTGCTATGAAAGTACTTTAAAAGTTTCAACGTGCTCTTATTCAGAGTTCAAAAGTGGAACGAAGTTCTGCGAACGAATTTAAGGAAGAACAAGTTTCGAAATTGTTTTTCTCATTTTTAGTTACTGATCTTTTATCTAGTAGCAACTAAATTGCAGGAAAAAAATCTAATACTATATCAAAAAATAAAATCATTACTTTTTATTAAGCAAATTCTTTCTTTTAGAGTAAATTTAATATAAAAATAAGAAGAAATTTATTGAACTTACTCTAATGATGTCGCCGACGAGAGATGCCATAAACATATTATCGAGTTTTATGTCTTCGTTCTCCAGTATATCCTGAAAAAATATTTATAAAATTGTGAAATTATTAAAATTAACAATAATACAATAATATTTAAAGATTTAATCGGTAAACAACTAACCTTGAGACTACCACGTGGACAATATTCGACGATAACGCATATATTAGGCGGATCGGTGCATGCACCGATAAACGAATTCAAGTTATCGTGTCGTAAATCGCGCATTATTTTTAATTCTTTTTTCATTTCTCGCGTTATCTCAATTGATTTCTTTCTGACTTTCTTGACAGCAAAAATTCGCCCTTTATATACTCCGATTTCTGTGTAAATCGTAGAATATCGGAAGTCCGCGTCTGGATTAGAACTTAGTGACACTTGACTAGTTCGCACTATGGGTTGCGTCGTTGATGACTTTTTACGAGTAAGAAACATACATATATGTTATGTTTATACATTCTATGTAATTGTGTTTAAAAATATTGATCGTAAAATAAAAGATTTATTTTAAATTATTATTTTATTACAATTAAAAAAAACTTTATATTGAAAAATTTATCATAACTTTGCATTTTAAAATTTGACCATAATTAAATTTTATATGATTTATAAAATATTAAACGATAAAATATCTTATAGATTTACCTCGTGCAAAATACAAACAAATATAATTGTGTATCTAATTAAAGAAAATTATGAAAACATATTTAAAAATAAATAAAATAAAAATAAAATATGAAACAAATACGAAAGAAATAAAGATTATCTCAAAAATAGCGGTAGTAATATGACAAACAAGTAGTTACCTTGGAATTGCATTTGGCAGGTATTTCATCAGTTCCCATTGTTTCATCTTTTTCTTTAATTTGAATATCCTTGTAGTTAATTTTCCACAATAAACTATCTAACTCTTGCTCATATTTCCAATTTCTGTAAAGAATTAGAACAACCGCTGCAACAATAAACAGCAATGCGCCGGCGATGCCTCCAATGATTTCGCCAGTATAAGCTATAAATAAACATTAACTATTATTAAGAAAAATTGTTATATAATTTACATTGATTTACACACACACACACACACACACACACACACACACACACACACACACACACACACACACACACACACACACACACACACGCACACGCACAAATAAATTTAATTTAATTTTTTTTTAATATTTTACATTTTTAATATTATTTTAAAAACAAAATATTTAAATATTCTCATATAAAAAGATAATACTAATAATATATAACGTATAACAATATTAGTACATTAATTCTTCCGATCGGTATATTATACATTTAAACGTATCAATGAATTAAAATTATAATTTATGTGACCTAAGAATTAAATTAATAGAAGAATTATATTCATCACTGAGATCCAATGCAGACCGTAGGCGATCTACTTAATTCATTAATAATAATATAATTTTAAAAAATGTAGATGTATTAATAACAACTAAATAAATTTACGAATATCTTACTCACAATTACATTTTTCACCGTGATATCCACAATAAGGTTCTGCAACTGGTGGTCCATGCCCAATCCATGATATTTCTTTGGTTAATCGAAGTTTCTAAACATCAATATTGGAAATTATGTAAGAATCTAATTTAAAATAATTTAAATTATAATTATAACAGATAATCTAAAAATAAATTTTCAGAAAACAAGAAGATAATATATTTATTTTCTTCTTGTTTTCAAATCATAAATCGAAAATTAGTAATTATATCAAAGATTTAATATTCATATGAAGAAAAACATATCTTAAAACATAATGATTACAACCATTTGAAGTATACTTTATACATTTAATAATATCAAATTTGTAGCACAGCACACATAATAAATTAACATAAAATTAATATAAAAAATATTTTTTTGTTTTAAACATAAGTTGACATGTTATATGCAGCAAAAACAATACTTACTGGTAAATTTGTTCTTTGTCCATTTCGAACGAAATATCCAATCGGATAGAGTCCGTAGCCTCTCGCAGGTCGATGATCCAATGCAATCAATGTGTAATTACCTTGGGCATCTGCATTTTCATCCATGTATACCATATATCTACAAAATTAGTTAGGCACGTAACATATGAGTTCCATTAAGTTTATTTATGCTCGATTTAATTGATTAGATAGAATAGCTGTGCATTACAAGATAACTCTGATATCTACTTGATATTTGTAACATGATATTTGTAATTGTCATTAACCCCTTCGATACATCCAGAATTTAACGTTGTTTGTGTCCGTATAAGCAAAAGAAAATATTTTAATTTTGTGTTCTACAATTCAAAAAATCCTTAAGTATTAATCTTTATAAAAATTGGACCAGTCAATCAAGAAAAAATGATATCATATGAAGTCAATACCCACACAGACACACAAATATATTCTGTGCCTTATGATATCAATGCAGTCGAAAGAGTTAAGGAAATGACATGTTAACAAAATGATTTTATTAATTATAAATACAAAAATATTATTAAAAATACTACATTATTTAATATTTATTACAAATTTTTTTGTAAGTATTTTTTGTTACAAAAGGAATGTAATTTCTTCATGCAGCAAATTCGATATTTAAATACACGCCACACAGTTTTATTCAAAAGTCCGTAAAAAAGATGCAAACGTAGTCTGATGAGCGATTGAAACATTTTTCGGAACGGTTACTTTCATCTCATCTTTATAAAACGAGGAACATTCTTTTTTAATCATCAGGTGAATCTTTTCCTTCCGACGTGGTCTCGCCTGTCGAGATAGACGCATAATAATTCCGCCTTAATCGCCAAACCGCAAATCTTAGCGTGGCGGATGATAAATCGTTTAGCTTCTGACTTCGATGACCTCGTTACGGTATGCAAACGGTAATTACTTCTCTGAAAATACATCGCGGGAGCACGCGTACGCATGTAAGATCTCTCTCTCTCTCTCTCTCTCTCTCTCTCTCTCTTTCTCGGTCGGTTCTTTTGGTGAGAAATTACTGGGTGACGTTCTCCATGCGAGGTATCGGATTTGCATGTCGTAAAATGTTACGATGTACAACGAACGATCGCACTTACGCCTTTATTTCATATTTTTTTATGTACGTACCCCATAGCGCTTTGATAATGAACACCATGTAACGCCGACACCATCTCCCGACCGTTTCGGGGGTCTCGGTTCTCATCGAGCGCACGCAGCAGCGATCTCTCGTAAAGACGCACCGCGTCATACAGGTACGCTGTCTCCGGCACGATCTGCCTTATAACATGAAGTAACGATTATGCTTCGGAATTGGAGGTGATTGCAGCGGAAGGGCCGTCCGCGCGATTCATACAAAAGATATCGCGGCCCGGATTACATGAATTGACGAGCCGTCGTAAAGAAAACATAATGATAGGACTAACGAATGTGATAATTTTGCGGATGCTCGCGACCGATTCGTAGCATACAAAGCGGGTTATTATTCATAATTCTGTTCCAAAACAGAAATCGGTGATACTGATGACCTATTATGCATAATTGAGTATACGGTATGCAATTTAATGACATTTTCTGTTAAGAAGAAAATATGTAGAAAAAATGAAAAATAATTCCAAGCAGTTTCCCAAAATATTACGAAGATAAAAGGTGTTTTGAAGTTAAAATCTAATTCTAAAAAAGATCAAGTTTTATATTGTGATTATCTTGAAATTCGGAGAGACGTGATACGTCCCCAAGATTTTCATAATCTCTAATAGTCACCTGAACTATTCCTCCGACGTTTGCCAACGGATTCGTAAAGTTGAACGGAGGCTTTTGTCTGTACTCGTTGACAAGTCGAGTGAAATTCATGAGATTGATTGGGGCGGACGCAACGATACTGAAGTAGCTGCGGTATGCGTTTACAATTGACAGATCTGTCTCCGTTTGTAGTAATCCGTGAAGATATTTGTTTGGATGTTCCTCATCGTACTGCTCGATGTCAACACCGACAACCCAATATTCGCCTGCACCATAAAATTAGCTAAATTAGCTCATTTAAGGAAGATAAATGATATGCACGCGCGCGAGGGAGAAGGGGAAATAGTTGTAAAATTATACGAAGGATTATATATACTTGTATTATACTTATGTACATACTCCGTGATATTTATAATAAATCCAATTAAAAACTAGAATGTTTTAATAATTAAGTACGGCAGAAACAATCTTTTAAAAAATACAACACATTTTTGGATTATTTTATTTTTATTTAATTAAATTATTTTGATAAAAAGTTTAAGAACATGAGTAAGTTAGATTTTCTATATTGTGATATCGCCTTTAAAATTAAAGCTATAACTAATGACACTTACTCTTCGATATATGTACCTGATTATTTTACAGCAAATTTATACCTTTTTCTAAGAGGTTCATTTCGTCCAGGGCCGTCAAGAGACCGATGTGTTCGTAATAATAACCCAGTACAACGTAAACTGAAACATGTATACATTATTTGCATTAAGAAAAATTGCATTATAGTTAAAACTCTCTTTTCCGGTTTCTAATCTGCCTTGTGCGCTTTATCGAATCGTGATTATTAAAATCGGTCACGTTCAGATGTTTATTTTTAGAACTCTAGTTTAAATAGATGCGTAACTAATGAGACGAGTAGTATGCAGTCTATATTCATATATCCGGGACACGTGTAGTATGCGGGTTGTTTTCTATGCAGATTTTACTCCATCGTATCGCGATATAAAACAAGGTACTGAAATGCGGGTATTTTATTTTGGATCGCGCGTAAGCAAATTGATTAGGAAAAGACATACGTTATCGATGGAATTAAATTTTTGAATTAGAAACGGAAGTCTGTATGAAAGAGGCATTGACGTAAAAAAAAGAAGTTGTTTACTTGGAAATAAATTGTTATAACGGTAAAAAATGTGTTATATGAGTTATGATCTGTTTTTGATAAATATAATAATAACGTACAAGGAATTGTTGAGGAAATAAACATTCTTATTACTCACTTCGCGTATCTCGATACGTGTCTCGCACATGTTCGTGGAAAGGATTTTTCATGTGCGTTTCATCAAAGTAAGGTTCACTCCACGTGCGATGATAATTTACGGTAATTCCAGCCGCTTCGAAAGACGCTAGAATTGTTGCCGCAACCGTAGACATTTTGTTGAAGTTGAACATTGTTGAATTCATATGCATAAAAGTTACCTAGACAAAACGTTTAAAAAATATACATCAGATAAATAGATAAGCTCATCAGAATAAATTATAAAATACTTACTTTAGTCCAGTTAAATGCTAAAAGCACTGAAACAACGGATTTTGAGATCTGCGTGTCAGGTGGCCGCGTTCTTGCAAATGTCGAAAACTCCTTCTTGTTCGATGTTTCGTTATGTGTGCAAAACTAAAAAATATTCAATAAAACTTTTATCTTTGCTTTATTTAATTGTACGCACGCTGTCAGTGCAAGCACAATACAGCGCGCTTGCACTGACTACGTTCGTATTGCAAATATATCTAGAATTTATTTTGTCGTATTGGTCTGCTGCTCCAAATTCGAGAGTATAAGCAGTAGCAGATGATATCAAAGCAAACGAGAAACAATTGCGAAGAACATTAGAAACTATTTGTGTCATGATATATTAACATTGATATATTTAACGATGATTTATTTTATAACAAATATTAAAATTAAAAATTATTTACATAAGATATCATAAAAATGTTGAATGCAGCCGCCATTCTGCCTTCATGAATGCACGTCTCCTGAGGGCCTATGTATGCACTAACGTTTTTTGCCCACAAATCCGCTGTCATTAGAATGCTGGTCTCCTCCTCGCCAAAAGTTTCAGCTACCAGGAAATCCAAATTATGCCCTCGTCTACCAAGCTCGCCGGCATTTATCTGTGTTTCAAACAAATCTCATTTTCAAGGAGAACATTTCAGAGAGAAAGATTGAGAAGAGTACTGAAAAATACTACATTTTATTTAGTAATGCTTATCAAAAAAGTCTGCTTATGTAAGTCATTTCTTAAAATTTAGTAAAATCTTTTTTAAGCCTCAAAAAGTTTTTCAAAAGTCTAACATATTCTATCCAAAAATAACGATATAATTTACAAAAATTGGAAACATTATTTTAACCTCAAGCCATTCTAGTTTTGTATAATCAAATATTGTTAAATCGTATAATCGTATTTCTGCCATGATTGGATTGCTGAATTTAATTATCCATTTCCGAAGTACTAAGTAATTACCGTTTTTGTGTTACAGTAGAAAAAAAGAGAGCAAGAGAGAGAGAGAGAGAGAGAGAGAGAGAGAATATGATGAAGAATCAGTAGAAAAGATTATATATATATATGAGTGTGTGTGTATACTCACCTCCTCCACGGCGAGAGTGATAGCGCCAGAAATCTGAAAACCGGGACGCTGATATTCAAGGTCCTTAGAACGTCGTTTGGAGCCGGTAATGTACCCCAGAGTGAATGTCTCGGCATCGACGCGCTTATCATCGAGTAAAACGTGGATCACCGTCAGAAACAGACACGTCCTTTCCACATTTGTCAGTAGCATGCCCAGTTATACAGAGCCTTCACATAAGAAAGCATAACAGTATGATCAATATATCGCACAAGTTCAAATTTCACAAACTACTAATCTAGTACTATTATTATAGTATTGAAGAATATTTATCAAAAACTGCTTCCGTCGTGAAATTTTTATTTAACATTTCTATGTAAGTATACATTATACGACTAGATATACATCGAGATGATGAGTGATTTTGATTTCTGTAAGCGGATGCTCAAGAGATAAAGAAACCAAATTTTAATTAAATGTACTTTTACACTTATATACTTATGTTTCACGTTCTGTTTATATGAATATCTTGATCATAATATTTTAAAACAGATAATCAAAAAAATACAGATAATATGTAACTTTTATTCTATTTTAAAATAAATGAAATTTATTTTTATTTTAATGCATTTATAACAATATGTGTTATTGTTGCATAATATTATGTGTATAAAATATAAAATAAATGTATGCAGTAAATATTACTCGTGATAATTATATGTGCAATAACAGTGTAATAATATCAGAGTATAACAGAAGAGTTAAAATATTGTAATTTCAAGATTAAATTTATATTTTCGTCTTTGATCCAATAATTTATTTTTATAATTACATAAAACAATAAAAGGCTTGTACTGTTATACACAGAATAAATTGAATAGAGGTTTGTTTGTTTTTCATCGACTAGATTTATCGGTAAGAGCATGAGTTCGCAGATGGATGCCTGTAATGTGCGTAATGGATAAAACTAGTAAGCTCCGCGGGAACGTAATAAACTCCATCAATCTCCCATGGTGTACCTAACTTCCTTTTCGTCGATACTTTTTCTGCACTTTTGTCCACAAACTTTTTTTCTTGCACATGGTGATGTCATTTGTGTATGTGAAAGATCAGTTACCTATATAAAAACGAAGTCGTTCACTCTTATAAACATTATATAATTACTTTTTTCTATTTTTACAATATTTTATATAAATTTTGTAATAAATTAAACTGTTAAAATCTTTTGTTTTATTTCGGAGAAAAATATTGCAGATAATAACTTTTATGACATGCATTTCTTAGCTTATAATAAATACGGCCATTCACTAAGTTCCGACACGCAATCGCTTTCTTTTAAAACGGTGACGAAAAATCGTAACGAAGTACTTCGAAGTTTATTGCTGGTCACGGAGGCTCATAAATGTCCCCGAAAAAATTATACCCCGTGCTTGACGGCACGTGACGATATATCGCGGTACTTGCGAGAACCGGGGACTCTAACTTCAGAAGGATCGTCGACGTTGGCGTGACGATATCTGTACCGCTAGATCGACTTTCGCCAGCTCTCGGAAGTCCGTACACGTTGAAGCTTGTTCTCCGGCTCATTATATTAATAGCGGTCTATTTATAATAATACGCCAAAACCGCAGGGTCGTTAGACAAAACGCGTCTAAGGTGGTCTCCGCGAGATGTTGCGTAACGGCCTCAAGGACGCGGCATCGCTACAAAGAGAGTCAAAGGATTTTTACGACAAAAGATTTAATTTGTGGTCAGTTGCAAAAAAAAAGAATCTCTATCTCTGGTCTCTAAATCGCAATCAGTGGATATTCACTGATTTGCGGTAGCATACTTTCTAAATTACAATCAGTAAAATATCAATAAAATCAATAAAAATATACTAATTTCAGTGATATACTTATAACGTGTCAACCAGTGAAATAAATACACTGATCTTTCAGTGATTATACACTAATTCTGAAGTAAAAATCATTAATAGTCGGTAAATACTTATTAATTATCACAATTACAAATATACCACTGCAAATCAGTAAAAATACACTGATTGCAATTTAGAGAGTCCTTATGATAATCAATGAACATTTACTGTCCAATAATCAGTAAATGATTATAAGTATATCACTGAAAGTCAACGTATTTTCACTGATCATAATTTAGAGCGTCATTGAGTTACACTGATTTATTGATAATCCTTTGGTGCGGCTCTCGGTTTGCGACATATGTAAATGAATTTTCTGCGATCGTTTATATACGGTTCTTATGGAAGTTCTCTTCACTGATTCGCCAATTTCACTGTTTCCTGCCAGCGAAAAAATACACATAACAAAACGCATGGACAAACATCACGCGAGGTGGAAGATAATTCGAGCGAAAAGTGTAGGTCGCGACACGCGGCCACGTGTTTGTCCAAAGGCAGCGAACCAATTAACCCCGACGGACTCATTTTTTTAAATTGCCCATTGCGTCGCTTTCACTGTTTATGAGTGTCCATGTTCGAGAGCTGTAAATTATAATAAAGAAAGGAATGTAATTGCCTGCTTTTTTGAGCCATTTATCACATTTGATAAGGGATTGCTAGTATTGAACAATAATTGATAGCATTGCAAATAAAATTGCATTAGCGATTTAATATATTAAACTTTTTACATCCTATTATATAAAGTGTAAATTACAATCTCTAAATTACTGCAATCAGTTAAAAATCAGTGAAATCAGTAAAAATACACTGATTTTTAGTGGTATACTTATTGCTTGTCAATCAATGAAATAAATCTTTCAATGATTATACACTAAATAACAATCACTAAAATATAGAGAATACTCACTAATTATCGCAACTATAAATATAACACTATAAATCAGTGATAATACACTGATTGCAAATTAGAGAGTAACAAAAAGTTGTACAATCAAAATTTAAATGCACATTCCTTACGCTTAAGAAATATAAAAACACATCATTTTGATAAAAAAGTTTTTTCTATAAAAGAAACCAATTTTTTATTCAAATTCTTTATTCAAATTTTTTTTTCATTCTGCTTGATATACATATTTTGATTCCACTTGATATAAATCTTTTGATTGGTTTTTTACCCCTTGGATTCTGATTATACTGATTCATTTATTTGAATAAATTTTTTTAGCATTTTTCTTACAGAAAAGCGCTTCATGAGATTTTAAAGCATATTACTTTACGTCCTCGATTGCTTATGTTTATGGGTGACAAACTGCAAATCCATCATCGTTTAATCTTAAGACCTGCCGACTCTTGACAGTCAATTCGCGTCTCTGTCAAAACGCAGTACAGCCAATTCGCATACTCGATTGCAATGCAATCGACGCATTAACAAGTTGACGCGGTTACTGAATTAATATGGTTAACGGATCACGGATACCACTTTACTTTTTCGAGTTTATCCGATAAAGATATGCAACCAGGGGATTTATTCATCAATCTTATTAGCATCAATCACACAATTTTTAAACTGACGCGTTAATGTCTTTTTACTTTAATTAAATAATCATATCTCAGTCTTATTCAGATAAAAGAAAGTTATAATATTTAATACTTTATCTTATGTTCCATAATTAACATTTGATTTAAAATTAATCAAATAGATTTTTATATTTATTTTTTACATAAATTACATTTTTAAGATATCTATTTTGTACACTTGTTTTTAATATTTTAAATTTAAAAAATAGAAATAAAATTATAGAAACAAAAGAAAAAAAAGAAACAAAATTTGAATAAAACTTGCGTGTAAGAAATTTGCTTAAATAAAGTCTGTATTATCGCGAAAATATTAATAGTGTATCACTGAGCATTATTGCTTAGTCAGTAAATTAAATATGTGCAATATTATCACACTATCCAATTCCTTGCTGTAATTAACATATTTACAAGAACGTATTCAACCTATTGACTCAGATTATATTAATTTTACTCTTTGATCGGACCGGACTAAACTTATTTCATATTGCGTTTAAAATTGAATTATTAATTGTTTCTATAACACACTCGATGCCCATTTTATCAAGTGTATTCATAATTAATGAGATACACTTGGCTACCACGTGTATTCACAATTAATGAAATACATATCTCAATCCAGTAAGCACATAAAATTATTATATATATTATTATTATTATATTTAGTAATATTCAGTAACGCTTTCACACACACACACACACACACACACACACACACACGCGTCGTATCTAATGTTACGTATAATATCAATATGTCTAAACTTTGGAGAGATAATGGAGGTAATTTTTAAAACATTTCAACAAAGTTTTGCAAAATACTGTATCACATAATCTTTTTGAAATTTATATAATATTGTTTTAAAACATTTTTAAAAATGCACATAAAATTAACGTTTTTAAACAATAATTTAATATTCTTTACTTACTAAGAATGATTGGAATGTTGGACACATTAAAATATATTTGTTTCTATCGTATTACAATTTATTTATCGCGACAAATAAATTATCTCGCATCATTTATCACATTAATGGATCATCGGATATAAGATCAAATATAAGATGGCCGTTAAATTTAGTTAATAGATTAAGTGTTACATTCTAGATAGCATATTCTAAGCAGTAAGACAATTGTTTTTGAGAGAAAGGCAGTGGATCCGCGCCTTTCACATCTACTTATCTACAAAAATAAAATCGCTTTTAATTTAGTGTTCTCCGTGGTGTAAAATAAGTTGTACATACACGCGTCGATAAACGTCAGTACACGTATTTACGTATCGAGTCACGAATGCTCCAGGGTTAAACCGCCAGAACAGAGAAACTTGCCCGGAGGGTGACCACGCGGTGAGAGAATTTCAACTGCGATTTACATTTTGTTGCGAAACCAGAGGACGACAACGCAACAATCCGTTAGCAATCGCGCCTGGATATCCCCCCGGGCCGACATTTTGACAGCGAACCCAACAGCGCGCAAAACTTGTGACGCTAATTACGGTTGACTAATCTGATCATCAAGAATTTTTTTTCATTTTGCTTTGACATGCCCCATTATATTGCCCCAGAGAAAAAAAAATGAGATAGAGAAAGGTTCGAATTTCAAACTCGATTGATCCTGACTCATGGTTACGAATCTCGTTTCGGATTTGTCATTTGTGACTTACAATCGCAGCTTTTTGCCATTAGAGTTGGAAAATTTATGGACTTTTTACGTGATATGATAAAGTGACAGAACATATAACAGCACGACAAATTATTATCAAAATTGGTTTTGTCAATAATGATGTTTGAGAGAGTAAGCGAATGTCATCTACAGAGATATTTAAAGAGCTTAATTATGTTTGTAAACCAAAGAAAATATAATATTTTAATGTTTGCTAATTTCTTGTAATTATTTTATGGCTGATAATTATAATAAAGTATAATATTCGTTAGTATACTATAAATTTACTTTTTTTTTTGTTTAATGAGTATTCCGTACAATTTTCTTTGTTTCTTCTTCTTTTTCATATAAATCTTTATGTGCGTAATATAAATGATTGTTATCATTATATTATAATATTATTGTTTTAATACAATTCATCCTTGTTACCGTTATTAAAGAATAAATATCTTCTGCAGAATGCAATTGATAAGTACTTTTACCATGCGACAAACTTATATTCATTGATTCGAGAATATGTCTACGTTCGATAAACAAATCAAATCAACGAGCGAGATTATTAATTCTAATTTACGTGTTAATTAATTTCTACATTTAGATCTAAAAAACTAAATGCAAGACTTAATCAGTAATTTTTTATTATAATGAGAATAGCTATGAATAAATCTATAAAATTCTTTCTAAATAAAAATTAGCACAAGGACTTTTTTGCAACAATATAAGTGTGATTAAGACTATATTATGCTTATCTTTTTTTACCGATGCAAAAGAAATCGTAAAAGCATATGAAGATCGAGGTCATAAACGAAATAATATTATAAGGCTGCAAAAGAGTAAATTTATTACGCCACTGAACAATCGTCGGTCCCATTCATCTTGTTAATTTGGCGACGCATCAAGCAGAGTTAATCGTGGATCCACAAGTGATCTGCACGCTATGCCTGCAATTTAAGACCGCTTTGTATGTGGCTAACGAACCGCTCATTAGCAAAAACGAGCGATTAAGTAACCGAAAAGGTGCACGAGAAAAATGGCAGATGAAACGTTGAGCATTACAACTTTTATTGGCAAAATACCACTATAACTTCTTGCTCGATATAAAGAAGTTCAATATAAAGACTATTCTTTAATAATAGCAAACGATAAAATTTGTGCAATTGTCGAACATTATTTATAAGAAGAAATCTATTCCGCGTTATTTATTATCTTTTAAATCACAAAACAATAAACATAATCTTATAATAAGTTTATTGTAAGATACAAATAATTTTTAAGATTATTTATTTATTTATGTAAAAGACATAGAAAACTCTAATTATATAATCGCCGAGCTTTAATTTTTCTAAATCTTACAAATATAATTATAAACTAGTAATAAATAATTGAAACCAAATTAAGTAAATGTTGAACAAATTCACAATAGGCACGTGCAACCTGTGATATTCTAATCGGTCATTTCCGTTTGACCTAAATGAGTTTTCAGCGATTATTTTATGTCGTAGAATTGCAAATAAACATTCTTCCTGTTCCTATAAGATTATCAGAAACGTACCTCGCCGATAAATATATAGATCCGCATAATTTTATTTTATTTTAATTATATTTGAGTACTCCTTACGGCAATTTTGTTTTATTAATACAGGCAATAGATGCATAAATTTTTTAAAGATTTAATAAAAAATATTTTGTTTTGTAACATAAAATAATTTTTTTAACAACAGCTAAGTGAAAAGTTTATTTCTCGTACTAAGCAAAAAATTGTTAAACAGTTTCTAAATAATCAATAATATTTTACAATATTTCTTTAGATAATTTAAAACTCAATATACCCTCCAGAGGATTAATAATATTCTGCAATGTTCAAATATTATAAAAATTTTAAAGTCATTTTGGAAGAATGCTTTCAAAAATTTCTAAAACAATCAGGCCACGGTATGTAAAAGTCAAGAGAGAGAAAGTAATGTAGCGTGTGTTGTGCGTTTTTATTCTAATTCTTCCATCGAACGCCTTAGGTCATTTACGTTACAATTCGCCATAGGCACTTATACCCCACACGCACATATGCAGCCTCTCTATTACATTATGTAGAACGCATGTAGAATGCACTATTGGCTACACTATATTTAGCTTTTCGAAAGGGAAGAAGAAATCGAGCGTGAGATGCATCATAATTTTTCTATCACGCACGATTGTTGATAATCGGCAATAATTGTTTCTTGGACGACCAATTACTTCTTGATTGTCTCGATGTTTACATTGACTATACACCCAAATGAAATGCAAATTTCTTGTTATACATATATGTGAAATAGTAAAAGTATGCATGCAAAAAGAAAAGACACAAAAGAACAAAGATTAAGCAACATTAGACGTGATTGTGTCGCAACCCTGATTTGCATTTGAAGCGTGCTTAGGCATGTAATGTACTCTATATGCGTTTGCACGATAAAAATTTATGGCCTTTGCGGAAAGAGACACGGGATGTAAAGGAAAACTTATGCAACCCTATTAGTTGCGTGTACCAGATTTTATAACGTTGCATCGGAGGAATAGAGAGATTGACGTCAGTCGAGAAAAAAATGAGACTTTTTTTCTTTTTTCTGCCTTTCAGTCGTATTCAGACAAAAATCGTTCGAGAGAACGATTCATCAGCATATAAGACTCGCGCACATCGTCGCGTTTTTTTTTTTCGCAATAGAAAGTTTGTTTCTCTAGCGATATCGAACTCTTCGCTCGATTGTGTCTTGCGCAAGACAATAAAGCCGCAAACTTTCTTCATAACACAAATACCGAGAAGTACGAAGACTGTAATGTAGAAATGCGTATCAGCAAAAGAATACTTTGTCTCTGTACATCTTGTGTAACTTTCGTAGTAAAATATCCATAATCCATATATTTCATGCAATTGTAACGAGTGACATAATAATGGACAACTTCGAAGAAAAGGAAGAAAAGAAATGGAGGGGAAGAAGAATTCTCTACGGTCACGCCTGATCGGACGGTGCACCGATTGTTATAGGAAACGAATGATGGTTCTCGACAGCGATGATGCGGTGACTCACCACTACCATGACTACTGGCTTTCAAGAAAGGTGATCTCGAATCTGTGTCACATAGAATGTTACATAGAGAATTTTAGACACGCCTCTACATGTTGCGTCAACGTCACATAACAGTTACGTTCACCGGGCCTTCAATCTCAGCTTGGCGTTCAGATTTTCTAATCAGTCTCAACCGATCTATCCAACCAAATAATAAATTAATGTCGGCATTGTTAACGATATCGCCATGGGAATATCTTAACATGCGGCTTGTCGTAAACGCGTAAATGACTCTTTGCGTTCGATAACATGTGCCTCTTGCAAAACGTTTACATCCCAATTACGTCATATGACAATTATAATTGAGTAGATGCATAAGATAATGTAATAGTTTTGCGATACGTGGCTGTTAACATGACAGTTATTGTCTGTAAATGGTAGTGCATTAATTGTCGGTGAAGATTAAGACTATATATACACATAGCGTTAATTTAATGACCATCATCCCTTGGGAAAAGGCTTAAATTACTTTAGATAAATCTTTTATATATACCTTAAATTACCTAAAAATTACCTACAAATTTCTTCAGTAAACTTCTAGATTTGTAAGATAATTTTAAAAACTTTAACTTTATTTAAAGTAAATTTTCCTAAGGAATAATTCACATAAAAAGAGAGTTATAGAAATAAAATTGTTTATTTTGAATACACCTGCCAATTATAGCGCTCACGTATTTAATATATAATTATTTTAACAATAAAATTTATAAAGAATGTAATATTTGTTTTCCTTCTAAGAACTCTATCTTAATCAATAAAAATACTTATTATATAAAAAATAATTCAAAAATTAAATTTAAGCCATCTAAATTCAATTTTTGATCCAATAAATTTTGGATAAATATTTGGAAAATTTACGGATACTTGTCTACATTTATAAAATTTATTGGTCTAAATTCATTCCACGAATACTATACATCACATTGTATTGAGTTGGACCATATCACGAAACTCATCTCTCGTATTCTAAACTCAATTAACGCCGACTTAAGTACTCGCTGCTCGGTTTTCAACCTACATATTAAAGAACTATTTAAAATTCCAATCGAAATTATTCCGAAGGAAACACAATAGAAATCTGGAGAATAAGATCAATCAAGGTCCTTTCCGACTAGTTCCGTAATACGTGCTCCAAATTCAGGCGCTTAATGAAAATTCATCGCATCCCTCGCCCTTCATTAATACATTGTACGTCAATCCGTCATACATTCCAACATGTTCAAGGATGATAAACGAAATTTGAATACAATCGTTCTCGCGTTTAACATGTCAGATTTGCAAATCTGATATTTGCTATAAAAAGAAATCTTTATCACCAATATTAAAACTAAACTGTAATCTATCTTGTATACAAAAGACAAAGAAGGAGCTCCAAATCTATATATTGATAAAATAAAATAATATAATACAGATACTTTATTATAAAGAGTCTTGCAAGGTAAAATAATTTATATGTAAACTTGCAAAAAAAGCAGTATCAAACATTAAATTAAAGCTAATATATTTTATTTAACAATTATAGTTTTAACAAGTTATATTCTTGTTTGTAAATAAAACAAAGATAAACCTGCTTCAATCTTTTTTAAAGAATTTAATAATCTTAAATTTCAGCAAAATATTACATTTTTATTTTAATATTATAATAGTCATCTAGAGAACACAATATGATTATTTTGATAATAATAGAGTCAAAAAAATTTTAATTTTTAAAAATATTGTTATGTTCAATTCAATATTTTTTTCTCTTAATTTAAAAAAATTATTACTAACTAATAAAATTTTTTTTTCTTAATAAAATTTTACAAAATTCTTGATGTAAGCAAATTATATTTATCTTTTTAATGCTATGCAATCTTATTTTAATATTTTAAAAGTAAAAATATTCTCGAAACAAGAAGTTTTACTGTGTGTATTTTCATAAAATATAAAAAATTTGTTATCTTGTTTCAGATATTTTTGTAATGTTAAGTGGCACATAGAAAAATGCAAACTTATGTTTTCTTATGCATTACTAGCCTCGCCGTTTAGCACATGTGAGGATTTAGCATCGTAATTCATTTGTTTACTTTTTCATTGAGCACGTGACACTACTATTTTTTTAAGACTCATTCACAAGCCTTCAAGTACTTTGCACCGTGTAATACGTATCCCCGATCTCTTTTTTGGCATCATTCGCCAGATCGTCGTTTACCTATTTCTCTTTCTCGCGCATCGTCAAACCGCTGGCTCTCACGTTTTGATATCTTCGAACTATTTTAACGTTTCTAGGCGAATCGTAAAATGTATTCCCAGCTTTTCCGTGAGGAAAGTGGACTAGGTAAACGTGAACGACCGCATTTTACTTAGTTTACAACTAGCAAAATTGATAAATCCATTTTGTTCTCGAAAAATTTTTTTGATTGAAGATTTTAACTATAACACAATATAATTAGCAATTTAGCGTAAAAATTTTTAAAGTAGAAAAATTAGAAATAAATCTTATTTATTTATGACGAATAAAAAGGCAGACGACTATTATTTTTATATAGATAAAGGGATTTACGTTTTGTTTATAATTAAACTTTTCTGAAAATTTTTAATTATACTATACAATAGATATACTTACCTCTTTCGTCGTATTTTTTCGCGACCAAATTCGCGAGTGCACAAAAAAATGTTCAAAGCGTCTTTACTTCGGAATTACTCGCTTTGAAAGACGCTCTTCGTTTTATTTGCTTTGACGCTTTTAAAGGTGAACAGGTGATCGAAACAACAATGAGATTCAGGAAAAGGAATTCTTTTATGCTTAGTTTTTACACTGTATAATTTTTCAGTAAGTCGTCTATTTTTTTTTAAATCTAAGACGCGATTGGAAGATTAAAAGATTAAAAGATTAAAAGATTAATTTTTAATTTTGTCGATTTTGCAAAATGCACGAAGATAAACAGAGATATGGATCCTCCGAATAAAGACCCGATAGAAATGCGAGTCTACTATTGATTCGTAAGATTCGAGAGTGAACCCGGATGCCCGAAACCGCGTCTTAGCCGCCAAGAACAACGGTCGACAGTGATCGCAGACGCGCGCGGCCAGACTGAGTCCTCTTAGTTCGTCCTCCTTCCCTCGCGCCTCGCACGTTGCCGGTCGTCGTCACTGTCGCCGTTATCGTCGTCATCGTCGTCGTCGTCGTGGTTCCATTCACACTCTTCCGACGTTCCGAAATCGTCCCCAAGGCGCATGAGCGCAAGATTCACGTATAAGTGAGGTCTAGGAAGGGAGCTCCGTGGGGTTTACCCTGCTCCGTTTTAGGCTGTAACGTACGGCGGCGCCTCTTTTTGCGGTGAAGGAGTGCGTTCGCACGTGAACAGAATGATACGGTCGCAGCAAGACGGTGAATCGTGGTAAGTTATCTTTCAGCTGCACCGTGCCGACGTAAGCATTCTACGTGATATTAGGAATCAGCTTCACACTCGGGAATACGAAAAAAATGAAAAATCGAAAATACAATTCAATAATATCGCATTTATATTTAAATATCTATTGTATGATAATAATTATATTTTATATATCATATACATTGAGAAAAGTATCTGGTGAAATCAACCAGAATTCTGGTGAATAATCGTGTGATCAGATTTCTGGTTAATCTCACCAGATTTTTTTTTCAGTGTAGCCAGAATTCTGGTTAATCTTATCAGAATTTAAATAATCTTACCAGAATTCAGATTCAGCTTACTAAACCGTATAGTTAATAATTGTGTAACCAGAATTCTGGTTAATCTCATCAGATATTTTTATAATAACTTACACAAATGGAAAAATTTAATGATATAATAGATAAAGGATTTTAGATAAAGGACTACTTTAGATAAAGGATGTTTGAGGTGTATGATGATTTTCCACCGAGTAATAAAACTATGCTGCCTCGCGGCAATACAAAAGACTTCTCGGCAAGGTCTAGCTCATTTTTGTCACCGAGATATAAACGATCGAATATACATGACAGCAAAACGAAAGAACGACGGAATCGAGCACGACGTGACGTCTTCGTAAGCAGCCAATCCCTAAAGAGAGCCACCCTTTGCTGACGCGGACGTAACATTGCCCTACTCTCAAGCTTGAATGGCACCCTTCATATTTCTTGGTATCACGGAATCGACGATAAAAAGTCCCGAACGCATACAAAACATCGCATAAAACGTAATAAGGGGACAGATTCACTTGGGTAAAGATTGCCTTCTTTCGACATAAGCTCCTGCATGTATGTCAGATGATTTTTGATAAACTAGAATACAAATCACTATTTAAATGCAAACAAAAATTCTAAATATATATTTTTTTTAATATATCCGCAATTATTTTGATCTAAGTAATTTAATTATTTGAAGTGCTTTGCATCAGATTTCATTAAATGATTTATCGACTTACTCAAACTTAGATATTTTAAAAGAAGGAAGAACAATAAAAGAAAAAATAGAATCGATATAATGTTGTTACGTCCGTAAAGTCTTTTTCCTTTATATGAAGTAGATTGATAAAAACTAATAATTTTAAAAGAAAGCTTAAATATAAATCCTGACTATTTTCCCTACACATCAATATGTTAAACAAAGCGCGGAAAATCTTGGCTATCAGTAAAAATATACTGACTTTTAGTAATATACTTATCTTATATATTATATATCTTAATTAAATAAATGTACAAATCTTTCAGTAAAAATATACTAATTTAAAATCACAGAAAAACAATAAATACTTTCTAATTATCACAGTAATAAATATGCCACTGCAAATCAGTGCGTATATATATATATATATAATAGATTGTCATTTAGAGATTAGCATCTCCTTAATAGTCAATAAATCAATCGTGCCTCTTTTCGCAAGTTTCATATATGCAAATGAGTATTAATCTCTATCAGATTATATTTTATTCTATTTTATCCCAGGCACGGTAATATCTTAATATGTTATATTTTAACAAATTCAAATTTTTGTTGTAAAATATAACACATTTATGCATATAAAAATACACATAGAACTGCGTATCAGCAATTTCTAGAAAGGAGATTTTCCTCAGGTGATAACAAATGTTCTGAAAAATGGAGAATTAACGTACTCGTTTTCAAAAGGAGGAAGCATGACAAAATTTCCGGCGACAGGCTATTTGTCATGCAACATTTCGTGCTAAAGTCACCGAAACAAATTTGAAACCACGAACGGATCAGAGTGCATTCTTCACATCAGTAAGTTGATGTGCAACGCCGTGATCATGTAGACCCTCTTTTTCTCGCAACGCCGAACGATTAAATGTTACGCAAGTCCGTAAGAACGCGCGGAACTTGCACGTGACTTGCTTTGGAGAACGACGTATGGAGACAAATCGTAAAGTTACGTCGCTCCGCGAATTCACTTTAAGAATTCTTTGAGATTGACATTTCTTCAAAAGAGGACAGCACAACGCGAATGATCGACAAATGCCTTTAACATATTATCTGTTCTATTTTTGACTAAAAAGAAAAAGTGCGAAAAAACAAATTTTTTGAAAATTTCAAAAAATTTACAAGAATATATATAATTTAATAATATAAAAAACTGATGCAAACATCCAACATAAAATATGCTTTTTTCTTTATTAAAAAAAAAATTGCCCTTATTTTTTCCCTCTAAATTACAAACAGTCGAATTAATGTAAATACTGGCTCTCAGTAGTATACTTTATAATATATCAATTAATAAAATAAATACAATAATCTTCAGTGATTATACATTAATTCTGAAGTCAAAATCACTGAAAGATAATGAATACTACTAATTATCACGGTTGTAAGTATGCTACTGCAAATTAATAATAATTGCTATTTTAGAGAGTTGATTGTCGATATGTTAATTGTATTTAAAATTTAATTAAAAATAAAAGTAAAAACAATAATAAATGTCTTCATTATTTGTATTTAGTTTCAAAGTTTTAACGAAAATTTTCATTTTAACTTGCTAATATTCTTAAAATTATTGAGGTCTCAACGTTTGTAGAATTACCTCGAAACTTAAAGAACAATTTTTAATATGAAATTAAATCACTTTTATGATTCTTAATGAACGTGAATAGCGTAATCAAAAAGCTCACTTGTTGTAATTGGTGTTATAAATCAAAACGAGTGCATAGTCAGAAAAATCACATTGATTTTTTCATGCCTGAGCAATTCGCCTTTCACGTTGCATTTAATTTTTATAGCTTCTACAGAGTTTCAACTGTTTTTCACTAACATTAAATTCTGAGAATGCATTTCTACTCAAATAAAAATTATCTCAAGACGTTGCTCATTAATTTCCATTTTCTCTCATTTTGCACTGGAATTATGCACACTTACGTTCAAATGCGTCTCCGGGGAATCAAATTACATAATTTATTTTGAAGAGAACATTAAGTTAAAACATAGCGGTTTCGTCGGTATAATTAACTAAACGCAGCAGAAAGACGGTTTTGATTATATTGATGTAATAATAATGCCATTAAGTTAAGTAATAGTGTAATAATAAATAAAAAGTAATAGTGTAATAATAAATAAAAACATTGCTTCACATTGTGTTGACATTGATAATATCATAAAATTATTTGATCGTTATCTTTCCCTTTCGCTCCCGACTATCGCCGATCCCAAATCTTTCGTCGAAAGACCATTATTACGAAACTCAATTTTCTACGCTATTAATTAAATTTTTTTATTGGACACGTGGACAAGGGGATATCAAACTACCGAGTTTAAACCACACATTAAACGCTCGTTACATCGTGTACTATGGCGAAAATGTCACCTATTCATCCTAAAATGTAAAAACAAGTATAAAAATCAAAAGAGGAAAAAAGGGAGAGAAAACCGCAAATAACTGGTAGCGCGCAGCTGACGCGCTAATTATCGTTATTCAACGGCAATGCGATCATCTTCGGAAAACATACGACCACGGTAACGAAGTTCCATGTATATTAATATCTGGACCGCGTATTAATTTTAGGGAATCGTATCTCTCTTTTTAGCGACCGTCGCACGCGAGCTTTGCACGTATGCTTAATTACAATCTTCAACTTCGTGTCGTTGCACCGTGGAAATTATTTGCACGTAATTACGTTCTGACGTGACACCGCGCATCGTAAGTACGCGATTTTTCGCTCTTATTTTATAAATGGAAATCAAGGAGAAATATAAGAAGAGGATTGCGGGGGGGGGGGAGAATCACAAAAATTAAAATTTAAAACTAAAAATAATTTTTTATTGTCTCACCTAAGTCAATGTATTTATGCTGCATAAAGAATGTTTAAAATGCTAATATGCAAGACACCCATACAGCACAGAAGCTTTTAGCAACATTCCAACGAACACACTAAAGTCAACAAAAAGTCAAAATGACTTTATTTTGATTCGAAATAGTCACGCATTTTTTGTATGACCAAAAATTGACTCCAGTATCTGATACTTAGTGACGAAAAGTTGACTGATCTTTAATTTTAATATATAAACGTATCAGCTTATATAGAAATTATACTTATGGTATATTATGCATATGTAATAATTAATTTTGCAATCGAACTATTTTTAGAGCAATACACTGAATTAAACAATACACTAAAATTATGAAAACTATAATACTAATATATATATATATATATATATATATATATATATATATATATAGTTTGTTCAATTATATCTATTATAATTATAAGATATAAAAATTTTAATAAATTTGTTACACATATGTTTTTACTCTATAAATGTATTTAAAAAATTCTCTTAACTATAGCAAAGAAAAACCCTGCACATTGCTATAATACTAAATATATTACTAGCATGACATTTTTTTGACGTCAATAAACCGTCAAATTTTGTTACCAAAAATCATCATTTTGACTTTCTGTCGTGACGTAATTATGACATCAATGTGACTCAAAGTTTATCTACTAAATTTGAAGTGTTATGCATATTTATAGAAGTCACGCGCGTTTTGGATGTGTTCCAAAACCCATCAACTTCGCGATGTTCAGGCATTAATAACACCGCTGTACATACGTTAAGGCCATTCTACAATTGCGTAAACGTAGTTGTAAACGTAAGGTTGTAAGAAATCAACAAATCACAGTCGATCATTTTTCGATCACAAAAGAAATAATTATTTGTGATTGGTCAGTTTTTTACAACTACGTTTACGCAATTGTAGAATGGCCTTTATGCGTGCAAAAGTGTGTGCAGAGGCCTTTAGTGGCTTTGGCTTTAGTAGTTTAGTACAACACAACAACAGCTGACTGCATACCGGTCGGTAGCAACTGGCAGACAAGAGCTAAACTCTAGAGTTCTAAGTCAATCCGTCAAAAAACTGGTATTGTATCGGGACAGATATTTCAGAAAAATTACTGAGTATTTTATAACTATTACGCCACGTGCACTTAGAGATATTAATACCGTCGGAACACTTGTTGTTATTCTGTGAAATATTTGTACATTTTTATATAAGTACGATTTTATCAGACATAACCTCACGCTTAAAAAATAATTTTTTATAACGTTGATGTTTTTTATTTTTAATATAATACATTTCTATTTTATCCATTTTAATCATCTTTATCTTATGTTGGTTGCAACTCTTTTTTTACATTATACTGTAAAATTTTTTTTAGATTAGGAAAATGGTTGTAAGGCAATATCAAGAGGAACTTAAATATTTGGAAAAAATTAATGATTATTCCTGGAGAATCAAAAAAGGTTTTCAACCTAATATGAAGGTAATTCTTTTCTTTTTCTATTCTTTTTTATATATTATTACGTATACAGAATGTAACTTTAGTTACTACATATAGAGCACAATTCATGTCTACATATGGAATATATGATTCTTAATAATTTGTCTATATCTCAGATAGTCACATAAAAATCAGAGATGGTCTTAAGAATGTCTTAAAAATGTTTTTGAATTGTGCCACATACTGAAAAATGCTTTTACAATGTCTTTGAAATGTTATGTTCTAATTTTAAATTTACGTTCTATCTAGAATATATTACAGATTTTTAATATTGGCAGTATATATTGGAACACATCCTATTTTGATCAGCTCAAATAAATTACAATTGAGTTAATGTCTTTTTCATCAATTTTGATTAATTTAATTGACTAATTAATTCAGTCATAATGGTCTTTGTGAGAACTAAATGTAGAATTATCTTAGAAGAAGAGAAAAGAGAAGAAGTTCTGATACATTAAACTGTTGTTTATACTGCAAGTTAATTATTTATTAACTGAATCGGAGATCCTTAGTTGTCAATTAAAATTCACTGGAGTTGATCATAGTGTCCCTAAGATATATATTTAAATGCATATAACTGCAATTTCATGAATTTTATCTTTTATTACTTGTTGTTTATAACATTTAACTAAATATTTATCTTATCATAAACAAATTATGATTTAAGGTTGAAGGAGTTTTTTATGTAAACAACACATTGGAGCGTTTGATGTTTGATGAATTGCGCAATGCATGTCGACCAGGTGCAGTTGGAGGTTTCCTTCCTGGGATGAAACAGATTGCTAATGTTGCGGCTTTGCCTGGTATTGTATGGAGATCCGTTGGATTACCAGACGTACACTCTGGATATGGTTTTGCTATTGGTAAAATTATTAAAAAAATTTTTTTTAATATGTAGAGTTTAAAATAATTTTTAATAATTTATTGTATCAAATTTAAATGAATAAAATAACAAATTAATATAAATAAATCAATTATTATATTTAGGTAATATGGCGGCATTTGACATGGATGATCCAAAATCAATTGTATCGCCTGGTGGTGTAGGCTTCGATATTAATTGTGGTGTTCGACTATTACGAACAAATTTATTCGAAAAAGACGTATTACCTGTGAAGGTAATACATTGATATTTTCTTTTTAATAATTATTTCTAATAACATAATAAATGAAATTTATGTTAATACATGAATAATACAAGAAGGAAATGCTTAAAAACAGCGATCTTTATGTTAAATAATATTTTTATATTAATTTTTCAATTTTTATGTTTTATAAATTACGCATCAATATAAGTTGTCAATCTTGAAGCAAAGTCATAAACTGAAAGGTAAAAATAATATCATAAATTAAAATTAATTTTATTAACAATATTATAAGCATTTTTAATAAATGCAATTTATAAGAAAAATATATATAACTTTATGTAGAAGTATTATTTAGTACCAAAGTCTCCATTGTGACTGAAAACACGCTGTAGCAATTCTTTTTTCTATTTATTTTATAACTTTTAAATTATATAAAAGTGATTTGTATATATGTGTGTGTGTGTGTGTGTGTGTGTCCATTGTACGTGTATGATATAAAAAGAATCTTTTTCTAGGAACAACTTGCACAAAGCATGTTTGATCATATTCCAGTTGGCGTTGGATCTAAAGGAATTATACCAATGAATGCACGAGATTTAGAAGAAGCGTTAGAAATGGGAATGGATTGGTCTTTAAGAGAAGGTGAAAAAAAGAAGTGATATAAGAGTATATGATAATACAAAAGTATTGATGAAATAAAAATGTTTATGTATAAAATGTACTTAGGTTACATTTGGGCTGAGGACAAAGAACATTGTGAAGAATACGGAAGAATGCTTAATGCTGATCCATCAAAAGTATCAATGAGAGCCAAGAAACGTGGACTTCCACAAGTATGACATAATAAATCTCTAAAAAATTGTGTTATAAAATATATGATTGAAAAATATAGACAAATGTTAAAAAAAAATATATATATATAATACAAATATGTTATGTATTAGTTAGGTACCTTAGGAGCTGGAAACCATTATGCAGAGATTCAAGTCGTAGAAGAAATATATGATAAATGGGCTGCATGTAAAATGGGAATTGAAGAAAAAGGACAAATTTGTGTTATGATCCATTCGGGGAGCAGAGGATTTGGTCATCAAGTTGCTACAGGTTATTATATACATATATTATGAATATATGTTTTTCATTTTTTTCTTTCTCTTTTATATCTAACACTGATAGAAAAATTGTAATATTTTATTTAAAATTAGTTTTTGTATTTAATTAAAAACAGATTACATTTTAGAAAAAATAAAATATTAATGAAAAATTATCAATATTATTTAAGAAAATAAATAATATTAAAAAAAATTTTATTGAAATTGTAAAAAGTTGTAATAAATTGTAAACTTTTGATGAAACTTGCAATGACAAAGTGCAGGTATTCTGTATTAAAAAATTAAGATTTTATTAAATCTAATGAAACTTTAATAAAATTACTGTCGAAATGTTTTTAAAGTTTAACATATAAAATTTAACAAAATGTCAATTTTATAAAAATTTTATTAAAAATTTTCCACTGGAATAAAACTTGCAAAGCTTATATTTTATAACAAAATATTATTTCAGATGCACTTGTGCAAATGGAAAAAGCTATGAAACGTGATAATATTGAAACCAACGACAGACAACTTGCTTGTGCTCATATTCAATCTGCAGAAGGCCAAGATTACTTAAAAGCGATGGCAGCTGCTGCCAATTTTGCATGGGTTAACAGGAGTTCTATGACATTTCTTAGCCGACAAGTATATTTAAAAAAAAATATATATATATAAACAATAATTAATAAAAATATGAAATAATATATAACTTTTTAACAGGCATTTGCAAAACAATTCAATTCGTCCCCCGATGACTTAGATATGCATGTTATTTACGATGTGTCTCATAATATTGCCAAAATAGAAGAACACATTGTTGAGGGAAAACAAAAAACACTTTTAGTTCATAGAAAAGTAAGTGTTTATGAGATATGTATGTATATTACATCTAAATAATAGTTTAATTTTTATACTAATGTAAACATTTTTGCTTGAAGGGATCAACAAGAGCTTTTCCACCACATCATCCTTTGATACCTGTAGATTATCAGTTAACAGGTCAACCAGTTTTAATTGGTGGTACAATGGGTACATGCAGTTATGTTCTAACTGGTACAGAACAGGGTATGAAAGAAACATTTGGATCAACATGTCATGGTGCTGTAAGTATAAATTATATCAATTTTATATGTATTTATGCTAATTTAATTTTAATTCTGCTCAAATAATTTTATATAAATAGTATGAGTTTATATAAGATAGAAAATTTTAATCCATTAAAAAATCCATTGAAATTAAATCTATTAATTAATGAAAATTTTAATAAAATTTTGATAATATCTCGATGAAATTAACGTTTTATTAAATTTGATGAAATATGAATGAATAAACAATGAAATTATACTTTGTTTAAAAGATTATCTTCTGCATTTGTAGAAAAACAAATATTTTAATAAAAATTTAATAAAAATTAGTAATACTATTTAATAAAAAAGTAAAATAAAATTATCATTGTAATGAATTTTTTATCAAATTGTAACCAAAAATCACAGATATTTTGTATTGACAAATTAACAATATTTTGAAATTATACTAAAATTTTAATAGAATTATAACGAAAAATTGCAGATAGTTTATAATAACGAATTGATTTTATTTTATTAAAATTAAGTAATTTTTTTATAAAACTTCGATGAAATTATTGGTCTAAATGTTGCAAAATGAATATAAAATTCAACAAAATCTTATTAAAATGTTTCTAGAAAAGTAGTAATGGTAATAAAGCCTCCTATATAATTTGTATATATACAGGGTCGTGCTCTTTCAAGAGCGAAGTCACGTAGAAACTTGGATTATACGCAAGTTTTAGAAAAATTAGAAGAATTAGGCATATCTATTCGAGTTGCTTCACCGAAATTGGTTATGGAAGAAGCACCAGAATCTTATAAAAATGTAACGGATGTCGTTAATACTTGTCACGTAGCTGGAATTTCCAAGAAGTGCATTAAACTACGACCAATTGCAGTTATTAAAGGATAATCTTTACAACAAATATTTTGTCTCTTTTTTTACAATGTGTACGCATTTATTTCACATTAAAATTGAAATATTGGGCAATAAATCTCAAATCATGTTTAAAACTATATATTAGAGGTTTACAATATCCAATACATAATTGCTGCTTTCCATTTACACGAAAACTCGGATAATTCTCACTTGTGACGTCATAACTCAGTTGAATGCGCGTTCCTTTTGCATTCTCACAAGTGAGATTGAATTGAGTTTATACCCACAATCAGCGATTTCAAAACCTTGTGCTTTACTGAGTCTCGCGTACTCACATTAAAGTACTGAGTATATTCTCACTTGCACGTTTCTTTTAACCACTAAGTAATGACGTCACTATGTGAGTATAAAATACTCACATTACTGTGACTCAGTCTCACTTTCAGATAAATGGAAAGCAGTAATTATATGTTTGTAAAATCGAATTTGTAAGGTTGAATCGAATTAAATCAAATATTTAATAACATGTGTGAAATCGAATTGAATTGAACCTGATATGTTCACATAAAATTGAATTGAATCTCTTTGATTTTAAATACGAATCAAATTTTCTGATTTACATTAATGTTTAAATTAATTTACATTAATTTAAACATAATAAAGTATTTTCAATAATGTTGCAGATCTTTTTTAATAAAAAATTAATCGCGATAAAATAATTATCATAAATAATGTGCTAAATAAAATAATTACTATAATAACTATTATAGAGAGTAACTATAAA
The DNA here is from genome assembly GCF_013373865.1 of Monomorium pharaonis. Lineage (NCBI taxonomy): Eukaryota > Metazoa > Arthropoda > Insecta > Hymenoptera > Formicidae > Monomorium > Monomorium pharaonis. The sequence continues at coordinate 24,039,469 of NC_050468.1, read as the reverse complement.
AATATTATACTGTAGTATATAAATTACAATGTTACTATCATAGCAATATTTTAAAGTATTATTACAGAAAATATCATAAAGCAATTTTTGTTCTAATTTATCTCTGTAAAATCATAATACAAATCTATGAAATAAATTTACAAAACTGTTATTTAAAAAAATTATATATCGGTACAAAAATTTTTAAAAGTTTACAAGATTTAAAAATAATTGAAAAATTTTGGAAATCGACAGTTAAGCACGAGAATTGATGTATACAGACAAAATTAATTGCTTGAGAGATATAAATAAAAGAATTAAAATAGGCAATTAATTCGAAATCAAATCATCAATGATTCGAAATTCTCGAACTATTCGAATTTGAACTATTAATTGTGTAACGTATACTACATTTTTTACAAATTAGATAAAATATTTTTCATGATATGAAATTATACAAATATTAATATAAGATTAGTTTTCTTATTTAATATAATAAGATAATCTTTATGTGTAAGTTGTAAAATATGTATCTAAAGATATTATTAAGAGACATTTTATACATGTATTATAAACACAAAAAGTTACTAAGATAAATTTATTAATTACAAAATTATATTATGTATGTCAATATATTACATGTAATGAAAGAAGGGAAAAAGGAATAAAGAATAACAAAATTTTTAAAAATAGTTCGTTAGCGTTTTATTAGATAAAATGTACAATTACCTATTTTCGCAATAAGAAAGCTATATTAACTAATTCGTTGACTTTACACAGGAATTAAATTCGCAGCATTATATTTAACAAATCCTCCACTGACTAGAGAAAATAATACAAGATATACAAAGAAAAGATAGTCCCGTGTTTTTGCTCGCAAGTAGATAATGGAAGCAAACCATCACCATAAATAGTGTGTGTGTGTGTGTATATATATATATATATATATATATATATATATATATATATATATATATATATATATATCATGACTTGTAGTGTGTAACAGTGACTTATTGTTTGAACACTTGAAGAGAATACAAAAAGACGAAGTGATAGTCACTGGAGGAGTTGTGTACAGAAATACAAAACCGACCAATAGGACGAATGGTCTGAGATGCATTCCACAAAAATTATAAAAATTTATGTTATTTATAAAATATTACTCTAAGGGACTTATGATAGGTGATAGTCAGGAGAAGGTTCAGCTACAGATTCAGTAGTGAACAAAGGATTTGGGAACTCTGGTGGGTGTGGCAGTGGTCCAGCAGTCTTTGGCTGACGTCGATACGCCATAAGCCAGCATGACACAGCAATAGCTACAGCAACCAGTGCCAAAAGTGCTGTAATTATCAATGCTATGATAAAGCCGACCATAGAAACACAGATATCTTCCATTCTTTGTGCTGAAGGAGCTGAAATGTATCGCAAAAAAATTATTTCTTTTATTCTAATAAACGTGAAAATTACTATTTCTTTATGCATATATTATATCTCACCTTCAGCTGGATCTGCTGTATACCTCTCTTCTCTCCTTTCCAGAGTGAATATTAAGTTCGATTGAATAGTTATCTCTTCGCGAAGTTGACCTTCATATCCATCAGATATACTTAGAGATGTGTCGTTAATATCGGAATCAACGTCTCTGCGACGACGGCCAAAGGCATTGTAACCACGACAGTTTACCTGTTGATAGAAGAAAATTTTGTTATTATCGAAGTTAACATTTCAGTTCACAAGTATAAAATAATTGCTATTATGTATCGCAAACAAGTACTTACAGGTTGACAGCGTCCAAAGCATACACGTATATTGCACTGGAATCTTATATTGTCACTGCTGGGGAATTTAAATGCATTAAAACTAGCCATTAAGGACTGAGTCTCGGGATTCTGCTCCCATTCTCCGAATATCGTGGGATCTGTCGCGCAGCCATTTTCATCTGTCACGATATACTCGTTCTCCAAATTATCTTCCATAGTTTTAGCAACACAATTTCGTGCGAATCCACCATAAATAGCTGCAATATATTACCATTTATTCTTGTATCTTACAACAAAAGTAGTGTTGCGAAATAGTAATTAAAAGTGCACACAAAGTGTTGTTAAAAATAAAATTTAATGCTTACTTGATGGTTGAACTTCAACTTGGAGCATTAGATAATCTCCGATTTCGGCAGAGTTAATTTCATTTCCATTTTGTGCAACTATTTTCATTACGCATATAGGTGGTGGACCAGTATTAGCAATAGTTCCGGCAGTCGTCAACATTGAGACATTAAAGCCAAGGGTAACATTTTGTTCTCCTGTCTGATATATACATTTAATATGGTAAGCCTGTGCCTTGTAGGTCATCAATTTCGGATGTTTCTGTATAACAAGCACGAAGCTAGCTTGTCCCTGAGAAACATATCAAAATAATATTAATATCTTTCGGTTTGCGCAGTAAACCATTAATTGTATTATATCATTCAACTAACGTTCACATGTATAAGTCCGCAATTTCCAAATGCAACTTTGAATGTCTCTGTTTTGTGATTAGTTTCGGCAGGTATAGAGACAACTCGTCTACACTGTTCATCTTTGCTGCGCCCTTTAACATATAAGACTCCGTCGAAATCTTGATCTTGCAAATGTATTACAACCTGTACTCCGTCCGACAGGCAGCTTACGTCCATTTCCGGTCTAGGAAAATCTGTTCGACCATCCTTTCTATCGTCTGTAAAATGAAAAAGATATGCATTAATTTTTTTTTCCCAAATAAACGTTGCTTTATACCTTGTCATTATATTTGACATATTTTATATATTTTTTTTATTATGTATATCTGTTTTTTCAACAAGAATTTTTGATATCGCATCTTCAAAATAATAAATAACGAACAACATTTAAACAATAAAAGCGATAATTTATTTTTAAAATGTTATTTTAAATAACATTTTTTAATAATATTGATAAATATTAATAAATGTTGATTTGGAAAGTTTTTTAAAATTGTTCATAATGATACTTCAAGGCTTCTTCAGTTATATGTATAAATATATATATAAATTTTTTTATAAAGTATATAGTTTATCTTTTTGATCAAGAACTGCTGTTACATATAACCTTTTCTTCACTTTTTAAGCTGGAAAATCTTGTTGAAGATGCAGTTTGATTTTAAAAAACGATAAGGTATATGAAGTATTCAAAAGTTTATATAAAATTTATAAATGTTTACTAATTATATCGATACCAAATTATTTTTGCGCTTATTTTCATAAATTGTCAACGTACAGCATTGAGTGTATGGATTGCCCAAATAACCATTGACGCAGATGCAGATAGCTTGGTGTCTGGTAGCATTGCAAAGCGCGTGCACACCACATTGCTGCTTTTTACAAGGATCCTGGCAAGTATGCGTGACCTTATCACAATACCTGTCGTCAGCGCAGTCGTCATTACGTCTACACTCGATTATATCAACTGAAATGAATCAACGATAGATTAGCGAGAATGTGGGAAAAAATGTCTCTTGATCGATATGCAAAATTAAAACTTGGCTTACTCTGTCTGCAATATCCATGGGCATCTATTCCGTATCCGTATCGCGTCGGGCATACGCAGCGACCGTATTCGTCTATGCTAAAACCTTTTTCTAAGTCGCACACGCAGTAACCTTCCTCATTTACTATCATATTAGACTGGCAAGGAATACAGACGTCGTTCGCGTCCTTGCCGAATCCAATCGGGCAAACGCAATTGCCGTATTCATCGCGAATCTGTCCTTTTCCGACCGGGCACGCTTCCGCTGGAACCAGATCGCAACGGACAATCGCGTTTCCACGATATCCTGGGAGACATTCGCATATCATGGTTCTGATCGGGCTAGTGTCCAAGACTTTGCACTCGGCATTAATTCCACATGGTGCAATTTTAGTACATGGATTGATACATTGTCCATTGAAGCACGCGGTCTGAGACGGGCACTCATTATCCGCTTTGCACTTTTCTTTAACTGCAAACGAATCGTGAAAAATTAAAATTCAAAAATTAATTTTACATTAATTTTAGTAAGAATAAAATGGATTTTTGTTTACCCTTGGTACATCCTGATTTAATGTCGCCAACGTATCCAGGTGGGCACGCGCATTCCACGACATGATTGTAAACATTGCATTCCATATTGTCAGTACATGGGTTTTGAACACAAGGATTTTCACAACGGTTGTTAATGCAGGCTTTATTGGTAGGACAGTCTGAGTTGGTTCTGCACCCTAACAGGACACAAGAGACCCGAGGATTACCACCGAAACCAGGTAGACACTCGCAAATAGCCTTGTGATTGATGCCATGGCATACGGCGTTCTTGCCGCAAGAGACCAAAGACGGCGAGCACGCCGGCACGCAATGACGGTGGACACATGTATGCGAACCACTACAATCGCCGTCAGATCTGCATCCTGCAACTAAATATCAAAATGCAACATTATTACACAAAATCGATATATAATTGTCATAATGTATAAGTTAACGGAACCAGAAAGTAATATCGTTTTCACAAATAATGTAAATTGTTTTTTCTAAGCAAAAATTTACCTCTTGTACAAAGAATATTCGGATTTCCGTCATATCCCAGCGTACACGAGCATATCGGTTTGTGATTGATAACATTGCAAACTGCGTTAGGCCCGCACGCGCACGGGTCCCTGCAGATCGCGTTCACGCAGGACCGTTCCGGGGAACAATCGTCATCCTTGGTGCACTCGATTTTGAGGATCGGTTTCGTAGCTCGGCAAGTACCGCTACCGCTGCTGACGTATCCGCTAGGGCACACGCATACCATGGTGCGTATCGGATGCGTCGGCAGGACCCGACACTCAGATGGCTCGGTGCACGGTTGTATAATCGGACATGGAATCTGACATTTGTTGCTCAGACAAGCGAGTGAGTCCGGACATTCACTGTCCTCTCTACACTCGGGCCTAACTTCCGGTTGGCAGTTGATATATGGATTTCCAGTAAAACCTGATGGGCAGCGGCATATTGGCAGATGGTTCAGAACTCTGCATTCCGCACGAGGTGAGCAGGGATTGTCATGGATGCAAGGATCGATGCACTGCATGTTGATACACGAGTGATCGCCCGGACAATCACCATTACTGTAGCAGCCGATCACGCGGCAGCGATCCAGAGGATTGCCGTGATAACCTTTACGACAGCGGCAATCGGCCACGTGATTGTTAGGGAAACACTCGGCATTGGTACCGCACGGGTCTGCGACTAGACAGGGATTTACGCAGTTGTTATTCTCGCAAGTCTTGTCGAGAGTGCACTGACTATTATGCCGGCACTCAACGGAATGACAGGCGATCTCAGGATTGCCCTGATAGCCCTGCTCGCACGAGCAGATAGGTTTGTGATTCCTCACATAACAAGCGGCATTTGTACCACAGTTACAAGGATTGCGGCATTGCCTATTGATACATGCATCACGATCGCTGCAATCGTCGTTCGTGGTGCACGTTCCAACGACCGTCAGTTGTACTACAAAATAGAAATAATTTATGGATTATTTCACATATTTATATTAAAAAGTATTGTTTATAAAATATTAAGTATTTGGCTGCGCTTACTTGGCCTGCATACACCGTCGACATCAGTAATCCAACCTTCTGGGCATGTGCAAATCATGGTCCTTACAGGTACCGTGTTGAGAACGTCGCAACGAGCGTTCTCCAGACATGGCTTGATGACTGGGCAAGGATCAATGCATTTCTCCCGAATGCACACCAACTTGTCCGAACAATCGATGTCAATTCTACATTCCGGCTGTTCGATTTCCTCCACGGTATGCCGTTCACAGTAAGAGAATGGATTTCCTAGAGGAATATTTTCGGGACAACGGCAAGACGCAACATGATCCTGGACGTAGCAAACCGCATTCTGCGCACAGAGCGAATTCTGGGCACATGGATTTATGCAACGACCATCGCTGCAGGCCAGATTGTAGGGACAATCGTGGTCAGTATTACATTCGACTCTTTCGCAATGAACTTGTGGATTACCAAAGTAACCCGAACCGCAACGACAAGCTGACCTATGATTCTTGCCATAACATTCTGCGTTGATAGCACATTTATTGTCCAAGATACAAGGGTTCACGCATTGGCCGTTGTAGCAGGTCGCTGCGTAATCACACTCGCTATCAGATTCACAATCAACTGAAATACACAATTACTATTTAGAGATGCATTAAAAATGAAGAAATTATGATAATCCTAATAGAAAAATTGATTGAAAATTTGATGAAATAAAAAAGTTTCAATGAACTTAATCAAACGTTTCATTAAATTTTATAAAATAGCAATAAAATTTTAATTGTTTCACTAAAAATATTATTTTTTACATTTAATAAAAAACAGATAACACTTTGATAAGAATTCAAATTGAATTAAATTTTAATAAAACATTACTAATACCATTTAATAAAATAATTTAAAAATTTGATTAAAATTGTAACAATTTTTTGATGAAATTGCAATGAAAAAGTGCAAAATCCCATAATAACAAATTAATATTTTATTGATGCTTTATTAATTTTTAAATAAATTTTTGATAACATTACTGATAAACATTGTTCCAAAATAAACATAAAATTCAACAAAACATCAATCAAAATGTCATTTAAATTTACTTCATTAAATTTTTCCATCAAGAAATGATTAAAATAAATTACAAATGTAATTACATGTTACTTACGTTTGAAGCATCCTAATTGAGGGTTTCCAGAATAGCTCGGGAGACACACACAAGAAGGATAATGATTTACGACATTACATTTGGCGTTGGGTCCGCAATTGCATGGATTAATGCACGCGTTGTTAACGCACGCATAGTTTCCTGCGCATTCGCTGTTCGATACACACTCAGGGGTGATTTCAGCTACGATTGAAAATAATGTTACATAAGAAACGCCTATACATAAAATTTCTCAGAAATATAATCTTTTTCCCGTATTCAGAACTTATAACAAATTAGCGCGCTATTACATCTATTTTTATCATAGTCATTAAATATAAAACAGAAAAATATAATATGAAATGCGATAATCATATAAACGTATTCTGGATATAAGTCTTTAATCATAACGATCCTTACGTGGTATACATTTGGTCGTAGGCTCGCCGATGTAGCCAATCGGACACTTGCAGATCGGATTATGATTGTCAACATGGCATAAAGAGTTCTTGCCGCAAGGATCGCTAGCAATACACGGATTTACACAGAGCGAATTTATGCATTGCTTATCGCGTGCACATTCGCTGTTCGCGTAACATTCAGGTCGAGGTCCTGGCAATGGAGCGACTAGAACTGGAACAAATTATAAACAAATTATACAATTAATGTGATATATACATTCTAAAACAGAAAAAAGATCAAAATAAAACACCAAAAATCAATAATATTGCAAAAAACGCTTTTGATTTGAATTTTCACATTTACCTCTTATGCATTCTATGTAAGCGTTGCCGGTGAAATCTTGAGAACAGAAGCAGATACCAGTGTGAGACGTGGATTTACATTGCGCATTAAAACCACACTGAATTGTTAAACAGGCATCCACGCATTTTCCATCCAAACACGTCTCGTGATTGGCACAATCTTGATCCAGATGACATTGTACATCGCTCAACACTATAACGCATATATAGAAAGTTAAAAAGAAATTAAGGGGGTCATTTCCTATAATTAATCAAAAAAATCGAATTTCCAATTTTTACATAAAAAACCGAGTTCTACGAAGAAGCAGAAAGCTTGTTGTGTGGCGCTGGAATAGCAGATTAGCCTTTGTCACTGATAAATAAAAAAAACTACATTTTTCTATTACTTTTAACTTTAAATGCGTTTTTCTCAAAACAGCATTTTTTTAACTGGCGTGCAGAATTGCTCAAAAACTAATCGATCAATCAACTGATTTTTTGCATGAATTTACTTTATAATATTCTCTTTTAAATGAATGTAAAAGTTTTACAAAAAAATTTAATTTTACATATTTTTTTAAACAAATAAGGCAAAAATGTTTAGCAAAAACAAATTGAAACAAATTTTTTTTACTGTCGCGTTTTTGTTAATATTCATTTTTTAATTTTCTTTAAATTCATCTAGAAACTATGGTCATGAGAGAAGACAAAAAAACTTTTAATTATTTGATTCAGACCACTTTGCGGGACGCTAGGCTGCACGCCGTTTTGAACAAATAAAAAAAGTATTCTATAGTATATATTAGTATGTGTGTATATATATATATATATATATCGATTATTTTATAACAAAAATATTTTTTAATAATATAAATGTCGAATAATAATACTGTATAGTTTCAAAACATTTAGTGTAATACTTTTATTTTAAAAAATTCCTAAAAAATTGCTTTTTTTGACCGTTTATAGGGAATGACCTTAAATAACATACAAAATACATATACCAATACAGTTTCTAAGATTAACACATACCAATCTGTTTGCATTGGCCGTCAACGTCGGTGATTGTGTTCGGCGGACACAAGCAGATCATTGTACGAAGCGGTACTGTGTTTAAGACTTTGCACTCCTGTTCACTGGTGCACATACCGGCGGACACGCACGGGTCTTGACATTTGTTATTAATACAAGCGAGATTCAATGGGCATTCGCTATCCTGCGTGCATTCCGGTTCAATAGAAGGTTCACCTAAAAATCATACAAATGTATTACACAGGATATATTAAAACTATTCATTGCTATTGTTTTTGTCAACCAATTAATTAAAAGCACAATTCTTCTTCAATAAAATTAACAATAAAATAATAATTTGAGAATTAACTTACCAATGCATGTTATATACGGATTTCCGGTAGTACCCGGAGGACACGTGCACTTCGGTTGATGATCACGTGCAACACAAATCGCATTCTCACCACAGGCATCATCATCACAAACCCGCCTGCAAACTCTATTCAATCTATCGCAAGCCTCATCATCGGCACAATCTTCATTGTAATGGCAGATCGCAGATATGCACGCTACGCGTGGATCGCCTTGAGTACCTTGCGGGCAGATGCATTGAGCTCTGTGAGACACCACTCTGCATTCCGCGCCCCGACCGCACACAATATCGCCAATGAGACACGGAGTGACGCAATTGTCATTTTGACAGGTCTTGTCATAAGGACAGTCATTGTCTGTCTTACATTCCGCTAAAAAAAAGAGAATGAATAAATGCAATGTATACAAAGAAATGAAAAGAGATTAGAAAGATTAGGAACAGATGAGATGTTTTATTTTTAATTTGTTTTCAATTTTATCATTATATCATTATAAGATTATTAAATTACAAATGTCAATGTTATTTTTGTTATTTAAAAACCGCAGAAAATTATTAGCTTAATTATATTAGAATTTATTATATTAGCTTAATTATATTAGAATTTATATATATATTTTATCTGTAAAAAATAACACAAAAATTTTTCGAATTTTGTTTTAGGATTGTATTTTAAATTATACATTGGCCTTCAGAAAATAAATTAAAATCAAATAAATAAATAAAACAAGAAAATATAAAACCAAAAAATAAATACAAACAAAACAAAATAAATAATTTTTAGAAATATAACATAATATCAAAATTAATAGTTATATTGGTTCTAGAGAAGTAAAAACAATCCATTTGTAATTAGTTCTAAATCACTTAACTTTTGTTTAATATTACTGCAAATAATTAATTTTTAAATACGCAATTTCTTTCTTTCTCTCTTCTAAACATTTCATATTTTCTATTTGTGTCATTTTTCTTGTGAAAACTAGATAAACGATTTCCTTTTTTATAAAGATAATATAATTTTAAAAAATTAGAAATTTGTAAGAGACTTACGTCTAAAGCATTGAAGTTGAGGATCACCAGCTAAACCATGTTGACAGTGGCAAGAAGGATGATGATTGATCGTGATACATTCCGCATTTAGGCCACAGCGATTACTGGAGCACGGATCTTGGCACAATTGATTTATGCACGCTTTATTAGACGGGCACTCAGTGTTTGTTCTACATTCCGGAAGAACTACATCTTCTGTGGATGCAAAAAACAGAAATGTGAAAGACTCACGATCACTTATAATAAGAAATAAAAAAGAAATAGAAACGATACAATACCTTCATAACAATTTATGAATGGATCACCAGCATATCCGTGAGGACACTGACATGTACGGCGATGATTTTCAATCTGACACTTTGCGTTTGGTGCACATGGATTAACAGTGCACGGATTGATGCATCGATGGTTTAGACAAGCCATGTCTGATATACATTGCGAATCACTCTCGCATATTGCAGCAACTTGTTTGTCCACTACAAATGTATAAATCATTCACAATTTAATTAACTTTTTTTTTCGTATATAGTTAACTAAATCAATTTCATTAAAAAATGTTTTCTATTCTTTTAAAGAAAAAAAAATTATATTTAGGTACTCGTTTTCCAATATTAATTTATATAACTATTTGGATTAAAAGTTTACCTGGCACGCAAGCAACGGTGGCATCACCGGCAAAGTTCGGCAGGCATTCACAAATCATTGTTCTCATCGGTAAAGTATCTACAACGCTACATTTAGCACTAACAATGCATGGTTTCGTTTCTGCGCATGGATCTTTACAAATACCACTGAAACATGCCAATTTGCTGGGACAATCGGCGTCGACTTGACATTCAGTCTCTGGTTCTAACATATCTAGAATGTCAATAAATATCATATTAGTTTAATTACCAAGTCGTAATTAATTCTTAGTCATTTTGACAATTTTTTCAGCAATGTAAATCATCTCTTGTTAAATATGTCTTCTCAACTTCGTTAACAATATAACGCTATCTATATAATGTTTCTCATTTTGTAGAATAAATATTCCTCCATAATTTTATATACTTTTATACATATACTTCATACTTTTTTTTATAAATCTCATATTAAAACGAATTCTTACCCATAAGACACGAAGTGTAAGGATTACCCACATAACCAGGCGGACATTTGCATACTGGTCGATGATTGACGACATTGCACAATGCCGGTGGTGGACAGTTACAAGGATTGACGCATCTCAAGTTGCGGCAGGCCAAAGATGAAGCGCAGTCGTTGTCACTAGTACATTCGGGCCTTTCGCATATTTCATAAGGATTACCGGTATATCCGTCAGGACAATAACATCGAGTCTTATGGTATCCATCAGCAGTACACAATGCGTTAATACCGCACTGTGTAACCAGGCAGGTATCAATGCACTCATTGTTAATACAAGATTGAATCAATGAGCATTCGTTATCGCTACGACAACCGACTGTAAAGAAAAATAAATTGATAATAAGTTGATGTTATATAATTACGGAAAAAGATAACGCAATAAAATATATTTTTAACATACGTTGATGACAATATTGCTGAGGATATCCGGTATAGCCATCATGGCAAACACATATAGCTCTGTGCATTTGTACATGGCAGCGACTGTTAAGACCACAGGAATCTAGAGTACACGGATCAATACACTTTTGATTGAAGCAAGTCTTATCGTTTGAACACTCGGAATTTTGTATGCATTCTGGAATTGGTTCTGCAAAGAAAATAATATTATAATTAAAAGAAAAATTTTATCATTATACAAAAAATAAAAACCAAAGCTCTTAATAAATTCTTTACTTAAAAATTATTTCCGATATATTAACATTTTGATATAATTACATAATTGTTTAGATATTAATCAATACTTTGTTAATTAGATCATATAACTCAAATATTTGTAAAATAACACAATGTATACATATTTGAAATAAAATAATAATAAAACATAAAATTCTTTTTCAAATTATTTTTTTAAATGAATTTTAATAACATTGATTTTAATTGATTTTAATTCTGTTTTGAATTTTCCAAAAATTTATTTCTAAAAATATATTAAAAAACGTCAGTATATTCTCCACATATAAATATTACCTTCAAGGGCTGGAATTGTGCATTGCACTCGCGCATTGCCTGTAAATCCAACCGGACAAGAACAGATAGGTTTGTGATTAACAGTCTGACAGATAGAATTAATGCCGCACGCGCTGATACAGGGATCTCTGCATTTCTGCGAGAAACAGGCTTTGTCACGCGGACAGTCCGAATTGATAACACACTCGGGATAGATACAAATTGCAACACCATTTCTCACTCTGCACTCGCCGTTATAATTGCAAGGCGATGGACTGCAAGGATTAGTTTCTAAAACAAAATCGTATGTTTCAGAAAAAAACAGAGAAAACAATTAAAATATAATGTTACAATACATTTTACACCAGATCTAATTTTTTTTATATTTACCAATCTTTGTATAACATTCCTCAAAGGGATTGCCAATTAGCGGAGATGGGCAACTGCAAAGTGGACTGTGATTGATTGTCTTACACACCGCCTTGCTGCCACATACATTCTGAGAACAGGGATCTTTGCATTTACTCTGTATGCAAGCTTTATCACCCGGACAATCTGAGCTGAGAACGCATTCTGGATGACAACCAGTTACACTCGTTGGGACGCCTTGCAATCCAGGCAAACATTTGCAAATTGCTGTATTACCAATTTTTTCACAGACGGTATTCGGACCACATGGTGATAAATGGCATGGATCAGTTTCCTTAGTATCTGAATACAAATAAAATCACAACAATTAATAATCATAACATCTGTTAATAACAAAAGGAAAAAAAAGAAAATTTAAGAGATGTAGCTTCGTTTAACTTATATTCGAAATCTTTCTTTGATTCAATTTTAGAAATAGAATAAATAATTAGAAACGTAATTAGAGATATAAGTAAAAAAATCACCTTCTACTGGCACTTGGCAGAGTGTAAAAGCATCTCCGATGGTCGGCAATGGACAAGAACAAATGGGTACGTGATTGGATACGGTACAAATTGCACCAACGCCGCAAGTACCAGGACAAGGATCTTGACATCTCGTCTTTATGCACGCTTGCGATTTCGAGCAGTCGGTATTCACGAGACATTCGGGCTGACAACCTTGGTATGGATTGCCTCTGTAATTTGGCATACACTCGCAAATAGCCGTATCAAATCTCTCGTGGCAATATGCATTTATTCCACACGGTGAAGAGCTACAAGGTCTAGATGATATTGGCGGTGCTGGAGTCGCTAAAATAACAACAGAAAACACACAATTAATTATATAGTCAAAAAAAGTTCTTAAAATTCTTGCATGCAACATATATTATAATTACAATGTACATTATAATATAAATTAACGTTTTTAGAAATGTAGAAATATTTGCACATAAGAATAAAAGTAAACAAATGTACAAGTCTGTTGCATGCATCATACATGTTTTCTAGACATGTAAAGGTGCAACATATATATATATATATATTACACATATTCAAAAGATATTTTATGAATATCGGTATATATAATAGTTGAGTATAGTATTTGAAAAATGATACAAGATCAATATGTGACAAAGAAACTGACACGTGCAGTTCTTTTAAATACATTAAGTACGTGCAATAATGATATTTACAAGATCTAGAGATCGAGAAATCAAGTTTTAAAGATCGAAAATGTTGCAAATTGATACAAGATACCGAAGTAATATCCATTGGATCAGTTGATGGGTAAAAGATAGCGGGGATTTTCTTACATATTATTTCAGAGCAAACTGTGAATGGGTCTCCAGTGTATGATTCGGGACAGGTGCATCGGGCTTGGTGCAAAATGACTTGGCACAGTGCATTGAATCCGCACAGTCCAACGCACGGGTCGATACATTTCTGCTTAATGCATGCTTGATTGGTGGGACATTCGCTGTTTACATGGCATTCGGGTCTACAATTAGGTGCAGATCCTATGAAGGTGGGCAAACAGGAGCAAGAGGGTGTATTATCGGCGGATACCGCGCACTGTGAGTTCAATCCACACGGTGAAGGGTAACATGGGTTCCTGGTAGGTTCTACGTCCGGTGTTGCTGGCGATGAAAAAAAGAAATTCATTATTCGTTTCAAAATCCAAGAAAAAATATCTCAAACACAACAACACAAACACAGTTGAAAAGCCATCAAGGGGACATCTAAAAGACGTCTCTTACGAATCAAGATGTCATTTGAGATGTCTCACGAAATGTCTCTTGGATATTTGTGTTGGTGCACCCTGGAGCGGTTACTTACTTATAGGGAAACAGTTGACGAAGGGGTCACCGGAATGTTGAGCGGGACACCTGCAAATTGGATTATGATTTCGCACGACACATAACGCATTTTGGCCACAAACATTTTCACAGGGATTGCGGCATCTCATATTCACGCAAGCTTTGTTTTGCTCGCAATCGGTGCTAACAAGACATTCGGGCCTGCAGCTTGGCGGGATTCCGAAGTAACCAGGTAGACAAGAACAGGAGGCTTGCTCGCCGAATTGACGGCAAATACTGTTAGGTCCGCAAGGGGAGGGCTCGCAGGGTCTGGCACGTGCTATCGAGACGTAAGATTGTAAAATTAGTATTTTCAATTATTTATCAAAAATTGTTTTTTTTTCTGAATGACAGGGCTTTCTCGGTAAATAAACAAAAGGTAGGAAGACTCACGTTGCACACGTTTACAGAGGGTAAATGGATCGCCTTCGTAATCCTTGACACAGCTACAAGTGGATATGTGATTGATGACCGCACATTCCGCATACTGGCCACAAATTCCGACACAGGGATCTACGCATTTGTTATTCGCGCAAGCTTTATCAAGGGAACAATCGGAATTCTGCACGCACTCCGGTCGACATTCCCGATACGGATCGCCACGATATTCAGGTGTGCAACTGCAGATTCCATTACGACACTCAGCATTAAGCCCGCATGGCGATGGATTACATGGATCTGATGTTACTGTGGGAATCTCTGTATCGAAAGATACAAGTGTGATTGCGTTGTACTATTATTTTATATAAAAAAAAAATAATACACATATGTGAGCAATATTCTTACGCATGGGAGTTAGATAACAATTGTTGAAGGGATCGCCCGTGTATTCATTAGGACACGTGCAAGCCGGAGTATGATTGATTACAGTGCACAAGGCGTTAAAGCCACAGGATCCAGGACAAGGGTCTCTGCATTTTTCTCTGATGCAAGCTTTATCGCTGGTGCAATCAGAGTTAATTGAACATTCGGCGCGACAGTAAGGTGGTGAGCCAATGTAATTGGACATGCACGTGCAAGACGGATATCCTCCTTTGTCTTGACACACGGAGAACGGCCCACAGGGTGATGGGACGCAAGGATTTACTTGTAGCGGTGACGTGGGCATTACTGAAAAAAAATTAAATAACAATTTCTATACGCAAGTGACGCTTTTAGCGATACAATGTTTTCGCAACAAATTTCTTCCGGAACTTACACGGCATGTCGAAACACTTGACGAAAGGATCTCCGTTCTGACCGAGTCCACAACTGCAGAACGGACTGTGAGATAGAGCGTCACACTTGGCATTAATGCCGCATACACCTGGACATGGATCGACGCATTTCTGATTGACACACGCGCGATTCATAGGGCATTCTGTACTAACGACACATTCAGGTCTGCAATCGGGAGGAGTTCCTTGATAATTGGGTAGGCATGAACAGCTGGCTTTTCCATTTACATTGAGACATTGACTATTCAGACCACATGGTGACGGCTGACAAGGGTCGCCTATAGGCACTGGGGCTATCATGGTAAGAGTAAAAGATGAGATCACGTCGTGTTTCCATAAATAACTAATAATAACGGACATTAGAGTTTCCACTTACGGGTTTCTTGTACGGGCTCGCAGTATCTGAACGAGTCTCCTGTGTATCTCGGTTGACAACTACACGCTGGTATATGATTAATAACTTCACAAATGGCATTAATACCACATGTTCCTGGGCAAGGGTCCTGACACTTATTCCTTATGCAAGCTCGATTAGATGTACAGTCAGAATTGATTACGCACTCAGGTCTACAACCTTCATATGGATTTCCATAGAAATCCAGCAAACAAGTACAGAAAGCTGAACCAGAAATTTCGCGACACATAGCGTTCGCACCACATGGCGATGGCTGGCACGGATTGAGTGAAACAAGTGGAGTATCGACTGGAATAGAGGACCATACAATTTGTTCAACAATAATTATCACATAAGTACATTCAACGGAATTAAAAAATAAAATTTAAACGTATTTTACGTGATAATTGGTACATTTTTTTAAACTTACTTGGTCGGGGATTGCATTGAATAAATGGATCACCGGTAAAATCACCGGCGCAAACACACATCGGGGTATGACTGACAGTTCTACATTCCGCATTCCTGCCGCACGATCCTGGGCAAGGATCACGGCACTTTTGATTAATGCAAGCTTGCTGACTAGGGCATTCGCTGTTACTGATACATTCCGGTTTACAATTAGGTGGAGTACCGATAAACTGAGGCAAGCATGAACACAATGGGGCACCATTAAGAACTCGACATATCGCATTCGGGCCACAAGGTGAAGGTTGACAGAGATCTACTGGTGGCTGTGGTTCTTCCGCTGTAATTTACAAGGTGTTTTGTTTCGTTTGATATAATTTAAATTAAGATAATAAGTCTCCAGTTATGCGTATAAAATCCTTACGTTGCCGAACGCATTGAACAAATGGATCTCCCGTATACAAAGGTGGACAGTTGCATATGGGATTATGATTTACGACATTACATTGCGCGGTTAATCCACATGCACCGAGGCACGGATCAATGCATTTCTGGTTGCTGCAAGCTCTGTTGCGAGCGCAATCGGCGCTTATGAGACATTCCGGTCTACAGGACGGTGGAGCACCTCTAAATCCGGTAATACATGTGCAAACCGCTTGGCCATTTGACACGCGACAGTGACTATTCGGACCACACGGAGAGGGATTGCACGGTTGTTCCACAATGGTCGCATCTATTTAATAATTATTATTTCATTCTTATATCGGGGAATATTCTTAAAATAAATGCTTTTGTGTTCCAGAATAATACGAACCTTGAAGAGGTGTACACGAGACAAATGCATTACCGGTCATACTTCTTGGGCAGCTACACATAGGCAAGTGATTAACAACAATGCATTCCGCATTAACGCCGCATGTCCCGATGCATGGATCGCGACACTTATGGAGCATACACGCCTTGTCACGAGAACAATCGGTGTTAATCACACATTCCGGTCGACAACCGGCATACGGGTCTCCAAAATATTCAGGTATGCATATACAAATTCCATTATTACATTGAGCGTTTTGACCGCACGGCGATGGATTACATCGGTCGGAGGGAGGTACTGAAATATACACAGGTCAAATTTCAACGAATTAGCATAATAAGTAATATTGCTACGATAATAATATGATGAAAATTCAAGTGCTTACAAGGCATCTGAGGTAAAACGTTGCAACTAACAAAAGGATCACCGGTATATCCTTCGGGACATACGCAGGATGGTGTATGATTAATCACCGAACAACGCGCCAAGAGGCCACACGATCCTGGACAAGGATCTCTACATTTCTCTCTAATACAAGCTCTGTTAGCAGGACAATCCGAATTTATTGAACACTCGGGTCGGCAATTAGGTGGAACGCCCACGTAATTCTGCATACAACTGCACGCTGGTGCATTACCAATAGCTCTACATAGGGCATTGGGGCCGCAAGGTGAGGGCAAGCACGGGTCCTTCGGATATTGGTCTTCTGGTTTCGGAACTGTGGAAAAGTACAAGTTGTAATAGCATCTTTCATATCAACAAAATTAACATAATTAAGTAAAAAAATTGATAAGGTCAATTGATTAAGTTTAACAAATAAAAAAATTTTATATAATAAAAAATTTTAAAATAATTTTTATAAAATGTTAAAATTTATTAACATTAAGCAATTGATCTCTCTTTTAAAGTTTTATTAAAAAAATATTTTTTCCTGTGCAGAACGTACTTGGTGCTGCGAAACAATAGATGAAAGGATCACCCGTAAAGCCATTCGCGCACGTACAAATGGGGCTGTGGTGTATAACTTTGCATTGAGCATCACGGCCACAAGTGCCGATACATGGATCTACACATTTTTGATTCACACATGCTCGATTTGAGCCACATTCTGAATTTATTAAACATTCCGGTCTACAGTTTGGCGGAGTTCCGATAAACTGAGACAAGCACGAGCAAACGGCTTGACCATTATTATCAGTGCATTGACTATTGGGGCCACAAGGGGAAGGCTTGCATGGTTCACGCTTCTCCTCGGGAACTATAATAATATAATGTTGTATTTATAGTAATTTTCTATTACTTTTCTTGATAAACTACTTAATTTTTCTCTTACGCTCATTTAAATTACTTACTGCTGATAGTCTGATATATGCAATTTATGTACGGATTGCCGGTATAACCAGGAATACAAGTACAAACGGGAATATTGTTGACAACCTGACAATTGGTATTGGTACCGCATGAACCAGGACATGGGTTCTGACACTTTGAACCGATACAAGCTAAGTGCGCACGACAGTCTGATGAAATAATACATTCAGGACGACATCCATCGTAGGGATTTCCAATATACTCGGGCAAGCATGTACAAGAACCAACGCCATTTTGTTCTCTACATATAGCGTTAGTTCCGCAAGGGGATGGTTGGCAAGGTTGTCTTGGTGCCGGTAATTCGCCTAAAAAAAAACATAACTTTATCCTATTCATAACATCGATCTCCATTGATCAAATTTTCAATTAATAAAAATTTACTGATTAAATTCTGTAGCCATCATGTTATTATTTTATATCACTAATAATTAAAGTAAAACATTAAACAAGAATTATAACAATAATAAATAATAACTATTATAACAATAATGATTGTTTTGATAAAAAAATATTCATAAAAGAAGATATGTGGACATCAAGTCTACAAACTTACTGAGGATCATGCATTGAACAAATGGATCGCCTGTGTAACCGACACGACACGTGCATGTGGGAACGTGATTAACGACATAGCAATTGGCCAGAGAATGACAAGATCCAGGACATGGGTCTCTACATTTGCGATTGATACATGCCATTTGGCTGGGGCATTCACTGTTACTAATGCACTCTGGTCTACAATTCGGTGGCGTTCCAATGAACTCTTCCATGCAAGAACACGATGGCGTGTCATTGATGACTTGGCATCGAGAATTAGTGCCGCAAGGTGACGGTTGGCAAGGGTTTATTGGTTTCGGAACATCCTCCGCTTTAAGATAAAAAGATACAAATCGTTACATACTCGACACGAAAGCGCGCCTATAATGGCCTACCATTTATAATTATAGTAATTAGAGAAACCTACGTCGTGGCACGCAACGTATGAACGGATCGCCGGTGAATACAGGAGGACAGGTACAAATTGGATTGTGATTCAATACTTGGCAACGAGCGGATATACCGCACGCGCCAAGGCAAGGATTGCCGCATTTCATATTAATGCAAGCCTCGTTCAATGCGCAATCAGTATTAACTATGCACTCGGGTCGACAAGCTGGTGGATTTCCTATAAATCCAAGTATACACGTACATACTGCTTGATTGTTAAAGCTCTGGCATCGACTATTCGGACCGCAAGGCGACGGACTACATGGATTCTTAACAACAGTTTGATCTGCAAAAGCAATTATTGTCGAAGTTTTTTTTCTTTACAAGACATCTTTAGGTAGATTAAATTTTTGTAATAAATGAGAGAAATCTCTTCAGTTAATAGATAATTATCTCTAGAATGTACATATAGCATAATTTTCAATAAATTTTACCTTGAATAACCAGATAACACGCAACAAACGCATTACCAGACATTCCGTCTGGGCAAGCGCACATTGGAGTGTGATTTATGACTGTGCACTTTGCGTTTTGCCCGCAAACGCCGGTGCATGGATCAAAGCACTTGTTACGAACGCACGCCTTGTCTAATGGACAGTCTGGATTTTGTACGCATTCGGGTCGACACGCTGTGTAAGGATCACCATGATATTCGGGCAGACAAGTGCAAACGCCATCACGACAAATCGCGTTGGCTCCGCACGGAGACGGATTACAAGGATCTTGTGATACAGGTGATGCAGCTGTAAATATCATCGTCCATTTTGAAAGAACATATCTGTTTTTAAAGGGCTTACGATACAGACTTTAATCTTATTAATTCTATTTTAAAACAAAGTATTGTATAAACATAATGTTATTTTATAATAATTGCTACCATAAAAATATCCAGTTTTATAAATTTACTATAATAAATTTATAACCAACAGGTTTTGCCAATACGTAAAAATTTTAAATATTTATACAGGTATCTCTCTATTTAAGTCGTTCCGAAATTCAATCGTAAGTCAAATTGATCGTCAAATCACAAATAGCATTTACATTTCATATAAATAAAATATTATTCATGCAAAATAATTATCTTAAAAACAATAATTATATTATAAATTGCTATTTAGGAAATCAAATTTGTTTTTAAAGATTATAACTCAATATAATATTTGCTATTATAAAACTAATAATTAGCTTAAGCACAGTTTAACTTCAACAAGTGATTAAGAAACAATATTATTTTTCTCAAAATCATAATATCATATTGTATTTAGTAATAAAATTAATAATTAATTAAAATCACACTGGTCAACAAATGCTTATTATAAAATTAATAATCAGTTTTGTTATAATAGTTTATTTTTAGTCAAGTATGTTGATAAGTTCAAAAATTTATAAGTCAAGGTAATCATAAGTAGAGGGATACCTGTAATTTATTTAGAAACTTATTAATGAAAATTTAATCCATGATCCTTCATATCTTTTTCATCGATCATACGGATGATATATTACAAAATAATAAGGGTAAGAGCTTACGAAGAGGTTCCGGGAAGCAGTTGGCAAACGCATCCCCGGTATAACCCTTCGGACAAAGACAAACGGCCATGTGATTAACCACGAGACATTGAGCACCGATACCACAAGAGCCTAGACATGGATCTCTGCATTTCTGTCTTAAACAGGCTCGATTATTGCTGCATTCAGAATCTACGGTACATTCTGGTCGACAATTCGGAGGGCTACCAATGTAATTTTCCAGACATGTGCACGTCGGCACCCCCGCAAAGCCACTATCGCGACAAATGGCAAACGGACCACAGGGGGATGGAACGCATGGATTTTCTGGCATCTGAGGGGTATCTTTGTCTATGTCTGCAAAACGAATAATTTATACTTAATATTATATTATACAAAACGTTTATGTTTTAAGAAACGTACGCTTCAATTCAATTCCAATTAAATCAATTATATGGAGCAAGTATGCAACATCGCATTAAACAAGCAATTTGTATCTTATAGCGTACTTACGCGTTTGGAAGCACGTTACGAAGGGATCGCCGGTAAAACCTTGGTTACAACTGCAAATCGGACTATGATTAATCACCTCACATCTCGCGTTAATACCACAAATTCCGGGGCATGGATCAACGCATTTACGATTCTTGCACGCGCGATTTACGGGACAGTCGGAGCTGACAGTACATTCCGCGCGACAGCTCGGTGGAGTTCCAATAAATGTGGGTAAGCAAGAGCATACTGCTTGACCATTTAATTCACGGCACTGACTATTAAGCCCACAGGGAGAAGGACTGCATGGATTACGTTCTAACGCTAAAAAAGAGATTTTGAGTTCAATTTCATAAATCTTCAAGAATTATTAATAATCGGAAAATAAGTAAAATAATTGTGCACACAACTGTTAAAAGTTATTCATTTATAACATGCACTGAATTGTTTAAAAAAAGTATGCATTGCAATAAATTTTAGATAATTTAAAAATTCTAAAAGTATTATTAATAAAAATTCTAATAAATCGCGAATTAATTGTCAAATCAGATTAAACTTTGTGTTCGTCTCCTAAGAACTTTAATCACTTACTCGTATCTTGTACAAATCTGTTACAAGAAACGAACGGGTTGCCGCTGTATCCAGGTTGGCATGTGCACAATGGCGCATGATTCACTACTTGGCAAATCGCATTATATCCACAGAAACCTGGACAAGGATTCTGACATTTCGATCCGACACACGCTCGGTCCGCGGTGCAATCAGAGTTTATCGTACACTCGGGTCGACAACCTTCGTACGGATTGCCTCTATAATCTGATAAACAAGTGCAAGAACCGACACCATTCGATTCGCGGCATACCGCATTAAAACCGCACGGTGATGGAATACAGGGTGTTGGTTTTACAGTTATAACATCGCCTATAAAGAAATATATCGGATTCATTTTTTATTTCTAAGCAATACCAATTGTTTTCATCATATAATATAATGAGTATCTTAGAGAATCATCAGATGTATATTTTTTCAAATTTAAATAGAGTACTAAAAAATTAATAACAAAACAATAATTGTTATAACAATAACGTGTTTTGAATTACATGATTTTAAATCACAAGTATTAAAAATGTAATAAATGACAATAATGATAAATAAATGATATGTACGACAATATAAAATATAAGTCTAAAATAATAACATGTATAAATATAAGTAACAAACCATAGATAATATATGTACATCTTATTTATTATTTAATTTAAATTAAACTTAATCTTCATTAATTTTTTAGAAACACAAGAATTTAATAAACAATTTAAAAAATTTAATAAATTTTAAAAAATTTTAACAAATTTTAATGAGTTTTAATAAGTTTTAATAAGTTTTAGTAAATTAAATAAATTTCAAAAAAATGGGTCAATTAAGAGAGATTTTCAATAAAATATTTCCATCAGGGACATCATAACATCGACGATTGCAACAGATACATCCTATAATTCTACAAGTCTCTATTAATATTATTAAACGATTATTGCTGAACTTACTTTGCTTAGGATTGCATGATATAAACGGATCTCCTTCAAATCCGGGAATGCAAACGCACATAGGTGTATGACTTATTACTCGGCAATCAGAATTAATACCGCAGGAGCCCGGACATGGATTACGACATTTCTGATTAATACACGCTAGTTGCGTAGGACATTCACTATTGCTAACGCATTCAGGTCTGCAATTTGGTGGATCACCAATAAATTCTGGCAAGCAAGAGCACGAGTATGCGTTGTTCACAACTTCGCATCTACTGTTAAGTCCACATGGGGTTGGAATGCAAGGATTAATGGGCGTTGGAGGTTCTGCCGCTAATAAAAGATTAAAGAATACAATATTTTTTTGATAATTAATGTGTCTAATGCAACTGGTCATAATTGCTTTTAGGTTACTCACGTCTCGGGAAGCACTGAGTAAAAGGATCGCCGGTTAAATCGGAGAGACAAGAACAAATCGGATTGTGATTGACTACGGTACATTGGGCTCTGATGCCGCACGTTCCAGGACAAGGATTTATGCATTTTTGATTGTTACAAGCCATGTTGGTGAGACAGTCTGAACTAATAGTGCATTCGGCTCGGCAATTAGGTGGTGCGTCCAAGTATCCAGGGAGACATGAGCAGACAGCTTGTTCCTTTATTCTTCGGCATTGACTATTTGGTCCACAGGGTGACGGGTTACATGGGTCTTTTGGTATCGTGTCTGTTTAAATGTTGAAAAGAGGTACAATTACAGGAGGGCATAATTGCTATTACTATATCGATCATTTATAACACATTACGAAATTAATCGCTTAAGTACCATCTATCGGGGAGCATTGCACAAATGCGTTGCCAGACATTCTCTGCGCGCAGGTGCAGACTGGTACATGATTTACGATAGAACACAAAGCATTAATTCCGCAAATTCCAAGACCGCACGGATCTTGACATTTATTCTTAATACAAGCCCGATTTCTAGGACAATCCGAATTCAGAATACATTCTGGACGGCATCCGAAATTTGGATCTCCTCGATATTCAGGAAGGCAACTGCATATACCGTTAAAACATTGTGTATTCGCGCCGCAATTTAAGCATGGATTCGCCGGTTGGAGTGTTGTATCTAAGGAATAAAGTTAGTATTTAATTTTTGTGATAAAATTCATTGAATTTAAGTAAGATATTTTTTATATTTTAACTATAACTCTGTGTACAAATTTTTTCAGTATTTTTACAGTATTTTTCTTCAATTCCATTAAGAAATAAGTATCAACGTTTTTATATAAAATTGAAAAAAAATACACAAAAAATTTGTACATAAAAACTGTGCTTAACTTTTATTATACTCTTGCTTATTTTTATTAGTTGTTTCACATAAGAAAGTCCTTATACAATTACATTCATCTTTTTTTATAATTAACTCTCTGTTTATAAATGGTAATGTAAATATTTGTCTAGCTGCCTTACCTTCCTCGGGAATTGGTCTACATATTACAAATGGATCACCAGTAAATTCATTGGGACAAGAACATGTAGGTGTGTGACGAATTACATTACAAATTGCTCCCACTCCACATACTCCATCGCAAGGATTTCGACACTTTCTCTGTATACACGCCTGATTAATTGGGCATTCTGAATTAACTGAACATTCGGGTCTGCAATTGGGTGGTGTTCCTATATATGTTGGCGAACAAGCACAAGATGCTTGGCCATTAATATCACGACATTCCGAATAAGGCCCGCAGGGCGAAGGTGCGCAAGGATTTACAAATGGACGTGGTTCTTCTTTAACTATGGGCACATAAATATGTCTGTTATACGTTTTCCTTTAAATATCTTTGATAATGTTTTACCATAATTTTTCAAATCAAAACAATAAGTAAAAGAGATACTGTATCTAACAAGAGACAATTTTCTATAAGAAAAAAATCACTAATATAAATATTATTTAAAAGAAATATAAACTAATACTATGTTTAAAAAAGATGTTATAAAAAAACAAAAATACTCAAAGTAAAAAAACGTTTTATAAAGAGAATAATTCAAAATTAAAAAAAAAACATTTTTCTGATATCTTAAAGATTGACTTATTTCACTTTACGGTTTTAATTTACGAAATTTTCGATTCTCAATGATTCTTACGTGGCATTTCAAAGCAGGCAATGAATGGATCACCAGTAAAACCAAGTGGGCACGAGCATATAGGATTATGATTGATTGTTTCGCATCTCGCATTAGAACCGCATAATGTACGACAAGGGTTGCTACACTTATGCGAGATGCATGCTAGATTGAAAGCGCATTCGGCACTAACAGTGCACTCAGGGCGACAATTCGGCGGACTGACCACCCATTGAAAATCGGGTAAACAAGTGCATACGCTCGTGTTATCCACAACGCGACATAAACTGTTGGGTCCACATGGTGATGGTTCACAAGGATTACTGACGGCACTATCTCCTTCTAAAAATTACATTGTTTTACAAATCAATCATAATTACATTTCGCTATTAACCAAACAATTGCGACAAATAAATAAATCTATTCAATGTAATCGTACCTATTTCTATAGGGGTGCAATATGAGAAGGCGTCGCCTGTGTATCTAGGATAACAATTGCATGCCGGCAAATGATTGATTACTTGACATAACGCATTGCGCCCGCATGATCCCGGGCACGGATCTCTACATTTTGTATTTATACAAGCCAAATTGGCAGGACAATCCGAATTTAGGACACACTCTGGTCTACATCCTTCATATGGGTTACCGATATAATTTGGTAAGCACGTACACGAACCGGCACCGTTGAATTCCTTGCATACAGCATTAGAGCCGCAAGGAGAGGGGGTGCAGGGATCAACAGGTGCAGGCGGTAATGGTGTGGCTAAAAGATAATATCATGGAGTTTATATTGGAAACAGAGATATAAATATTCTTGTATAAATCAAATAATTGCATGACGCGATTTTTATGTTAATGAAATAGATACAGGAATATGGCTTCTACATTTATTTATAATAATAACGCAATAATGAGTTATTTATAATGATAACGCAACAATTTTAATGTAAAATGATTCAAATTTTCCTGCATCAACAACATCAAACATTTAGAAGATCATAGAAATTATACCAGTTGTCCCAAATAGTACTTACGTTCTCTTAAGATGCATTGCGTGAATGGATCACCAGTGTAACCGTTTATGCAAGAACACATTGGGGTGTGACTAACAACGTGACAATTAGCATTCGCACCACAGGAACCAACACACGGATCCTGACATTTCTTATTAATACAGGCTAAATGATTAGAGCATTCGCTGTTACTGACGCATTCCGCTCTGCAATTAGGCGGACTACCAATAAAATCAGGTAAACACGTGCATATAGATTCATCACCGCGCGGTTGGCATTGTGAATTGGGGCCGCAAGGATTTGGTTTGCATGGCGTAGAGGGTAACGTAGGTATTTGTGCTAAAAGAGCAAAGTTTGATGCATAAAAAAAAAACATTTCTCAAAATTTCCTTGAAATTGCATTGGTCCATAAACACGGACGTGACAAACCGTACTTACGTGGTAGTGAATAACATCTAACAAAAGGATCTCCTGTTTGAGAGGGTGGGCACACACAAATCGGATTGTGATTCACTACTTGACAGGATGCACCTAATCCGCAACTTCCAGGACAAGGGTTCGTACACTTCTGATTGCTACAAGCCTCATTCTGGGGACAATCCGTACTGACTATGCATTCAGGTCTGCATGTTGGAGGGCTGCCTAGATATCCTCTTATACAGGAACAGACCGCTTGGTTATTTATAACGCGGCACTCACTGTTTGGTCCGCAGGGTGAAGGGGTGCATGGATTAACAGGTGGCATGTCTAATATAGAAAATAATGGATATTTAATCCTCGGGAATAATTTACTGAAAAATATGTAATTTTTTCAAAAATAGACCAATTGTTAAGGATCTGTGAAGCTGGCACAACATTCTATTAATATAAAAAAAAATTAGGGTTCTAATAGCATTTTCTATAATTCTCAAATTTTTTATAAAAATAAAAGAGTTCTGTAATCTTTATATAAAAAAAAAATAAAAATTTTTAAAATATGCTAACTTCGCAAAAAACTACCGAAAATTGTCGCTAGAATTATCATAAATACTCAGCATGACACTTTTTGTTCAAATGTCGTGCCATGTTTAATATTAAAAGTGTAGAAAAAAGAAAATCGTTAAAATGTCTGTTTGTTATTACACATAATTGTAGAACTCTAGCAATACTATCTAGAACTGAAGAACTTAGAGGGAAGGTGTCGTGCTAACTTTGCAAAGTTAGTACTTTTTAATTTTTTTTTCATATAAAGATTGCAGAACTCTTTTTTATTTTTATAAAGAAGAGAACTATTAAAAGTATTACTAGAACTCTAATTTTTTTTTATATTAACAGAATGTCATGTCAGCTTCACAGATCCAATTATTAAGCCTTGCCTTTAAGTTAAAAGCATTGTAATCTTTATGGTGAATGACGGGACGTATTATATACCTTGGAGAGGTGTGCATTGGCTGAATGCGTTGCCGGTCATATTTCCAGGGCAACTGCACATGGGAACGTGACCGATCACGGTGCATAATGCGTTAATGGCACAAGCTCCGGGGCACGGGTCCAGGCATTTATTACGCATACACGCTCTATCACGGGGACAATCCGCGTTTAAGACGCATTCCGGTCGACAACCTACATTCGGGTCTCCACGGAACTCCGGCAGACAAGTACAAATACCGTCAAAGCATTGTGCGTTAGGACCACAGGGTGACGGGACGCAGGCATCTTCGACCGGAGATGGAGTCGCTGCAAAATATAATCGATATAGGGATTAATGAAGTCAAATTATGGCTTCGAACCATCTCAAGGTTTTGAATTGCATGTTTCTGAGTTAAAATGCTACTGGATGACTCGTGACGCTTACGTGTAGTTGATAATAACTCGCAAAGAACAAATGTATTTCCAGTATACCCCTCGGGGCATCTACACGTGGGAATGTGATTAATGACCGAACATAGGGCATTGGTGCCGCAAGAACCAGGACATGGATCCACGCACTTCATGTTGATGCAAGCTCTATCACTTGGACATTCCGAGTGTATGGTACATTCGGGTCTGCAATTGGGCGGTTGACCCATGTAATTCTCCAAGCAGGTACACGCAGGAGAGTCACCGATATTTCTGCATTGGGAAAAACTACCGCACGGGGATGGCACGCAAGGGTCTTTCTGTACTAGTGGTGGCATTATAGCTGAAAGATATTCGGAGTTACGATTGATAATGATCGTACAACATGTAAAAATCATAGGGCAATATATGTTGAGAGATTGGAAAGAGAATATAGTTTTTCATGCGTTTGATAATAATCTTACGTGGAATTAACGAGCATATGGTGAATGGATCTCCACTGTAACCGGACATACAACTGCAGATAGGGCTGTGATTAACGACCACGCAATTGGTATTGAGTCCACATGGGCTTGGACAAGGATTTACACATTTGTAATCCTTGCACACTAATTGCGGGGGACATTCTGAGCTAGCAATACATTCAGGTCTACATGCAGGTGGGGTTCCAACGTACGTTGGAAGGCATGAACAAACAGCCTGTCCGGACACTTCTTTGCATTTGCTGTTGGGTCCACAGGGTGATGGGGCACAAACGTTCTCGTCTGGGGTTATTTCTGGGAAAAATTTAATGCATTAGTAAAATTCATAAAATAAAAACCATCTAAAATAAGTTCTTTAAACAATTCGTTTCCAAAAGTAACATTAATTTTTAATTTAAATTTTAATTCTGATAATTTAAAAATCAAAAACTAATCACAGATATCTCTCTATTTATAGTTTCTAAGATTTTAATCACATATCAAATTAATTGTAAGTTAATAATATAGCGCTAAACAATGTACCAAATTATCACTATATATTAAAAATAATCATAGACTTTAATTTAAAAAGTGATAAAACAAAACTATTTTTTCTTAAAAATGTTTTTAATATATTTGGTATTGCATAAAATTAATATTTAGCTTAAACATAGCTAAAATTCTGTAAGTAATTAAAAACGAAACTATTCCCAAAGTACATGTCGATTGTAAGACTGAACATTGAACCATAAGTAGAGAAATATCTGTATATATCATAATATTTATCACTCTTATCTTTTTGAAGTTCATTTATATAGAAATATGTAAAATATAAAAAATATTGAATATTAAAAAAAAATATAGACTTTAAATATTAATTAAAATGATTTTAAAAATTCTTAACATTTTTTATTTTATACTTTTTATTTCTATATAATAAAAAATAAAAAGTTAAAATTCTGAAACAATTATACATGTGTTTTAAGAATTTATAGTATATGGAACGTTTCATCTAAATTTTAATATTTTGTTGATACTATAAAACTCATATAATATGTAAGTCTTTTACAGATTCAATATTTTATACAATTTTTACCAAATAATTTGTATGATTATTTATGAAAAATATTTGTAATACAAGATTAGATTCTTTGATTAAGAACACTTACTATCTACAGAGCAAGAAATGAAGGGGTCTCCGGTATATCCGGGTAAACATGTGCACATCGGTTGATGATTGACAACTGAGCACTCGGCATTTCGGCCACACATGCCAGCGCAAGGATTAGCGCATTTGTTTCTTACGCATATCAAATTGGATGGGCAGTCAGGATTAATGACGCATTCGGGTCGACACGCTAAATATGGATTGCCGACATAGCTAGAGATACACTGACAGATTGCAATATCGTCTCGCTCCCTACATATTGCATTCGTGCCACATTCAAACTTTGCGCAGGGTGATGGTTCTGGTTCCACTTCTGTTGGGCGTGCTAAAATATAAAGGGCAAACGGATTAAGCAACGTTGCACAAGATACTTTCACGGTTTTTTTTTAAGTTTTATCCCTTACGTATCGCAGAGCAACGCGTATACGGATCACCGGTGAGACCGTAGGAACAAACGCAATGGGGCACGTGTTGTACTACATGACATTCCGCATTTTCTCCGCATAAACCTGGACAGGGATCCTTGCATTTTTGCCGCACACAACTTTGATGGCTGGGGCACTCGGGATTGGAAATACATTCGGGTCGACAATACGGAGGCGAGCCTTTGTACTCGAGTAGGCACGAGCAGGATGGCAAATCGTTAACAACTTGACACTGAGCGTACGGACCGCAAGGCGAAGGCTGACAAGGGTTTACAACTACAGGCGCTACTGGTTCTAAACAAGATAACAATCATGTTTCGGTTTTAATCTGGTGGTCGGGGCTTATGCGCAGTATACTTTAAATCGATTGTCTTACTCATAACACCACATCTGATGAACGGATCGCCTGTATAGCCCTCGGGACATGAGCAGACGGGATTGTGGTTAACAACTACACATCTTGCTTGAATGCCGCATGTACCAGGACAGGGATCTTTACATTTCTGATTAGCGCAAGCTTCATTGGGTCGACAGTCAGAGCTAAGAGTACACTCGGGTCGGCAGAGAGGTGGCGATCCGAGGAATTCTGGCGCACAAGCGCACACGGCTTGTCCATTTAATTCTCGACATATGCTGTTTGGACCGCAAGGATTCGGGCTGCATGGTCTCGTTACGGATGGAACTACGTACGGATAGGAGCAAATAATATTTAGCGCATTCTCAAACACATGGATCAGGTTCTCGCTCCTAATAACGTACCTCTCATTACATCGCAAGAAATAAATGCATTTCCAGAAGTACCAGGAGGACAACTGCACATCGGTGTGTGATTTATCACATTGCATAAACTGTTTTGTCCGCAAGTACCTGGACAAGGATCGACACATTTGTTTCGTATACACGCTCTGTCAGTTGAGCAGTCTGTACTGAGTACGCATTCTGGTCGACAACCAATGTATGGGTCGCCAAAGTATTCAGGTAAACAAGTGCAAATGCCACTATTGCATTGAGCGTTTGATCCGCAGGGTGATTTACTGCACGGGTCGATCGGCTGGGTTGGCTCATTGTCTACGTTATTACAATTGTCATTTTAAATCAAATTGTAAATACACTATAAAACATTAATTCCAAAAAAGATTAAGAAAATTTTAATATACAACTTACAAATTGGCACAGGCTGACAACCAATAAACGGATCGCCAGTGTAACTTTCTATACATCTGCAGATCGGAATGTGATTGTGAACAATACAATCGGCATTCAGGCCGCAAGAACCTGGACAAGGATCTTGGCATCTCTCACGAATGCATGCCTGATTACTCGGACAATCGGCAGGAATAACACATTCAGGACGACAATTTGGCGGTGTACCAATATAATTAGTCATACAAGAACAAGATGGGTAACCATTGACATTGCGGCACAGTGAATTAGGTCCGCATGGAGAGGGTACGCAAGGATCCGAGGGCAGACTCGGTAAGTAATGCGGAGTAGCTAAAATTTAAAGAGAAATCTCTGAATGTCAAAATAAAGCTATTAAAAAATGCCTTTAAAATAAAATTTAATTACATAATTTTTCTATCTCTTTTAATAAAAAATATAAAATATTCTCTCAAATATATAAAATTTTTATTTCTCTTTCTAAAGATAATAATTTTATTTCTTTCGTGTAATAAAAGTTTTAAATAAAAATTAAAGAAAAATTTTGATGTAAAGACAAGATATTAATATTTTTTTAATATAAAAAATAATTAACTAGACAAAAAAACGATATATATAAAATACGTTCCACTTACGTGGTACAAACAAGCAACGTATAAATGGATCGCCGCTGAATCCCGGTTTGCACATGCATATTGGACTATGGTTCACGACTCTGCACGTCGTGCCTTGACCACACGAATTGGGACAGGGATCGACACATTTGTTATTTTCGCAAGCGCGATTCGTTGCACAATCTGTACTAACTGTGCATTCGGGTCTACAACCGGGTGGTGCGCCGATATAAGTCGGCAGGCAAGAACAAACAGCTTGGCCGTTGCTATTTCTGCATTGACTATATGGTCCACAAGGGGATGGTTGACAAGGATTAATGTTATCTGCTACAATCGCTACAAGAAAATTAGGTATTGAATTATCACATATTTGTCCCTAAAACCTAGACATAAACGAGTTTTAAGTAATCTCTTACGGGCTTCAACGACAAGGTTACAGAATATAAATGGATTTCCTGTGTATCGCTCAAAACAAGTACAAGTTGGCGCGTGATTAATCACGTAACACTGCGCGTTCTGACCGCATGTTCCTGGACACGGATCTTTACATTTCAAACCAATACACGCTTGATTGGACGGACAATCAGAATTGAGTGTACACTCGGGTCTGCATCCTTCGTAAGGATTGCCAATGTAATCAGCTGAACACGAGCAAGAGCCAGCATTTTGCTGAACTCTGCATATTGCATTTGCACCACACGGAGATGGTGTGCACGGCGTAGAAACACTAGGCTGTATATCAACTAAAATAAGAATAGAAGAGCAATTATAAATTATCCATTTCTTAAAAAAAGTATATATTATTAAATTATGATATTATTCAATATTAATATTTTAACCCTTACGTATATAAATAAAAAACTTGTGGATATTAATAAAAATAAAATAAAAATTGAATAAAGATTGAAGTAAATTTGACTATTTGAATATCTCAAATATTTGATATTTTAAAATCTTACATTGTTGAGGAGAACACTGAGTAAATGGATCACCAGTATAACCGGCAGTACACGCGCACATCGGCGTGTGACTAACAACATTACAAACGGCATTGATACCGCATGCATTGATGCATGGATCGCGACATTTTTGATTGATGCAAGCCATTTTGTTTGAGCACTCGCTATTGCTGATACATTCGTATCGACAGTTCGGAGGTAATCCGATAAATTCTTGCAAACACGTGCAAACAGATTGATCATTGATCACTTGGCATTGCGCATTTGGACCACACGGCGACGGTTGGCAGGGATTAAGCACAGGTAACGGATCTTCAGCTTTAAAGATAATTATCGATTAATTAATCGAGGTATTATACTAAAATTTATTTATATTATGTGTATTCAAAGTAATAAAATAAAATATTAAAGAGATTAGATAATAATATTGTTTTTATAAAAATCATAACATAAACAGTATTTTGTTAATATAATTTATTATTTATTTAATAATGTATTTGTCATCATTTTCTTTTCTTATTATTTAATTCCTTTCTCATAAAAGCTAATCGACTGATTCTGTAACATGACAATGATTTATCACATGTAGTAAAATAGACAACAAAAAAATTGGAGAATTAGAATGGGAAGTGTGTACTCTTTTTTTCTCTCTTTCAGTATATCTATCCTATCATCTTCTCTAGTTATTAGAGCACTTCTTGCAAGAAAAAAAGCTTTATAAGAGTAAATAATTTTTTAATTGTCTTAGCCATATTTCTTCAATCAAAGCCAATTAGCTTCTTCGTAAAAGAAATAAAATAATTAATAAGTGAATAAAAATGATAACAATTATACATATTATTAAATAAATAACAGATTCTATTAATAAAATTACATATTTTACATTATTTATAAAACCTATATTACTTTCCAGTCTCCCTAATAGATCGCGAAGACAATTTGCATGTAAATATAATACTTAAAAATATTCTATAAAGACTAAAAAAAAGTATTCTTACGAAGGGGGAAACAATTAATAAACGGATCTCCGGTCATCCCAGAACGACACACGCAAACAGGATTGTGATTAATGACGTTGCAGACTGCATTGCGTCCACAACTTCCCGGACAAGGATCTTGACATTTTTGATTGGTACACGCCTCGTTCTTCGGGCAATCTGAGCTAATTACACATTCGGGTCTACAAGTCGGAGGCGCGCCAACAAATCCACTTATGCAGCTACATACAGCCTGCATATTATTTTGTCGACATTGACTATTCGGTCCACACGGGGACGGATTACATGGGTTGCTAATGGATGGCGCTATAAGAAAATATTTCAATTACAGAATAAGAATTCAATGTGCTAAAAATGCGGATATTTGGAAATTAAATAAGACCATAAATATTTTGACGTTATTTGTTAAGTTTGAAGTACCTGGCACGGGAGAACACAAGACAAAGGCATTTCCTTCCATTCCCGAAGGACAACTACACATAGGAATATGGTTATATACATTGCATATAGCATTTTGACCGCAAACACCCGGACAGGGATCTATGCACTTATTTCGCACGCAAGCCTGCGTGTTCGGGCAATCGTTATTCAATACGCATTCCGGTCGACAACCACTATAGGGATCTCCGAAATATTCCGCTATGCAAACACAAATTCCTCCATTACATTGCGTATTGGGTCCACAAGGGGAAGGTGTGCATGGATCCGGTTTGGAAGGGGCAACAGCGACTGTAACAATTTCGCGTAAGAAAGATCAAAAACATACTATTGAAGGGATAACAAAAAAAAATTATTATTGTATATCTTCGATGGAGGAATCTTACGTGGTTTTACGGAACACCCGACGAAAGGATCACCGGTGTAATCGGGCAAACACGAACAAATCGGCACGTGATTTACGACACTGCATTCGGCCATAATGCCACATGAACCTGGACAAGGATTTCTACATCTTTGTTGCATGCAAGCCATATTGGTTGGACATTCTGCATTGATCGTGCATTCTGGTTTACAATTTGGCGGACTGCCTCTATACGTTGGTAAACAAGAACACGATGGCACTCCTCCTATATCACGACATTCGGAAAATACGCCACAAGGTGACGGTACGCATGGGTCTCTCACAATATCACTTACAATAGGTGGACTCACTGCAATTGCGATATTGTGTGTAAACAGTTTGAAAAAATTTATAAAATTGTTAGAAAATTAAAGTAAAATTAAATTATATATTATACTCCAATCTCGATATAATATTCTTGCAAATATTAATCAAAAGCGAAAAATTTATTACTTTCTATTGTCCCAGAAATTAAATTTTTTTAATATCATTAATTATTATTATTTATTAATTCGAGAAGAATTAATCGAATAGAATCATACGTGATCTCGAAATATCTTTCAGTATTTTTGAGATGATTATCGAGATCCGAGTATATTTACTCGAGTAAGCAATTGTGAACGGTAACACATGTATTTGCCAAAAATATCAAGTATATTAGACAAAAATTAGAAATCGTACCAGGGGTTTGGAAGCATACAGTAAATGGATCGCCGGTGAAACCGTTCTTACAGGAGCAAATCGGATTGTGTTTGATGACTCTGCAATTCGAATTTCTGCCGCAAGAGCCAGGGCAAGGATCTTGGCACTTTTGATTCAAGCAAGCAAGATTGAGGGGACAATCTGAACTTGTCACGCATTCAGGACGACATGCAGGTGGGCTACCGATGAAAATCGGTAAGCAAGAACAAACTGCTTGATTATTATTAACACGACATTGGCTGTTGGGTCCGCAAGGCGACGGATTGCAAACATCCCTCGGGGTATCGACTAAAATGACAGATATACCTTTCAAATTTTTGATATTAGAAAAGAAAAGATAATTTTAAATATTCATTTACAAAAATAGTTGAACATAATTGTGCACTTTCTCGGATTAAATTAACACGCGTAAATTCAATCAAAACAAAAAGAAATAAGATACTGTAAACCTTCCAAACTATTTATTAATATATAATAAATAGTATGGAATAAAACATTTTTAATAAAACAAAAATGTAAAAAGAATTACAATAAGATTTAAAGTTTCTCAATGGTTAAAACAAATATTCGTACCGATGTCGCGCATTATAGTGCAGTATTGGAAAGGATTGCCACTATAACCGGCGATACATGTGCAAGAGGGTCGATGATTAATAACTTGACATTCGGCGAACTGTCCGCAGGCACCGGGACATGGGTCTCTGCACTTTGATTGTATGCAAGCAAGAATAGATGTGCAATCCGTATCAACCACGCATTCTGGTCGACATCCTTCGTAAGGATTACCGACATAATCTGGTAAGCAAGAACAGGATCCGGCACCGAACTGTTCCTTGCAAACGGCATTGAAGCCACAAGGTGACGGTTTACAGGGCGATAGTGGGACTGGTGTGGCTGAAAATAGAATATAGACTAGGAAACATTTCAAACCATCGATTTTTCGCGGTAATTTTTCAAGAAAAATTTGAAAAACTTTACTCTGTTTAAAAGTCTTAATAAAATTTGATAATTAATTCAAAGTAAAAAATTAAATTCCTTATATTTTGTTCAGATCTAAATATTATTTTTCCAACTCTTATCTGTGCATATATGAAGTCGATGCTTACGTGGTTTCATTGTACATTGCGTGAATGGATCGCCAGTGAGATCGCTAGGACAAACGCACATGGGTGTGTGGCTCACCACACGACATTCGGCGTTAAGTCCACAGGAACCTTCACAAGGATCTCTACATTTCTGATTCATACACGCCAAATGAGCAGGACATTCACTGTTGCTAATACATTCCGGTTTACAATACGGTGGTGAACCCAGGAATCCAGCTAGACATGAACATGAGGGAGTATCGCCTACAACCTGACACTCGGCATTCGGTCCACAGGGAGATGGCACACAGGGATTTGTTTGCAACACGGGTTCGGGTACTAATATTTGAAAAAAATGTCGAATCAAAAATTTAGAATTAAATAAATTAAACAAATTTGAAAGTCAAATTTCAAATTAGTTTGATCAAAATAAGGAATTACTCAAGCTGTCGAAATAGATCAAATAAAGCAAAATATTCACAATAAAAATTCTTTGAAATATACTTTGTTATATACTTGCACTTCTTATGATAAATATTATATAAAATAGTAAAACAGTAAAATATTTAATCTCTTCAATTTCTTCTTTTCGTGAAATTATCAGTAATTTTTAATATAAAACTTGGAAAAAAGCAGAATACTTTTTTTGATATGTCTATATATCATACGTCTGTGAAATCATTAAAATAGATATCAATATTTGCTTAATGTTTCTTTGTAATTGATATTTGTTCTTACGTCGTGGAATACACCGGACGAACGGATCTCCGGTGAGTTCTCCACAGCTACATATGGGATTATGGTTGATCACTTGGCATGTGGCTTGAATTCCGCATGCACCGAGACATGGGTTTGTACATTTCTGATTACTGCATGCCTCTGTCAGAAGACACTCAGAACTGACAGTGCATTCCGGCCTGCATGCCGGCGGTACGCCGAGGAATCCTGACACACACGAGCACACAGGTTGCCCGTTGTTTTCTCGGCAAACACTGTTGGGTCCGCAAGGCGAGGGCGAACAGGGATCTCCTTTCGGGATATCTAACATTCGACAGCAATCTTACATTTCGTTCTCAAAAAAAAGGAACGTATAACAATTACAATAGTAATAAAAAAATTAATAAATTTGCGTTCAAAAAGTATTTAACTTTTAAGTATTAAAATGTTTTATTGCCGTCTTCGTTTTTTTAAACATTTAAAAATATTTTAATTCTAACAATGTTTAGTTTTAAACAATGTTAAATTTAATATACCATAAACAGAAATATATTTAAGTATTTAAAAAACAAAGATAACAATAAAACATTTTACTAGCTTAAAATAAAACACTTCTTTTTTTAACGTTGCTCAAATGTTATAATAGCAATAGGGATATTTGACTAGATAAAAATATCTACAGATTTCTGATTATCATTAGTAATAAGCATTCATCAAAATTGCAAATTGACTACATTAATTATACCTTCGACTATGGAACATTGAACAAAGGCATTGCCAGTCATTCCAGCTGGACAGGTGCACATAGGCACGTGATTATATACAGAGCACAATGCATTTCGACCACATGTGCCCAGACAGGGATCCACGCATTTGTTACGAACGCACGCACGATTGTGGACGCAATCGGTATTCATGACACACTCGGGACGGCAACCCACGTAAGGATCGCCCTGATATTCGGGCAGACATATGCAGATGCCGTTGTTGCATCGTGCATTCGGCCCACAAGGGTTCAAATTACAGGGGTCGAGAACTGCAGGTGCCGCTGTAAAAGAATGCGGATGAGGAACTAAACGTCGAAGGCCAAAATAAAATTTCATGAAATGTAACGCATAAGTTTCTTCCACGCAACATTTCGGGTACTGAAGCAGCATTGTATTAATGTATTCGTCTACTATGCTTCAAGTATTTCTCTTAATTTAAATATCTACTGAATGCTATAATGATAATTATAACAAAACGACGTAAGACTTCAAAAAAGTATTTAAAGGACTTGGAAAACATTACTGGAGCAATGTTTCACTGTCTGTTTTTACATTATAAATATAGCAAAATCTTGCTCAGGCCAGCCAATACAAAATATTAAAAAGAATTCTATCGAAGATGTAATAATCTTTTAAGACTTTTATGTTGTCTGAACACAAGTTCAAACTGTCGTTATTTAATATTCATTAAAACCAAAACTAATCGAAAAAGCGTCAAGAAACATCATGTATTATAATTCGCGAAATTTTCTTTCGATACAAATATCTCATAACTTTTGAGTGTGGGAAGTTTCTTACTTGTCGGTCTGGGATAACAATTACTGAAAGGATCGCCGGTGTATCCCTCGGGACAAGTGCACACAGGTACATGATTATAGACTGTGCACAATGAGGTAATGCCGCAGGAACCTAAGCAAGGATCCCGGCATCTCTCGTTGCTGCAAGCAAGATTCATCGGGCATTCGGAATTCACACGGCATTCGGGACGACAATTCGGCGGTGATCCTCTGTAGGTCGGCAAACAGGAGCACGACGGAGTGCCACCAAGATTTCTGCACTCCGCGTACATGCCGCACGGAGACGGTAAACAGGGATCTTTGGGAGTTATGGGAAAATCTAACGGTTCTGAAATCCAATAATAAAACTGGTGTAACAAACTACTCGCCTAGAGATGTCTGTTTTAGCAATGAATCACTTGCTTTCATGAGAATAACATGAAAAAGATAAGCATGTCGTATGATGTATAACGTATGTTAGCATCAAAATTGTGAGGATCGAGATTATGATCTCATGGCATGTTACGGCAAATTAAAATGAGGATGGCTGTAGTAACGTCATTTTGAAGTTAAGCCGTAATTGGATTGTGAGAGATGAATATGAATGGACAAATGAAACTGATGACCGTAAAATTCTAATGAAAATAATAACGAACAAATAAAGCTGATGATCGTGAACTTATAGCATGAATGAAACTGATGGCCGTAAACTTTTAATATAAATAGAGAAATAAACAAAGCCAATGACAGTGAACTTGTGACATGAATGAGTACAGCTAATGAGAGAAAAAGAAAGACCAAGTTCTTACGTGGAGTAGGGAAACATCTCGTAAAGGGATCTCCGGTATAACCGAGGTTGCAGACACAGATGGGGCTATGACTGATCACTCTGCACTGTGTGTTTATTCCACATGGGTCCGGGCAGAGCGATATACATTTCTGATTGATGCAAGCAAGATCCGGAGAGCATTGGCTGTTCACTACGCATTCAGCTCGACAGTTGGGAGGGCTACCGATAAAATTTGGTAAACAGGTACAAACGGCAAGACCATTTACGTCTCGACATTTGCTATTTGGTCCACAGGGGGATGGGCTGCACGGGTTTGTTTCTGGCAGGACTGTGTTGAGAAAAGTATCATTACGTACAAATTATTTTCTACAGATTATTCTAGATAATAATATATAGTCTTTACGTTTGATTACAAACTAATACATTTGAAACTCTAATCCTATTGTGTTAAACTACAGTCAAAACTCAAAATTCAAAATTAAAATCTCTAAATCTGATCATAATATCATATAACATATGTTTTTTTAATAGAGTGACAACGAATGTATTTAAAATTATTTGCTATTTTTTAAATAAAAATATAAAATTTTGAGATTTTAATATATATTATAATATATATTAAAATATATAATAAATATATAAATTCTTCATCAATAATAAATATTTAAATTCATCCTAATAAAATTTTTTATAAATTTAAATGTTTTTAACACAATTCTGTATTATGTAGGCATAAATATCTATTGTGGAAATAAGTCTTACAGGTTTCAACAATCGGGGAACAGAGCGCGAAAGGATTGCCGGTATAGCCAGGGATGCAAGTACAAATCGGCAAGTGATTAACCGATTGGCATTGGGCGTTCACTCCACATGTTCCTGGACAAGGATCTCTGCATTTTAGGCTTACACACGCCATTCTTGTCAAACAGTCGGAATTTTGGGTGCACTCGGGTCTGCATTCTTGATAAGGGTCACCTAGGTAATCCGGCAGACAAGTACACGAGCCAACGCCGTTGTTCTCGCGGCAGACGGCATTGAGGCCACAAGGGGAAGGCTCGCACGGTTTTCTAATGTCTAGGGGCGTATCTGATATAAAGAGAAATTTTGCTTAGACTATAATCATACAACGTTTTTCTTCAAAAGCTGGTGCTAGGGCATAGTGTTTTTTTTTTACTTTTATTGGTTCTCCTCCACGTTCGCATTTCCGATTCAATTTAACCAACTTTTTAACAAGCAATAAGCCTCAGTAGTGCGATGTAATAGCATTTGTGTGGTTTTAATGCTAGGCTTTTGACAAATATTTTGGGAAGTCTATCGATTTTAGTAGGTGACGTTTTTTACCAACAATTATTTCATCAAGCGTGTTCGATCTTCTATATTAAATTAATTAATTGAGTTAATTACAAGGTGCGGGACGGGACGATGATTTGTAACATATTATTTCTTCGGAGATGTCACGGCTATT
This sequence comes from Monomorium pharaonis, assembly GCF_013373865.1. Taxonomy (NCBI): domain Eukaryota; kingdom Metazoa; phylum Arthropoda; class Insecta; order Hymenoptera; family Formicidae; genus Monomorium; species Monomorium pharaonis. The sequence goes on along the minus strand of NC_050468.1, from coordinate 23,998,629 downwards.
TTAGGATCTACCTTATAATAGGTGTATTTCAGCAGGTTTGTTAAAATTATTTCTCCAAGATTATTTTCTCTTTGTAGCGATCTTTGCGTTATTGGTCTATTCAAAAATGGTAATGTGCAGCATGATTATTAGGAGGTCCACAGCATATGTCAAAGGTCAGAGTGCTCTTTATGTGAATAGGGTCTTTAACGAACTCACTTCGAGTCGGTGCGTGCAGTAAACATTTCAATAATTAATCGCAGGAGTGGGAAGTTCTAAATGCTTAATTGCTCTGTGTCGATTAAGGATGAGTGCAGTCAAGAGCCTATTGGGTACATAGGCCCCGCCACCAGTTTTGTGACTACCTGCCATTATTGTTGTTTTTCCTTTATTAGGTTTCTTGGTCAGTACGCTCAGGCATGGGAATGAGTGCGTGCCGCATTGGCCTTTTTGTTAATTATAGGGACTTGGGATATTCGGTATACATAATCCTATGTTATTAATTTTTAATCGGGGAGATAAGTGCAATTATGAGCCTAATATCTATAGGCCCCACCACCTAACACATATGGCTTATTGTCACCTTCTGTTAAATTCTTGTTGCGACTGTGAACTGTTGTCACACACATATTCTTGTATTAATCTTATGCGATAGTTAAAATATAACAGGTCTTTCGATCTAATATGTTTTCTAGAATTATGTAGGCAATAACGTCTAACAATAACGGGACAGGACGGTGATTTTCATCAAACAGTTTTTCAAACTTCGGCTAATATTCAAAACATGCGGAATATCAGATTTTATTAGGGTAATATTTTGGGTGAAAAATCTGCAAATTGCAAAATTTTTAATCGCTATCTTTGAGTAGCATAATTATTTTACGAGATGGAAAGATGGAAAAACTCTTGAGCTACCGTCTTGACTCTTATTATCATTAGTATGGGGATAGAAGCACTTACCTGCCACGCCCGCATGCAAACGGCGACATTTGCGGAAGTGATAAAGAAAAAAATAGTAGTCGCGTACTCACCCTCGGGTACTCGTTCACAAGCGCTGAATGGATTTCCAGTGTATCCGGCGATGCACGCGCAAACCGCATGATGATTCACTACTGAGCACTGAGCGTTAAGACCGCACAAACCGACACACGGATCGCGACATTTTTGTTGCATACACGCTAATTGCGGCGGACACTCCGGATTGATCGTACATTCCGGTCGACAATTTGGTGGCAAACCGATATAATTTTCAATACACGAACACACAGGACTGTCGCCTCTCACTTGACATTCCGCATTCGGACCACAAGGCGATGGCAGACATGGATTCATCGGCACAGGTGGTGTCTCTGCAAACAAATATTTAAATAAAGAAATTTTGCATTTAATGCTAAAGCAATTAAAACTATTATTCAGAATTTCTTTAAACCAAAGACTAATTGCACATATCATACAGAATACAAAAACTTAACAAGAAAGATTCTTAACAAGAAAAATGTTTAAAGGTTTTTTATAATTAAATATTCCTTATAATTATTAATTAATTGTAATTAATAAAATTAACTTTAAAAAAGTTAAATGTACTAATACTGTAATATCTGCGACTTACTTGGTTGCGGATAACATATGGTGAAGGGATCACCGGTGTAAGATTCAGAACAGCTGCATATTGGATTATGATTAACCACTTGACAGTTTGTATTCTGTCCGCACGTGCCTGGGCACGGATCTTGGCATTTGTTATTCAGACATGCTTGTGTCAATGGACAATCTGCGCTGACAACGCATTCTGGTTTACAGGCGGGTGGACTGCCAATTAAACCAGGTTGACATGAACAAACAGCATGATCACTTATGACTTTGCAAATGCTGTTTGGTCCACAAGGCGAAGGTGTACAAGGCTGTCTAATGGTGTCTGCAAATAAGATGTAAATAATCAGTTATCAGAAACAATGATTATCGATGTAAATAAAAAATTTAAATTACTTTATCATAAAATTATTTATATTCAAATATATAAATTATTTCCATGTTTTATAAACCGTATTTAAGAATTAATAACAAATAAACATAAAACTATATAAAAAATATTACATATGTACATTTCAATATTTATGTATTAAATTAAAATATATAAAACCATTTTATTTTTATTTTCATTTATTCGTTGTATTTATGGTTTAATATTTTTATATATTTTTATTATATATAAAATATATTTATAAACTTACCATCTGGTATATGTGGTCGGCATAGAAGGAACGGATTTCCGGTGTAACCAAGCGGACAACTGCACATTGGAACGTGATTGACAACGTCGCAACGTGCATCACGACCGCATGTGCCTGGACAAGGATCCACGCAATTTTGATTGATACAAGTTTTAACGCGAGGACAGTCTGAATTCATCGTACATTCCGGTCGACAATATGAGTATGGATCCCCGAAGTAATTAGGCAAGCATCTGCACACACCTTCGTTGCATTCCGCATTAGGCCCACAAGGTGATGGATTACACAAATCTTCGGGAATCTTTGGTTGTTCTGCAACATTAATTTTTTATGTTATAATGTCAGTAAAAAAGATGATAAAAGATTAAAGAAAAGATTTTATTTCATGTTATGTATGTTAAAACAGATTTATATCAATATAATTGCAGTAAACTATCAAATACTATTTAATAATATTCCAAATTAATTATTAATATGTATATTTATTTCTACATGTATGTACTTTATAAATAATCTATATTTAGGTTTGATAAAAACTTCTAATAAAATAATTATAAAAAAGAAAAAATTATGTTACAAAGTATATAAAAATGTTGTTACAGATTTACATTTACATAAAAATACACACCTTTAATTACTGTGCACAGAGTAAAAGGATCGCCAGAATATCCAGGTTGACACAAACAAACAGGTATATGATTCTGTACTCGACAATCAGCATTTTGACCGCAGGAACCAATGCAGGGATTGCGACATTTTTCTGAGATGCAAGCTTGATCCGACGGACAGTCTGTATTAACTACGCATTCCGCCCGGCAATTGGGTGGTATCCCTATATAATTTTTCAAGCAAGTACACGCAGCTTGATCATTGACTACTTTGCATTCCGCGTAGAGTCCACATGGACTAGGGAAACACGGATCCATTGGCGGTAGCGGCACAACTAAAAAATAAAAAATATATATGTAATAATATGTAACTTTTTATTATTTTCACATGTGCACATAAATAGATAAGCAAAGCAAGTTTAAGAAAGTCAATTAAATTAATTTATATATCAGTATAATTACCGGGTTCAGGGAAACATCTGGAGAAGGGATCGCCTGTCTTTCCTTGCGGACAGCTGCAGAGTGGATTGTGATTGATAACACGACAATTGGCTTCAACTCCACAAGTGCCGGGGCACGGGTCTGTACATTTATACTTGTAACACGCTCTATTTTGCGGACATTCTGAATTGACGACACATTCCGGCTTGCAATTCGGTGGGACTCCCACGAAGGATTCTTGGCATGTACATACGGCTTGGTTGTTCACAGCGCGACACAAGCTGTTCGGGCCGCAAGGTGAAGGCGAGCACGGATTCCTGACGGTAGGTTCGGTATCCACCTCCGGTTGAAGAGTGCAAATCGTAAACGGATCTCCAATGTAGCCAGGCTCACAAGTGCATGTGGGAATATGATTGATCACTGAACATTGCGCCCGGACGCCGCACACACCTGGACAAGGATCCTTGCACTTGTTACGAACACAAGCCTTGTTCGTAGGACAATCCGCACTGAGGACGCATTCCGGTTGACAACCCTCGTAAGGATTGCCTTGATAGTCATCGATGCATATGCAAGCGCCAGCGTTGTCTCGTTGCTGACAGATCGCATTAGCTCCGCATGGTGAAGGTTCACACGGATTCATCGGTTCTTCTGCAAAAAAAAATTGTCCGGTATTTAATTGGGTCAAGATTGGTTAATTGAAAAACATGTAATATGAAGTAGACAGCAAAAGTACAAAAAAATCCAACGCAGAAAAAGACAGATTATTTATTTTAAGAAAAATGTAGACATTCTTGCTAGTGTAATTAATATGAATCGTCAGGATAAATAAACGTACCTTCTTCAAACACGCATTGCACGAACGGATTACCCGTATAACCAGTCTTACACAAACAAGTTACTGCGTGATTCACCACTTTGCATTCAGCATTGTCTCCACAGGATCCTGGACATGGATCTTTACATTTCATATTTATGCAGGATTTTTCTGGCGGACAATCAGGATTAATCAAGCACTCCGGCCGACATGATGGCGGAATACCGATGTACGTTGGTAAACACGAACATGACGGTTGTCCATTTGCATTCTGACAAAGTGCATTTGGTCCACATGGTGAAGGATTGCAAGGATCGCTTTGATCCTTAGGTTCCGGTGGTACTAAAACATATTGATTTTATATATATTTTAGCAATTTACTTTATTCAAATCTATTGCAAATATCTCTTGCCTTATAAATATAAAATATAATATTTTACATTATATTTTAAAAACTGTACGTGAAAGAAACCAATTGTTACATACAATTTTTTAAGATTATTAAAAACATTATATCATTTCATTAGAAAATTATTAATATCTTATTTGTAATCAAATAATCTGATGTTTCTTACGTGGAATATCGTAACAACTCCTGAACGGATCTCCAGTCTGTCCGGGTAAACAACTGCATATCGGCGAATGGTTGATCACTTCGCATCTCGCATTCAAACCACAGGAACCCAGGCATGGGTCTGTGCACTTCTTGTTTACGCAGGCTCTCGTTGGTGGACATTCAGAACTAACAAGACACTCTGGTCTGCAGGATGGCGGGGACCCAAGATAACCTCCGAGACAAGAGCATACAGCGTGATCCTCGATATTGCGACACTGACTGTTCGGACCGCAAGGCGAAGGTGTGCACGGATCCTTTCGAGAATCCGGTACTGCGAGATAATTTGTCAATTAATATAAATTGAAAACCAGCGAATCTAATAATAATATCAATTTTAAAAATAAAAAAACGTAGTTTTTCTCTCGTACCTCTGGGTTGAACACGACAACTGACAAACGGATCACCAATATATCCGGATGGACAAGAGCAAACGGGAATGTGATTTACCACGTCGCATTGTGCGTTCTGGCCGCATATTCCAGGACAGGGGTCCTTACATTTGTTCTTCAGACAAGTTTTGTCGCGGGCACATTCCAAATTGAGAATGCACTCGGGACGACAAGCCTCATAAGGATTACCAATATATTCAGGCAAGCATCTACATTCACCATTATCACATATAGCGTTTGCACCACATGGAGATAAAGCGCAAGGATCCGTAGATGGTGGTTCTGTAACTACATAGATAAAGTGTTTTTGTGTAAATTACCAAGTCAAATATTACTTTAATTTTAGTTCTAATTAATTTTTCAAGACTCATATTAATAATACATTGTTTTACTTACTCGGCGGGATAATGCTGCATTGTGTAAATGGATCTCCGGTGAAACCTTCCATACATGTGCAAACTGGCAGATGATTTAATACGTGACATTGAGCATTTATTCCACACGAGCCTGGACACGGGTCCGCGCACCTCTGATTGACACATGCGAGGTGACTCTTACATTCAAAACTCAAGATGCATTCCGGTCGACACTGCGGCGGTACGCCAATATAATTTGGCAAGCAAGAGCAAGCAGGATTTCCAGATATTATTTGACACAAGGAATTTGGACCACAGGGTGATGGAGTACAAGATGGTGGCCGTTCGGTTATTGGAAAATCAGTAGTAACTGAAAAATTATTATATATTTTTTATGTCCAAGAAAATATTTTTTTTACGCTAATAAAATTAGTTTATCAATTACGTTAGTAACATATCTCTTTTTACAAATTAATAATATGTAGAATACAATGTGTAAAAATTTAATTAAATACTCATAGAATTTAAATATAAAAAACGATACAATTTTATCTAACAATGGAAGATTAAAATGTATTTTGCGGATTTTGAAAAATTTGATATTAAGATATAAAGTTTAAGGTTGTAAAAATAATACATATGTAACATTCAAATACCAATACAAAATCAGAGTTGAACAAGGTTACAATATTTTAAAATTTAGAATGAATCTACAGTTTGAAAATACGCATGACAGAGGTATTACAACAAATGACTAATAATTCACAGAATTAATTTAGCTGCAGCGCCTAAACCTGTCTTTCCATTCGTAGTTCATATTAAACATTACAATTTAAGAAATAATTTTATTTTTTATCGTTTAAAATAATTTACTTAATTTTATTTTTTAAGTAAATAACTGTTTTATGTAGTACTATAAAATAAAAAAACAAGAAAAAACAAATTTTGAGAAAAAAATGGTTAATTAGTTTTAAACAGTAAAGTAGAATATAAAACTTTGTAGCACCCTTTGATTTACCTAAATGTTACATATTACTTTTACAACAGCAAAATCTTATTAATGTCGAATTTTCCAAAATCGACAAGATACATATTTCGATCTTTCCTTGTAAATTAAATTTTTTAGAATGTTTATACTGATACAAGGATATAAAATATGTGTAATTCTTACCGTGTGGCGAACAGAAAATGAAAGGATCTCCTGTAAAACCGGCAGGGCAATTGCAAATCGGAATATGTTTTTTAGTAATACATTGCGCCTTCAATCCACAAGTATTCAGGCAAGGATCTGCGCATTTCTTATTTATACATGCTAGATGAGGTGCACATTCGTCGTTAACGATACATTCTGGTCTACAAGATGGTGGAACACCTCTGTACTCTGGTAAACAAGTACATACAGCTTGACCGTTGACAACTCGACATTTGCTGTTGGGCCCACAAGGTGATGGAGCGCACGGATCCAATGTTTCTGAGAAAAACAACATTACATTTTTTACAAATTTTTAATTTTATACAATAATTATTTTAAAAACTTATCTTAACCCTTTGTATACACACTGGTTACCATCCATAATTTTCGTACCCCTAAAAATTCAGCGTTCTGTACCTTTTAAGTACCGTAATAAATGGAAAAAAAACTCAAAAACTGCAAAATTTTTTTATCGCAAAATATAATTATTTTTTAAATATAAAATTTCTTAAATTTTAATACCAAAAGTAAGTAAATACTTTCTATAAATATTAAAGTTAATCCATAATTTTTTTCAGAATTTTAGCATAAATATTTTAAAAGATACAGCTATTTAAAAATTGCCATGGGTGGCAATCATCCAGTGTGTATACAAAGATTGAAAAAGTAAGTGTGTATACGAAGGATTAAATGCGGTTTTTCAATAGTTGTTGCTATCATAATCTTTGCACAATTAATAATAATTCCTATTTTAATATTAAATTAATATAAAATCAAAACAATATTGTTAATATTATTGGCACTGTTTTCATTTTGTTAATACTAAAATACAACAAAAAACTAGAAAGATTGAAGGTAGCTATTGATTACTTATTAAAAACACATTAAATTTGAAAATAAATGTCGTTAGCTTAGTTATTCAGCTGTATATTTTGCGCATGAAATCTTGCATAGTCAATCTTAAAAATAAAAACCTCAGAAATGACAATTTGGTATTATAATATATTAACTAATATTTATTTATAATTTACTTTACCAAAAATACTTACTTGTTATTTCTCCAATTTTGCAAGCAAAATACGGATCTCCAGTATATCCTGGTGGACACAAGCAGACAGGAACATGCGCTTGTACGTTACAGATAGACAACGTTCCACACGTGTTCGGACATGGATCTATGCATTTGAAACCAACACACGCCAGCTGCGGCGCGCAGTCATTGTTCGTTTCGCATTCTCTGTGACATCCTTTGATGATATCGTAAGGATCACCTATTAGATCAGCCGGACATCCGCAAGCGCCAGCTCCGTTTCTTTCGCGACATTGTGCATTAGGACCACAAGGATTCGGTGAACACGGATTTGACACAGTCCTGTCTGTCGCTACAAACATACAGGACAAAAATTTATAATATTTGTACAGAGAGTGTAAAATATATTCAAACATTATCTTTAACCACTCTTTAACTAATTCAACGAATATTCAAATTTCTACTCACGTGGAGGAGTTGCTAGGATGCAGCGCACGGTAGGATCGCCCTCGTATCCTTCCGGACAGGTGCAAATCGGAATGTGATTCTGCACCGTGCATCTGGCAGTCTCGCCGCAAGCACCAGGACAGGGATTCTTGCATCTTTGATTGATGCATGCCGCAGTATTGAAGCATTCCGAGTTGTCGGTGCACTCTGGTCTACAGTTCGGTGGACGGCCAATGTAATTCTGTAAACAGGAACACGCTGGATGCGTGCCTATTACTTTGCATTGCGAGTTCGGGCCACATGGATTCGGCAGGCAGGGATCTCCTTCCCCTTTTGGCAACGGCGACGTAGTGCTAATCCTTGTGCAGTGCACGAAGGGATCACCGGAGTAACCGCTGGCGCAACTACAGATAGGATTGTGGTTCACCGTGAGGCAATTCGTATTCTGTCCGCAAGAACCTGGACACGGGTCCGCACATTTGTTATTGATGCATGCCCTGTTCTGCGGACATTCCGAACTGACAATGCAACCTGGTCGGCAGGTCGGCGGGATTCCGGAGAAGCCCGGTTGACAAAGGCACACCGCGTGTCCGTCATGCGTTCGACAGTTACTGTTGGGTCCGCACGGTGACGGATCGCAGGGATCAATCGGCACTGGTAACGGCGTTATAACATTGATGATTGTACAACCGTTCACTGGATCACCGGTGTAACCAGGCAGACAGGAACACATCGGAGCGTGATTAACTACGCGACAAGTGGCATCCTGACCGCAAGTACCAGGACAAGGATTAACGCACTTGTTGTTCAGGCAAGCCTTGCTGCGATCGCAATCGGCGTTGGTCACGCATTCAGGTCGGCAAGCAATGTACGGATCGCCGAAGTATTGCGGTAAACACGTGCAAGATCCGACGCCGTTTCGTTCGTTACACACTGCGTTAGCACCGCACGGTGACGGATTACAGGGCGTGCGTGGTTGCTCCGTCGTAATAGGTGCTATAAACAATTCATTATACATAATTAGACAATAATTATATAATATATAATTATTGTTTAATAATAATAATAAAGATAATAATTATAAAGAAATAAATGGCTAATAAAAATAATTGTATATTAGAGTTTAATGTTTTACAAAATCTTTGCAAAAAACTACATACCTTCTATAATGAGTATGCATTCCGTAAACGGATCACCCGTATAACCGTCGTTACAGATGCAAACAGGATTGTGTTTTACAACATTGCAGAATGTGTTCACGCCGCAAGAGCCTGGACACGGGTCCACGCATTGTTCGTTCTGACACGCCAAATTTCCAGGGCATCCTTCATTTATGACACACTCGGGACGGCAATTTGGCGCACGGCCTACATAATTCGGTAAACACGAACACGCCGGAAAACCGTCAATCACTCGACATTGGGAATTCGGTCCGCATGGCGAAGGAACGCAAGGGTTGCCGCTCGGTCTTGGTAGCGGTGTTACTTCTATTACGATTGTGCATTATACATTAGAATAATTACATACATAAACCCCCGCGTGTAAAATTCTAATTTATATAATTTCTAATTCAAATAATGAGAAAATATTAAAAATTGAAATTGAAATTAAATACATAAATATTTTAAATATATAATATATTGGAGATAAAGTTCTAAAACTAAATAATTTTTTAAAACTTACCTTCCTTGACACATCCGAAGAACGGATCCCCGCTATAGCCAATTGCGCAAATGCAGACTGGATTATGATTAATCACCCGACAGTCCGCATTCACTCCGCATGTGCCTACACATGGATCCTTACATCTCTGATTGATACATGCTGTGTTCGGACTACAGTCTGTACTGACTACGCATTCCGGCCGGCATGATGGTGGACTACCAATGTAATTAGGTTGACAAGAGCATACTGCGTGATTGTCAATAACGCGACAGTTGCTATATGGTCCACAAGGAGATGGCTGGCACGTATCACCCGGTATTGAAGGCTCTATAAGAAACAAGTCACATTATAAATCGTTCAGTGATAAGTCATAAATTTCTGCTTATTTGTAGTTATGTTATAATCATTAGAAAAATATCTCAGACGTACTTATTGGTATGTGGCAAGACGTAAGTGGATCTCCGGTGTAACCAGAGAGGCAACTGCAGGATGGTTGGTGATTATAGACTTGGCATTGCGCATTAATTCCGCACGCTCCCACACATGGATCCTTACACTTGTTGTTAATACAAGCCTTCGTATGAATGCAATCCGAATTCTGAACGCATTCTGGCCTGCAGCCCTCGTAAGGATCACCGGTGTAATCAGGTAAACAAGTGCAAGATCCCGCACCGTTACGCTCTTTACATACGGCGTTCGTACCGCATGGTGAAGGATCGCATGGCAATTGCACTGGAAAGACAGCTACAAAGCGCAAATATATTTATACAATGGGATATGCAACGATATATCAATTTAAGATTACTAAAATTGTTACAAAATCTTACCTTTGGCACAGCCTGAGAAAGGATCTCCTTCGTAACCTTCGTAACACTGACATATAGGTCGATGATTCTGTACCGTACAGTTCGTGTTAAATCCGCACGATCCAATGCATGGATCTAAACATTTCTTTTGAATACAAGCTAAGGAGCTAATGCAGTCCTGATCTATTACACACTCTGGTCTACAATTCGGCGGTGCTCCGAACATACCGCTAATGCACGTGCATATCGGATGATCTTCTTGAACGCGACAATCAGCGTTAGGTCCGCAAGGTGATGGCAAGCAAGGATTCGTTGTTGGCGGTAAAGGCTCTAAACAAAAAATACAATAATTGATTAATACTTTGAAAAGCCTTTTCCCGTACAATTTATTAGTAAATAGATTATTTAATTCACAAAAAACTTCAATTTTAGCGATTGTTTCTAATTCTGTTATATTTTTCATTATATAAATCTTCTCTAGAAAACTTTGGTTGTATTTGATAACCAAAAAATCAAATGTTTTAACTATATTATCTTATTTCCTACAAAGCTAGCAATATCAGAACAACCACGAAAAGTTCTTTATTTAATAGAAATCTTTATTCTATTATTCCTGAAGTATACACTATGTATTACCTTCTTTGGCGCAATGTGTGAATGGATCGCCAATATATTGACGAGGACAACTGCAGATTGGGTTGTGATTGATGACCTGGCAATCAGCGTCAAAACCACACAGTCCCGGGCAAGGATCATTACATTTTTGATTAATGCAAGCCAAATGAGCCGGGCATTCCGTGCTGACGAGACACTCCGGACGACAATGTGGCGGAGTACCTTGGTAACCTGGACTACATGAGCAAACTGCACGATCGTTCATTACACGGCAGATGCTGTGTGGACCGCAAGGCGATGGCATGCACGGATTCTGATCTGGCACTGCAAATAAAACCGAATTAGACTTCTCGTTACATTGATATTGTGTTTTTACAATTAATATAAATTTATCCTTTAATTTGTATCAACTATGTATATTATAAATTAAAATATTTGATGAAAAAAGCAGATATAAGAGTTTTAAAATATAATATTATACAAAAACTGACAATTTATATTGTTACATATTATAAATTTAAAAAGAAATATTCTAACGTCTAAATTAACATAGTATTATGTAACAAATAAAACAAAATACATAATATATGTAAAAATTGAAATATGTTTACATACAAGGTCTCTCTACTTTGCAAGCTCTAAATGGATCTCCGGTATATCCAGGCAAACAAGAACACATCGGAAGATGATCGACGACTTCGCAATGCGCATTAGCGCCACACACGCCTGGGCATGGATCTCTGCAATACTGATTGAAACACGCCAAATGACTTTCACAATCTCGATTAATGATGCACTCAGCCTCACAACCGTCTATATAAGGATTGCCGACAAATGGCGGTATGCATGTGCATTTAGCTATGCCATCAATCGCCGTGCAAATAGCATTTTTGCCACAAGGTGATAACAGACAAGGATCGTATGGTTCAGCTGGTCGTGCTGCAATAATAATTAATAAACCGTTTTAATATTGATTTCTTAAAAAATGGTTTATTATATTATTTTACAATATTCCAAATTTAAGTTTAATAAAAAATTGCAGAAAATTTTTTTCTTAATATTATAAATTATGAATTAATAAGAAAATAACTAAGAGGGTAAACATTAAAAAATTTTTAATTAAAAAACTTTCTTTAATTAAAATAAACTAAAAAATGTTCAAAAGTTTGTACAGGTAAATAAGCTGTTTAGTTTCAAAATTTGTTATTATAAGTAAAAAATTGTTATATATATAAAATTTTCAATAGTATCAATTAATTCAAAACATTCTTTTTATTTTACACTATTCAATTATTTATGCAAATTACCTCCGCAACTTTTATAAGGGTTTCCAATCGTGAGATCTGGACAGTAACAAGGCGGTACCCTCGTACTGTTACATCTCGCCCCAAAACCACACGGATTAAAGTCACATTGGTCAGCTTTCGGCACGCATCCTCTAATAGTGTTCGGGCTTTCAATGTATCCAGATAAACAAGTACACTTCGCAAAACCATTGTCTAACACAGTACAGCGAGTATTGGGACCGCATGGAGAAGGATCGCAGGAGGTACTAGGAAGTGTGCAGGGGAAATGAGGTGGTTCACCCTCGTATCCTGGCAGACAGAAGCATTTCACCTGTCCATTCACTACCCGGCATCCAGAATTGATGCCACAAGGATTACCTTCACATTGATCACCTTCGGGAACTAGACATGTAACAAGATTTATTAAAGAAGTCATTTTTTAGATTATATTATACTTATTTATAATTTATTTATAATAAAGCATGTAGACAGTGTTTAAATTATATTTCATAAAAATATATACATACTGCAATGCTCAAATGGACTTCCAGTTAGACCTTTCGGACAGAAGCAGACGGGATTTCCGTTATCATTCTCACATAAAGCGTTCAAACCGCATGGATTTGGAATGCAAGGATCAACAGGCGACACTATCTCTTGACAACCAACGTGAGGATTTCCTTGATATCCTGGAAGGCATATACACTGTGCTTGATGTTTACTAGAGACGCACTTCGCATTCTCTCCACAATCGAACTCGATACAAGGATTGATGCACTGCCTATTGAGTCGATCGCAATATTTAGATGGAGGACAATCTTCATTATATTGGCAAATATTTTTCGTTTCTTCCACTGAAATCATGAGATAAAAAATCATATAAAATATAATTTATATTTTTAATATAATTTATGATATAATTTTTATTTTTTAATACATCTACGTATAATATAATTTTCTAATTAAGAAAATCATGAAACTTTCATAACATTTTATGATTATATAAATTTAACATTTAACTTAATTTGCACACATTTTTTATGTATAACAATAAATGTGTAATAATAAAAATTTTCATTACACTTTTGCGATAATTGTTCTATATAATACATATAATGAAAAAGTAATACCAATTTATATCATATAATTTCTCACGTTTTATATATACATATATATTAATTTGTAATATAAATTTCATATCTCATTGTAAAACTTACGTAAGTCGCAATAGGAGAATCCATTTCCATGATAGCCTTCTTCGCAACTGCAGTCTGCTCCATGATTCGTATTAATACAAACAGCGTGTTCCGCACAGGGATTCCGAACTAGGCACGGTTCTTGGCAAGTGTGCCCAATACACACTTCTGACAGGGGGCAATCACTGTCGCTAGTGCAACCCGCTAAAGAAAGAGTGGGAAAGCCCATGTAACCCCAGAAAGTGTAGTGCACAAGTATAAGAATTGAGATAAAGAAAGTTCTTTCTTTTTGCGTGATTCTCTTGATTTTTATGTGCAAAAAAAATGCGATTTATCAGCAGAGAAAAACATTCTCTGTGGCAAGAGAGATGTATTCAGAGAGAACATGACAAATATTTTAAAGAGATCATTCTTCGTGTTCATGCACGATAGTTATAATGAGATTGAACGTCTTGTGCTTTGTATAAAGAGAGTCTTATGTATAATTTGCAAAATATGTACGTGAGATATATACAGTATACATACATATTTACAAATCTCTCGATGACTATTAAAAAAACTGAAAATAAAGTCAGATGAAACCAACTACAGTGTTGGTGATAATACAAACCTTTGACGCAAGTGTTTGTCGACGAATCGCACAACGTACCAGATGGGCAGTAAGGACACTCCGCTTCGTTAGTGTCCACTAAAAAAAAATCGTATAAAATAATAAATATATTTTAATAAAAATATGGATACATAAAATGTGCTAAATTTAATTGCAAACGTACCTTTGACACAGACTGGTCTATGATGCTGAACATGACAAGCTTCGACGAAGTCACACGGATTACCCAAAGTGCAAGGATTTACGCACTGATGATTTACGCAAGCCAATTGAGTGGGACAGTCATTATGCGTTGTACATTTCACATCTAATGAAACAAATGTGCATTAGATGTAGAATTAATATTACGACAAAAACATAAAATGTTAATGTACATGTCCCAACAAAAAATCTATTTGATATCAGTTTAACTGCCGCCTTGATATATATACTCTATATAAAAAACGGCGGATGTGAAACAATACACATTTACTTAAATCTATCACATAAATGTTGCTAGTGCAATAGATAAACATAAATATACAAGGACAATGTACTCTTTTCTTTAAAACATATAGTGATATTTGTGTTACATGTGTCAAGTATAGCAGCTAAAAGAGACATTGACGCGTCTATTTCGAACGAAATTATCTTTCAAAAACACTATAATTTATTTACACAATTCTGGCAATTTTATAACAAAATTTGTTTTTATACGACATGCCACAGATGATATACATATAATTATATATATATATATATATATATATATATATATATATATATATAATACGTATAATTATATGTAATGTACATATAATTATTATATATCACAAATTCGGACGAAAGATAATTTCCTCTTAACATAGACAACTAAAATTGCAGTTTATTATACATATGTTAGATATACAAAAAAGCTGTAAGAGAGAAAATTGTGCATAAGCGTTAATGTACATCATGCGTAGAGCGCTAATGCAGCAGTCCTTTGTCTGCATTTGGGAGAGCAGTGTCTAACTGCCTATTAACAATTTTCGATTCGGTCACATAGAAATGGGTTCGATTTATGGGCCCTTATGATATCGATCACATTTTTATTCAGAAATTTACACCAATAAGCCATTTTATCATAAAATAATTGATTGGACAAGCAATGTCTACATTTTTCCAGAATTGGTTACTTCCAATTTTCATCTGGATACGATAATATGACCTCACACACTGGAGGAAGCTTGTATAGAACATCGACGACAGTAAAACATAAAATGACACCACAATTACGAAATTCCCGACAAAAGAAATCTTTACCTGGGAGTACGCTACAATTAGACGTACTCTGCTCGGTATTTGAATCTAAGCACACAGGCTGATGATTCACAATGTTGCATAAAATATTCACTGGACATGGATTGGCAGTTTTACATGGATTTTGACAAAGACCATCGATGCAAGTTTCACATTCTGTACAATCTGTATGTAAGGTACAAAATATATCTGTTTTATTCTGACTAATTTCAGACGTCGTTAAATATTCTGTGATCAGATATTGCTCTGTGGCTTTTTCGGATGTAGCAAGTTGCTCTGTAGTTATTGTAGAATATTGTTCAGTTGTACTATATGGTGTCGACTGCATCGTAGATGTAACAAACTGTTCAGAGGTGCTGTACTGTTCTGTAGTAGAGATTTGTTTTGTTGTAGATTGTTCAAACGTGGTAGGTTGCTCAGATGTCGTAAATTCTGTTATAATGGAATATAATCCCTCTGTAGTAGAAATCTGTTCTGTAGATTCTTCAGTTAAAGTGTATTGTTTCGAAGTAGTGTATTGTTCTGTAGGTTGCTGTGATGTCCTAAACTGTTCTGTTGTAGAATATTTTTCTGTAAAATACTCAGGAGTGCTATATTGTTTTGTAGTAGAGACTTGTTCCATAGGTGCCATAGGTGTAAACGTGGTATATTGTTTTGTTTGTTCTGATACCTTAAATTGTTCTGTAGTGGAATATTCTGTGGAATATTCAGATGTACTGTAATATTTTGTAGTAGAGATCTGTTCTGTCAATGGTTTAATTGAAGATTGTTTTGTAAAAGTAGTGTTTTGTTCTGTAAGCTGTGTTGTTTTAAATTGTTCTGTTGTTGGATATTCTTCAGTAGAATATTCAGGCGCTCTGTATTGCTTTGTAGTGAAAATCTGTTCCATAGTAGAATGTTCTTCAGTAAAATATTCTGATATACGAGGTTCTGTAGTAGAAATCTGTTCTGTAGATTCTTCAGTTAAAGCATGCTGTTCCGAAGTAGTGTGTTGTGATGTTATAAGTTGTTCTGTCGTGGGATATCCTTCTATAGAATATTCAAATGTGCTGTCTTGTCTCATAGTTGAAATTTGCTCAGTAGATTGTGCAAACGTAATATACTGTTCTGACGTTTTAAGTTGTTCTGTTGTGGAATATTCCTCTATAGTATTTTTCGATGTGCTATAATGTTCTGTGGTAGAAATCTGTCCTGCAGACTCTTCAGTTGTAGTGTACTGTTCTGTCGAGTATGTCTCCGTGATAAAAGGAGATGTGATGGATTCAGTAGTAGAGGATTGTTCTGTTGCAATAATATCAGTGGCTTTGTGAAAATCATCAATAATATTTGTTGTAAATGTAGGAAACTCAGATATATATGTAGGAAATGAAGTGGTATCTTTCACATATGGCTTTGTTGTATCAAATAAATCTGTTTTAACAGTGCTCCATTTTTGTGTAATTTCTTTAGAAGTGTCATGTTCAATATTTATTGTAGATGTTTCGGTATGCTCTAAAATATTCGGAGATGACACTGTATAATTTGCTTGCGTATAAAATGTCGTAGAAGGCAGTGCATTAGTGGTACTTTGCACATGTGGGTCAGTGATTACTTTTAACGGCTTTCCAGTTAATTCTGTTGTGGTAGAATACTGTGTAGTAGTAAAAAGTTGTGTTGTTGCTACTGTGGAAGTTTCTTCACCACTTACATTAGGAACTTTTGTAATAGGAACTGTAGTTACATTCTCAGGAACTTCAATAGTACTACTTGCTTCCGTTGGTTTAGAAATTGTAGTTGTTTCAGTATTCATATTAGAAACAGTGATATCAGTAATTTCGGTATAACTAAATGTAACTGGAGAAGTAATAGTAACATTTTGAGAAACAGTTGCTCCAACTATTTCGGTTGCAGCGTTTTCTTCATAGCCAAATTTTTCTGTTGTCTTAGTTACAGTGGAAGAAGGTACATTTTCTGTAACAATCCCTTCTGTACTATGAGTAATTAAAGTAGTTTGTTCGGTTTCAGAAATAATAATACTTGCAGTTGTATATTCTTTTGAAGTAGTTTCAACTTCAAAATCAGTACTTTCAAACGTTGATGTAATAAAAGGTTTAGATATATTTTCTAAAACGTTAACATTTGTTGTCGAAATCAAAGTGTCATTTAAAATATCAATTTCGGTTGTATTCAAAATTGAAGGTACAATTGTCGTATATTCGGGAAACTCAGTAGTAATTTCCGTCGATACAATTGCCATATCTGATTCAGTTATTGTCTCAGTAGTAATATTTTCCAAATTTTCGGTAACGTTAGTTAACGCAACTGTGCTTTTCTCTGTGTACATAACAGATAACGTTTCCATAGTGGAAATGGATGTTGTAAACGGCGAAACATCAGTACCCACTGTTGTTTGCAACGTAGTATGAACAGTTTCAAAAGTGTGATCTAAAGCTATAGAAGGCAAAGTCGTTGCACCACCAGGTAAACAACGTTTGTCGTTAGGATCGCAACCACAAATAGGCCTGTGCGCTTCAACCCGACACTGAACTGCTAGTTGACACCCGTTGATACAGGGATCAACGCAGGAGCTTTCGACGCAGGCTTCTGCGTCGCTGCAATCATCATCGGACTCGCAAACTGGCTTAGGCATGGGATGAAGAACTGCTGCAGATATAATATAATGTAAACATAATATCTGATAAAGTGGCAAAAAACTGATAATCGGGGAGTGGCTCTTGATTAGGCTAGGCTACAGATAAGTTTACAGTTTATTTCAATTACTACGAATTAAGAGTTAGCATGCTCGCATATAGTAGATAAGCTGATTGTAAGAAACATTATTAAGTCTTTACAGAGACAGATGTAACGGAAAAATCCTTCAATAGTAAATTGGCAGAATAGAGCGGGAATCTAAGGTATGGGAAACTTGTATCTGTAACTTGGAACCTGAAATATGCGTCCAGACAACAGAACAAAATAATCTCTGTATCCAATTGTAACTTTAATAGAAAGATCTTGTAAATTTAAAAAAAAATTAAATTAAAATCAGAAAGAAGTTAAGAGTAACCAAATTTTGAACATATTCTGCTGTCTGTACGGTTGGAAACCTGAAAAGTAGCAATTGTATGTATCTCGTGTAAGGCCAGGCAATGTAAAAACGTGATAACGGCTATGAGAAATGACAAGACTCAGATAGTGTTCTGAGAAATTGTGTTTACCTTTCATGCATCCGTATTTAGTATCTGGCACAAAGCCGGGGGGACAGAACTTGCAGATAGGCTTGTGCTCCTCCACGTAACAGGGGGCATCAGCCGGACAGGTAGAGTTTCTGCATGGGTCCACGCAGCGATAGTTGCGGCACGCCAAGTCTGGAGAGCAGCCACTGTCTCGCAGGCAAATGGAGAGGGAAGGATTGCAGTTTTTGGTGCAAATGCACACGGGACGATGGTCCAGGACATCGCAGGTCTTATCGGCCGGACACGGTCTTTTGTTTCGCACGTTACAGGGATTTTGACACTTCCCATTGACGCACGCGGCGTTCGAGGGACAATCGAAGTCCCTCGAGCAGGTAAGCGTGTCAGGAGCGCAAGTCAATTCCCCGATTTCGTTGACTACAAAGCCATACTTGCAAACGCACATAGGTTTGTGATTCCGCACCTGACATCTCTTGTTGACCTCGCAGGTATACCGAGAACTTAAACACGGATCGCGGCACTCGCCTGTCTGCGAGTGGCAAGAGAGACTCTCCGGACAGTCGTAATCGGAGGAACAACCGATGCTCGGCGTAGGTTTGGGATTGAGCGTGTCGCATTTGGAATCTGGATGGCAAGCCGTATGAGGCATGCCAATATAGCACTGCGGGCACGAGCAACGCGGCTTGTGCAGAACCACTCGGCACAGGGCATTGATCCCACAGGCACCGCGTAGCGCGCACGGATCCAGACATTGTAGATTTATGCAGGCTTTTTCATTGGGACACTCTAAGTCGCTGGTGCATTCGCGCTCTATTGTCACAATAGTGGTGTTCGGTGTAGAGTCGGTGGTGGGTCGTGGGTGGGACAGGAAAAAAAAAGAAAAAAGCATTTATAAGAACTGTGAAAAGAAACTTTCTCACAAATAACATAAACCACATGCTTTGTATTTATGATGAAAGTAGGGTAGGCTCTGTGAAGAGGTAATAGAGTAACGACTTTACACTCTTTTTCAAAACATCAGACATCTTCTCAGAGAAATTACAACGGCAAGCAGCGATATTTACAACACAAGCCCCCACAGATTTCAGAATAGGAGGAAATAACAACCCGTGAATATCAGCAAATATCAAGCATGGGTATATGAGAATGTCCCTTTTGCAGTTCCCAATCTGTATTAATCCTAAAATAGAAATCTGTAAATATATATATGGTGTCGACTGTAAATGGGTACCTCCTTGTACTCAAGTGGCACTATAAGGCAAATGAGTGTCTTTTTGTTCATTCAATTATATCCTCAAGACAGATTGGATACTGAAATAAACATTCTACATATAAAGTTATGTGTGAGATATGTGTAAAACGTGTTCTCTCTAATCTCAAAATTATGTACAGTATGTCCTATATTTTATAATATGTACAGGTATATGTAGTCTTTGCTCTTATAGATAAAATATGTATATATGTATATATATATATATATATCCAATGTCATGGCGATATACTGCTCCAATCACATCTGTCTCTCGATGTTAACGTTTTCACTCGATTAATTAATACGGCTATATATTACTCAAATCCTACTAGACGATACATGGTTATTCTACGGACCATGTTCCTGTGATTGTCAGTATTGCTCGCTAGTCACAAATGCTGTACATAAAATTAATCAATTCGGCTCGGTTAAAAAGTTAGTAGGCCGTATTTTCCTACCTGTTGTGCACTCGATATCTGGCGAACCGCTTGTACCTGGTGGACATCGGCAAACAAATATAGCTCCATCCCTAATGCACTCTGCGTTCTTTCCGCATCCATTCGTCCGACAGTCTCCTAAATCTCTATCTGAGCTACCTGTATCAGCAAATCGTTTAATGACGATACCAACCAAAGAAATAATAAATATTTATCGTCTTTCGGCAAAATTTGTCATAGTGACAAACATCGCATCAATAATAAAAAATGTATTTTTAATACATGTTATAAAAAATATTTTTTAATATATATTTTTATAAATTGGATAATTATATTTTGTTATATATGTACTCTTTTTTTAATTTATTTATTTATTTTAATAATAAAATATGCAAATAGAAATTTTCTTCAGTTTATTTCGTACCCGATATTGTTAATTATTTCTTCTATTAATGTACGCCTTGTTAAATCTAATGACATAAAAAAAAGTAATACGTACATGCGTGCATTGGATCGCCTGATGGATTATTCGGTGGGCAATAGCACTGCGGTTGATTCTTATAAATTCGACAGGCTGCATTGATACCGCAACGAGTGTCCTTACAAAGATCACCATCGCAGAGACATACCTGATGTGGATCACCGTGACAACCTGGATCACATGTGCATTCAAAACCGTTCAGAGTCTCTTGACATTTAGCATTAATGCCACAAGGTCTTCGTAGACATTCGTCTCCACCTGTGTTTAAGAAATTAAAAAAACGCGCGTATTAAAAAATTGTCACATTTACATATATATTTCCGTATAAATATAATTAAATATAAATATAAATAAAATTAGACCTTACCTTTCTTGCAGTTGATCTTTGGATTGCCAAAGTGTCCCGGTGGGCAAGAGCATTGCGCCTGCCTGTTGATCACGCGACACTGCGCATTGAAACCGCAGACGTTGTGCTGTAAGCACGGATTTGTGCAAACCCCATATTCGCTACATCGTTTGTTCGGTTCGCAATCATCATCATGGTGGCACTCCAATTGGTAGCACTCTTGACTCGGCTCACCTTGATAGCCTTCTGGACATAGACATACCGCACGGTGACTCGAGACGCGACAAAGCGCATTTATTCCGCAAGGTGATCCATGAGCGGAACATGGATTTTCACACTGGCCATTTGTACACGATAATGACGATGGGCAGTCGGAATGAGTGCGACAACCGACCAGGCACAAACCTCCGTCGCATACATAACCCTGCATTTGTTAAAACATACAGTTTTAAGAGTTTACGATATCAGAATTAATTTTAAAAAACAATAATTTCTGTAACTTTTCTTAATCACCTTTGGACACGCGTTATTGATATCGCACTTGATGCGACATTTGCCACTGTGACAAACCTCGCCACAAGAACAGTCGTTCTCATGATGGCAGCTGGTGGTGCAGAAGCCGATTTCGTCGCACTCGCATGACCCGTCACAAGGAATCATGGTCTTGGCGCAGTTGATTAAGGCATTACCGTAATAATTCGCGGGGCAACTACATTGAGCCACGTGATTGACTACCCGACAGCCGGCACACTCACCGCACGCCTTACCACCTTCGCATGGACCTAAAAAGATCATAATACGATTACATTGCAACTTAACTGAATATATTTAAATCTAACATATGTAGTATGTTGTATATGAAACTATATTTACTTTTGCATTGATTATTGATACAAGACTCGTCGCTTGGGCACGTGTTATCATTGCGGCATCCAATGTCACACATGCGATTATGACAGATTTGATTCGCGAGGCAGTGATCATCGCTGTTACATATCGCTTTACAAATGCCGCCGTCACACCGTTCGTCACTCAAGCAATTCGCATCGCTGAAAAAATACAATTGTTTAACAATTATTTAGCAATTATTGGAACATTGTGATAACTTTGTGTAATTTGTTCATGGTCATGTATACTCACCTTCTACACGTGGAATAGCACGATCTGCCGTAACACGTTTGTCCTGGTAAACATTCGTGGTTAGACGAGCAAGGAAGGAACGTTTGCTTGCAGCCAATACGAGCATCTCCCACTAAAGGCGATGGGCATGTGCATATTTTTTGATGATTGACAGTTGTACATTTAGAATTTACACCGCAGGCGCCAGTCAATGAACACGGATCTATAGACAAATAATAATTAAATTATCATAATAAAGAGACTAATAAGAAAAAAGTTTATCTGTATACAAAAAAATGAAAACAATCAAACCAGAAGTACATTCAATATAATATTGTTTCTTCGACAAAATTAAAAACAAAAATATAAAAAAATATCGATAACTACTCACCTATACATTGGTTGTTTATACACGCGTAACTGTCCTGACATTCAATATCCGCTCGACAACCAGAAATACACATCAGCCCTTCGCAGATCTCACCGCTTCTGCAATCCTCGTCTCGTCTGCAAAGTGATTTGCAAATGCCAGAGCTGTCGCATCTCTCGTTGCTCAAGCAGTTCGCGTTGGATGAGCAGACGGGTGTGCAAATACCAGCGATGCAAGCCGTGCCTACAGCACAGTCCCGATTGGCCTGGCAAGTCGGACCCGGCGTTCTCAAACACGCGACCTTAGCAGTCGGATTTGGTATGAAGCCGATGGGACAGGAACACGTGGCACGCTGATTAAAGACAGTACATTTGGCGTTTGGTCCACACGGCGTAGCCTCGCACGGATTCACGCATTTGTTTCCTAAGCAAGCCTCATTCGCGTTGCAATCCTCGTCCGCACGACAACCAAACGAACACATGTTGTTCAAGCAGATGTGACCCAGGAAGCAATCGTTATCCAGCCGACAAGTCAGCAAGCAATTACCGCGGATGCATTTCTCGTTCAGCGCGCAATTGTCGTCAACGGTGCAGATCGGCAGACAAACGTTCTCGCGACAGGTGTTGCCTTCAATGCAGTCCCCACTTCCAAGACAAGACACTGGTACTGTAAATAATAAACATTTTACAGAATTTTCAAAGAAGTATCAATCAGAAGATATTCAAATGTTGCAAATGAATCGTTTGTATACTTACATCTCACGCATTCTACTTCGGAATTGCCAGTGAAGCCTGGTGGACAGCTACACTGTTTAATGTGACTTCTGACTTTGCACTCGGCGTTTATGCCACAAGTTCCTCTCACATCGCACGGATCTAAGCATTGCCCGTTCAAGCAAACGTCAGACAAGTTACATTCCTCGTCCGATTGACAAGATGCTGAAATAACATTATTTACTTTATTAAATGTAGCAACAAAATTGCGTCATGAATAGATTAAAGTCAGAAACAGTTAATTGTCACACAGAAACAATTGATTGTATAAAATGATTCTAGTTAAGCAAATTTAAAATTCAACAATTGTTTACTCACGCCGACAAATGCCTTCATAACAATAAGTGTTGACCAAACAATCAACTTGTGATGAGCAGACTACTGGTCTTGGACGACATCCCACACTTAAATTATTAGGATCCCCTTCGTAATCGGCACGGCATTGACAACTCGCGGCATGGTTACTCGCGATACAATCTGCATTTGGACCGCAACGGATACGTGCACAAGTATCTATAAAATAAAGAGATTAAATTTGTAATATATATAATAAAAATATAATAAAAATGATAAAAATATCAACAATAACAGGTTTTAAATTCTATAATCAAGAGCCAGTATTTATAGTCAAATCTGATTTCAAGATCTTTAGCAATATCTTGATATTATACAAATGATGATATTATACAAAGTATTATATAATGTATTATACATATAATTAATGTACGTTATACATATAAAAATGTATTGTATAAATAAAATAAAAATATAAAAATCCAATAAACAAAATAATACTATAAAATAAATTAACAAGTTTAACACACGTACCAAAACATTTCGGTACATTGTTGATGTTGACACATTTGGCAGTTAGTGGACAGTCCGAATCTTGAAGGCATTCCACTGGTGGTTGACAGCCACTGTTATAAGGATCTCCGACTGTACCCGGTTGACAGTGGCACTTGAAATGTCCTCGTGTGTTTTCGCAAAATGCGCCTGGTGCGCATGGTGTGTTTGCGCAATAATCTATCAGCTTGCAAGCACGCGTGGGTTCTCCCGTATATCCAGGCTGGCAGGTGCAAATCTATGCCACAAAACACACATTATCGTAAAAATCACTGACAAAAAAAAATTTCTAGTGCAAAGCAATAAAATAATTACCTGGACATGTTTCTCTGTTGTGCAAATGGCATTCACGCCACATGGATTATGCGCGAGACAAGCAATTCTGCATCTGTGATGGTCACAAATCTTCTCTTGTGTGCAGTCATCATTGACCTCACATTCGATAGGTTGACAGCCAATCTTGTCATCTCTAGCATTTCCGAAGAAGCCGAGTTTACAGGAACACGTCGCGGCATGATTATCAGCCTTGCATTCGGCATTTCGGCCGCAGAGTATTACGTCACAAGCTCTACGACACTCCGCCTTAATTGGCAAAAAAAATGTTATATACTTGCTACTCTGATAGAATCAATAAAAAAAATCATTGTCATTCACAATTTTTGTCATTCATAAAGATTTTCTATATAACACAACGTAGGATTACCTGTCCAATATTATTCTTAATGCATTTTTCGTCATACAAACAGTCGTTATCCGACGTACAACGTAATTCTTGAACACATATATTATTATGGCAGTATTGATATTCTGGGCAGCTAGAATTACTTCTGCAGGTCGGCTGACAAAGGCCATTAATACAGAGTTGATCGCCAATACAATCTCTTGTACTTCCACAGAGTGCTGCAATTTAACAATTAAATTATGTGTGAAATTTATGAATTTATTCAACAAACACATACATACACACATATTAACGTTTCCTTTCATTAAATAGGGAATTTTATAATGTTATGCTACATTATTGTAGTCAATATTAATTTACCTGTGCAAATTCCTCCATTGCATACTGAACCAGTCGCACATTGCGAATCACTTTTACAATATTGAAGTGGAGTGCATCCAAGATTCGGATCACCCGTGCCGCCAGGTTGACAGGTACATACCGCGCTGTGATTAAGCGAAGAACAATCAGCACCATGTCCACAAACATTCGAAAGAGAGCAGGGATCGACGCACTTGTGATCAAAACACGCATCTGATGGACTACAGTCGCTGTGATAGTTGCATTCAAGATGAATACATTCCGTCTGAAACAAATAGAAAATAAAAATTAGAGTAGAAAAATTTTAATAAAATGTTAATTACACTCTTGACAACTGTAATATTTTATTAAATGTTATGGTTATTTTGATAAGTGACTTTATTAAAATTTCAACAAAATTTTATAAAAATTTAATAAACTTATAATAAGGTGGCAATATTGAATTATTAAAATTTGAATAAGAGATCGTTAATTCGTTAATAGAAAATATTTGCTTTTTTCAATTTCTTAATACTAATTTCTTAATACTAAATCAAAATATAAAAACTTATTACAATTTAAATAAAATGTCATTAATTTGCCATTACAAAGTATCTGCAATTTTTTATTATAATTTCATTTAAAAATTTATTATAATTTCAATACAATATGAAATTTTCTTAACTTCAACTTCTTAACTTTCAAACTTTAAAAATATCATGTTTGCAAACATAAAAAATAATCTTTCAACGAAATATAATTAAGATCTAATTTATATTTATTAAAATTTTATTCAAATTTTTTTTTCTTTTTTTAGGGAATCAAATCAAAGATCAATTAACAAATTAATAAAAATATCAAGATTAAAATGTTGTTATAGATTATAAAATACATAAATTATTATAATGAAAAATATCTAAACTTTAGAGAATTTAAAGCTCCAATTTAACTCACTGCTGGATTTCCTGTAGTTTGTCCGGGACATCTACAGATCGGAACATGATCGCGTGCAAGACATTCCGCATTTCTACCGCAAACGCCTAGTGCGTCGCATGGATTAGTGCATCTGTTATCAATGCAGGCAGCTGAATTTGGACAATCTGAATCCGTGAAACAATCGCCAGGTTGCTTACAACCAGTTTTAAATGGATCCCCTACTAAACCATGAGGACAAACACAAGCAAACGATCCCTCTGCATTCTGGCATCTATAAATTTTTTCAATATTTTAATTAAAAACACTCTCTCTATAAGCTCATATAATCAAGTGTAATCGCAACTCACATAGCTGATGGATGGCAAGGATTTTGCAAACACTCATTAACATCGGTGCAGATGTCACCAACAAGGACAAAACCAGGAAAGCATTTACACACGCTGACATGATCAATGGCTACGCAATTACCATATCCACAGTTCACTTGATTGCAAGGACCTGATGAAACGAGTAATCAAAGATTTAAATTGTGGCATAATTATTTTTTTTTTTAATTGCAGTTTCTCTTTTCTTTACTAAAACTGATGTAAATTTATGCAAATGCAATATCTATCGATATTTCTTGCTGTAAGCTTATGTTATATTAACTTACTGCTGCATTTATTGGTCTCCTGATTGCAATATTTATCTGTTGGACAGTCACTGTTAGAAAGGCATTCCACTTTAAAGCATCCTGAGGCATCACCGATGTAACCAGATTGACATTGGCAACCAGCCACATGGTCCAGAACAGAACAAATAGTATTCAAGCCACAGTCGACAAAAGAACAAGGATCCGAGCAATTATGTTGAACGCAAGCCTGAGTATCAAAGCAGTCACTGTGCGTGGTGCATTGATGCGGCAGCACACAGCCCAATCCTAAAGGATCGCCTGCGGTACCATGAGGACATGCACAACGATAAGACCCGTGAAGATTAATGCATTCGGCGCTCGGATGACATGGTTGATCCTCGCACTCGTTAATATCTAAACAATGCTCGGGACCGGCAATAAATCCATGGCTGCATCTAAGAAAATAAATAAAACGTCACAAATATCAATTAATAATTTTTAAAAAATTACTATTTAATAAATTTAATAAAAATCAATTAATAAAAATTTTTTACATAAGAAATGCTGTGAAATAATTTCCAAATCATTTGAATATGTTAATAAAAATATTTACAATCTCTTACGATTAATCTTCCTCTCTCAAGATCAAATTATTAAAAAAATGTCAAAAAATAACAATTGATTAATTTTTTTTAACTCAAAAGCGAGAATATTTTCTTAACGTGCAAATATAATAAAGCCTTCGGTACACGATACGATTTTTCATGCTAGATCGCATACGAGGTATCTTAATACGTGTCCTGATGGGCTCGGATGATTATGTCGTAGTAAGACGCCTCGTACGCAATCTAGCATGAAAAATCGTATCGTATGCCGAAGGCTTTAGAGTGATAAGGTCAGTTTAAAAAGATTAATACCTGCACTTGTTGTTAACGCACACTTCATCGCGTTTACAGCCGGCATCCGAAGTGCAACCCGCCTCGCACGTGCCGTCAATACACAATTCGCCGGGTAGACAATTACTGTCGCCATAACATATCTTCACACAAATGCCATTCTTACAACGCTCGCCCTGCGCGCAATTGTTTTGTTCCGAACATTGACACTGACACAATCCCGCGACGCACAGGTGCTGGCTGGGACAGTCCTGCGAAGTTTGGCACGTGTTTGGCACTCGAATGCAACCCTGCTCCGGAGTGGGATTACCGTGGAAACCGAGAGGACACGTGCACGCGACCGCGTGATTCGTGCAACTGCAGATTGCGTTTGGTCCGCATACGTCCTTCCTACTGCAAGGATCTGTAAACACACATGCGAGTTTCTTCCTTTTCTCTTTCAAAAACTACCAATGTATTGCCTCATACATGATTTGTTATCCCATAAACACTCGCGTGGGGTCTCTGAAAAGCATTTTTATTTTAGAGTGATAAAAAAAAAGGTGACAGTCCAGAAGTCTTAAATGATGAATAATATTAATGATTTAATTATTTTACGAATTAATCCGCGTAATTTATATATATCTGTCACATCATTGCGATAGATACAATTTTCGCCCACTAGGTTTATCAAAAGTACTTATTCTTTCACGTATTTATCTCACAGGAGCCGACCGGATCTTAATTATAAGAAGACCGCCTGTATAGTGGCAGAAAGTAATAAAATAACTTATCTACTTTATCGACTTAGAATACTAATAAATACCTTTCGTTCGAAATTGTCAAAATATGTATAGTCTGCCTTATATTAAAAAAATTTAATAGATCAATTTTTAGATAGAAGACGATAAAGCATCTTACTATCTAAAATATTCCATACGAATGAATACGTGACACTTGTAAAACACGAATATTATATATAATAAATAAAATAAAATAATAAAATAAATAATAAAATAATAAATTAAATAAATATATATTTATTTTCAAAATAAGTATAATTTAGCACATTATTTTGTGATCTGATTCATTTCATATTTTGTTAATATGGTTGAATTTAATTTGTTTTCATTATTTTATAACATGTAACATATTTTTACATGAAAAGTTCTTTGCGTAATATAAAATTACTTTTATAATATGTATAAAATTAAAGTAATAAATTTTATTCACTCAGCAAATGGTTTTTAAAAACGTATTTTAAAACATTGTTGAATTTATACTATTTATAATAACAGTAAAGTTTTAAAAAATTTAAATTGTTTATTATATTTATAATAATATTTTTAAACCTGCATTTTTACTGAAACTCAGATCAGTTTTTTATTATGTAAATATATAATTATTTAAATTTTTCGTTAATAATTAAAGTATATATGCATAATATATATGTATTTAAATATTTATATATGTAAATAAAAGATATCTATTTTAATACTTATAATATTTATAATAAATAAAAAATATTCTCACATAAAAATTGAATCTCAAGTCTATCATGAGATAAAAAACTGATAATGAGAAAAACCGATTGTAAATATACAGCTAATAATGAAAAAATAAGTAATAAGTTAGAAAACTTAATCTATTCAATACTAACCCATTAGATTTTAAATCAGATCGACTAGTTTTATTTCCAGTCGGGGATATACAATAATTACATATGTACGAAAAAATATCTGTAATGAGATGATGAGAGTCAAAGTTACAGTGTGACAGAAGTGAAATACCTTGACACTTGTTGTTGATACATGATTCGGTAGTCGGGCAGTTTTTATTACTGCGGCAGCCAAGAATACATCCTCCGGTAACGCACGCTTGATCCACCAGACACTGAGAATGCGCGACACATGATATCATACACTTGTTGTTAATGCATTTCTCTCCGTCTGAGCAATCAGCAACTGAACGACACACAGCTGAAACAGTTCAAATTCTTCGTTTCAAAATTTGAACTTTTTTAATACGATGAAAAATTTGACATTCTGTTACCGTATATAAAGAATTGCCCAAACTTAATCCGAGAACGGTATTAGGTTTTATGACGTAAACAGTCACGTGGAGCATTTTATACCCCAAACAAAAAACGCTATTATTGATAAACTATATTGTATTATCAATTAATTTGTAACTTATTATTATCTTGTGACATTGTAGGTGTAGACTTATTCGTTATTTTTTAAAAAAAAGTAGAAACAAGAAATTATTTAAGAATTAAAATAAACTCTTTGAGTGTCTTATTACGACAATACTTGTAGTGCACAAGGATATTATAAAATACTATTTTTTGTTTATGTTCAGATAATATATTTAAAAATTCATAAAGAATAATGATTATTAATGTTGCTTATATTAAATAAAACCGTAAAATATTAGAAAAGTATGATTTAGGCGACCGGTATGTATTCACTCTCCCCTCTATACACGTGATAAAAACATCGGATATATTACCCCTGCATTGTCCATCAAGACAGACGCTGTCGACGCAGTCTGCGTCCACCGCGCAGTAATTGGTAGCCCGCACGCAGCCGTGTTCCGGACCCCTCGAGGACGGCACGAATCTGTGGATGCATTTGCAGCTCGGCTGACCATTGACGATCTCGCAAAGCGCGTTGGCACCGCAGGCGTTCTCGCACGGATTGATGCAACGGTGCTCGTGGCAGACGGAGTGCACCGGACAGTCCTTGGGACTAGAGCAGTATCCCTCCGGTTGGCAGCCGTTCACGTAAGGATCGCCCACGTGATTCGGCGGGCATCGGCATACCGGGTTGTTGGTCGCATCGGTGGCGCAGATCGCCGTCGGATGGCAGGAATCTGGACGGCACGCCTCCACGGCGATGCACTCGACATCGGGCACCGGGTTCGGTCGTAAACCGGGCGGACACTGGCAGATCGCCTTGTGCTCGTCCGCGATGCAGACCGCGTTCACGCCGCACGCGTTCTCGTCGCAGGCGTCGTAGCAGGTGTGCGTCAATCGGTTGCAGAGCTGCGACAGCGGGCAGTCGATGTTGTAGACGCAGGGCACCGCGCGGCACCCGGCCGCCGAGTCGTTCGGGTCGCCAGCGTACTGCCCGGGCGGGCATTCGCAATTCGCCACGTGATTGTTGACGACGCAAAGCGCGTTGGGACCGCAGGTGACGAAGTCGCAGACCGGCAGGCAGGCGAGCGGCCCGTCCGGGGTGCCGCGGCAGGTCCGATCCTCCGCGCACTCGCTGTCGGTGGTGCAGCGGTTGTCGCGCGGGCTGTGACAGCCCCGGCGGTCGTTCGGATTGCCGTTGTAGCCCGGCAGGCACTCGCAACGGCCGTGATGATTCTCCGCCACGCAGCGGGAGTTGACGGTGCAGGTGAAACCGTCGCAAAGCGACGTGCACTTGAGCACGCCGAGGGCGTCCGGTCTGCAGCCCTCGCTCGACCGGCAGTCGTCGTCACTTATGCAATCGGGCACCGACGGCTTCTCGCAGGACGACAGCACCGGGTTCCACTCGTAGCCGTCCTGGCACTTGCAGGTCGCGTGGCCCGGCACCACGTCGGGCTCGCACTTCTGATAGGCGCCGCAGACCACCTTGCTGCAGGGATTCACGCAATCGCGCACGCCGCCGTCCAAGGTGAGGCAGAAGAAGCCCGGCGAGCAGTCCGAGTCGCGTGCGCATCCGGATATCACGGACTTGGACGGCTGACAGCCCTCGACCAGATTACTCGGATTGCCCTGGTAGCCGTCCACGCACAAGCAGGAGGACACGTGGTTTTGCGTGACGCACAACGCGTTGGGTCCGCATTGCAGCTTGCTGCACGCGTCCACGCACTTGCGGACCCCCTTGCCGACCTGGAAGCAGATCTCTTGCGGCTCGCACTCGAGATCGTTCGAGCAGTGTCCGTGCAAGTGGCAGCCTTTGTGCAAGTCGTTGGGATTGCCGCTGTAACCAGGCGGACATACGCACACTCCGTTCTGGCAGACGGATCTGGGACCGCATTTCACGTCGCTGCACTGATTTACGCATTTGTGATTGACGCAGGTGTAATCGAAGGGGCACGATGCGGTACTGCTGCAGACGCAGGTCGCGGGATCAGTGCACAGTCCAACTTGTACCTGCTGACATCCGACGAACGGATTGCCGAAGAAGCCGTCCTTGCAGCGACAGTCGTAGCTGCCGATAGTATTAATGCACACCGCATTGCTGCCGCATGCATTTCCGTTGCACTCATTGATATCTAATTTTAAAAAACAATAATAATACATAAGTAAATAAATCTAATAAGAATCTAATATGAAATAATACATTATTAATAAATATACATTCGTGTATATTTTTATATTTACTATATTTTATACTTGATACTAATGTGTATGCGTGGGTGTAAATGTTAATATGTTATAGAGAAAATCAGTCAATATTTTTTAAATATTTCATTATTGCACTGTATTTTGATTATAGGCTACTATTTTATTTAAGACAAATTAAATGAGAGCACAAAAGAGTCAGCTGGATTTTAATTTAATAATTGAAACTTACCGAAGCATTGAATGTATGGATTGCCAGCAAAACCAGATGGACAGAGACACTCGACTGCGTTTGGACCCGCGTTGCAATGCGCGTCTTTTCCGCACACCGCGGTCGAGCAATCGGATTTCTCTTGAACGCCGCAGCCGTGATAAGGATTTCCACTAGTACCCGGGTTACAGACACATTTCGATTCCTGAAGACCGTACTCGCAGTGTGCATTTTTACCACAGAACGGATCGCAGTGTGGTGGTTGAACGGCTACGCAAAAAATATTACTTCGTTTAACATGATGGAAAAATGTAATTTAAATTATTAAATTTATTTTTCTCTATAATATATATATATTCTCTATAATATAAAGTAACATTCATAAAAGAATAAATAATCATTTTCCTCCTTTCACATAGTTGTAATAGCTGATGCAATTCCATTAATAAATTTATGTCAGATAGCTCTAATCAAAAAGCCTTTTTTGTTAATTATATGTTTTCTGTTAATTATCACCGGTGGTAAAAAGAAACATTCTATTGTCGATTAAATACATTTTGTTAATACTTACGTGGCATACAGAGCAGATCGGGATTACCAACGAAGTACGGGTTGCACACGCATTTATTCGTTAAAGGATCGCACATGGCTCCGATGCCACAAATCACCCCTTCGCAGCGCCGTTTGCAACGTCCGCTAATGCACACGCTCGGTTCGGCGCATGGAATTTCAGAGGAGCAAACGTCGGGAACGCAGTGTCCACCGGGGAAAGGATTGCCCATGAAACCTTCGATACACTTACAAGTTGGCCCGTCATAGCTAACAATACATTGAGCCCCGCCACCGCAAACAAAACCGTCGCATTCTAAAGTCAAAACAAATCAAAACTCGTTTTACATATGCGTCGCATTTACAAATTACAAATAAAAATTTATTATACATCATTATTTCCCAGAAACGCGCATGCAGAAACATTTTAGCATCATTTTTATTTGAAAATGTAATGTTACGCGCGCCGCCCGTATCAAAATAATTGAATAAATAAATTTATAAATTATGATCACGAAATTTTCTTGGTAGCAAAAAAATGCTTTCGTAAAACATAATACAATTATTACAAAAGTTTCCTATCTGGATTAATATAATTAAAATTACCTTTAATATAAAAATCATCGAAACTTATAATTAAAAAATTTATTTCGCACTCACGTGAGACGCATTCGTTATTTCTGCCTTCCGTGAATCCAATCACACATCTGCACCACGCTGCGTGTTTATCAGGCTCGCAGTATGCGTTAGGACCGCAGGGGACATTGTCGCAGGGATTGACGCAACTTCCTTGGACGCATGCCAGGTAGTTCTCGCAATCGTCGTTCGACAAACACTCGCTCTTCCCAACTGGGACTCCAGTACAGCCGACACCGTAAGGATCGCCGATCATACCTTTGGGACACTCGCACGTGTGATCTCCCTTCGTATTGATGCAATACGCACCATGTCCGCAAGGATTGTTCGCGCATTCGTTCACGTCGACGCATCCGTGCTGTGGATCGCCCTCGAAGCCAGCCTCGCACATGCACCGCGGCGGATCGCTCGGTGTGCACCTCGCGTTCATACCGCACGGAAAACGATCGCAAGGATCTGCAATAATTGAATTTTATTATTGGAGTAAAAATGATTTTTATTGCGGACGTTAGTGGTAAAGATTAAAAATGAGTGTTATTAGTCCACAGACTGGCAAAACTCTTTATTTAAATGGAATTGCACAATGTTTCGACCGAAGATTCAGATTTTTAGCAAACAAAAGTGTTATAGGTATGTAAATTTGAAAAAAATTCTTTACAAGAACACTAAAAATCAGTAAATCCATAGCAGCAAAACACTAATTTCAACACTGTTTGTAGTGTCAAAATTACCATGAAATTTAAGCACGTTAAAGTTTGTGGAAAATTGTTAGATTCGTCGAAATTCTAAAATTAAGTCCAATTAAACAATAACTTTAAGACAGTTTCTGAATTTGATTACATAAACACGTATGATATACTAATTGCGATATACAAGTGAAATTGAAGTAGGCTTACTCTTGCAAAGGTTTCCGTCCAAAGGATCCGTGTAGAACGGCGGTGGGCACACGCACTCTCCGGGCTGCACGCACTTCTCGTTAGCTTTGCACTCATGGTCGTTGGTACATCTCTTCTGCGCCGGAGAACAGAGCCCGTTGTACGGATCGCCTCCGTATCCGTGAGGGCACACGCACTTATGCGATCCTGGTAGATTGATGCACTCGGCACCGTAACCGCAGACTTGATGACCCACGATGCATTCATTTATATCTACATACGAAATAAGAATTGCGTCAATTGTGACAATTGTTAGATACAATTGTGTCTGTTTTTTTTTCTCTTAAAACAAATCGCTTTTTGTCGTATACCTTCGCAGGAGCCGTCGGACTTGGTCGTGTATCCTTTGGGACAGGCGCAATAACTGACACCACCGGCAATTGTTATACATTCCGCACCACTTGGACATTTTTCGCCTTTCGAACATCCGGCCAGCATACATTTACCGTTGACGATCTTGTACGGTGGTTGACATTGACACTCGATGCTGTTGCATTCTACAATTATTCCAATACAAATTTTTCAATAATTAACCCATGTTTTTAAATGATAATTGCTGTCAAGACTACGAATGAAAAGTCCTACCTTCGCAAAGCGAGAAGGGATTTCCGTTGAAGCCTGGCGGACACTGGCACTCGTAACTGCCGGGAAGATTCTTGCAAATCGCGTTAACCCCGCAGGCAGGCTTCTCTCTGAGCTCCATGCATTCGTTGATGTCTCTGCATTTACCGGTTTCGTGGTCGCGCGTGTAACCGCGTTGGCAGATGCACACGCTGCTACCCACGAATTCATCCTTGATGCACTGCTCTCCGGCGGGACAGGGCGCACTAGGGCCGCATACGTGAGGTGTTTTAGATTCCTGGCAACCGCCGCTGTAAGGATCGCCCGTCATGCCGCTCGGACACTGGCACGAGAACGAGCCGGGCTCGTTGTTGCAAATTGCGCCCGGGGGACACGGATTTATCGCACACTCGTTGATGTCTCGGCAACCGTCCTTCACTCCGGGTTTTCCGGTGTAGCCATTGCTGCAGAGGCACGTCGCCACGTCGTTCAGAAGCATGCAGTGCGCATTGGGTCCGCAAGACAGATCTTCGCACGGATCTGTTCAGACAAACGCGAAATTTGTACACTGACGATATTTTGTTCGCAAAGATAAAATATATTTAATATTTGACATAAAATTCTCTGGCCTCACGCGTATTTAATTTCTAAAATAAAATCTGTATCTCATATTGCTTACGTCTACAATCGTTTCCGACGTTGGGCTCGGGGCATAAGCATCTCTTTTGTTGGTCACAAATAGCGTTTCCTGGACAATCGTCGTCAACTTCGCATCTGACTATGCCAACGCATTTGATGTAAGGATCGGGATCCGGTATGGTCTCTTCCGGACAAGTGCAAGCGTAAGAACCTTCGGCATTGGTGCACGTTGCTCCGTGCCCGCAAACGTCAGGTTTGTTACACTCGTCAATATCTGTATTTAATTAAAAAATGTCAATATGTAACTCCAAAAATACTAAAAAACTGCACCCCAGTAGCACAATTTATTGTCGCAATATGGACTCAATTATAGCAAGATATTTACGTTCAAAATATATTAAATTAGAATTGCACTAATAAATTTGTTAATATTGTACTTATAGAGAGAATTGTTTACAAATAAATATGTTTGTAAATATATCACTTTTTTATATATTAATTTCTTTTATATATTTTTTTTAATTAATTTTTCATTAATTATTAAATAATAATTTATCTCGCGCAAATTTTACCTATACATTGTTTGAAGGCATTTCCTGAATATCCAACTTTACATTGACAACTAAAACCACCAGGTGTATTTGTACAAATGGCATTTCTACCGCATCTTCCAGAAGGTCCATTTATCGCATCGCATTCGTTTATGTCTAAGTAAAAGAAACATAAAATCTCATTAAAAAGAAATTTATTCGTATAAGCCATAAAAACTTTCATATACGTTGAAGAACAATTATCGAATATTTCAATTCATTTAAAGAAATTTTATTTCCTTACCGATACATCCAGCCGCTATGTCGTTTGGATTAAAGGTCCAGCCGTCTTCGCAAATGCAATAAGCTTCGTGACCGTCGGCCTTACAGAAGGCATGTTCGCCGCAAGTTACCTCATCGCATGGTGCTGCGAAAAAACAAACAAAAATTACGTGAAACTATAGTTTTTCAATTTATAAGAGAATTTCTTATCCTTCTTAAATCTTCTTACAACCAATTGTTCTTTTATAATATTTTTCTTCCAAAAATACCCGATATATTGTTGAAGATATATAATAAAGATTACCTTTACACGGTATGTAGGGCGGAGTGCCAACAAATCCAGACTCGCACTCGCAATGGTAGCTTCCTCTAGTGTTCGTGCAGATCGACGCAGGTCCACAGGGATTATTGAGACACTCATCCAAATCCACGCATTCGGCACCGACGGCTTTGAAGCCATCCTTACAGAAACATTGTCCCTCGATGCACTCGGCATTGTTGACGCAATCGAAATTCGATTTGCAGAGAGTCGTCACGTCGGTCTGAAAATGGTGCGCGATGGGATGATATTTTATCGCTCCACATCCATAATTCTTGTCGCGTACGAGGACACTGTGTATACTTAGAAACGGAAACCGGTCCTATGTTCGCCGCATATATTTTTACGGTTATCTCCTAGACGCGCAAATAAAAAGCGTGCGTTCATAATAAATGGAGCCCCTAAGTCAGTCTTGTGGTCTTTACAAACGACGAAAACAGTTTGGAAAAGAGGTAAAACTGATGTTAAAAACCGGTTCACGTTCGTCTCGTTTTGTGCGCGACGCCACCTCCGTTTCGTTCGCTTCCTTTTATCCGTCGCCAACGAAAGAAAGAAACCACGGACCGGTCAAAGCAGCAGATCTCCTTTTGAAATATTTGTCACGGGGCGGATCTCTCGCACGTGGAAGATCCTACCCACATCATACGTATGCATGAGGTGACTCGAGACGGAGCGCGCAACGGGGTTTTATTGAATTATTACCTGATCGCAAGCGACTGCCGGACTGGCACCGGGGCTGGCACTGTACCCCGGCGGACAGAGGCAATTGTAACCAGGCTCTTCGTTCTTGCAAATCGCGTTCTTGCCACAAGGATTCTCCAAAGCCGTGCACTCGTTGATATCTAGGAGGGAAAAGATGGAATGTCGCTATAGCAAAACAATCCTACGAGATCAAAAGTATTCAAAGAAGCAGAACCGTCTTTTGAAAAATTACTTAAAAAAATGACACTCTATGATGAGAAGATACAAAACAGAATACAAAATTTAAAAAAATATATAATGTTTAAAATAAAATAAATTTCTAATCTGCACAAAAAGTGTTTAAAAACAAAATTGTGAATGTATTAAAATTATTATAGGATAGTGCGTTTTGATGCCCGGCGCTCTCGGAACCGCGACTCAGATAAGTCGCGGGAGAGAACTATGACTCGGTAAGCTAACCGCTGCACTCCTTGAAAGGATCGCCGGTGTAATCCGCCTTGCAGCTGCAGACAAAGCTGCCGATCGTGTCGATGCACTCGGCGTTCTCGCCGCAGGGGTTGCGCTCGCATTCGTTCACGTCTGTTAATCAACATTGTTAATCACAGGGTGAGTATTAATGGCATGCGGTATAGCGGGGGAGTGTTATATGATGAGAGCTTGGCTAATAACTGACTTTCACAGCGGGTTAGTCCCTGACCGACGAAACCCGGGGGACAGATGCACTTGTACGAGCCCGGGACGTTGATGCACCTCGCGTTCGCCGCGCAAGCGTCCCCGCCGATGCACTCGTTCACGTCGACGCAACGGTGCGCGGAGTCCATCCGGTAGCCGACGTGGCATCTACACTCGTAGCTACCCTCGGTATTCACGCACTCCGATTCCGCACCGCAGGGCGAGCTCTCCTGGCATTCGTCCACATCTGCCGGTGACGGTCAGTTAGTGGACTTGGACGGACATGGGAGTTTGGGGGATTCAAGCGGATTGTCAGTGTCACAAATGTGCCATATACACGCAGATCAACGATATTATTAACCCTCTGCAGACTAGCCCAAGTCATTCGCTAGATTTTTCCCATCCTCAAATACGGACATGTATGATAAATGTAAAGAAACATTTCAGGTCATATAATTATACAATCGTATTCCTGAATAATAAAAATACACTAGTTCTTTTTTAAAGCCTTTTGAAAAAGGGTAGTCTGTAGAGGGTTATTATTGGGATTATAAAAAAAATACATTTTTACCAATAAACTTTGATCGAAATAAATTTTGTGTTACGATTCCATTAATTCTGTTAAGATGCTATTGTTATATGATGATAAACAATGTTACGTTCCTGAAGCATGATAATTAATTACGCACACATATAAACACACATTTAAGCTGTTTCCACGTTCTGTGTCTTATTTATCACTCGTAACAAACTATAACCGTCGTTACAAATTCTCGAGACTTACCGTGGCAACCTGTCATCGGATCACCAGCCATTCCATCGGGACAGGAACACCGGAAGCTACCGTGTACGTTCGTGCAAAGAGCGGAACGTCCGCAAGGACTCCTCAGGCACTCGTCGATGTCCCTGCATTCCTCCTCGGGACTTCCGTCGTATCCGTCGGCACATTCGCACTTATGCGCGCCTGGTACATTCACGCATAACGCACCCCTTCCGCAGGCACCCTCGTATTTGCATTCGTCAATATCGATACACTAAACACATATACACACACACGTTCAAATTTTAGAAATTTAACAAATAAATTCATAATTATATCCAATTGAACGTTGTCTAAAATTTTTTTACATCTTCCAATTTTAATATGTAAACAAAAAACTAATATCTTATCATAAATTTATGCATTTTAGATATAAAATTTATAGAAACTGAAACTCAAATACACGCAAGTATTTTAATTGCTTTAATAAAGTTTAGATAGAATAAATCTTAAAAAGTCGAAGTTACGCCGTACTATTGCGGGATCGCAGTTATTAATATAAATATTTTTTATCAGAATTGATCTATTCATCTATTTAGTATGTGTTGTAATTATCCCGCATTCTCCGGAAGCCCATCGTCGAACTATGATTATTAAGATTAATATCTCCATCGTCGTACATTACATAAACATCCGAAAAAAGAAGAGTTTCCACCAGATAAGGCGACTGACTCGCAGGCGTGTTATTATCCACTTTAATCTCTAACTTATCGTTTTCTCGAGTGCGCGCCTTCCCGCTCTCGAGCCACGGTATAATACTCACACTGTTGAACGGGTCTCCCGTGAATCCGTCCTGACACGTGCAGGTATAATTGCCGGGTGTGTTGTGGCACACGGTATTGTCGCCGCACGCACCCGGTACCGCGCACTCGTTCACGTCCTCGCAATGCACCTCGCCGTCGCCGATGTAGCCGGATTTGCACTTACACAGGAAATTCGAGGGTAGGTTGCAACACTCGGCATTCTCGACGCAACGCGCGGCGATCGTTGGGTCGTTGCATTCGTTGATATCTACGGATATCAACATCGTTAGCAGCGAAACAAAATTAATTACCCCCGACGAGATTAATTACCCTCGCAATGAAATCCATCGCCTTGGTATCCGGGAAAGCAGGAACATTGAAAGCTGCCAAGAGTATTTGTACAGTGGGCAAATATATCACAGGGCCGATATTTACATTCGTTCTCGTCTGTAATTTTTAATTCGGTTTCATTATTACAAATTATTATAAAAAATATTGCAGGTTTTGCTGTTTTCCTACGTAAGTTCCTGACGTAAGCTCAAGAGAATATATACAAACACACGCACAGTATACAGATACTTGCACTGAGTTGATCCAAATTTCGTTTGCATGTAGCAGAAAATGTATGTATTAAATAATAAATATTTTATAAATATTTTACGAAGGTTTTTTTTTTTAGTGAAAATATGTATCAACATATAAATATAATTGCACAAACCTGGAACTTGACAGTTACATCCTCCAAACCCATCGTTACAGTGACAGACTGAATCCAGACAGACACCGTTTTGACACTTGGTGCCGTCTTCTTTTGTACAATCGTCTGCAACATTTTTAACAAAATTGAAAAATATGTATTTCAGAGAATCTCTTAATATTTCGGATCTCAATCTATTGTTTTATATAACATAAGATAAATCTATAATTTTTATATTTTTAAACCTTCCAAAA
Organism: Monomorium pharaonis; assembly: GCF_013373865.1. NCBI lineage: Eukaryota > Metazoa > Arthropoda > Insecta > Hymenoptera > Formicidae > Monomorium > Monomorium pharaonis. The sequence goes on along the minus strand of NC_050468.1, from coordinate 23,957,933 downwards.
CGTTTAAATCGTGTGATTAACTTTCATTTCTTTCTTTCACCGTATAAACAAGCGCTCAATTTTATTTACGCAAATACGTAGTTAACGATTTCATCCGGATAGAACTAGAGGATGTATACTCATTGAAAAATATCCTGTACAAGAGGCACGAGCCATTTTTGTTGGCCATTAAGTAAGATTATCCGAGAAAAAGGGGCGGGATAAATTGCGACTATGGTATATAGCTATCGGCTAATCGCGCAATTTTCTCTCGCCGGGCCTAATCGCCGGTCGAACATCCAAGTTTTTCTCACAAACCACGAAGCCGCTGTACGTTCGCTATAGATTCGAGTAACGTGATCCATCGGCTCATCGGCGCCTCGGCAACGTCAATTACGGTCTCATCTCGCCGTACGGGCGCGGTACGAGATAGCGCCCGTGGAAAATGAGAATAAAATTCCGCGACTAATTGCGACCACGGCGTGGGCGTGACTCGCGCGGTACAATGCGAAATAATGACGCGAGAAGAGACCCTTCCTCCCCCTACCCCCCCCCCCCACCCCTTAATTGACCCGACGAGACGTGACGCCTAACGCGTTCCTGCGGTTTGTGTGTAACGCGAGGAGGAAAATTACTTAGCGGCCGTAATGACATCGAGAACGATGGCATGACGTGAGGAAACAACGGAAATGTTAACGACGGAGCATCGTCGCGAATGTCGTGCGACGTCACCCTTTCCTTTTCCTGTCGCCGCGAGGTAGACGCACGGAGCACATCGCTTCGCGGCGTAGATTATCCCGGACAATCTCCGGACACGAGTTACTTCGAGAGGATACGTCTTCTTCTCCTTCTCCTTCTTCTTCTTCTTCTTCTTCTTCTTCTCAAGGTAGCTCACCTGTGCACTTTAACCTGTTGCGCTGCTCGTCCACGCCCTGATAACAATCGACGCGATGATCACAGAGCTTCGAGAGCTCGAGCAGCTGAAGGACGTCCGTCGACTCGTTGACTTGGCAGCCAAAGTAGCCGTCCTCGAGGTTTAGGAAGAATACTTCTCGCCTCGATCCAGGGCCGAGTCCTCTGCGAGATTCGACCTGAAGGATCGTGAGATAGACTTCATCAGTTGGATATTGTCATTATATTTTATTGATTTCACATTTATCATTGGTTGCATTTGCGCTCTCTGACAAGTTTCAACATGAGATGGCTTAAAGATATTTTTTATATTAAATATTTTTTAAAACATCTAATGTATCTATTTTTTTTTTTAGACATGGTGTTGTCCGTCCAGTAAGCGAGATATCATTACAATTTACATTTTGTAACATGTAACGTTTTCAAATATGTAGCTCTTAACTTTATGTATAATGTTATTATAAAAAATATTTAAATAAAACATTAAGAATATTTCTAAATTATAATTATAATGTTTAAGAATATTATAAAGTAACAATTCAAAAAAATTTATAAAATATTATGTCAAAATGTTTTATGAAATGAACATAAAATCACTGTGTTTTAAAAGATTAATTTAATTTTCCTTGTTTACTGGGTGAATAGTCTTTTAACATGTACATTTAGTTTTAAATTAAATTAAACTTTTTTGATAAAACTCATTATTGGATATAAGTAACAATCTTTTGAACCGCGTGAAAGAGGAAAGAAAAAGAGTACGAAAGAATAAAGAAGGAACATCTTCTTACCGGATACGAAGCTAGAAGTATCCACGTCAGCAACGGCCAAAGATGTTTCATCTTTGCTGTAAAAAGAAAATCAAATTACGCCAAAATTAGTCATATCCTTCAGATACCTGTGTCACGCGATTTATTATTAACGATGCGCGTGATAATTTTTTAGTGGTGACCGTGGGCGCGCGCTTATCATCCTTCTACGGAGAGGAGCGTGTTGCGGAAGAAATTTAAATGGATTCCTAAACACGCGCGTAACACGGCGTCGACGATGACTTCACGCGGAGAATCACCGGTGGTAATTGCATCATCGTGAATTCACAAGTGGTTTCGCAAAAACGGCACCCTGGGAACGATTTTTCACGATCGCGCCGCATCCGGGGGAAGACGAGAGAGAGAGAGAGAGAGAGAGAAAGAGAGGTGGAGAACCGGCGGGGAAGAGGAAGGCGCTCGAACGAACGTTCCCCACGATGTTCACGGCGTATAAATCACATGAAAAGCACCGTGGTTGCAGGAAACGGTCGGAAAATCAAGCGTGGATACAAAACCGCAAGAAGCCATCGAGCGTTTTTCAGTCGTCAACGGATAAACCTACACCGGGTCGAACACCTGTTCGACGAACGAGCCTCCTCCGAGTGCGAGCGCTCCAACGCGTGGCTAATTCACGAATGTGCGACCGGGGGAAGTCGGTTGATCCATCAGCCCCAGCATGTAGGCCACGCGATGCGTGTGCGGGGAAAACGTCGAGACTTTGCCTGTCCGTAGTATTTTAAGGGAGAGACGTTATTTCAATAACGGACGGCCGTTGATAAAACGCGCACAAGTCGCGCGGAATAACCGCTAATGACGTGGCATCGTCAATAGAGTCGTCGATGACAAATGTAAGATAAATCTCTTTATTAGTGACAAGCTATTAGCGTCATTAACGGTCATAATTTATCATTTTTTCTTCTTTTTTTTCCGAATATTACGTATCATTAGGAGTATGAGATCAGATCCTCGCTTATAACGAAGAAGCTTACGTAGACGCTAAGCCCCGAGTGTTCCGAGTCTACATGACGAGAGAAGAAGTTTGATAACGATCGAGCCTGCTACTCCAACTCGGAATCCATCTCCCAGTTGAGAGACGCGGAAATCTAAATTCCTCGAGTGCTCTCGCGATGAAGCCGCGGTAACAACCACTTCCTGTTTACCGCCCTTCCCCTTTCTCGCAATTCCGCCGGCAGACGTTCAACTGTAAATGCAATTTTCGCGAGATAACATCCCCCAACCCCCCCCCCCTCCCCTCCATACGCAAAATCGTTCTCCTATGGGCCCGCGGGGCCCTCTTCCTCTCCTCCGGAGAAGCGACGACGCGGCGAATAGCACAATAAGTTAGAGCGACGGCGATCAACCTGGCGCGGTGAAATGTTAACGACTGCACACGCGGCTGCCACAAGCTCACAAGGTGGACCGGGGGCCCGAGAGGGAGAAGGGAAGGAAGGACGTGCGTTCGCCAAGTCGGATGAAGAGGAGGAAGAGGAGAGAAGAGCGGAAAGTGCGAGGGGAAACGACTGCGGACGCGGAGGAGCTGGGAGAGGAGAGAAGAAGGCGAAGGAACGCGTAATAAAGGAGGGCGTGCGAGTGCGATGCACCTGTAAACCCCCTTGCCCTTCCCCCCGGCCGCCACGCCAACCACGTCGTCGCCGAGAGAGCCGGGGCCCTCCGCCGCCGTATATCCCCTAACTCGTCGAGATACATAAACCCGCAGCTGTGTGTATGTGCGCGCGGGGGCCCCGGCCGACGCACGGGGGAACGCACCAGTTCCCTTATTTTAATTTTGTCACGGAAGCCGGCCACCCTACCGCGCGGACATATTTTTAGGTCCGGTTTTACTTCCGCAGTCCCATGGTCAAGGTCTCCCCCCGGAGATCTAGAAATTTAATATACCTAAAATGAGAAATAAAGTTTAAGAAGATTAAGGGGGGTACAACAGGGTAAAACTATCCCAAAATAGTTTCTTTTTTATATATTTGAAAAGTAGAACACCTTTTAGAATAGTGTCCTAAAATAAATTATTATGATGAAATTCATACAATTAGGAAGTTAAGTTAAATTAAGTGTTTTCAACTTATATGTATCACGATTTCTTCGCCAATTAAAATCGCATCAAAATTTCATTTAGACGTCCTTAATCTACATGAAATTCCCTTCAATTAAACGTACGGATTTTTTTTCTATATTAATATTTTCTTAGTCCTTGAAAAGACGAATTTTTTAACCTGATTTGTGTAACCTTTTTTTAACCGGATACGCTTAACTAAAACCATACAAACACAGATTAAAACAATATTTTCCTGTTGATTTTCCAATCATTATTAGACGAGTATGCATGGTGATAACCAGTAAGGCGTTTCTTCTGATTGTACTTTAAAATACATATTTCTTAATTAAAAAACTCGTAAACTAAGTATAAAGTAGTTTTCAATCAATCCATTAACTCCGACATTTTTGCAATGTATGAGTGAGTTAAAAAATCTTAAATATAGCCTTTTTAGTACTGTCACTCTGTTGTTCCCCCTTAAATAAGAAACTTGAGAGAGTTCTATAGATATCAGAGCTTATTAAACTCATGTAAAACCCTCTTATCTAAAAAATAAACACAGTAAACTGCGTTTATTTTTTTTTAACAAAAATATCTCTACAATAAAAATGTATAATTGAATTTGACACAAGGCCCAAATGTGTTTCAGCCTTTGGATACATTTTGTAGTTTCAATAGTATTATGAGGATGTTATATGAAAGTAAAATGATTACATAACGGCGTTCACGGCTCATGCACACGTATCAAAGAAGTGTTTATTTCACGATCAATCTCTAACGGATTTAATTATTTGCTATAATTAACGCATTTATTTGTTTTATAAAACAGTTTAATAATTTAACGCATCCGCGTGTGATAATCTTGTCGAGCATAATTACATTTGTACAAATAAATTCCCGTCAGTAACAAACGTTGTTCTCCCGTATACAACGAAATTTTCCGCTTGTTCATCGTTACACCCGCTAATTATTTGTCGGTAGAGATACAAGTCTCGTACAAATTTATTTTAGCTTGCGAGCTACAGCGCGAATGAAACGCCGACCGGAATGCGAAGTCGCATCCGAGATCGCGATCGTTCTTGACATCGCTCTGACATCGATTTTTCCGCCGCGAGCGATTGACACAGTTACATCAGTTTTTGTCGATGCTCTTTAGCATATCTGCGTGTCGCAATCTGACAATCGGTAGCTCTCGGCCGTAATCCAGCCACGCGATTGTGAGCTTCAATTTTGCATTACCGTATATTTACATGCAACACACATGGCAGCAGTATAAATTACAATGTGTGTTTATGTGAGGCACGCAAAACACCTACGCGCGATATTATATTACACGCTAAGAATACTGGTGATACTGGCGCGATCACGACTCTGTCATCGTTTAAAACAAGACGAATTGACACATACAGCTCAAAAACTTTTCCAATGCCAGAATACATTGGTTTCTCGAATTTAATGAATCATCTTCACTCCGTTTATTCAACGATATCCTCGAAACTTCAGTTTCTAATGAAATTATTCCAACTGTCGTATTTGTATTTAATAGTATCGCAGCTTCGTTAGTCGAATAGGCACTTAAATGTCAAGCAATACAAACAGGCTTTAAGCATAATTAGCAATCAAATTGCAATATCACGTATATTCTACGTTTGAATTTCGATGACGTCACTCGCTACATTCAATAATCGACTTAATTGCCAACGCTCCGCCCAAAAATAGATATTCCAGGTCAATAACGATTCCGGTTCGCGAGTCATCGGCTTCACGGATTTCTTCTTTATTATACTGCCTCGCCCACGGGGCTCGGCGGTTTATGGAAGCTTGCAGGTCAGGAACAACGTGTTTGCACGACGCCGTGAAAGTGTCTATACGCGCGACTAAGGAACATCCTGGGCCCGTACCGATTATTCTTTTGTGTGCGCTCGTCTCGGGGCCGGGGGAGGGTACATACGTCCCACGCACGCGAGAAAGAAAGAGACGTCAAACTTACAGCTGACGCATCTACATTCTCTTCGACGGGTTGAAAGGGGAAGCGTAGAAACAATAAGATTATTCGTTAACCGTCAACAGCTGTTATGCACGCGCGCGACGTTGTCCCTCTTACTGCTAATCGCTGCTCGTAGAAATCACTAGCCCGATATATTCGGCATCAAAATTCATGCGCTTTCTCTCGACCGTCGGTCCTCGCGGGCAACGAGACTAAATTAAGAGGTCGGGAAGAGCGTGTGTCGCTTTGGGCGTCGAAGCGTTCAGCTGATGCCTATAAATGGCAAACATTATAAATTATTGATTGCCTAAAGATTGAGAAATATTGCTCGCTAGAAGACGAATAAACGTACGATGTGTCTTGTTGAACCGCCTATACTTTAAGCACAAGGTCGCCGTAAAATCATATTTTATATTAGAGATCGGTGGCTTCTCTTGGCGACGAGACGCAGAGACAGCATTTCATTTTCATTTTATAGATTAGCCTTAGTTTGCATTTGCATGCTTCGCGGCTGATCGCGACGTCGCGTCGATCCTTTAGCGACAGACATTTACGGCTTCGTAATGTCGCCGGCGAACGAATTTGCATGTTTAGCACCCACCGTCGACGATTTAATTGCATAACCGTCCGCGCTCAAATCTTCCTACGCTGCGGGCGCTGCTGATTTCACGCACGAGCCTCCTTTACGCGCTTTGCGTAATTCCCGAGTAAAGCAATGCAAACGAAGCGGTTTCTTTTGTTCGAGCGAAGCGTTCCCTTTGTTTACGGCGATGCAAGAGGCTTTAATCCTCATTTCCCGAAAGTATCAACGCGCTGAATCTGCGCTGCGTAAAGCTCGGGGTAAAAAAAAAAAGTAACGGAAATGTATGATTAAAATTCCGATACTTATCGCAAAAACAAAGTAATTGATTTAATGAACATGAATATTTACGATTTAATTACAGGACAACTGACAATGGAAGGTGATGGAATAAAAGAAGCGGTACAGCGGCAGTCCCGCAGCGTTCTAATTATCCGATGTCTTTCTTTAATTTCGCAAATCCGCATGTGTGTCAAGATGCATCGCGCGCGTACGCATGTATGAATATTTATTTATTATATGTGTATGATAATTACAGAAAGAGGCACACACAAAAAAGAACATGCAAAGAAGCTTTCTCCTCGTCACAATTGCCGGAATCTGTTTACGTTTTGATACGCGATCCAAAAGTACGTAACTTATAACGTGAGCATTGATATAAAAGTATTTTCCTTTTAATTCGGACAATCATAAACAACGGGACTGTGCATATTCCTCGTTTTATCGGGGGCACGTACAATCGACTTCGTTCAGAAAATCGAGCTGAAAGATCGCCGGATCTGAATCCATAATTCGAGCTAACGGTTTCCGCGGAGAAAATAGCAGGGTGGAAGAAATCCCTGTCCGCTGGAAGCGAGAGGCGACTTGAGCGACGCACAGAATTTCGCGAAACACACCGCGCGTTTGCGTTCGCATGTCAATTATTCTCGTTCTCGAACTTAACGACGTTATTTTGACTTTTGTTAAATTTCGCCGCGCAATTCGTGGACTTGCAGCGTTGTTTCCCCGGAAGACCGTCTTCTGTTCTTGTAACGCCTACCGCAGGATCGCTGATTATCTTCATTTCATAACGATCCTTGAACGCACGGAGGAAGTTTAAGTCAGTATCCGTGCAGACGGTCGCCAATTGCGTCAAATGATAGACGACGTTCATGGAACATTAAAATACAATTTTAGCACGCATCATCGCGAGAGTCGCCGGTAAAATGATCGGACGATAACGTCATAATACGGGTTTAAACTTTGACATAAAATAGCGAATGTTTTATGGAGAAGTCTCTCTCTCTCTCTCTCTCTAACATCATGTAATCTATCAACTTCGACGCAATCCAAGCTGCATTACCCTTTGATCGCTATTACCCGCCGACTTTCGAATAAATCTTCATTCGAACATACGCAGCTATATGATATTGGCAATTTATTGGCTATTTCTCTACAATATTCTTTATAATGTACATTATATTGAAGGGATAATACTCAATAAACTTTAATGACAACTAATAGATAATCGAATTAATATGAAACTACCGGTTCTGATAAATGTTATTGAAAATAATTAATGTTACAATTAAACAATTTTTTAATGTAGTTTTATCACGTATGACTGGATTTCGTGGGTGTCTAAGAGGATTTAAATTTTATATTTTTAATCCCATTTAAATGTTACATTTTTAATTCTTTTTTACACAGTACGAGCCTGCCAAAAAAGAAATACAAAGTTAAAGATTCAACAAGAACCTGTATCGCATATGTCAATTTTTAACAACTTATATTTAATTTTTCTCTCGAAAATAATCGGCGACCGATTTTCAATTTTTAAAAATAAATGCTATATTATAAATATAAATAATACTACAATTATTATTCATTTTATCGATTGTGTTATATTATAAATATATTATTTTAAACTTTTTTGGTTTAATGATAGAACTATCTTTAATTTAATTTTTCTCACAAAAATAATTGGCCACCAAGTTTCAATTAAAAAAAAAAAAAAATGAATACTACTTCAAACAATATTAAAAATTGGAACTTATTTCAGAAACTTTCAGTTAAATAAAAAACTGTATATTTTAATTATCTTCGTTTTTGCTATAATTTCTAATTCAGATATAAGAATGTGTTGATTTAATTTAAATAATTAAAATATTATTAAAGCATTATATAATAATTCGAATAAAATTTGATTATGCACGTTCTAAAGTAATTTTACAATATTAAAACAAGATCTCCGATATCACTTTTCTATCCCTGCAGCTTTTCAAATGTGGATACGTAATAGAGACGAATGTGCTCGGGTAATACCATTTGACATCTCGCAAGAGGAATCGGGCGCAGCTTCAACCTGCAGTGCCTCGTCGCAGCGCAGCGCCGCATTTCCTATTAGGAAATTCGAATTCTAGCCACGATCGAAGGTTGATCGCGCTCGCCTGAGGCAACATCCGGCATGAATCAACAAAGTACAAAGCAGACGGCGCGATTTAGCCCTAAAACTTACGCCCACTGCGGAGAGCAACAAGAGAGCGGTGAGCGAAGCGAGACAGAATTATTCTGCGGCGAAGTGAAAGTTCTTTCGGTTACTCTACAAATGCACGGGCGTAAGAGCCAAATGTATATACGGGTGTATAGGTCTCTCGTTTGACCGTCGAATCGATTTTGCAACATACGCGTGCGGCACTCGCAATAAGTGCAGACAATATATAAGTGCGCTGACACGTCCTAATAGAAATAATAATTCTGAGCAAATCGAAGATTATATTACTGCAACAAGATTTACATTCGCGCGTAATATAAACGCTGATTATTATTTTATTTTAATTAGCCTTAAACGAGTATGACTCAGTCGCTGCTTTTGCAATCGGCCAATCGTAATTTATGGTTCATCGTTGTGAAAACGATCGACAGCATGTCTATTTGACTATATGCAAAATATGGGGAAACACCTGATCTAATACCGCACGTGAACATTTATCGCGATGTTGGTTTAGGTGAATTGATTGCACCGAGCGGCCTTGGCCGAAGGACGATGATTAAAAAAAAAAGGCAACTCCTGCCGAAACATTCCATTATCCTCCGTGTTGCGTGTAATAAAAAATTGCACGCGTCGCCTCTGTTTACTGTAGGAAAATACAAGACGGTATTAGCGCTCGTCATCTAATAACATCGTTGTCCGCATCTCGCGATACGTAGGTAAATAATGAATAAGTGCATTGACCAACCTACATGGCAATTAACGTCGCGGAGTAGCGCGATAGCGTCGTTTAAATGTTTCTAATTGACAATAGCTGCCACTAGGTAGTAAACGCATCAACTTATTTGACGTGTTAAATTATAATCGTGTTTCATACGCTCGGCCTGAGCGCCGTCACGCACATGGCGAGAGAATCCTCACGTGGCGCGCCGCACGCCGCGGCGCATTGCATCTTCCTCCCGAAGCTAACGACGTTCACGCGCGGAGCCGTTATATTTTATATATTTTTCCCCCCTCCCCCGCGTTCGCTTATTTTACAAGTACGATTCGCAGCCGATTTGCAGCCGCTTCCGATCGTAAAACGCCGTTGTCTAACAGTAAAGCCTGTTGTTGCGGCGTATCCATTTTCTAGGTGCACGAATGTGGGAAGTAAGGTCGAGTTACGGGGAGTCACGTGAAATATGAGAATAAGGAACGGGAGAGGAGACACTCTCCAAGACTACCGGAATTGTCGGGAATTGTCCGAGGCGAAGTGACGAATTAAGTTTGCAGTAAACGTTCGGAGATAAATGTAGAAATTAAATTCACATTAAATGAGCGGGACACATATTCTATATAATAAAAATTTTAAAATATAGCCACGGGAAGAACTGTTTACCTATATAAAAATTTAGCTGGACATAGCTTTGTTGGACCATCAAAATAATTATAAAGATTCGAAGATCATGAACAATGCTGCAAAAGGTTTGAACATTCTAATAATAAAAATAATTATTTTGACATTTCTAAGAAAATTATTTTCAGATCTGTCAAACATAATTTTTACGTACTTTATAAAAAAAAAACTGCATGTTAAAGATTGTACGTTTATTTCTGCTTTTATATTTTCATCAATCCGTGTATTCGTTGTGTAAACCATCCGATATTTACCCCTAAAATCATACATAACGTGATTCATATGACCTCCAACGACTACATGTAATGTGCATCTCGTTTCCCGAAGGTCTGTTTGTTCGATACTTGTCGAGAGTCCCCGATAAATTAATCGCAGCCGAGAAATCCGCGATTACACATCGTGAGCGTCAATGGAAAAGTAAGAGAGATCGCGGACGCGAGAGGCGAAGATAGTATCCTAACAAGCCGCCGTCGCCGCCGCGGCAAATTAGTGTGTCAGTGATTAAAAAGAACGCCCGCGAGTTGAAGACGCCTCCGCACCGGCCGATTTTCTAACGGTTCGTGACAAAATTGCTGTGTACCGTATGAAGATCTATCGCTGGGACGTAACGGATTGCCGTTTCTCGCCATTGAGGTTACAATCGTGAGCTGCATTCGAGCATTCCGCCGTCTTGTGTGAATTCTTTCACTTTTTTTTTTTTTAAGGAAATAATATTTTATTTGTCCTCAGCAGAAGTCTGAGTTCTAACTTGATGTCACAATGCGACGCATAATACTAGGAATATATTTGACGCGTCAAATTTAAAAATACCACATTATATTCTTTAAATCCTCAAGGTCAGTCTTTAAGTACTTAAAAATTTCTTAATTGTATTATACAAAATATAATATATTATATTTATATAAATTTCTATAATTTCTTATTTTAGATTAATTTTTTACATACTTTAGATTATCTAAAGATTTCTTAAATAAATTCTTGGGCTTGTAAGATTATTCTTAAAAATTTTATTCCCATTTCTACCAATGTGTGTGTGTGTGTGTGTGTGTGTAAAAATTAACTTTAATCTTAATTATTTCATTCTTTATCTAATTGTTAGTAGTAGAAAAAGAAAAAAACAAGTTAAATCGAGATTAAAGTTACATTGGAATGGATTTATGTAAATTGCCTAAGAATGAATGAGAGATACTATATAAAATCTTGGCTTCTCTTTAATTTAAATACAAATATATTCACATTCATACTTTATTGATGCTCTCATTAATTTGTCCGTATTTAAATTAACTTCCCACAAACGCGCTTTCTTCCACGCAGAAAAGCATTTGTTCTCCCATCCTTCGAGAGCAGTGAGAAGTGCAACGGTGCGAGGGAGACGAGTAAGATGACGCGGGAAGCAGAGAAGCGGAAAAGCGAGGATCCGACGAGTGCATCCATAACGCCGTATCCGTGCGGATCGTGCGACCGACAGCCAAGGTTTTTTCGCTTCGGTTGCAACCTCGTTAAAAGATTCGCGTTGTATTACGCGTAACGGCGCACGTTTTCGCGAGATAATTAATTTCTGGTTTGGGCGCGCGGGATACGACGCGCCTTGTTATAATCGCGATGTTACGTAACAAACGTTTTTAGAAAATTCAAGTGCGCCAGTCGCGTTAAATTTGATTCAAATTCTCCTAAAATTAAGACAAACTTTCTACATAGTAAAATCTCCGATTTAATAATATACAAAGGTAACAAATAAAATGGATAAATTTTAAATAATACTTATATGAATGAAATAAAACCGAAAGAATGAAACAAAGCGTAAATTTGATTTACGAAAAAGTGAAAATAACGATAAGGACCATAGTGACTCAATGAACAGGACACCCGGATAAAATCGAGAGAGTAACACAAGCAAGGTCACCTATTATCGTTAATGAATTACCACTGAACGGCAAGCAAGCCTCTTCATTTAATATAACCGCACGATCAGTCAGCTTCCACGGTAATAGACGTTTCTATTGCCATATTAGCCAACATCAACGATTTGCTCCGCGTGCTTTTTTCCCACGCACTGAAATCCCACAAACAGTGGACTGCAAACGGATCATCTCGCCTCTGTGTGTGTGTGTGTGTGTGTGTGTGTGTATGTGTGTGTGTATGTGTGGGAATCGCTCAGCTTGGAAGCGAAATATATAACGGACGTGTACGTTTGATTAATCGCCAACGGATCGCGCGCACGCCACGCGTGCAAATTCTATCGTTTCCATATGCCCCAAATCGGAGAATTTGCAATGATGATCACTCGATAATCTAGTACACGCGCAATTCTCTCGTAATATCTTTCGAAAGGATTTGATTGCTTAGAAAAAGTTGCCGTACGGAAAAGTTCGCCTTGTCGAAAAGGGGGGAAAAACCCAACGCCCGAGCGTTCTTAAGAGTGAATCGAAACGAAAGTTTCGCAGAAACGGCGCATTTGCAGAAAGCGTGCGAAAAAGGCGCGCGGAATTTAGAGCTCATTTACATCGGGACGGTCTATCGATCCGTCCGCGAGGAAATTTCTCCTCCTCGCTCGCACATATGTACGTGCGATATAATACGTACGTGCCACGCAACGACGCGCTAACGGGTGTTCTCCCTAAACATGGGAAGACCGGTGACAGGAGTGCGAGGCTCCGCGAGGTTGCTCGCGCCGCCGCCGCGCCGCCGCCGATCTGTTGCAAGCATTGAACTCACCAACCGCGCACGGGTGACGCACGCATGTCCAGTTAAGGCTCGCGTAAGCGGGACGTTCGCGATGCGGGACTCGCGTAATCGATCGCCGTGGCGATTCTACCGTCACGCGCGAGACGTGCAGTGCAGGATATAATCACCGCCTGTTATATAATGACTTTTAAATCCCTCCCCGTCACGTCAACCTCCCATTACGGGATGACTGTCATCCTTCATTTTTTTTACACGCCGGAATGTACTGCACTTGGGAGTTTTGTGAAGTATCACAGTCTCCGTGCCGGATCGAATTAGATCTCGGATAAAACTGTAATCGGAAATTTGCAATTAAAAGGAGAGAGAAAAAGCAGAACTTCCTGATGTCGTACGTACACCTTTACAGAAATTTAATCCTATACAAGACAAAACTGGAATTGCATACCTTCAAAGATAAAAGTGGAGTGAACGTCACTCCAAGCTTCTCTCGAGTGTCTTAATTCTTTCTACCAACGATAAATAATTAAATAGTGCATTTTCTTCGTTTTTTTATGAAGAAAACGATAATGTACAAACATGATGGTTTTTTTTGTCAAAAAAATACTGAAAAATTCACTTGAAGCAAAAGAAACGCGAGAAATGTGCAAAAATGAACGTAATTTAAATTTTATTTAAGGTGATAAAACACCCCGCATTTTTGCCTCTTAGGGTTAATACTAGTAATATTAAATTGGTCAATAATTGTTTATTGTAAAAATGATTAACACTGTTGTTACTGCTTTCATTTCTGTAAAGTGAACACATACGTAAAAAACAATTTTATTTAATAAAATTCCATTAAAATAAAAGTATCGTTGAGATATTGCTCCTGTCGTAACATTTTTTGCTACATTAATTAACCGTATTGAATAGGATACCACTACATTTCATTTCATTCATCACGCTAAAGGGATAAACTCAATTGTAGTTTAGACGTGACTCAAGTCGAAACAAGATTATCTCCGTATAGTTTACGGCAACGTAACTACCTTCTTTCTTCTCTCTCTCCCTCGCGTACCGATTACAAACGCCAGGTTATTGCGGACACGTTGTGCGATAGTTAAAAAGAGAACGTGAGTCACACGGGGAAGGAGGGAGCTGCCTCGCGAACAACAGCGGCGCGCGCGATCAGAGAAATATACACGGAGAACGGGAAACGAACGCTGGTGCCAGAGAATCGCTCGTATTATCAGCCGATGAGGTACTTAGGCATAACATAGCCGGCACGGAAATAGCGCATTATTATTGGTTTGGAAGAAACGCGTAGAATATACACGCCTAGATGACTGGCGCGAAACGGTAAATTACAGCAATCTCTCGCCGCGCGCCGTCTAACACGTGTTGCCCATTGTGACGAGTCCGCAAATTGATTGCCGCGCAGTTGCGAAAATTCACCGTTTTAACGGCACACATCGTAAGCTATTTTTTTCCCCCCTGAAATGTTTGTGTATCGTTGAGGCGCCTACATATCGACAGTTGTCACAAATTGCTTTTGTTTCACGCCGACATCACGTACCGGCTTTGACGAAACGCACGTACGTACAAACGCGAAAAGAACAGAAATAGTTAAAGTAACAAGATGTGTTAACTTAATCTCTCATGTTGGCCAAACCATTGCCATTGAAAGGAACAATAATTTCAACAACACGTCAAATTGACATCGTTTTAACCTGTCCGGTCTCCTCGGAAGGCTATCAACTTCATCTCTCTCATCAGTTTTCGCGGTTTAGCTCGTAAGAGCGTGATGCTTCTCCCTTGTAACGCGATATAATTGCGGTAGCGGCGATGGATACACTCTCCCCGTTCGCTCTGTCTCCGTTCATCCTGTCCTTTGATACGAAAATTATTGGCCGCGTCGCGAGCGAAGACAGCGGATGGAGGAGTGAAGACGTCGTTCGCCGTATCCTCCACAATGCTGCACATTACGTATAGATGTGTCCCGCTATGTCGTTAAGCGTCATGCAGATAGTGGAAATTAGGATGTAATTTAACTTCATAACCAGGATGTACCTGTTCCGCCAGCAGCGGAACGGCTAAATCTTGATACAAGAAGAAGAAATATTACAAGTACACCCCTTTACAAGCGCACACGGAAGACTGGCTTCGGGCGGTGAGTAAGAGAGGTAGCAAACTCCAGTAGCAGAGGGATCAATTAAGATTCACAAGTACGGTTTCGTGAAAAATATATTTCAATAAAGAAAAAGCGCCGGTGCTGGGCATAGGCTTTCTAAAGCAGCTCGCCCTTATTTATCAGAAATGAAACATTGCACTGTATTAATAGTGATAAAAACATGATCTGTTTAGATAATTAATGAAACAAAACTCACATATGGTTCATGCATTCATGATTTTTTATCTATGTAAAATTTACTAAAAATGATTCTAATTAATCTAATCTTTATGTACAGTCGGGCTACATTTTGCGTCGTGCGACACAGCATTTGTAGGTATTTGCATAAACGACAAAAAAATATTTCACATTTAAGTGAAGAAAGGCTCCTAAAAATTTATTATGTCAGTTTTGAGACCCCCATTTTCTTAAACGTTTATTTTTGCCTATATTGTAAAAATATTAGTCATTATAAATAGTATTATAAAAACTGCTATACCTGATAGAAGACACTTTCTAATTTATATTTATGGACGGAGAGAATCTTAGTAAAAATTATGAAAATTGTTACTGTTTTTCATTAAATTTGTATAGTATATACACACACACACGTTACTTATAAGACAATTTTCTAAAGTTCCTTCTTATAACATAGCGCGTGGCTGCTATCGCACACGGTAATTTTTTATATAAAATTTTCTCCGTGGGTTTTCAAAGTTTTATTTTTAGTATTTACGTAAGAAATATATTCCAAGACAAAATACACCAGTATTGGTGACCTTCATCTATCTTTATAACGGCGTGAAAGAGGAAATAAATTGTACGCTTATTGGAAAACTTGAAATACGCGAGAGACAATCCAAAATTGGCGAAGGTGTGAATTTTTAATCGCCAAAGATGTATAATTCACAAGAGTCAACACAAGAAAAGCCATAAAGCGCAATCTTCTCCAATTGCCTCGGCTGAAAAACGCCCCAAGGTCTACAGCATTATAAAAGGCTAAAAAAAAAAAACACCGTAGGTGTCGGTGCCAATGAATATATTCATTGGCGAGACACGAAACGAAACGTAAAGAGAGTTTGTTTTACGCTCGTCCGGCTCGTTATTTAGAAAATAATATCCCCGCGGAATTTTTTTCATTCCCGGCGCTTACATACGGCCTTTCAGAATGTCGAGCCGTCGTCTCTATCTGCATGCTCGCGAGTATCCGCGGACAAGGCTAGCGGAAGGAGTCGTCGTCGCCTGCCTTCAGTCGCCGGCGATCGTTATCGGCGGAAGCGTGACTCCTGCAGTCAATGAAACAATAATCAAATTATCCGTGTAATGAGTGGTACACGGTGCGCGCGCGGAGGCAACGTCGTGTGGTATACCGTACGACGGCGTAACGCCACGGTTCGTCGTTCCGTCTCGGAATTCCGGAAAGGAACTCGAAAAGTAATTTGCGCCGTGACCCTCTCCGACACCGTCGTCCCGAGGCTGAAATAATTGCGCCGTAAACCGTTAAGGGGTGGAAGGTCGCGAGAGAGGCGAACCCGCGAGAGCGCGTCGGACGTTCTCGCGCGCGGAGGCGCGCGCCATGGAAATATTATCGCGGGGAATTACGTCGCGCGTATCCGCGAGAGTAACTTCACCTTAGCGCTTTACAAGACTGCACGTCACGCAGCATTTATCGCGTTGTCTCGTCGCGGGATAAGAGAGAGAAAGAGAGAGAGAGAGAGAGAGAGC
Organism: Monomorium pharaonis; assembly: GCF_013373865.1. Classification (NCBI taxonomy): domain Eukaryota; kingdom Metazoa; phylum Arthropoda; class Insecta; order Hymenoptera; family Formicidae; genus Monomorium; species Monomorium pharaonis. The sequence goes on along the minus strand of NC_050468.1, from coordinate 23,941,194 downwards.
GTTAATATCGCGCGATTAATAGACGATCCGGAAGCCAGGGTTGTTCCCGCGATCCTGCGGACGATATTTTTACAGGATGAACCCCCTCGAGCCAACGATGACTGGGGGAAACGTGCATTTGGATTCCTGCGATTCGCTCCGCCGCGCGCCGCGTCTGTCTTGCATATTTTACAATGTATACAGGAATTCGATTCGTTCCTTCTTTCTCCTTCTTCCCTCCCTTCCTTTCTCCCCTCCGATCGTTGTAAGATCGTTAATTATTATTAAGATTTCAAACAGAATCAAAGATCGCTTAGATGCATTCCCCTTTCGCTTAATGACCGCTTTAATGGCTGAATATATTTTAGTCTTAATGGGAAGCGGTTTGATATACAACCGCATCGGAAACGCCGGTGCGCAATTTGCATGGTCTCCCGCATAAAATCTGAATAATTAGATTGCGAGAATTTCTTAAATCCCCGATAGACAGAGACGTTTACAGTTAGGTTAGACATCGGGGATAACGATTAATCATCCGTGTGTCCGCGGTCGCGCGAATGCAAACGCGTTTATTTATTTTCGTCATTATCGCCGCACACCTCGTCGTCGCGGAAATCACCGTTTTACCGTTTCCACAATGCGTACGCAATCCGTGTATATACGCGCGTATACGACCGATGGCATATACGTACAACACATCGTCGCGCGATGATGACTCGGACGTAACGTGATTTGCGAATAATACGCGCGTATATACAATCTCCTCGGTATAACGCGCCGACTCTTGTTGATCGGGGCCGGCCTTATGCAAATGCCGCCGCGCGCATCGCGGCGCGTACTTGAGATAAATTACGCAACCTTTCCGTAATCATCGTCGTCAGCGATGATAAAATCCGCCGCGTCGATCGCGATTCGCGGGAATCCGCGTAAATCCGCTCGCGCGCGCGCGCGCGAGCGGAAGAGCGTGCCCGTGACACGCGTTACGCAATGCCGAGCCCGCGCTTCCTGCGATTCCCTTGACGAGCGACGGCTTCCCTCCCGAATGGCCCGAGGGAAGCGATGTCGGATACCTTTCCCAGAGGCGAGAGAGAGAGAGAGAGAGGGTGGGGGGAGAGAGGAATTCCCGGTCTCGATCATTTCTCGGATGCTTTCTCATACATTGGAAAACACTCAAATTGCTACCTGCGTCCCTTCTCCCGCGTTAATCCGGCATATCGAGGTATAAATTACTGTTAATTTGTTTCGCGATTCGCGATAGTTCGTTTCTCTTCGTTCGAAAAACTCCGCAACGCGTTTCCTTAACCGGTGTGGAACACGACTGCTCGTGCGCGTAACGCGTCTCCCGCCGTAACGTGAGTTTTACAGTAAGGTGAAATTATATTTAATTACGCGCGATTGATAGTACACCTGCTGCAGACTAGACCAGACAACTGTTCTCCGTTTCCCTCCCTCCTTTTCCATCCTTTTTCCCCATATCCCTCGCAGATCCGCCGGCGCGGCACAAACAAAGAGAAATATTTGAGTAGTCTGCACTCAACGTTAATTGCCGTTAATTCAACGGTGTCACGCAAGGTGCAAAATCGCCGTCCGTACCTTGCATTACGTTAAACTGTGCGCCCTGCACGCGTCCTTCGATTACGGCCCAATTAGATCAGCGATGCGCGACTATACCATCGCGAAGACGCGCGTTCTCCCGAAGCGAGGCTTCTCCACAACTGGCGTATAGGTTGTATACCTGTCCAGGACCTGTAGTTAGCCACCGATGCGTGACGAATGTACGACCAAGTTTTTATGTCCTTGGAAGGGAAGCAGGAAAGAGAGAATATGAGGCATTGGGGAGGGTATGCGATCGGTAATTACTGATCGTAATAAAGCGCAGTGATAGACGAGATTGTTCCCTCGGACAGGATGTCCGAGCTCTCCCCGCACTTTCCACGATTGACGACGCGTTTCTGTTCGGATCATCGATATTTCGAGGCACGGGAACGAAAAGCTAACGTAAGAAATTGTGTAAAGACAATATTAAAAGACCAAGTTCTTTAATTCTTCAATTATACCTTAATAATAGTTTTAAAAGATCTGATCTAGCGATACAAAAATGGTCGTTTGTGTGTGCTCAGATTCAATCTAGTTGAGTATCCTTCTCCAATTATTTCAATTACAAAGTTTATTGATCAATCTTTAGATAAACTGTTTGAAAGAGAGATAAGGCGGCCATTGAAAATTGTCTTAAAATTAAGATTCCGCCGTTGATTAAGTTTTTTCTACATCACACACACACACACACACACGCGCGCGCGCACATAGTCGAAAGATTAATTCTTCGTATTAGTTCCAATTAATTCCATTTAAATAGTAATTAATATAATATACTTAAAAATAAATCAATAAACTTCATCGAAAAGTAAAAATATGCACAAGCTATCTTTATTATGTAATGTTTCGTAAAGTTATATTAATGGAATCGTAATTGAACTCATATAATCGCATTTTAATTTTATACGTAAAAAAACCCCGTCCACGTATCTGAACACTGTATGCGAAAATATCCAGCAATGCGTATATCTCTCGGAAAAATAATCGACAAGTAAACAGATCCGACAAAACCGAGTGAGCTGCATCAAGCGAGACCATCTTGCGAGCGACTTGGACGAAGAATGCCCTTAACGTAGTTCGTGGTGTTCTATGTAAAGACGATTCGCGGAGACAAAGGCCGCGAGTGTAGTACACGCTCGGTTAAAAGGAGCGACCTCCTTGAGAACGGTCCTTGACTCGTAGAGACGAGCGAGATAAGAAGACTACGACAACGAAGAAGAAGAAGAAGAAGAAGGAGAAGAAGAAGAAGAAGAAGAAATGTTTGAAGTAGTAGTAGTAGTAGTAGTAGTAGTAGTAGTAGTAGTAATAGTAGTAGTAGTAGTAGTAGTAGAAGTAGAAGAGGTGGAGTACGCGGCAAGAGGGATGGTGCAGGGGGAATGTTGTGGAGGAAGAGCGGTGGAGGACAACGGTAGGGGAAGAGAGCGAGTAATGGCGCCTGCAAACTTGACGGCCGCGAGAGGTCGAAGAAGACTCCGCTTCTGGGCGGCGAAGCACAAGGTGGAAAGACCGAGCGCGGTGTAGCGACCGAGACGTAACCGGGCGCGCGAGAAGGACGTACGTCGCGGAAAGGGCGAGGGAGAGAGAGAAAGAAAGAGAGGCTCAATACCGAGGGAAAATGTATCTCGGTGGCTTATACACGCCGCGCTCCCCCTCCTTCTCTCGTGACTTTCCTCACGGCCCGCTCCGATCCGATCGCGAAACGAAACTTGCGTTACCACGTACATAAGTCGCGGGAAACGCGTGTTAAATGTATAAATGTATGTACCACCAACGGGAAAACTAGCGGTGATTTTTTTTTTCCAGCTAACCCAAAGGAATGAGAACAGAAAGGAATTTTCCTGGGAACTCGCGAAATGGATTTCCAATATGGCTGTGATTTGTCAAGCGCCATTACTTCAAATCAGTTTACAGTATATAACGCACGATTGAAATAATTTTTAATATGCATTAAAGTTTGACATTGCGTTACTTTCTTGAATTATTGGTTTCTGCATATGGTAATTACGAATAGAATATTTTTATGCAATATATATTTTAGAATTAATTTTACAGCAATTGTTATATGATTACTTGCACCTCAATTACACTTATAGTGTAGATCGAGCGAAATAGTAGAAAGAATTTTTTTCTCAAAAAATTGCTCCATAGTCAGCTGCAAATAATACTTCTGAAACTATAAAAACGGTAATAATAGTGTGATTTTCTCAATCTTCTAGCCGTAATTTGGTTGAATAGACTATTGAAGTTACTAGATAGTTTCTTCCGTTTCAAGTATAACAATGCGATTCTCGTATGCTTTTTCCTGATCTTACTTTAAACCAGCCAGAGAGATGTGATGCTTTTTCCCGGTCTTTTTTTTGTTTGTTTTACGATTTCTCTCTCAGAATCCCTCTTTGTTCGTGGAAATTGTCAATGGATAGAAACTACAGTTTCCATATGTAAATTTCATATCTTTCCAAGATTACGTCTCATATGAATGGCTATATAGACGACAAGACTCATTTGCAAAATTGTTAATTAAATTTGATCTCGGTTCAACTTACTGTTTATCTTTCTCTAATCTTTAAAATTAGAAAAAAAATAAAGTATAAGTTACTTCGAGATCAAAGTTAATTTACATTCTTACAAATGGATCTAGCAGAACCAAATCTGCGATTAACGTGCACGTTACGTAAAAAAAAAAAAAAAAACAAGTTTTCAAACTTAACCAATAATTTGGAGCAATCCAGCAGTCACACGATCGACCCTAATTCATCGTTCATTCCGCAGCCGCGTCGACGCGCCGCGGACGCGAGCGCGCGTTTGCTCAGGTATGCGAGATGGAAGGTCGCGAGGTGTACTCATTCGTGACCGGAAAAATGCTCCCAGAGGAAAGGAAGGATGAGAAAAGATCGACATTACCGATGTTCACGCGCGCACACGCACGCACGTACGCTCTCGCACGCATGAAGGTGCGCGGCGAGGGAGTGTGCGCGAACGCGCTCTTTCTCTCTCTCTCTCACACACACACAAACAAACAAACAACACACACACACACACACATTATGGATGCGCGAAGCGAGGAGGAAGCGAGGCGAGAGAACGGGAGAGTCGTCGTCTCCTCTCGGGAACGGAGGATGCCTATAATCGGCAATGGACGACCGCGCCTCGGCCACTTTCGCGTGGCTCGGCTTGACGTGGACACCGGCACGGCGTAACCGATCGACCTTACCACGGTTAATCATCATCGCCCCGTGCAGGATTCTATCCCAGCCGTACGCACCCACCGCTTTTACGCGCGCGCGCGCGCGCGAGTACGTACACGTATATTACACGGTAGCGTAACTGAAACGTAATCTTAATATATGTAGCCGGGGGTTCACCGACACATCGGTCGGTCGGTCGGGGAAAAATGACGGCCGGGAGGGGTGCGTAATGCATTTCCATGTCTTACGCTGAGAAAAAAAAAATTGTTAATTTGCTGTTAAGTGAAATAAATTAATATTTAAGACTAAATAAATTTAATTAAGCTGAAAAATTTTGTTAAATTTAAAACATTTTTTTCTCAGGGTACGTATGTGTGTACGCGGTTACGTATTATTCGCCTACGCGAATAAACGCGGAGAGAGACGGGCGAGAGACACAGATTCATATGCGTGCGGGCGCGTGATAAATGCTTTTATACCGCTGGGATTTCTTTTCCCTTCTCAAGGGTATCTGTATCTCTAATTACTAATATCTCACCCCACCGACGGAATGTGGTAAATAGTCTCTCGCTCCTACTCCCGTGGAGACGAGGGAGAGAAGAAGAGAGAGAGAGATATCGTTTCCCCCTTCCTCCCGAGTGTGATGTATTAAGTCGGCACCGATAACGACACTGTAAATTTTCTCACGGAGCGCGCATTTTTAAGTTCTTGCCGCGGAACGACGGCGATTCGTGTGTGTATGTATGTATATAATATATATATATATGTGTGTGTGTATACGCGCGTACTATGTAATAACGTTCGGTCGTCTGCCCGATGCGCTTTGATATGTTCCAAATTACCGCGCGCGCCGCATATAATCTTCCCGTCTTAAATGCAATTTCGAGAATGTTTCGCTCATTAAGCCTTTTTTTCCTTCCTTTACGACGCCCGTCGCATTATCTACCTGTATGCATCAACATTGCCCGGAGAGCGAGTCATTTTTACGCGTTTTAGCAACCGCCTTTGACTAATTTCATTGAGCCACCGTGACCCGTCTGGTTCACCGCAAATTTACCGCGAAAATATTTGTGATTCTAAACCCCGCCGTGTGTGCACAATATGTAAGAGCGCGTTCAATGTCAATAGGAGGTGAGAGTCGAACGACACATTTAAAATGCGCTGTGAAAACACACAGGAAAAAGAGAGAATTTGCCTCTTTCTAGTTTTGTAGTTCCAGAAAGAGAGACCCCGGGGAGGTGGAGAATCGGCTAAGACCAAGGTTAAAGTTAATCGCCTTCGGCGAAACCGGCTCTTAGGATTCTACCGAGACCGTACCTACACGACCGGCGGCGGCGGCGGTGGTGGTGGCGTGATGCTTCTTACGTTACATAGTAGCGAATTAAAATGGTGAAAACTAGATACGCGCGCGCGCGCGACACGCGGATTAAATTCCAACGCCGGCAGGTACACCGGCGCGAATTTGCAAGGAGCGACGCGCTAATTGCAATATCATCTCTGGCCGTCCTTCCCCTTCACGGAACGCGGCCGAGTGACGCGCATTCCTCGGGGTGTATATAACCTGTAAATAAATCTTAACTTCTCTTCCAGGAATTACCATTAACCCTTCAGTCCCGGCGCGTCAAAGGTTTAAACGTAAAGAGACGTAAATTATACCCCACATTGCTTACACCATTAAACAATAAGCCAATTATTATTTTCAGTTTTCTGTTTAATTTATTCATTGTAGATAAATTGGACCCTCAATTTCTTTTTACTGAAGGAGGCAGCGTTGAAAAAGGTTTGAAAAATTCATGGATAAGATACACGCGCTTACTGGGAGGGGAGGGGGTTAATTATTCGTGTTGCGCGCTCGGTCGCACAGTTTTGCTTGTGCACCGTCTGTCTAACGATCCCTTCGTTCACCTATCTTCATCCCCAAACCTGGGGACTCGCGCACGTGTATACACATTCGCGCTCCTGCTAAGCGCGATTTAGAAGTAGTAAAATGCGCCTGCCTCCCCGATCGGGATTTATATGGGCATCGGCACATTCCCCACGCGCTCTTCTTCGTCTCGCAAGAAGAAACGAGCCTGGTGTGCTGCGCGAGCGGCAGTCGCCGCCGCTGACCTCAGAGGGGCCGCTCCGGATCGTCGGGAATGCAGCCGCGACGGAAACAATCGCGGGAATCGCCGAGGGTTTGCGCTCGACGAGGGTATACGAGGGGCCTCCCGTCCAAGATCGCGAAAAAAGGAAACCACCGATGTCCGACCTGCCGAAGCGTCGAAAATAAAATCGCACGAGAAAACGCCTCGCGTTTCCGAAGTTTCGACTTGAGAAACGCATTTTGCACGCGATGACTTGGTCCCGATCTTCAATGCGCGCGCGCGCGCGATAGAGTTTTATTTTTCATTGACTTACAGATTGCTACTTGCTTCGCTGTACATACAATGGAGAGTGGAATGAAAGGATATAAGACAAAAAGAAAATATTATTTCCCCTCGCGCGTCGTTCACCGGGGAAAGGGGGAGAATAATAATAAGACATAGTCGCGCAAGCGGAGATTGCTAGGCGAGCTATCGGGAGATTACCCGAAGGGCGATGCATTGATCAGCTCAATCCACAAGCCGCGGGCTTGATTCCAGTTTTCAGGCTAATTAAAGAGTCGCGGGAGGAGAACGGGTCCTGGAGCGGCGTTCCGATTGGCGGAGAGAAGGAAAGAGAGAGAGAGAGAGAGAGAACTCATGGCATCCCCCTGATTTCCATATCGCGAAGACGTACAACGCAACGATTTCACGAGGCGTACGGCGAGTATTCCGACCATTTTGAATAAATATCCGGCTGTAAGATTTTCATCTAGATTGCATAAGACATTAATTTGGTGGCGGTCTCTATACGCCAATATTATTAATAATATAAATAAGAATTGCTCTCGTTATTTTTCCTCTAGATATAATTAAAAAAGAAGTTTGATTATAATAATTATTTCAACTAAATGTTAATATAACTAAATATTTAATAATAACTAGCAATTATATTAATAGTAACCAAATCATTAAATGGTTACAAATCACTAAACAGTTATGAACTATTACTAGATATTTGATTATATTAACTGAACTATTTAATTGAAATTTCACAAAAGCTTAATTATCATCTTAACTTGATTTTTATTATCAATTATTACTAAGCTGTTTTTCAAAGCACTCTGTTTTTTTAATTATATAAATATATACAAAGACAGCTATTGAAAATTATCGTGTTGCACATCTGAAACGTCAAAATATAGGCGGATATTACGGGATTACGATTTTACGAAACAACACGTCGATGTACTTGATAATTTACGTTCTGTGAATGAGATTTAATTAAATTTCACGACGATGTCTCGAGTCTCGGGGGGGGGTCCGTGTAAGGACACGGATAATAACAGGCCGCGTTTGTCCTGAAATCGTCGGCGACGAAAATGCGGTATCGCCGCGATACCGCAAAAGAACGCGTCGCGAGTCGCCACAGACGAGTAATCAAGTACCGCCGAGGACGACTGCGCTATGATTATTAATTATTTCCAGCAGGGACGCACACGCGCGGCGGCGCGTAGTCGATGGAACGCGTTTAAATTGGGCCGCGCGTGCAATATCTACGTGTACTTCGCGTATACGGTTACGCAATCAGTTTGGTTGTCAGCGCCAAGTTCAAATCGAGTCACTCGCGGTCACTGAAAGATTTTATGTTGTTTTTGTGGCCGCAATAAAAACTGATTAATTATTAACACATTCTTTGACTTGTTTTGTAATGAAGTTTTCAACACGTAATTTATTTTTAACCTTCTTCACTGTGAAAGACACAAGACTGTCGTAATTGTTGAATAGATATTGTTACTTTCCAATTATTTTATCATTCTATTATCAGGCAGATGTAAAAAGAAAATTATTATGTCATTCTATTTATTTGGTGTTCTCAATTGGCCAATTGTGGATTCGTCTTTCCAAATGTTGACGTTAATATTCGATTAGATTTATCGTACATATAATATAGCTAGAAAATAAGATTAATATTTGGAATGTAAACTATTTCCCTCGAAAAGATTGAATAACACGCTAAGTACGAGCGTATTACGAAAGAAATACATGTCAGATACGCTACGCGAAGCTCACAGCCCGATGCTTTTATTTACCATAATAGTTAGAAAGTTAGAGAATGTAATGCCATGTAATTAGGAGTAGCTACTGCTTCAAATAATCCGCGACACAGTTTGGATCATCTTATTAAAAAAAAGTGGTAGATATTAAATTGATATATATTTATCTATTTAATATCTACCACTTTTTTTTAAATAAAATGATCCAAACTGTGTCGCGGAGTATTTATTATTTGTTTAACACTTTAAGCATAGCCTAAATTATGTTCCAATAAACAAATCTAATGTCAATATAATTATTGATAACGTGTTAGATTTTAAAAGAATTTCTTTATTATCAAAATAAATTGTAAAAAAATATATTAATGTACTAATACTGAAGAATACAAAAATAACAAAATATCGTAAAAGTGACTTTATTAGTATTTTATATGTTTTAAAAATTTGCACTCGAATGTTTCGAAAATTTTTTAAAAAACATTATTCAATTGTTTAAAGAGAATTGTAAATACTAGGTAAAAGCTTGTGCAAAAAAACTATTCTTATTTCTGTAATTAATAATAATAATTATTACATTTACACTTAAACAATTAACAATTATATATATAATTTTATTATACAATATTACATCGTTTCTTGTATTCCTCTGCCACTTATTTCCCGTTGTCATCAAACACGACAAAGCATTAAGCGAAGTACACGCCAACGTAGCCAATCGACCATCGCAGCTATTTGCTCTAAACCACACTAATTCCCAACCACGTTTCCCATTGTAATCGGCGAAACTGCAGGTTTCTACGCACAACTGCGACCTCGGCAATGTCGAACCTTTCGCTGTCGATCTAAACCAACGGCGACGACGTCACGCTCGCTCGAATCGAGCAAAATAAATCGCCGTGGCAAAGTAATAGAGAGTGCATTGCGCTCGGCAACGACAGTGTACTTGATATAATATCGTAATATCAAGTACGAGGAAACAAAGCTGCAATAGTTCACGTTGGAACGGCGAGAACCCGCGAGAACCGCGGGCGAAGACGCGAATGGAAGAAGAGGACCCGTTCGTCGCGACCGTTTGCGAACATTCATCTGTATAAGATGATGCGAGCAGCCACGCTACTACAGTGGGCGGATCAAATGGGGTCATCGTTAACTCTCTCGCTCCAAATACGCAACTACGCGTCTCGGTGAATTAAATTCTCTCTCTCTCTCTCTCTCTCTCTCTCTCCTATCATTGAATACTTTAAATCAGGACAATAAGAAGGAAAAAGTAGATCGTTCAAATAATCCACGTTGTTCCTCTCGCGATCTTCTTTAACTAAAGAGAAAGGAACTCGAGGGGATCAAAAATAGAAAAAGCTCGCGTTTATTACCTTCGGCCGCGATGGCGCCCGCGGTGCTCCGCGAGGGATCACCCCGAGGATCGATCCCTGTCGATCCGCGGGTATCCTCGCCTTATCCTTGATAAGTCGCGCCTTATTCACTCACTCCAAACTCGCTCTTCACTCTCTCGCCACTTTCCCTCTTCCCCCCCCCTCCTTCCACTTTTCTTTCTCTTCTCATTTCTTTTCTCTCTTTCTCAGTCTCTTTCTCAATCGTTGTCTCCGATCGCGTCATAGGGGCCTTTTTGGCACGAACGGCTTTATCGAACCCGCGAGGGACGGGTGTGCACACGCGATGAAAACCGGATTCGAGGGCCACGGTGGTATGCGCCTTGTCACAGAAAGTAAAGTCCGCTCGAAAATCACTGCACTTGGACACGGCCGGCTTTCGAGATTGCGCCTACCCGCGAGCGTTTATTGGCAAGCCGAACGGAGTTCCGGTTTCTCAATAGACAGCATTCATAAAGGGCGCAGCGAATGATGAGTATCACGTCTCATATCTTGAGATACGAAGAATCGCAATCAATCGCAATGAGCGATTTTCTCCTTTTATCTTCTCCTCTTACTGCCGAGCTAATATTTTGCGCCTGACAAGCGCAATCTAGATGCGCGCGGTGCAAAAAAACGACACGAGACTCTCTCGAGAGAGATCACTCGATACATAACAGATTAATAGAAACGAAAGGTGACTAATAGAAACTGTGCACAAGTGTAGAGAAAAGTAACCGCGAGACACCGAGACCGAGAAGAAAAAAAAAACATTGTAGTTTCAGATACTCATGTTTACGTCATTTTTCATCATTTGCGCAACATAGCAATCTCATAACAAAGTGCCGAGAGAGAGAGAGACTCGACGGCAAGTCATATTAATTTATTATCTACACCCGAGACTTTTCCGACAGTCTATATAAATATAGACTGAACTCTAGTCGCGTGCGCTAATGCGATAATTTAATTACCGGAAGCTAATCAATTGTGGAAAACGCGCTCGGATAAAAACCAACGTGAGTTTCCGACCGACTTATTTTTTTTTTTTCTTTGTTAAGGTGGGCCATTAACCGAATATGTCGGCGTTGGTACATATCGCCGTCGTCTGCAGCCACTTTCTAAAGTGCTTACACGCACACCGACATGATACATATATCCGATGATGCGATCACTTTCAACCGTTTTATGGAACAAACGAGAGGCTGGAAATATCTGCTCTCATGGTTGCTAAACATATACATATATATATATATATATATATATATATATATATATATATATATATTGTGTGCGTGTGTGTCGAGTTTTCTATGATAATTGATATTTTTGCTAGGATAAAACCGGCGCGGGGGTGAAAGGTAAAAAGATCGAAAGCGTTCGTTCGTGAACGGATCGCGCGTTGGTGAATAAGTGTACATTTATTATCTCTCTGTCATGTAAAAAGAGAAGAAAGAAAAAAATAGGTATCTGATTCGCGTTACGCCCAGGCGACCGCATAATTTCTGATCGAGCCGCCAACACACCTCGCGCACATCCTTGACACCATCTGCCTAAAGGATGTACTAAAGGTCGGCACCGATCTGCGCATCCTGATGTAATACCAGTAGACATTTAATTTCGCGACAAAAGCGCGCAACGTTTTTCCACGAAATGCACGAAGTGGTGGTCGAGGCAGCGAGTCGAATTGCGCGTAAATTTTGTTATCTTTATAGGAGAGACCTCTCCATCGAAGGTGTAATGTTATTCTCTAGTTGACACCATTTCTTCGGCTGGCTACTTCGTAAAAGTGAACTTGACGATCCTGTTACTAAAAGCGGCGCGAGATGAAAGTACGTAAGAGGAGAGGTCGGTCATCGAGATCTTCGACTTGATAACGAGAACAGGACGACTTTTCGTCGACTTTCGCGATGTGAACTGATCGAAAATAGTACCGGCGATAGTGAAGTTTTTTTTTTCTTTTGTTACGTCGAGGATGAACATCCTGTTTTAGCAGGAAATACGCAATCCCCCCTATATTGCGCTAATCCGTAAATTGTGTTCCAAGATTACGTGGGGTCTTAAAAGTCTCTTCGAGTGCGGTAACGACAAAAAACAAGTTTGAGAGTTTAACACACGAGACGGACGTTCTAATCGTGTCCTTGAAATGGAGTTTAGTCCCCGGAGTGATTCCAGTTGACGATAGACACTCGTGAATAATCTCGGCCTTGACTCTCGAAGAGGCCAAAGTCGCAACTCAACGTCGTCTCGACGATCGACGACCTGCGGGACCGCAAAACATTATCTGCGGCAGCGGCGCGGACCGGCCGATTCATCACGTTGGTCCTTCTATCGAAGTCCTGCCGTCGTGTCGATCAAAGCCGTGTACCGAAAGAGATCACTGAACCTCGCGTTCGCGCGCTGCCGCGGCTTCCCGAGCGGCCACCCAAATTGGTTCCCATCGTGCCCAAACGTTTCCCAAGACGGAAACCGTCGAGACCTGAGTGCTCCATACGGTGCGAAAACAATCTCCATTGGAAAGTAGAGCGATTGCACGTTGGCGCGGTTACCCCGAACGCGAAGTATACGGCACGCAATTTGGAAGGATGATAGATACGAGGGTCAAATCGCTTCCGCAAACACCAAGGACTTACCCGTCCCCATGGCTGACAGCAGCAGCCTCCTTCCGCCTCAATCCCTCCGCGTATCCAGGATGCAATCTTGGCTGAGTTTATGTTTCACTGCGCAAGGAAAGAAACCAAAAAAAAAAAAAAAAACGGCGACCACACGATGGGTGATGAGGACGACCTCCTCGTCCAGCCGGGAGACCGCGGACGAACTGGTACCCGGAGAAGACTTTTGGTGAGACTCGGATGTGAGACAACGACGACGTCATCGCCGGCCTGGTGTCTCATTGGCCGGCCGTCCTCTCGGCTCTTGGTTGCTTCGCCTCTCTCTTTCTGTGAGTGCTCCCTTCCTCTCCTTTTCCTTCTACATGAGAGAACTCCTCTCTCGCCGCTTACGTACACGTACCCTCTCCCTCTCTCGGGCCCTCCTTCTCCTCCTCCCTCTTCTCTCTCTCTCTCTCTCTCTCTCTTTCTCGTGCGCGCTTGTTTTCTCACCTGTTCTCACTCGCGCTTTCGCGCGGCTCACCGCCCGAGATATTTCCGTCTCGCTCTGTTGCACTCCCACGACAGGGACTAGACCCCGCGGTAGAGTCACTACGTGCGCGAGCAAGTCAGTGAGCTCAACGCCTGGAACCAATCTTCGGCTTGCACGAAGGTCTGTATAAGGTATATGTACGCGAGACACAGATAGCCACGGTTCAAGTGTCTCCCTGGATAGACGATACTGTAGGTAAAGGTCAGTTAGCGTTATCTCGCGAAGGTAGAGCCGGCGTTTCATGTATATTTGGAAGGTTAACGGGCTCCAAACCCTTCGATCAGCTATAAAAAATCCTATGTCTACTGCAACAACTTGGGAATGTTACGAACAATAATAATTAATCGTTGGTACAATTTGAAGATATCAAGAATCACGCAGTATAATGTACAAAAATATATTATTTTTGAAAAATAATATTAAAATAACTTCAAGATTTCTAAGAGAAACTAATTAAATTTAATGTTAAATCACGCAATCCGATTTTTGCTTCTTAAATTAATGCCCCCCCGCTGTGTACAATTTAATAAAGATGATATCGCAGACTGAAGGAACAATAAGACCAACAGGCATGAAATAAATTATGAAAGAGTTATTAACCACGTATTAACAGTTGGACAGCGCCGGATGAACGTTCCTCGCAAATGCTATCAACGGCTGTTCTAAAAGAATTCATTGATATTATCTTCAAGGTAACAGGTATCCTTCCTGAAAGGGTCAACGATACTGGTTGAACCAGATAATGATTAGATACGAAGTGAAGTCCGTTCGCCTGAACACTACGTCTATATAAAATCTACATTCAGCTTTGCATCGAGTATAATTTCCTCATCAGAACGATATTACACAAAGTAATTTAAAGTTACGGTTCAGATAGTCCTCTGCCACATAGGTGCATAAAAATCAATTACCGGAGCAAATCGTCAGTAATGCAATAACGTAATATAACCAGCGACATATTGAATGCCATTAATGACGATCGAATAAGCGTTCTTAAAAACAAAAAATGAAAGATAGAAATGATTCATCTGAGCGCATTTCAAAGTTGTAAAAACGAGAAACAATCGCCGAGTGATTTCGAGTCATTTGACTGCAGCAACCGTTTGTAGGAAAAGTAAAAGAGAGTCGTTCATAAAGATTTCCATATCATGCGCTACACATCGGTCGTTCCGTAAATAGACGATCAGGTTGCAGACAGAATCGTCATCGCTTACAGTAAACAGATCGTTGCTCAAATTCACGGAAGCTAGATCTGAAGAGTCTCATGGATCGCTGCTCGATGCCTCAAAAGATTGCACCGTGCATCATGGATCGTTACGCCAAACCGCGGAAGAGAAAAATTCATAGGATCCAGGGAGATGTTAGCCGAGTATCTATATTATGAACACGTCGAAGACCCCGAAGGAATGCCAGCGCTTCTGCACTTCATATTTCTATAGAAATCAGAAAGCAGAAAAACGAAGTCCTAAGATTGCTCGAGGAATTTACAATTTTGTAAAACTCTCAATTACCGCGCGTTGAAACGATTTGATTCTATCTCTCTTTAAAATAACAATTAAGATAAAATTAAAAGATTCTCAGCCGTTTCTATTTTAAGTCTCTGTTTAAAGTTTAGCTCTGTTTTTATAACAAGAACTCATACTCACAATACAAAACGAGTAGATAGAATCAGCGCGCAATTTTAATAGAATCAGAAAGATTTTTAATTTTCAAGTAAATTTTTTAAAATCCTGTATTTTTATAAATGATTAAAATCCCAATATTTCGAATGGTTCACTTCTATTTTGTCATTTTCTCTTATTTCGTTATCTACATGTAACCTTAATAATGAGCGGTTTTAATAACGATAATGAGCGAATTTCAGTTTGATTTTAATGACACCGTAGTCTGTAAGAGCGCGATGGTGTCGGTGAACCCGGGGCGCCTCGGGGCGTTTCACAGGCGCGGGTCGCGAGAAGAATCCGCGGTATACACGCGCAGGCGTACACCGTTTGCACCATTATGTTTAATTTATCGCGCGCCACGTCTACGCTATGGTTTGACCGATTCGCGAGTGAGAGAACCTCCGCACGGTCCCCCACGTACGTACATGGAAAAATCGGCGTTATGAATAAACATCCGCGCGTTACCCCGAACCCTCTAATGAGCGCACTAAATAGCTCGTTGTGCGAAGATAAACGGGCTCTTCGTAAAATTTACAACTTTCCGCGTAATCCGTGCGGATTCCGTGACTGTAGGAAACGCCTCAGGGAACGGGTTAATTTCTAAACGAGGGCAAGCGCTTCTTGCACTTTGTCTTGCAAAGCTAAGTGTGAATGAATATTGAAAAAGAAGCGAGCATTTGTTCTAATTTTTCTCTCTCTCTCTTTTACCGAAGGCTAAATTTTATCTTGAACTTGAAATTAATTCTGCACAAAATATTTACGAATAAGTTGTACAGAATTTAGTTAATATTAAAAATTTCTTCGCTGACTCATTTCCATTTCAACCTCAACTTGTTTTTCTTGCGTTCCTAATTATTGTGAAGCGGTCATTCTTACGCTCACTTGTCATTTCTGAGGCGATTATTCTTATAAACTAAATGGATTCAAAAAGTCGTCTGCGTGATATGATTAAGGTCACTTTTTTGTTTCTTTGCTCTTACATTAACGGTCCGACCACTATTAAAGCTTTCAGCCATCATGAATGTAGATAATAAAAAATATCAGAGATACACTTTGCATCTTCCATTACAGTTTGCCATACTTAATATTAACGTCTTATTACAATGTCATTGTTCACTTTGATCAACAAAACTAATCAAAACGCACTTAAAAAAATTGTCTTCGCATAATAAACAATTTTAATTACTTTCAGCATATTCTGTGTTTGAAGAATGCTACGCTCAACTCAAAGAATGTTATTTTGTTCCAAGTTGATATGCTTAAAATACAAAGATCAATACTAAAAGGTCCGTGTAGAGAGATTGCTAATAGTCTCGCAAAGATCGATGTACATATGTATTTATATCGCTCTTCGTGCGTTCGTTAACTTATACGACTGTTACAACGGCTATTACAACAACTGTTCTGCTCAGGCCGATTCTGTCAGATATAATTCTCCCGTGAATAAAATCTTAACGAAATAATTATCGTAAACGATGACAATATCGATGATATTCCATTCTATACATCGTAGAACGAATGATCATGATTATTAATGATCATGATCGGCAGATTCGTGGTTCTCCGGTGTTAAAGACCGGTATTCCGTATTTACCGCGTTGAACCTCGGCATCAGATAATATAGCCATTTCAATTTCGAATTTTGTTCTTCCAAACGGCTCAACGACAAGGAAGAAATTAGGCTGCCGTTATGTAGCGCGCGATACGGAAAATACGGATGCTAAAGCGTACATACGGCCCTGCAGAAAAGTATCTTCCGAATGAATTCTTGCGAGACACGCAAGTCGATTCCCGCTGGTGTGGGTAACGGGTTCGCGCGTTCATTTCGTATTCCCTTCGACGACGCGTCTCATCCGCCGGCGGCGACGGCGGCGGCGTCGGCAGGTCTGACCTGCGGCTATCGGCTCGATCGGATTTCAAAAGCCGCGACCAACCGTGGCTGGGCCGTTTGTTGGTGGAACCACCCTGGTGAACGGTCACCATTCCTGCCTCTTAGAATACGCGCCCGCGCAAACAAGACGCGCCAAATACGTTACCTCTATCCCTCCAGGTTATATTTGCGAGATACAATGTTGCGTCGGGTTTTAATCTCAGTTTAAACTTACTTTCTACCTTTTTCTGGTTCTACTAGAAGTAACTTAAGCCGAGATTAAAGTTAATCTACATCTGCGCCTTAGTCGCCCGTTTCGTGGAACGACAGCTTTCAACGAAAATTTCTCAACCGACAAAAAAGAATACGTTTCCCTTTTACCTTTTACAAGATAATTACAGTCGTCACTTTCGTTAGTTTACTCAAAACGATAAACGCACTGCGAGGTTCAATTTCGCACGCCTATATCCGTAAACCGTATATGATATAGATGTACGCGTATATTGAGAGATAAGGAAGATCAATTTTGCCGTATCTAATTAATCTAAGTGCGTAATGGCAGGTCGCGTGCGACGACCGCGGTGAAATATAAGCAAACGAAATTTGTAATTTATACGTCCGCATTTATCAGCGTAGGCACGTGATTACGCGAGGCAGAGGGGTTGCTAGGGGGAGGGGGGGGGGGAGATAGGCATCTCGCAGAGCGGCGGCGAGATCTCGTTTCCCCTTTTGCTCGCGCGCCGACGAAGATCCTCGCGGATTTTAACGTCGCGCGCGCACGGGTCCGTCATTACGTAAATAAATAATTATCCACGCGCGGAAGGAGAGTAGAATATCGCCGCGAATTGTAGATTGCGATACAGGAAGGTTGCAAGGGCGACGCGCAATTATCCGGCACAGATACACTTAACGTCCGCCGAGCGAGGCGAACTTAAGCTCTTCTCGTCTATAAGCGGTATTTTCGCCGCGCGCATAATTCCGATAGCGGCGGCGTGCGTGTCGGCGCGGGTAGAACGTGGTTTTACCGTGATAATTGGCCAATTTGCGAACGCACGCTGGCGCTGGGCACGCGTCCTGTCTCCCCGGCTCGGCTCGGCGGGCGCGCAGTGAATGATCCGCCGCGCCGATCCGCCGTTGATTCATCGTCGCGTTGCGCAACAATGCGAGCCGCGTACGCATCGCAACATCCGATAATAATGCACCGCCGCCGCATCTTTCCGCGAGCCGCGCGCGTGCAACAGGAATTCCTAGATTAGCCGATGCCGTAACGCGATGATGCCGGCCGTTCGTTCTGGCGATAAGGACGAACAATCTCGAGCTATTTGAACGACTGTCACGTGCGAGCGTGTTGCGCGAACGTGCCGAGAGAAAAACACATCGTGGCAATCGGCGCCGCGACTGAAGCAATTAAACGAAGGAAAAAAAGAAGAGAGAAATAGGAAAGAGTATATTTAATCCTCCGTACGGACGAGATGATTTGTGTCCTGCGCATTTGTTTCCTTTCGAGGACTGAGACTGGATAATTAATTACAACGTTTATATACAATTTTTTTTTTTAAGTTATACAACCGTATACGGAAAGAAGAGATTAGTTGCAGCGGCAACCAACTGCAACTAATCTCCTTTTTCCGTGTATCAATACTTTGTGGAGATGTTAAAGTAATATGTAGTCATGAAAGAATCTTTTATATTTGAGAATGTAATGAAAACCAAACACGGAACGACCCTATTGCGTAAAGAAGGTGCCGAATGACAATGTGTGTACAGAGGATTAAAAATACATCTTTAAATATATTTAAAATTCAGACTCTAAGTCAATATCCTTTTTAAATATACTTTTGTGAATTAATTTATAATACGCAAAAATATATATATTTATCTCTTGAGAATATTTTTATTTTTTAAATTTAATTAAGTATTCTTTAACATTTTTTAAATTTAAATTTAATTTAACGGTAATGAAATATTGAATCGAGATTACATAACCATAACTTGCATAACTTACATAAAGAATTTTCAGAAATTTAAGTATATGTGCATATGCTTTGTTGTATATAAAACAATAACAATTTTGCTATATATAATTTAATTTTCTTTAAATAATTTGATAATCTTAAATTTCAGCTGATTATCATAATTTTATTTTACTATAATAAGCTATCTAAAGATCACAGTATAAGATTACTTTTATTATAACAGTATTAAATTGTTATTTTCTATTTGACATTTTTTCCTCTTAGCTTATGAAAAAATATTTTTCTAGATGAAACTCTTTATACAAAATTCTTTATATAAGCAAGATATGCTTTATCAAAATTCTTCATATAAGTAAGTCCGTTTCACACTAGGTGATCTTATTTTAATACTTAATATTTTGAAAATAAAAGTATTCCCAAAACAAAAATATTCTTTTTTCTGTGTTATAATTGTCTTTTAATGCAATTACCTTCAAAATTTCTTATCAAATATGAGAAATTCTTCACATTCATCGTTATTTTGCCAAGTTGATTTAAAGGAATCTGAAAACAAATTGAGATTTTTATTAGAAAATATTTATGAATTAGCTTTATACAAATTTCGATGGGGCTTTATCTAAATTC
Source organism: Monomorium pharaonis (assembly GCF_013373865.1). Lineage (NCBI taxonomy): Eukaryota > Metazoa > Arthropoda > Insecta > Hymenoptera > Formicidae > Monomorium > Monomorium pharaonis. The sequence continues at coordinate 23,921,675 of NC_050468.1, read as the reverse complement.
TTTTATACAATTAAAGTACTTACAACAATGAAATAAATAAAAAAAAATACATTTTTTATTATTTAAAAAATAAAATCAGTTTTTGGTCTTTTTATTTGTATGCGTACCTTAATTCTACAAAAGAACATAGAATTCTGTAAAATTATTTACAAATATTTTCTAATAGAAAAATATTGATAATTTGCTTTAGGAGAATCAACTTAACGAGGAAAGAAAGATTTTTAAAAATCACTATTATTGAGGACAAAATAATTGACCCTTTTTCTCCAGGTATGATTATCATATATACCAAATTCAAATTAGCACGGTTGGCGCCAGCGGGCTATTACGTATGTCCTTTTTTTCTACCAGAGATATGGCACTCGAGGAGCGATGATGACACCACCTAAGTCAAGAGAGTATGTTTGCATCCAAGGCGACATTCTTAGACCGGGCGTTGAAATCACCGAGTGACGTCGACCCGTCCATTCACGTCGGGCGGGTTGAAGCCATTAAAAGAGTGACAGAGTTCACACAACGGTCGTTCGCGCGTGTCTATCGTCACGTAAGCGATCAAGGTTCATTTTTTTTTTGTTCTTTTTATAATCTATTGCATCGCGCCGCTCTTATGCAAAGCTTACCGGATTACCGAGCGAGACGCAAGGATCGCTCGGCGAGAATGTCACGGTGCGTCACGTACACGAGTTAACTCAGGGCGCCGAAATATCTATGTTCGTCACTGCGTTGAGTTATTCTTAACTATAGAATCAACGACCGAAGGATGGATTCACCGACACGACGGATATATGTATACGGCAACGGATCCTTCGGCTAGCGAGCTACGCCGCGTGACGGAAGCTCAGGAACGGAAGCCACTTTACTTTCGGTTCTCAATACACTTCATTATTCGCCACGATGCGCATTAACGACTCTATCCCGTGTGTGGTTACCTCGCTTGCGTAATTATTCGCTTATATCCTCGTGGCGAGCACCCGTTTACTGCCTTCTTAATTCGCTCGCTACGATCGCGCTCGGACTTCGCGGCTATATCCAGCGCGCAAATCTTCCTCTAACACGCTCAAAGAGAAAAATTAAAGGTAAATAGATGATTGCATATATTTTACATTAGAGATTGATTTTTCTCATCTTTGAAATTATTTATTCAGAAATCTTTTTCTTTTCTTTTTACTTTAGAACATTGCAGTCTCTCGTTTCTCATTATGAAAGATAAAACAAGTACTCTTTTCTTCTTCTTTGTTTTTCTTTATGGTCTTGTTTTTAAAATAAATTCGTACAAATGGAATTGTTTGCAAAACAGATAAAGAAACTAAAGAAGCATTTAAGTTTTGTATGTTTTACTTTAATTAAGAAATTTAATTTTTTTTCTCCTCAATAAATGAACAAAGGCGAATTTTTTCTCATTAAAGAGAAGAACTGAAGAAACGAATTTTCTGGAAAATATGCTGTTAATCAATTTTTGAAACTAAAAAATTCTATTTTACATAAAATGCATTCTCTCAACAAACGCTGTCGATTTCCCTATTCGATTCAGGTTGGCGGGCAAGTTGTTGCAACGTTTTAGAACGTACCAGAAAATTGTACGAGTGACACTTTCTCCAAAATCGACGGCTCCGCGAGGCGGAATTTTCAAGACCCTCGACATTTCGTAAGCCGGGTGTATTATGGCCGGCTCGTGGGCAGTCGAATGTTCGTGCGCGTCCCACGCAATCCCCCATCTCGCGCCGAATCGATATTTTCTTTTCGGAGAAAAAACACGAAATGTCCCCTCGCAAAGACGTCGTTGACAATAATAAATTCCTGAGAAACATACTTATCCAAACGCATGAATAAAATGTCACGAAAAATAAAGCATCTTCTTTTAGAAGAAAAAGAAATAGTTCGCTATTCTAGAATAACTTCTTTTTCGTGACGGTAGAAGTAAAGAAAACGAGAACGACTTATAAAAAAGCGCTCAAAGTGAGAAATAAAAGCGATTTGTATGAAGTGACGTAAAAATATATACAAAGAAAATTTTATAGCGTAAATTACTACATAGTAAATTGTAAGCGCGGACCAAGGGAAGAAATGATGAAAACTTTTACTACGTTTTTCATCAAAATTGTCCTAGCATATATTTACGCTACTCATGATGTAATTCTCTGAAATTGCTTCTCATGGTCCGTGGCTATTATCACAGTAACTCTTTAATATCAAATTTTTTCCGCGGTGCGATGCAGATAACTCTCAGTTTTTAGTGTGATAAAATATAATTTCTGTGAAACTCAACGAGAAAATCAACAAACGAGCAAACTTGCAGTAATCGTAGGAACAATAGGATTTTGAAAGAACACGTTGCTCCTTGATATTTCAAAGTAAATCGAAGACGCGCCACCGTTGTTAATTAAATTAACCCGCCCTGCCTAAGGGGGCAGAATATTCATTCTAGTCAGTTTCCCGTAAAAGGACAATATGGGCGTATCCTGGCACCGCTGCGGCGGCGCCGCGATTTACGGATCCGTAACGGTGGAGCGTCGTCGAGGTCACTCGATGGGTTTCGCTCGGAAGATTCAAGAAAGAGAAGAGAAAGAAAAAAAAAAGAGAAAGAGCGCGTGAATAGAAGAGACGATCGGGAGGATCTCTCCTAAGGTTCTGGCACGCAGGTTTCCTTAAGGGCAACGGCGGTTTGCAGGATGTGCCGGGGACGCGGAGATGGGCTGAAACAGGAATAGCGAGAATGACGTAAGCGCCCAATGTACCGCGCAGCGTACACAGATACGCATACGCATACGCATACGCACACGCACGCACGCCGCTCGTTTTTCCACCGCGCGCGTTAGTACCTTGCCGTCGCGGCGGCGAACATCGGTTCACCGTCACCACTGCAAATAACCGAAGAAATCAATGCAACCGGCAACTCGCGATGTTTTCTTCCCGTCTGAGGCGTTTCCAGCCGCCGACGTAATTCATTATGCGCTGCGAGAATAACACGCGCATACCGGACGAGCGTGAAGAATTTACGGTCGGAATTAAAGTAAATTAATCATTCCATCGTTCGTCTCTTTCCCTCTCCTGCGTTCCTGGAAGCGAAGAGGCGCGCGCGACGTCCCGGGGATTCGAAGACGATGCGGATCGCATCGATTGGAATTTCTCTGCGTGAATTTCCTACGCGAGCCGAAGAAATTTATGAATAAACATCGACCGTAACATCGGGTGTAATGTCGCTTATCTGGATTAATCTGTATCGAAATACGTATACGAATTATATGTCGCGGATTAAAGATCAACGAGGAATGTTGGGAACGGGCTCAAGGGAATTCCAGGAGAAGCGATTGAGCGGCTTGAACAGGCGACAGGTCGCACGAGGAGGACGTGCCCGGCATTCAAACTCGAAGAGAGAAGTCGCGCGTTGAGCGGCGCGCGACGAAAATTGCAATGAACACTTAGCGGCAACGGTGAATCCGATCTTTACTTTCACGGGGCTAAATATAGTCGGTCCGAAAAAAAAGTTCTCGCACTTGCACTTGCAGACGTCGACCATACGCGAGAAGTAAAACAAAGTTAAAAAGAAAAAAAAACGTTCGGCTGGCAAGTGTCATCGATTAGAAGTTTTCTGATTAATTAATTATCATCCACTATATATTAATTACGATTCTCGAACTGATCCCGGTAGAAACGCTTTCATGAAATGTTGATGAACTTGACGTTTCATTAAATTTGCTGAAGTTTCAGTGCAATGAAATTTTAATTATATTTCGCTGAAAAGATTCTTTATTTCTTCCTTTAATGGAAAAAAGTTGGCATTTTAATGAAAATGTACTGAAGTTTCAATAAAAAATTATTAATTTGTTTAATGAAAAAATAAAAAAATTGTAATAAGTTTTGAGTAAAATTGCAACGAAAAATTGCAGATACTCTGTAATTATATATTAATGGCATTTTATTGAAACAATAAATTTTTACGAAACTACAACGAAAAAATGTAGTATTGGTGAATTAAAATCTCGTTCAAATTTCAATAAACATTGTAGTTTCATTGTCGTTCGTTGATTTTCATGAAATTCTGTTAAAATTTTGATGAAACTACACTAATAAAAATGAACATAAAGTATAACTCAAACATGTCAAAAGTCAATCAAAATTTTTTCATCAGGGAAAGCATAAACAATTATCTTCAAATTGTTACTTAATGCTGAATCCGTAGCAGAAACTTTCGAGCGGTCTTTCAACCGCACCAGGATGTAATTCTCAGTTATTAATAAACGTAAAAATGGGAATTCGTCATGTAGAGAGGTATGCAGCTCCAGAAACACGTTTCAGCTGCATCCCACTCGCGGCGGCCGCGGCCGCGGCGTCGCACCGGAGACTCGATTCAAGGTGATGCGCGGCTGGTACGCGGCCGGATGCACTGGCAATAATGTATCCGCTATCAAATGACTCTGTCCTTCGATACTAGTTCGCTTAGATTCGCTCGCCTAGCGAAAGTCACGGCGACGCAACGCGATCGCAGGCGCGATGGTATCGACAGCCTAATAAGAGAAACATGTCCTATTACAAGCTGCAGCCTTCCACTCGGCAGTCCCTCAAGATCAACGTACGACCTCTACCGCGTTCGTGGGAGATCGGCGAGACGCGGAGGAATTTTTATGGTCGTGGCGCAACGGGGGGACTACATTGCAAAATGTAATATCGCGAAAAAGCGAAATGGCACTAGGGGATGAAACATCCTCGTCCTGTTCATTTTGTATCCAGAAATCTGACATTTAATTTCTTCCGAAAGAAATAAATAGCTTAAATAAATGTTTAATGTGTCAGAAGTTTCTCAATGATTTCGGATTTCACCAATCTATAGTCACGCGTTCACGGATAAATGGCAGCCGCGATCTGACCCGCGCGTGTGTAGAAAGTTTCGCGTGGGCCAGGGTGCGTAGGCGGATTGGCCTTCAGAGTCCTTCGCTGAAAAAGACCGGGATCGTCAAGTGCGTGGGCTTCCGGTGGGAGGATTATAGATAAAAATCTGTCATTACACATAACTGTATCTATCGATTCATGCAGAAGCCAATCTCACGCGAGCGCATCTTGCAAACTGCAATTACTCAATATAGTATACTTGATTACAGAATACATTATAGCTTATTTATATGAAAAAGAACATACATAAAATACGCACTTGAGTGAGAAAATTTAATGCAAAGCATTTGCAGTTACTACGTGGAATAATCGTAACATATTAACATGTTGTAGAATAGACATATATATTATAACATTTCTTATTATTATCAAATGAAAATGGGATACACAAAGAATATACTTTTGCATTCAAGTGCTCCATCGTTGTTTTATTTAATCGATTTACTCCTATTTGCTTTCTTTTGCTCTTTTCGCTTCTCTTTCTCCTTGGTATCATGGATACGCCTCTTCTTTCGCAAGAGCCAGATTTCTTTAGCTCTTTCTTCTCGGCCTTTCATCATACTCTTGTATAGTTTACGATGTTTCTTCTTGATCATCTTTTCTCTAAGACGATATTCCTGCTTTTCCAATCGGGCTTTCTCCCAAGGATTTTCTTTCGTGATCTCACCAGTCTGTACTTTCATCTTTTTCTTCTGCAAGTTTACAAATTGATAGCAATCGATTTTCCCTAGATTATTTTAAAAAGTATAAAATTGTAATAAGAGACAAAACCTTTTGTAATTGAGTTTGTTTCTTCATTTCCTCTTTCTCTTTTTCTTCAGTAGTCTGTACCTCGTCATCCTCTTCTTTCTCTTCTTCCATTTTCTCATCTGAACTCGAATCGTTCTCAACTTCAATCTTCTCCTCTTCTTCATTCTCGTTCTCAGCACCTTCTTCCTCTTCATCTGAATCATCTGCTTCCACTAAACAAAATCAAATATAAAGTAAATAAAATTTTATTTTTAATTTTTATACAGAATATACCTTAATCGGTCAAAGCTGGATCTTCGTGCTGATATTTACTTGCGTAATCTTATATCCCTTTCAAAGTTCGCACAAGTAAATATTAGCACAAAAATTCATCTTTGATTAAGGTATATTTCATATGAATTGTTTTCACATAATCAGTCTATATTCTCTTATTTAATTTTTATATTATTTCTATATCATTCTCATGCAAGAAATCAAAATCTTACAATCTTTCAGTTTAAAATCAGGATCCATAAGAACACGCTGTTCTGGGGGAATGTACGTTTGATCTTGTCGACCCTCGGAAAATGGAGAAAGATGAGGAGGAAGAACAGCACCCATTAAATATTTTTCTACAGGCAATAACTCTCTTGCGTTCACGCTGTCGAAAACCCACTGTGGTTGCACATAATATCTGAATAAATCAAAATTATATTAATAATTCAGAATAAATTATTTGAAAACACTAATGTTCTTTTTCATCAATAGATTAACGTTTTATCTTTTTCTATGTTTTAGAACTTAAAAAAGATAAAGAAGTTAAAGTTCAAAATTAATGTACATTTGGTAGAAATAAAACGCAGCAAATCTAACAAATTTAAATCAATTTAAAAGCTATACCTTGATATATATTGTTTGTTCATGGTTGGTCTATCCACGATCTGATGAGTTATTGTTTCGTCATTCTCTTCAAAAGTGGCTCCCACAAACAGCAACTTATCCCAAGATACTTCTCCACCAAAGCAACGTAAAATAAAAACTAGCGGCTCTCTGGGAACTTCCCTATTAATAAAAACTTTTATACCTTTAAATAAGTTTTTCAATTTTTGTATTTTTTCTGCCTCTGCCTTAGCAGCTTCTATCTTGGTAGCGTCTGTCTCCTGAGCATAATCAATAATATATTTAGAGTTTATCTGCGCATAACTAATATATCAACACATAAAAATTAGTTAAGATTTTACACTTACATTTGAAAATTGATCTATTTCAATATTGTCATCTTCAATCGCTGGTACTGAAGGATCTAGATTGACTAACAAGACATTTAATGCACTTATTCTCTCTGAGACGTATGCTTCTTCATCAACTAGTGTTTTTTCAGTATTTGCTGTACAATAAAACATTTAATTTTTCAATTGAATAAAGCTTTACATTTTTAACATTAACACATAATTTATATTAATAAGTCTTACTCACTGGAATTTGGCAATTTCGGAGGATAATGCAAATTTAGAGTATGATACAGTCTATAATTCACAAAGCCGAGCATCACAATATAAAATTCTACAAAAGTAGACATGAGCTTAAAGTCAACGTCATTCTTTGTCTGAGGCTCAAAGCTGAAGTGATGTGGTACTATCCATGTTATCGTTTGCCCTTTTAGCTCCGCCTGATAATAGTAGCCTTTAATAGACACAAATACTTTGCGTAGCGCTTTGGCAACAATGACAGCATGGAGAAACTCCATCGTTAATCTCCTACACAATAACGACTGATCTCTCGGTATATGAGGCAATGATGGAAATGTGCTGAATAAGAAGCAAAGAGTCAGACAGTCGTCAAGATCGCGCAGTGCATCTATAAATGTTGGATAACGCTCCTTGACTATATGATCTATCTTTAATGTAGGATGATTACTCAGATATCTCTTCACCTTGGCAAAATCTTTCATTGCCTTCGCTCGTCCAAGTTTTCTGTTAAAAATCTGAAAATATATGCTTATACAACACCGTAAACTTAACTTCAATATATTGTCCAATATTTGACTCCAATACCTTGTATTCTCTCAATTTCCATATGATCGGTTCGTGCATCAAAAACTGAATGTCTTTCTTGTGGTATAGTGTTTGAATGCCGGGCACACCTTTCTGTGCCCTTTTACGGTTGCGCGGTTCCCTTGGGTATATGCCTTTCAATATGCATAACTTGCGGAAATCGTTTAGGGTCAATTGTAATTTCCTGAGGGCGGCTCTTCTCGTCATAAACTGCGCTCCCTCACCGCTCTGATACTGTAAATTAAAATGACATCCATAGAAATGCCGCTCCATCGAGTTTCAATTCGTAATTTTTACATAACCTCATCTGATCATATATCGTATTAAAAAGGAAAAAATTTACTCACCTTCTTTTTACCTATCACTACCATTATAACGTGCTTTATATTTCACACTTAAACGCTAAAAAAACCGCACTGATATATAAAATACGAAGTAAACATGTAACATGTGCGAAGAACATGTGCTCTCACAAAACACACGAAGGAGCTTAGACAAGCTTAGAAGTTGAGAGTTGGGAGTTGGGGACACGGGGTGACGGTGACACCGGTGACCAAATATGACAAATGGGAGGTTAGGGCTGTAACTAGTCGTAATCAAATCCAGTTTCAAATTAAGAGGAGATTAGAATGTGACTTTTGCACGGTATACGCCGTATACGGACCTGGCGCAAACGAATGCGCATCGTGTACGCATAGCGACCGCGATCACGTGGACCGCGTGGACGCAGCAGAGAGCGGTCATCGCGTCGTTTTAAGGTATTTTCATCCATCAGCGCCTCTATGTGCACAAAATGTGCATATTGAACTATGTAGTCAAATCTTGTCTATGAATCCCGTAGGTAATGTATATGACTTTTTGGGTCTCTTCTATGTTATGTCTACATTTATTTGGTTTTGTTTTATGCTATACCCGTAAATTTTACAATTATGCATTCATATTTTAAATCTGTTTTATGCAAATGTGCATAATCGTGTTCTATAAATGTGCAATACCACATATACATGATATAAATTCAATTAATTGATTTGATAAAAATTCACTCACCGATTGCTGTCACTGCTCCTGCTGCTACTGCTACATTCCTTTTGCGTTTTTGATTCTGAAAATGTGATAAATATTATTCCTAAACTCAAACACAAAAGCAGGTAAAGAAATGCATCACTTGAAAAAATAGTATATATTTAATACCGAGTCGCTCCATGGATGCTGCTTTCTGCTGACATCATCCTGCTATTCTCGAACCGCACATTAATAACGATCGCCCGATACTTTATTCGGCACTCCCGATATTACGGATAATATATCACACACGAGTAAAACGTAAACCGCACGCGAGAATTTCACTTGGCGCGACCGTTACATTTGATAAAAATACGTGAAAAGTACGGCTCGTCTGATTGGCGGCGAAACATGGCACGAAAGTGGCGTGACGTCACGTAACTTCATGGAAACACAGACCGAGGAAAGCGGTTGAATGAAAATTACGCGCCGAGATACAATGAACGGAGACAAATTCGTTTCTAGAATTTTCTATTTCGTATGCTCGCACGACTAGTAGCACTTTAATTGGCACTCACGATATTCTACCGAACGTATCCTTTTCACACTTTAGGCCGAAGGCAGAGAACGAGACGTAGGTGTCGCAGTCGTAGTCGTAGGAAAAACGTAAGTCGTACATGTCGTAGTATACTATTCTAGACTCTAGAATAGTAGTATATTACGACTTACGTTTTTCTCTGCCTTACCCTACGACTACGACTACGAGACACGCACGGAGTCGACGGAGCGTCCGACCGGCGCTGGAGTGGCGTACGTGACGACTGGAGCGCGGAGCAACGGAGCAACATGGCGGCAGCGGCGCAGGCGCGGCGAGTCAACCGCCTAGCAACGAGTGGCGCCGACTAGCGCCGAGTACCGCCGAGTCTGCCTGCCAACGGACACGTACGCCCCGTACGCTGCTGCCGCCATGTTTCTTCGCACTCCAGCGCCAGTCGGACGTTCCTTGACTCCGTACGTGTCTCGTGTGTTCAGATTCGAATTGTGCGCAGGTACAGTGTTGTGTTGAGAGTGCCGTGGCGCTAACAAACGATACGCGAGCCATGTGAGATTGTCGTAACAGAGGTATTCATGTGTAAAGCGCGGCATCGTGCGTTTGTCTTCGGTTTCGAGTAAAGTGTTCGCGTGCGTGTTCAAGCAAAGTGTTTCTCGAAGGGGATATGTTCAATAGAATATCGCGAATGCCAGTTAAGTGAAGTGCTATTAGTCGTCGTGCGAGTATACAAAATTCTCGAAACAAATTTGTCTCCGTTCGCTGTATCTCGGCGCGTAATTTTCATTCAACCGCTTTCCTCGGCCTACGTTTCCACGAAGTTACGTGACGTCACGCCACTTTCGTGCCATGTTTTCGCCGCCAATCAGACGAGCCGTCCTTTTCACGTATTTTTTCAAATGTAACGGTCGCGCCAAGTGAAATCCTCGCGCGCGGTTTACGTTTTATTCGTGTGTGATATATTATCCGTAATATCGGGAGTGCCGAATAAAGTATCGGGCGATCGTTATTAATGTGCGGTTCGAGAATAGCAGGATGATGTCAGCAGAAAGCAGCATTCATGGAGCGACTCAGTATTCCGGAAAAGGAATGTAGCAGTAGCAGCAGCAACAGCAATCGGTGAGTGAATTTTTATCAAATCAATTAATTGAATTTATATCACGTATATGTGATATTGCACATTTATAGAACACGATTGTGCACATTTGCACAAAACAGATTTAAAATGCACATTGCCTACGGGATTGTGCACATAGAGGCGTTGATGAATGAAAACACTTAAAACGACGCGATGACCGCGCTCTCAAGTCTCAGATTCCTCTTTGGTAGAATGGATGCAAAGACCTCCCGTTGTTCATCTTCAGATCTTGATGGTTTCAATAGTATCATTACTGGCGCCGGAGAATTGTAAATTGCTCTTTATGGCTTTCGCACACTGGGTATCATGTAATTTTCGGAAACTTGAAAAATGAAATTTTACGTCAATGATTGTAACTAATAGAATCGTTGTGTTTACGTAAAACTACACTTTTCATAAAATTTTATTAATAGGCCTGTTCTTTTTTCGCTATACTTCCGCATTAGTGCAATAAATTAGAATGAGAAAAATATACTTTTTTGACTTATTGCACCAGTGCAGAACTGCAGCTAAAAAGAATAGGCCAATTTTTAAAAATTACATAATCTAGGCCCGGACGCGCGGTATTAATTAAGCCTGTTATACTTTAATCTTAATATCGAGGTTAAAATATAAAATCTATGAAAATTTGTAATTAAAAAAATTTTTTTTGTTTTGACAAAAATTGGCCAGATCTTATACATCAGCATATGTAAGTATGGTTAAATAAAAGGAATTATAATTCTATGGAATCAAAACGAAGTAAGCAAAACATTTAACAAAATCATATTTTTGATAAAATAACACCATTGCTTTAAAGTGAATCATGATTTAAACTATAAAATGCAAAACTCTTACGCTTGAAAAATAAATACAAAGATTACTTTACTATCAATATGATATTTTTGATTGCGCGTTGCACAAATATATACAAAATTGTTAGCATATCGATATTCTAATCTTTTTCTGAATCGCTATCATTCTCGCTTTCGTCTTCCAGCTCCGGCATAGGAAATCGTAATATAGCTGCTATCCCAGTTAATTGATCTAATTCTGAAAAAATAATTTCGTTCTAATGTATGGGTCACTATAAACATAATATTGACAAGAAAGTAATTTTGGTTTTCTCATATAGATAGTCTTATGTTTGCGATTGAATGATTGTTGAATGACAAAAGAAAAACATCATAACGGTAACAAAAGAACGTCGCCACAAACATAAGATTATCTATATAAGAAAACTGAAATTACTTTCTCGCCAATCCAATAGATATATTTCATGTAACCTATTAAGAATTTTATATTCAGTAAATAGAATAAATTATTATTTATTTTTTTAAATTAAATTAAAGTTAATGACTTATAAAGTTCAGTTGAAAGATATATAACAACAAGCTAATTTAGTTAAAAGTTACAGATTAAATTAAAGGTTAAATTAAGTTAAAACTTAAGTTAAATTAAGTTAAAACTTAATTTTGAAAAGCATTATTTATATTAAATTAGAAAGTTATTTATATTAAATTTGAAGTCATAATTTATTTAATTAGATTACTAAAACAATTACAATATAGATCATCGAATATATATAGTATTTTATTTTGTAAGTTAAATTTATACGAAGTAATAGAAATATTGTTTTTATGGGAATTTATTTTCTCCTTTATAATCTTTTGCACAAATCAATTTTTAACTTAAGATAAAAGTTAATAAGTTAAAATTTATATATTTTAAAAATAACTAGTTAAATTAAAAAATTAAATTATTTAAAATTAACAAAGTTAACTTAAATAATTTTTACACGTTATACACGTTATACGTTTTCACTTTATTAATTTTTCACTTCTTAACTTACTACCTAACTTTGTCTGAGTTTGAGATGAATATCATTTATATAAAACTTACGTTCTCCCGAAACATGCAGACTTGAAAATATTTTGACATCACCGCCCGAATCTTTCACGTTTTCAACCAGTTCAACATACTCCTTTCTCAATGCTATGTCTTGACACCTGAACGCAATAATTGAAAACAATAAAAAAAAGAAATATAGTATAACTTAGAATCGATCAAAATCAATATTAAAATAAATAGCAGGATTAAAATCACCTGAATAATTTGTCTGATATAAGTAGAGTTTCCACTGCTTGAGCAGCGCTAGCTCTTTCAATGTGCTTCTTGCCATAAAATGCTCTGTCAGGATCTGTCTGCAGAGTATTATAAAATGTCTCTAGAGCTCTCACTTCACCAGCTGCTTTGGTATCGGAAATTCGAGAGACTACAGCAGGATCAGCTAGAACCTCTGATGTAATAATGGATTAAGTAAAATTATAGTAAATAAATTGTGTATTTTGCAAGCATTATGCTCGCTAAGATTTGTAGATACTACCTTTCAATGAATGCTTAAAACCTGAACTAGCATGAACTAGCAAAAATTTACTTTTATTATCTAGAATAATTTTATTATCAGATTTAACAGCTTGTTGTATCATATAGTCCATAAATTGATCTTTTACAAAACCAGGACTGGCAAGAATAATGCATTTCACCACATCGAAATTGATGTGTCTTAATATGGCTTGCATAATGCTTTCGTAAAATCGCGCCAAGCCCTATAAATATGTATCAAATAAAAAATTAGTTTGTGTTCTGGACTGTACAACATGTTACATTATATACTACTAATATAATATTTTTCACACCTTTTCATGTTGTGAAACGTTTCCTTTCCTTTTCCGTGGTATAACTTGATCAATTTTTGCACGGACTATTGTCATATTGGAAGTTATCAAACAAATTTGTGCTATGCCTTCTTGCATTATTGCAGCAGCTACATCAGCATTCTAAAACAAAGCAAAAGAGAGTCATAGCTAATTTTTATTTTCAAAAATTATCAATCAATTTCAAACCTGTGTAGGGTCACATGCAGTGTCGACTCTTTCTAAAGAAATAGAGTCCCATTTAGTTTTAGTGATACTAAATTTTCGATTTTGTTCAACATCCAAAGTGTGATATGCTCCTGTCTGTAAAATGAAAAAAACAAATATAATTGCAAATCAAACTTTTTATTAATTTTGTATTTAATATAATAATTATTAGAAAAAGTGCTAAGTATATATGTATGTATATATATATATATATATATATATATATATATATATATATATATATATATATATATATATAAAATTAATAATATATATATAACTAATGTGTGTGTGTGTGTGTGTGTGTGTGTGTGTGTGTGTGTGTGTGTGTGTGTGTGTGTGTGTGTGTGTGTGTGTGTGTGTGTGTGTGTGTGCGTGCGTGCGTGCGTGCGTGCGTGCGTGCGTAAGATTCCACACTTAAAGCTACTTTGAGTAATTCATAATGCGAGTAAATTTCTTTGATATAATATCAACATAACGTAGGTATAATACTATAATAATAGTGCAATTAGTAACAATTTTTATTTAATTAAAACAAAAACAATTATAAATAAACTTTTCATGTATTTTAACACAGTCTATTGAAGAAAATTAATTTGAAACGTCATAAATTAAAATATGTACTATGACAATGTACAAAACACTTAATGTGAAATCTAAATTCTTTTATACATCAGTAGAAAACAATTGCAATTAAAAATCATTTAAATATCACTAACTTACCTTAACATATTTATTTTCTTCTACATTTCTACCTTTAAGTCGTAGAACACACGCTTGCGTATCAAAATCAATATTTTCTACACATATAGTTAAAGTTGTTCTGACTCTATAGCTGTTAGAGCTACCAGTTGCAGATTCCGTTTGCACTTTCCTAAATCAAACATAAAAAATTGATAATAATTTTGATTAAAATTAATATAATGTTAACATTTTAACGCACACTAATTTTCTCGGCTTTTATTACACACAAGTTATTCACTCTTCAAGTTTCATCATTTTTACAAGTATATAGATATTATTAAGTATTATATCTTATTTATATTTTAACATCTTTAGGAAAGTATTTATGTCCTATATTTAAAAAACTGTACATAAATATAAAAATTGTATAGAACTAATTACAATCAACAAGATATTTCAAACAACAAAAAGACATAGGACATAAATGTCCTATAAAGTGTGTTCGAATGTTATCATTATAAAAAAACATTACTATATAAATTTGAATATACCTGATAGTAGAACAGCTGACAAAGTCTCCTTCGCTAATGAGATTATAGGCATGCCACATATCCTCTGTATTTTCAGGGATAAGAGATACACGCCTAAAAATTTATTAATTCTAGTACTTATGTTTAGCTTTAACGTGATAAATCAGTATACTATATATAACAATAAAATATACTTACCCTTCTCCATCCTTATCTACATATCTGGATACTAGCTTCATCTTGAAGAATATATATCTTAAATATAAAAGGACATAAGGTATATTTTGTATATACATAAGACATTTATAATATGATGAAATTATGATTTTATAAATTAAACTTAATATAAATATGCATCTACATAAAATTCTTATATTATGTAAAAATAATAATATATAAAATGAAATTTAGCGTATTTTGAAGCACATTAATTAAACATAAATAACGTGACTATATTGTAGAAGAAAACCAAACTCATATAGGTTAAATTATTAAAATACTTTACTTAAAAACATCTATGAATCACAGTGGAATCAAAAATTTACCTTTACATTTATTGCACGATTATATCTTTAGGAACATTATAGAATTCATCTTTTCTTTATTCAAACCGTTGCACAATAAATTATGCCATATGTCAAACATGACACTTCACACTTTTCGTCGATCGACCAGATCGACGATTCATTTGCTAAACATGTAATTGGTAGATAACCTCAAATTTATCTTGTAGATGGCGCTATTTTTGTTTGTATATTGTGCTCATGGTCGTGCTCCGTATATGATTATAATAATCTCAAATAATTGTAGCTTATAACTCTCTCTGTTTACGCGCGTAATAAAATTGATTCCTTAATTACTTTATCAATATTTTTCAAAATATCACATAAAAACCATGAATATGAATAATAATAATAAATATATTTTCTTGTCCTTTATTTGTAACAATATTAGCTTATTATTAACAATAGTATCTTTTTTTATAAGCAATGATTCATATTAATACACGCCATTCTTATATCATCTTTTAAGTACTTACATAAGAAATTTACAGGCATACATACGATTGTGCGACAGATTATTTTTTCTCGCATATGTATATATGAACCTATACACTAGACTTGATATTGTCTTCATAAAAAATAGATATTTAATAGTAGAACCCAATAACAAGCTAGTCTTTCAATTTAAAATACCGTACAGGTTACATTGACTCCATGCAAGCACTTAAGGATTTTAATTTCGCATTAATAATATCGAAATAATTTAACTTTACAGGCTTATTTAAACATTTTTGAAAATTTTTCTTTTTGTATGCTGTCTTTCTCTTTGACAGCTGCTGCAAATCCCTGTAATTCCTTTTCGACAGCATTATGTAGAGAAGGATCGATTTCAGCAGCCCTCCTTAAATCTCTGATGGCATTTTTTTCATCCCATGTACCGATGTATGCTTTACCTCTTCGATAAAGCGCCTTTACATTATCTGTAAAAAACAATGACTTAATAGTATTCTACTGATGTTGTTTCTATTGCAATTCAACTATGTAATTAATCCCATAAATTCATTGTATACCTGGTTCTGTTTTCAGAACTGTTGTACAATGTTCAATAACCGAATAATATTCTTTATTTAACAGTTTACATTGTGCATAGTTCAAAAGTAATGGTATCTTCTTCTGATTCAAGGTTGACCATTCTTCATCATTTGGTTTTTCACTGAAAATCAAGCATCAATTTACTTACAACGTATAATGTGTAATGTATGGTGTGCAAGTATATTCTTCGTCTCACTTACATCTTAATGACCCAATCAAGTTTCAAAATACATTTCTCTATAGATAAAACTTACGCCAGCATGAGTTGCTCCAATATTCCAATGGCCTTTGCATATATTTCCGATGCATCGTCATATTTTTTTTCTTTAAACAAAACATTTCCCTTTTCCTTCATGTGTGGAATGCTTTCAAGCTTCTCATTCTCCGTCATTTGCCATGACTCTTTTTCATACTCATCTGGTAGTACCACTTTAATAAGTTCTGTAAGAATAAGAGATTAATTTTATTAATTTATAGCATTCTAGATGTAACATACTAAATGCACTTTACAAATGTATTAATATTTATATTTAAATAAATTATATTCATATGAAAATTGTATTTATAGTATTCCATTTTTTTATTAAACAATACATTTTTGTTTATTTTATTTATGAATTTTTCTTATTATATACTAAAATTTAGAAAATAATAAAAATAAAAATTTTTTATATAAGTATTAAAGTATAATATTTTAAGTACTTAAAATGATTTATTGAGATCAACATTTTATTGAGATTCTTTAGCTTGATTGTTCTGCAAATAAATAAATTTATGTATTCATAGGACTAATCTTTATATCATAAAAAAACTTTTATATTAATAATATATAGAGATTAAATACTTAAAGTACTTATATAAAAAACTTACATTTTTTATCATTACTCTTTAGTACATTTCTATTAAAACAAATTGCTATTTTTTATTAAAATTATTTTTCAATCAAGTATAAAATTGCTGCCAATTTTTTTGTATTACTTTTAATGCAATATAGATCATCAATCTGTAATTTTATTCAAAATTTTTTACATTATTTTGAAAATAAATATAACACATTCCCAAGTTCTAATAAAGTACCTGTATAATATTTTATATTCATACCTATTGTAAATTCCAGATCTTGAGGACATTTTATAAGTTCATCCAGATCAGGGTAACCAATGCCTTCATTCTGGAGAGTGACACCACAGCAATGATTACGCTTCTGCATCTGTGGCTTGTCAGCTTCTCTTAGTGTCTTAGAAACAAAAGGGTATGTAGTTACTAGCTAAAACACAGGATTCATAATAAAAATATATTCTAAACACAGATATACATGGTTATAACAAGTATCATAAACATACACTTTTATGCACTTTAAAACAGGCAACTTCGTTCAATGCCATTTTCTGTAGAATCACTTCCCATACTTCCAACTTGAACTTTTTCCCTAATACAAGTTCCATTGGATTTCCCATTACCCTACTGTCATCAATCACTGTTTTGTCAAAATCACATTTTGTAGTTTTAAAATGAAATATAACCTAGAATAAAACCAATATTCAAAATATTACTCTTCAGAAAAGTTACAAACAAAAATCTTGTTTAACTAAAGAAAACAACATATGTACCTTTGTTCCTGGTACAAAATTAATAACTTTTGATCCGGCATGAAGAACAATCTTGACTATATAATCGTCATTCATTGTGATAGCCTATATCTACACATAAGATAATATTTAAAAATTATTACTATACTTTTGACAAGCACTTTAATATATGATTAAGCAATAAAATATTACAAATATTTTCGCTATATCGTACATACGTTACCATAACAATTTAAAGTACAGAAACAGTATAGTTTTATAGTAAATAGCTACATAACCGAAATAATCTGTGGAAAGAACAATACAAAAAAACTTTAATATTATTTATGTATATGAATAATATTTTTTAAAGATAATTTGCAACATTATTATTATTATTATTATTATTATTATTATTATTATTATTATTATTATGTACTATCAAGTAGTGGGCTTGTCGCGTTACTCGCACTTTTCGCACTCGACATCTTCGCTCTCTCTTTTTCCAGTATATTGGCCTGTTCTTTTTAGCTGCACTGATACACTGGTGCAATAAGTTAAAGTGAGACAAATATATTTTTTCTCATTCTAACTTGTTGCACCAGTGCAGCAGTGCAACGAAAAAGAACAGACTATATATTTATCTTGTGGTCTGTTCCTTCTAGCTGCACTGTTGCACCGGTGCAATAAGTGGTCTGTTCTTTCTAACTGCACTGTTGCACTGGTGCAATAAGTTAGAATGAGAAAAAATATACTTGTCTTACTTTAACTTATTGCACCAGTGCAACAGTGCAGCTAGAAAGAACAGACCATTTTTTGTCATGTTGTGTGCACAACTTACTTTAAACGCGAGATAAATATATACTCGAGCAGTAGAAAAAAAGAAAGCGAAGATGTTGAGTGCAAAAAGTGCAAGTAACGCGACAGGCCCAAGGATGCGGTCGAGTTGCCAACTACAAATGCTTCGAAGCATTCTTTGATTAGTCAATTCGTAAAGTTCCATTGTTTCGATTGGTCAATCGCTTCAAATCCTTTCGCGTTCAAAGCTTCGCGTGGCGTCAAACGGATCGCATTTTTATTAAAGTTAACAGTCTATAGTAAAAGTCTATGGTTTGGTTGGAGCTGAAAAATGATGCGTTTGCGCACGCGTCTCTATTTGAATTTTGCGGTGAGGTTGGATAAGATTGTATATGGTTTTTTTTAGGTCCTAGCTTATATTTCAAATAATTTGATATAATTTGCGTGCGTGATTTTCATTGACGCATTTAGCAGCATGGAAAGAGAGACGAGAGAAACATACTTGAAGTGTATAAGGACCATCAAATGTAAGTTACAACATCCATGATAGACACTGCTTGTATCCCATACTCCCTTTTACTTCTTTCAAACGGAACATGTTTTGATATATATTATAATACATATATGTATTTTTTATGTAATTATTTTGAATGTAAACATTTTTATATAATATTATACATGTGTCATACACAAAGTCAAAATATAACCAATGATTGCTATATTTACATTTACATTTATGTGTACATTTACATCATGAACACTAATTCAATGTTGTTTCTTTTTCTTAGCAAAAACTATGACACTTTCCGAATTTACCACATGTATTATTACATTACAAGAAGAAGCAACTACAAACGGGCTAGATGATGATATTTTAAGTCAGATTGTAGATGTTATTATAGATGGAAGTATAGACCTGGGTTGGTATCTTGTTAATAATAAGTATTACCTTCACAGTATTTCAAGTATTTAAAAGACTATCTTTACATACATACATACATACATATATACATACATACACATACACATACACACATATACAAACACACACACATATATATATATATATATATATATTTATTTATTTATAAATTAGCTCAACTTCAAATTTATATATTAGGTGCTACCAAACGGGTATTGCTGATAAAATGTCTAATTCCAAGGTACAAACTATTTGAAGAAATAGTGAAGCGTATAATCACCTGGTGTCTCTCTTCGTTAAATCATTTGCCATTTACAGTTTGTGTAATTGTCATACAATGGATCATAGGTAATTTAAGTTTTATTCTAAGATTGCTTGCATTTATTGTAAAACTATATATATATATATATATATATATATATAATTATACATAATTTATATGTATATATATATATATATATAATTTATTGGAATTTGTAAATGCATATATATATATATACCAGCATATTGATAATATTATTAATGTTTAGGTGTATGGGATTGTGAATTAGTAGACAGAAAAGTAATCAACTCGTATTATGACGTCTTTTTCTATGTTATGCTCAAGAAACAGAAATTGGTAATATATACAGACTTTTTATATATTAATCTTTTACATGTATTACATATAATTTTATATTTAATAAGTATTTAAAGAACAAATTAAATTTAGTTTTATTTACTTATTAATAGGTTTTAAACATTTATAATTATTTTGGAAAGAGTATTGCAGAGAGAAATTTGTTTTATGATATTTTAATCTTTTTACTATTCATTAAAATGTGATGATTGAAATATATGTCCAAATTAAGCTTTAAATAAGTATGAAATTTGTATTTTATGTAAAAATACAAATTTTAGGAACGTCATATAGCACGTCTTATCTATGTGCTGACGAGACCGGAAGATGTTTCTCGTAGAGACGTAACGAGATTATTAACACTTCAGAAAAATTATTCTAAACCACCGACACATATTATTGCATTACTTTCGTAAGTATAATTGTATTTGCTTAATTAATTAAAAAAATAGTAATTAAGAATAATTATTGAATGTGTTTATAGATTATTCAAGTCGTATAAACCAGAATTGGTGCCTGAAAAAATACAGTCAGTAAATATAGAAAGTATATGGAAACCTATACCTGAGTTCATACGATTAGCATTAGAAGATGCCAGAAATCGCGCGGAAATTCAACAATCTCATCAAAATAATCAAGCTCATTTTAATTGGAACGTAATGCAGGTATAAGAAAATATAAAAATATTATAATCTATATATTCTATATAATCTATATTATAATACAGGATATTTAGCAACAAATAGGAAAAAATTTAAGGAATGATTTCGATGATAAAATAAGATGAAAAAAATCAAGAATAACAAAAATTTCCATGGAAACTTTATTGTTTAATTATAATGTTTAAATATTTGTGTTTGAATATTTTTTACACAAATATTGAAATATATGTAATTAAAAAACAAAGCCTTGATCGCAATTTTATTATTCTTGATTTTTGTCTTATTTTATTAACTAAAATTTTTAAACTTGAAATTTTTTCCCACTTATTTAATGACAAACATTCTATAATGATATGAGTTTAGAAAAGATTATAAAAATTGTTTAATATATATATATATATAGCCCACAAAGAAGAGGAAAAAAGTCCTACCATCTGTTGGTTATTTTCATATTGGTTCAAGTATTTTTAAAGATAAATATGCAAAGTCGATTTTTGATATAAGCAGGTGAGTAATATACCTAAAATATATCTAAAATAATATTACAACATATATATGTTGATTGATATATGTATATATATATATATATCATTTATGTATCAGTATAGAAGAGCTAGGGAAATATCATCAGAATATTGAATTACCTTGTAATGCTGTTTCACTTTTGGCAAATATGGCTGGTTATCATCTTCTTACATATGCAGACTTTCAATACCAAAGTAGATTTTCATATAATCTTTACAATATACTTACAAGAGGTATGTGTGTATTTTGATTGTTTTACTGCTATTATGTTATTTAATTAAAGATTTATTATAATATTTATATACTACAAAGTCAGTTAATTTTTTAGCGTTTATTCTGGAAAATGGAAAGTTTTCTGAAGAGGAAATGAATAAATTTTTAACTATGACAGTCGAATTTTCTCGATATATGCAGGAAGGAATACTTATAGTTAAACTGTTCTTTGATGAATATTTATATTATAATTCAGGAGAACATCTGCTAAAGTTATTTGATTTGTTGCAATGGATGACTTCTATATCAGTAACTGGTAGCTATGAATGTGTTCTAGTTGACTTTTATAATTATTTTATTACAATGTTAAAGTATTGTAGTTTATATTTTCAGAATTACGGGAAAACATTCTGATACATGTGCAGAACATATTTTATGAATCAAGTTTAGATATAAAATGTGAAATAATTAGATCTCTGCAGAAATTAATTACAAACTTGGTAAGGATTAGATATTATTTTCTCAGTCAGCATTTTTTCTTCTTCTGTAGATCTTACACTAGACAAACATGTATGAAAGTATA
Source organism: Monomorium pharaonis (assembly GCF_013373865.1). Taxonomy (NCBI): domain Eukaryota; kingdom Metazoa; phylum Arthropoda; class Insecta; order Hymenoptera; family Formicidae; genus Monomorium; species Monomorium pharaonis. Next base: position 23,899,713 of record NC_050468.1, on the reverse strand, counting down.
AAGTAGAAATTATATGTGGATATTAATTATGACAAGAATATGCAAAACTGATTTTGCAGAATACATTCATAAGTTTATTTTTTTACATATATAATCGTTACATTGATATGACAATTCATTATAGTTTGTAAGACAAGGACTTGAAGAACAAGGTCAATACGCATCATCTTTTTTACGACAAGGTCCATTAGAAGATTTAGCAGAAATTATGCCTGTGATTACAACGATATTAGAGAATCTCATTGTTGCTGGATTGAACATACATAATTATAATATTATATTGTTATCAGAAATTTTGGCATTTTATGAAGAGGTATATACGAAAATCAAATTATAAATAATACAGTTGCAATATTTAATTGGTTAATTTTTAATTATTTATTTGGTTTACTTTTCAAAGATCTGTATATTAGAAAGTCGTAGTAATGTTTTATCTTGGACATTGCCGCCTCCGGCAGTCATCTATGGAGCATTTATCACAAAGAGTTGTGCTATTTTGTCACGAGTTTGTAGATTGTTACTAAGGTATTAATTTTATTTAATATTTTGTCGATATTTTTCAGGTTTTTTTCATTTAGGTAATTTTTTCATACTGTACTGATATTTAAATTACAGATATCGTGAAATGAGTTCACATTTATATCAGATTATGCCATCAGACATATATGAAGAAAAAGTTCGCATTATATCCATTTACGCAAATGATATTCATAAAGCATTATGGTATGATGAGGTACGTACAAAAAATAAAAAAACTAAACACTCTTGTAGATATTACGTATAAATAAGCATTGTTCAAAAAAATGTTTTAATAGCCTTTTAGTGACAGAAAGAATGGTATCCTTCTGAAAAATTTTTCAAAAAAAGTGATCGATGATTTAGGAGATTGTGATTTAGATACTTTATTGAACATTAGCAATCATTATGCCATATTATCCTACAGATACACAATAAATAAATCAGGTCTAAAGATAAATACAAAAGAGGTAAGTGTCAAATTTAAAAATCTAACTGTTAAATAGTTATTTTAAATTTAAATTTAAAACAACTTAGAATTTGTTGTAAATTAATGTAATTTAATATATTAAAGGAAGCTAAATTATAATTTTTTAATTTATTAAAATAATTTAAGAAGAAAAAAGGAAATTTGCTTTATTCAGAAAGCTACATATACATATTATTTAATTTTTAAAATTAATATTTTGATTAAACTTTTTTATATATAAATTATTATGTCAATTGTATTTATTTTCTAGGATGCTAAGACTATGGCTCTTTATTATTACCCTGCAGTAAGTGAATTTCTTGCTGCATTTCATGAAGTATCTGAAAACTAAAAAAGAAAGAAAACATTCTCTATAATGTACACCTATAATAACGTCTATAGTAAATTAAGTAGCAAAATAAATAAATAAATATATAAAGATTAAAAAATAAATTATTAAGATTGTATATATTTCTTAATAAGTAATATACCTTTTTACTTTTTACAAATGAAATTTTTGGAAGTATTTTAAATAAAATTAATTTTTAATACAATTTATTTTGCTAGTTATACATATCTATAGTTATGCTAGATATTTAAATGGAATAAAAGTTTAAAATAAATGGATTAATAATAATGATACATTCAAGAAGAAAGCGATAAAAAAGAAGTCATGTTGAAAAAAGACTAAAATCTTCTCTATAAAGATAGAAATCTATATATAGGGATTATTCGTTGTATAGCATCGACCAAATTTGTTATTAAACTGTCAATATACTATTAATACGTGTTAAGATATCATAGTTATTTCTATTAATGTATATTGCTGTAAGAGATAATAATGTGTATTAGTCGAATCTAAATCGCGAATATTAATATTTTAGTAGAAACTATTTAGGAAATATCTTTTAATTAATCTTGTACATAATATTTGATTAATCATATTAATTAAATAATATTTTAAAATTATTTACGAATGCTTAATATTGTTAGCATAATATTATATTATTTAATAGTCATAATACATTTAAATTAATTACTATTTTTTGTTTGATAATATACGTATTTTTATTTACAATGTTGAAAACAAATTTTCCTTATTAATGTATCACTTATTTCACAAAAGTTTAATAAAAGAAATGATAGATAAAATGCGTGTATAATATACTTTTTTCATTATATATGACTTAATTGTGATCGTATTCATTCTTTTTGAACATAGTAATATATTGAAAGATTAGGGTCCAAATTATTGATGAAAATAGATTATCACATTTTTTATTGCTTTCGAGACTCAACGACGTTTAGCAGCCAAGCAATGCATTACGTCATAAGACTAGGTATATGTAATGTAAAAAGATCATGTATGATAATGTACATATAAGTAAATTATGTAAAAAAAAAACGAATAAATAAAGTAGTATTGTATATCGTGTAATTGTAAAGTATCAAAATATTATGATTATATATAAAAAACGAAAAATATAATTAAATAAGAAAAGACATTTTTTATAAATATTACGAAATTTTTGATTTTTGAAAACTGAGATTCGGAATATTTCACTACTTTTTTAAGTTTCTAATGTTATATATAGATAAGGCCACACCGATATGCTGTATTTTATTAGATCTAATATTAATATAAAAATTAAATGCAACGAAAGGAAATGTTTCTACAGTAATCATGGAAATTAAATATATGATGGAATTTATTTTTGTCATTACACTTCGACAATGTCTTATCGTTCAACTTCTTTATTCGCTTAAACTTTAACTCTTATGATTAATAACGCAAAGAATAGCATTTATTTCCAATAATGTAAACAAAATGTGCTAGTTTGTGTCACATACTCATTAGTGGATCGTCTTACATTTTTCTGATTGAATACACTAAGGGCAGTGACTTTAGCTTAAATCGTAAAAAATTTGTTCAGTGTAAAAACAATATATATATATATGTATATACATTATGAAAATTATGAAACTTTGCTTTAACTAATTTTAACGAATGTCATATGGCACGAACAGATAAATCATTTAATGAAACATCGGCCATATCTTATTGTATTCTCTTGTACTTATAATGAGTAATAAGATATTTATATGATATTCACATATTAATTTTTCTATTAATTTTTCCTATTAACAAATTGCGTAAATCTTTAATAATTTTCCTATATATTTTCACATTAATGTACCAATATATTGCTTTTCTTCAACTAATCGCAAACAAAAGATTAAATTTTGTGTATGTATTATATAAGACAACGCACTTTATATTATACCCTCAGTGTAATGTTTTGCACAATATCCGATATACATTTTTTACAATAAAAACAGAGTTCTAAAAATATAATTAATTAGATTTGCAAAGTTGTGTGTAAAAATATCTCTTTTCGTGAAAATATTTTATGAATGGACAAAATTAAACATCGTAATAGGCTGTTTACGTGATACCTTAGATTTTTCAGAAAATTAATATTTATGAAAATGACATGATTCAAATGCGCTTAATATCATAAGGATACTGTAAGTGATAAATAAATACTTATAATGTATATGTATTAATGTGTATATGAATGACTAATTAAAAAAAAAACAATTATTAACGCTATAACGGGCCCTATCGCATTATTTATGTCTTTGTTGCAGATTCTAGAATATGCAATTCCAGTCGGTTATATGTATATATAAGTCGAAAATAAATATCTCGTTGAACACAATGCATTCGTTTCGTACGTTTAAACTTGCGATTTTAAGAAGTACTTTTCACAAAACACCGACGCAATAAACTTCTATAAATTTTTATAAAGGATCGTTTTATTATAGTTCTAAATTAGTGTCACGTTTCCAGCTTCATCTTCTTACAATTACATTTACGTAAATAAAAAAAACACTTTCGCAATACATAAATCTGAATTCATGAATACTGCAAACCAGACTAAATCTTTTTAATTAATTTGTAAAATAAATATTTTAAAACCAAATTTAACATTTAATGTTTATATCCACAAAAAAACAGCCCGTATTCGCCCAAACAATGCAAATAATCTTGTCTGCTCGTGTAAACTTTTGATACAATTTAGTAATGTTCTAAAAATAGAAAAATACATCAACATTTATTATAATACATTAAAAAACATTGAAACAAAATGATTTTATTTATAAGTTTTTGGTTGATTATATAAAAATGAATGTAAATATTTGATTTAATTTAGTCTTATTCATCGCATTCTTATCTATCAATATATATATTTTTTCAAATTTACTATTCTAGTTTAAAGTATTTTAATAAATGTAGGCGTATTTTCATAAAGTATATCTATGATATTCAAAATTAAAAGTGTAGCTATGATATTCACACAATTCCCACCAATATCACAAATTTGAGAATATAAACGTATAAAATAATATTTGTACACTTAAAAGAAACTCTAAAAGATATAGAGTCTGAGAGATATTAAATATAGGAATGTAATAATAAGTTATAGAAATACAAAAATAATTGAGTAAAAAAATTTGAGCGAGAACGAGCTGTTGGCAGTACAGAATTATAATATATTAATTGATATGCATTTTGCAGAAAACATAATTCAAATTGAAAAATAAATTTTTCTGAATAGTAGAATAAATTGTATAAAATATTGTGATTAGAAAATTAAAATTTTTGGGCATATTCCAACACTCTGGAAGCTGATCATTACATGGATAAAGTCGCGTGTTTCATCTTAATCACGTTGCCTTAAATTTTGAATATCTATCTTTGGCACAATATGTTAATTAAGCAAAACTTAGTTGTAAATAATCATGAAAATAATAAAATTAATGGAAACGTAAATGTACAGGCCATAACTCACGCATAAACATAAGCATATACGTATACACATGTACGAACAATGTGCAATTCTTTTTAAACCTGTACTAATCATTTGTCCAAAGAAGCATGTATACGAGTTTTCGTATCTAAAGATAAATAAACTCCAAAAAATTAATCTTATAACTGTTCTACACATATTTATACGCACATACATACATATGTATATGCGTATATATGTCCGTGTAAATGTGTGTACATCTGTACGCGCGAAGTTTGTAAGTAATAAATACAAATATAAATATACGTATTCTCATATTTACATTGTGTAATACACACGTAGCGTATCATACATTACATATATATATATCTATATTTGTATTTATTATATCATATTGCTAACAAAAGTAACTATTTAGGATATCATTAAGATGATGATCAGTTCATTTGATGTGTACTTGATAATTATGCCTCTGTGTATATCTGTACACATAAGTGCATATATGTACCTTTATTTTTATTCCTAACACTCACACATTTGTCCATGCACTATACTGAAACGAATTTACGCTTCACTTCACTTTTAGCAATAAAACTTTTGTACATGTAGCGCATCATATCTATCATATCGAAAGAACGAGATATAGACAACAGTTTCACATTTAACAGTAGAGTGATAAAATAAAACAGATCAGTCCAAACTGCCGTCACTTTCTACTTCGTCAAGTGCATCTTCTGCATCAGAGATCATACTTTCATACGAGAAATCTTCTAGTTCATCTTCTAGGAACTCATCCCGTTTTTTTTTCAAACCTGACTTGCGTTTTTTCAATGCAAACTCGTCCTCTGACGTTCGCTCTTTACGGAACTCGTAGACTAGTGGATAAATATGTTCAATTGCTGCTTGGACTGCAGCAACGTTAGGTGCTGTAACATAACACATAACCATTATATAATCATGTGAATAAGGCTATATGAATAAGACAGCGTTCCGAAACTGTTAGTACTGAAAATCTATAGTATATGTAACTACAGATTTTCATTACACACAATGATTTTCAAAATGTAATCTAAATTTATCAAACAAAAACAAAAATATAAGTTGACATTTATTGATCATTTTATTGATATTATTTTAAGCATAACATTTTTATATTTAAATTTTCATAATATATTCAAAGTTTTCATTTCATTAAGACTTAACCCAATGATATTGCAACGGCAAATCAGAAGCAAATATGAAAATACTAATTTATTAGTGCAAAAGTATTGATCTCAATGTAAAAAATTGATATAGTCTCTTATACATTTCCGATATAATTTTACAAATCTCTATGGTAACAAAAGATAATACATTAATACCAACCTGTTACAGTAACACTTCCTGTAGAAAATATCTTCAAAGTAGCTTTTGGCTCTTTTAGTTTATATGTAACACCAGGATGTAATTCTGGTTCATAACTGTATATTACATAAAAATATTAATATAATAAACATGCATGCATATATATAACTATCCAGTATATATAATTTTTAAATGCTTTAATTTTATTTATTTTGAATGAGAAAAATATTTTAAATATTAGTAACTTAAACAATATTTTGATAAACTAAAACAACATTTAATTATAGTTATGGTTCTTTTGTACTTACTCGGCATTTTCTTTATGATGTATCGAAAATGATGTTATCTTGATAGCAAATGGCATACAACAAGTGCCTAATACATTGACTACCCTATAATTGTGAAATCTCACTTTAAATCCAAGTTTTTGAAGTGAACGAGCAAATCTGCGTGCTGCGACTTTTGCTTGAACCTCACTAGTTGCGCCAGTACAAGTTATTTTACCAGATGACCAGATGGATGCTGTAGTATATGGTCTCCTTAATTTCATCGTTATCATCTGAAAATATCACAAACAAGTTTATATATGTACATATGTATGTATATATGTATGTTTTAATTATGTGTGTTTTAAATATATTTTTTTATGCTTTTATTCTGTAAATATTGTATATTTGTAAACAAAATATTAAATAACAAATTGCATACTCAAAAATTATAACAATCACAATACTTTATGTACAATCAAAAATTCTTATTTAGTAAAATTTGAAGTAGACAACAATAAATTAAAAATTCACTTTTGTAAATTTTCTAATCATAGTCCATGATTAAACTATATTTTAAACTTTAAGAAATTGTTTTAAAAAATATATATAATTTTTTTACGGAAATTTTTCTATGATAGAAAAAATGCATAAGTAGTGCCCTAAACATATATGATAATCAGCAAATCTCAAGAGTATTTTATTACCAATGTTGTAATCTCTGTGTAGTCTATGTGTAACATTATATCTGTCTAAACTGTAAACACCGCACGTCGCAGAAGTACATTAAGAAGGTTCATCACACTTCATACTAACAAAAAGCTAAGGATCGAGAAGAGAAGTCGTAATCTAATATGTGTAAAAGTGCTGAGTTTACAAAAAAATGTTTCAAGAAACAGTTGTAAGATTCTAAGAAGTGCCAGCAACCATTAATCATAATTATAAATTTCCAAGAAGAGTATTGCAATATTATCTCTTTAATTAGGGATAAATTTTTTCAGTGTAGTAAAACGTATGACATATAATGCAATTAAATTTTACAAATTAGATATCCCATGTAGAATCCAATAACTTTTAAATGTTTTTTAAAATTCAATTTTTTTCTTTCTAAATATTAGCTTAATTATATAATGATTGAATAACTTATTGCTACAGCAATTACTTCTCCAGAAAATATTCTCAAAATTATTTTATTTTACATATATATATATATATATATATACACAAATTTCTTAAAAAATTTTATTGTGATAGAAATAAAGTACTCCAAATTTAATCCCACGATGATTAAAGCAAATCAGCGGGTCTTAAATTTGAATCTGTCCGCCATGTTCCATACATCAATATATACAAATGTATTTATAAAAAATAGTACAGTTAAATATTCTTTTTAATAAACGATTGTGAGGGAGTAATTGTGATCTGTCTTGGTAACAATAAACCAATAATATATACATAGATATACATATATATAACATTGTCTTGACCCTTTAAAAATAGCTTTCAAGCAAGATAAATTTTAAAACCAGTATAGTTCTCTATAGTGGAAATTGAGCAAGATACTTACAATCAATTCCAATAAAAATTACAAATCTAACAAAAATGAGAAAACTAAGATCTATGTAAAGTTAATGTCTTCATCTTGGAAACTTTACGGTGCAATGGAAAAATAAGGCCGGTATTTATGGTCAAATCTTATTTTAAGATTGTCTCAAGTAATGTCTTAAGATGCTAATACAGCTCTGTGATTGGTTGATGACATCTCAAGACAGTACTTAAGATGATTTTAAATATAAGATTTGACTATGAATACTGGCCTAAGTTCCTTCTGAGAGTAAAATTATATAAAACTTATCAAAACACATACCCCATTTTCTCTTCTGTATTCCACATTAGATCCATTGAGCGCTATTTCTCGCAGGTTTAAGTGACACCTTACACTAAAACTGCAAACTACATTGTTAATAACAATATCAAGCTCAGGAGGCTCTTCGTGAAGCTCTTCATGTGATTGTTCAGCCTTAACCAGTGCTTGAGCTTCATCACTAGGTTCTTTGCTATGAGTCACATAAGGTTCAAGTTGACCATCAAATAATCCATTATCTTTTTCTCCTGTGCAGGAGTTTGCATTGTCCAAATTATTAACATCGTTTACATGATTTAATGCTTTATTCGTTAATGGTTTCATGCCATTTTCTTGAATAGCAGTTGCCATACTATTGTATACCTGCAACACACATAAAATAATTTTTTGACTAATTTTTAGAACATTTCAATATAGATTTTTTATACTGAAGTAGTTTAAATTTTGTCAGATTTTAAAATATAAATTATAATTTTAATGTAATGTCTCAATTATTAAAAAAACTTTTGTTAAAAAACTATTACAAATTATACAATTAACTTTTAAAGTTTCATCACTTTTTGGTTGCAAGTGATATTTTTTATACCTGATTCATATATATAAGTAATCTGTATGTCAAGCTAAAAGCTAAGTCATCAAGGTCAGTCCTAACTATAATAGGCAGGCTGAGACTTTAAAAGTTACATATAATTAAATAGCAATGATATAAAATGTAATAAATTACTACTATTTGGTATACGACACTAATACATGTTAATTTTTAGAAAAAATATTAAAAATACAAAATGTTTTGCAATCAACATAAAATGTTATAATTTCTTACCACATTAAAAAAACGTTATATTTTGCAGTCCTAATCATAGATATATCGCAAGTAAACTACTGAGACTTGTGCAAAATGAAATAAATTGCATTTTGAGTTAAACCCGATTGTTTAAATTTAATCGTTACAGGAGTAACGACTTCATTCACGATTTCTTCGTGCGGAGAAACTCGACTACCAAGTAACGGAACGTGGTGTGAACGGTCGGTTTAAATCGGAAGAATCATCATTTTACAATCGACAATACAGCGTTCGGTATCTTGCATTGCACTTGACAGGTCACCGAGACAGACGCACAATCCGACCGACCCTACGAGTGACAGGAATCGCGATGGAGAGGACCGAGCGGAAGCTGGGACACACACGATGCTCGCACGATGCTGCTGCATCCGCACGTGGGGGGAAGAAGGGCCGCTCGCGTATCGGGAGACGGGAGGACACGAGGTTACAACTCGACATCGAGGCGCCGACGCGACGAGCGTCGCATTGAAAAACAGCGGGAATTGACGAGGACCCCGGTGCCGGGGATGAGAGACACGACCACCTCGCAGTCACCCTCCGAGAATGTTCCGAACGAACGGGATACTCGCGCGATATACTTGTCAAATACTCGCGCGAAAAAGAGTGGTTCGTGCGGGGAAACTTACAGGTTACGCTATGCCGGGCGGCCGTAATTCGTCACACGCAGATCAAGGGTAACGTCTTTGTTGACAAGTACCAGCAAAACGTAAAATCAGCTCAATAACAACCATTGCCATTGTTCTCAGCCATATTCGCAAGACAGGCGACTACTGGCGATCCAAGCGGCCAACTGATGGCCGCGGGACCATTCGCGATACAGAGATGAGCAACCCGTGAACGAAATCGCGAACGACGATGCAATGCAAGTGTGTTCAATGGGCGCAGGACAAAACTGATCCGTGAGCGCTCGGTGATTCTTCAATATGATTGGTTCTTGCTTTTATTTCTTCGTAGGATCTAGAAGTAAGAGCTAATCATAATAATCACTGAGAGCTCATTGATATTGGAACGCAGCCGATGGTCCAATGAAAGAATTTCTTGTTCGAAAATGAAATTCCCTCATTGGACCATCGGCTGCGATCCGAGACATTCGACTGTGACTTGCGACGTGTATTGTAGGCTGTGTTTCAAAATTGCTGTCAATACTGAAAATCTATAGTGTACGTAACAGAAACTATAAATTTTCAGTACTGACAGCAATTTTAAAACACAGCCTCTAGAACCGGCCTAAGGCCGGTATTCATAGTCGGATCTTATATTTAAGATCATCTTAAGTACTGTCTTAAGATGTCATCAACCAATCACAGAGCCGTATTAGCATCTTAAGACATTGCTTGAGACGATCTTGAAATAAGATTTGACTATGAATACCGGCCTAAGAGCCATCACACAATGCCAGACAACAGACAATAAAAACGGGAAATAGGAATAAGGGCCTAAACACAATGCCAGGCAACAGGCAATAGGAACAGAAATAATGAAAAAGAGAAAGAGAGAAAGGATTTTCTTTTCTCTTTCTCTCTTTCTTTATTTCCTATTCCTATTGCCTGTTGCCTGGCATTGTGTTTAGGCCCTAATGCACAATGACGCGTAGCAACAAGAATCAACCAATCGAAACTGTTAAATTTTGTCGTCTGCTTTCTAGCAGATCCAAGCAAACATAACTCAAAAGTTGAAGGCGCTTACTCCACCCGGAGTACAACAACAAAAAACAGTAAGTAAAATATTATAAATATCTGCTTGTATATAAATATAATTCCTTGGCAATATGAGTACATGCGTCGATGTAGCTTAAACATTTATAATTGTATCGTTTTCTGTACACTTTATATGTGTGATGACTAATTATATTCTATGAAGATATTGTATAAGATATATTTATTGTATAAAGTATAACAAAATGAAAAATAGTATAAATACACTTTTGTATGCAAAAAATAAAATTTTTCTTTATTGGATACCAAATAAAATTTTTATTTTTAATAAATTACAGTGTAATTAAAAATTATTCCTTATAATACCATATATAATATATGTTATTAAAATTAATATTACATGTAACAAATAAATAAAATAAAATATCAAAATTACATAATAATTAAAATTAAAATTACATGTAACAAAAAATAAGATATGAAAATTACAGTTATAAATAAAAATGTAATAAAAGAAAAAGACTTTTTGGACGACGGAATAGACGTATTTGATCTAAACACTGTGATTGGTTGACAACACGCAATAGACACAGAATATATGCACAGGAGGACAGGATGGAGAAGGGGCAGGAGGACTCCCAGTGGTCTCCCGATGAACGACTCGAAGTCCTAGCACGATGTAAAGCTCTCTGTTGAGCTCGGATAATTTTCTCACGTTTCCTTCGGCCGGCACAGTGTCAATTTTTCTTTATTATCTATAGCGGGAAAAAAAAGCTTTATCAAGCGGCTGAACGCTTAGCTAAGCATTTTTCTGTAAATTGGGAGCTGCCGGGTATACTTGTGCTCATATTTTAGTTACCTAACTTATTTCGCTGGCAAGCGATTGGACGCTTGCTGGCGAGATCTTAATTTTGACTTATTTCGCTGGCGAGCGATTGAACGCTTGCTGGCGGGATCTAAATTTTGAGAGCACGAGTATTCCGGATTTTCCAAATTTACCAGCAGTATATTTACTATTTTCAATCACTGAACTTTACTCACTTTAGCGCGGGGCGCCGAGTCCATGGCGGCACGGTTGGAGCAACGGGGGTATCTACTGGAATTGTTTTGTGGTTATTCAAGAATCAATGGGCAGGATCGTTGGCAGGATTACAACAATTTTCTGGTTCTTTTGGACTAGTTATTATTATCGAAAAAACCTTACAGCGGACGCAACAGGATTAAAATCGCGAAGGGGTTAAAAATATTAGACTGTACTCACTTTAATCGAGTTCAGGCCTGGTTTTGTCAACGATAGGTCGTTGAAAGTAATCGCTGGCACTGCTTGTAGTTGGCAAAGGCGGTCACTGAATTTATGTTAATTAATTGATGAAAGAAAACAAGTTTGCAGTGATTTTTAGAAGATCGAATGATATTCGAAGTTCGACACTTAAGACCAAAAAAATATAAGTATGTTACTGACTGACGTGTAGTTGACTAAAAAGTGACTGGAAAATTAAAGAATAGTGACTGAGAACTACCGAAAAATTAAAGAATAATGACGTGACTGAGAACTACCGAAAAATTAAAGAATAGTGACGCTCCGGCCTCTGTGCGCTGATTTAAATAGGGCGCGGACAAAGGGATCGACGCTGCGCTCAGCGGCCGCTAGTGCTCCGGAGTAGGGAACACGCGCGAAGCATAGAGATCGGTAAGAGTGGGATTGATTCGGCGGCTCGGCGGCGGCCGAATTCCGAGGACCGCTGATAAGGAGCGTGAGATTATCTGCACGTGTGCTCCGCCGGATATCTCGTCTAGGATTTCGTAAACAGGTCTCTCATCATTTGATCCGGAATAAAATTTTCGTCAAGGATTAATTTCATAAACGGATCCGTCGTCGCCCTTCGATTGTATTTTTTTTGAGGCGCGACATCACGTCGCCGTCGCGTCGATAACGAATTTCTCGCGATTTGTTCTTGGAACCGTTTCTTCGGTCTGTTATTACAGCGGCGTCTTTTGGATCACGCCGAATCTTTAAGAATTTAATTTCATGGCGATAATTCTTATCTAGCGGTGCACGTGCAGAGGGCCTTTACAAATATCTCAGGATGTTTTCAAGTTCCATCCGGTGTTCATATTTCTCTTCTTAAATTAATTATTACTATCGATAGATTTAACGAAGCGAGATATTAAGGTGACTCATGCACATAATGCAGACATAGTTCTTGTTTACAGGAATTATATTAATTGCCATATTTATACATTTTAAGATTTCAACGCGGTTTGTTATAAATTATTCATCAGTTTGGCATACAGACCAATGTACACTCTTTTCTTTTAGAATATTTTAGATTATCAAGTTAAGACGATGTTACTCAAAATAAAGTCTAAAAAGAGATTTTAGCAGAACTTATTAAACTTGTTTGTTTTATCGAGGAAGAAGGGGAATTTAATTATTATTTATATTGCCATATTGTATTTGCGCATAAATAAAACATTAATTCAAGAAGTTTAAGTTTATTGACTAATGAAATGTGCATGAACCTTCTTAAGTAGTAATAGTAATGGCTTAATTATGAATTACAATGGAATTGATGCTCTAATTCTAAGGCGTAGTCTACAATGAAGATTTAAGCTTTAAGCCATAAGAAATTGATCAATTACAGTCGATTTTTATAAAAATACTCAATTGTGATTAGTCAATTTCTTACGGCTTAATGGTATATCCACACAAATTTGCATAAGCGCATAAGAAAATTGATTGGTCTACAAGCACTTACATAAGAAAATAGACCAATCAAATTCCTTATGCATATGCTTATACGCTTATGCAAGTTTGTGTGGATATACCATAAAGCTTAAGTCATCTTCAGGGTAGAGAAATTGGACAAAAAAAAATTCTGGACGAAGTGTGTGCGGGGACCCTAATGGTATATCCACACAAACTTGCACAAGCGCATAAGCATATACATAAGAACATTGATTAGTCTACAAGCACTTACATAAGAAAATAGAACAATCGAATTCCTTATGCATATGCTTATGCGCTTATGCAAGTTGTGTGGATATACCATTACCGACAACTATCGATGTCGTTGAGTGTTGTTGCGCACGTATTTTGATATATGAAAAAATATGCGCAACGACATCGATAGTTATCGATAGTGGTTACGGAATAGCGGTCCAGTAGCGTCGCTCATATTTAAATTATATAAAAAAGATAGCCAATCATAGAAAAATATTTTCATATTATATTTAAGTAATCGCTATTCAAATTTTCTCTAAATAAGTATTGCAACTATGTAATCACATAAAATTAAGTAAAAAATTGGTAAGTAATGATATATTGCATCTATATCGTATTATATAATTTATATTATATAATGAATTATATTAATTTATATTAAACAAATAAATTTCAAATTTTTATTTTATTTATAAGTAAATTAATATAAATTTAATTATTTAAAATTAAAGTGTATAGTATATGTATTATATTATATTATATTAGTATATTATAGTATATTATATTATATTACGTTATAAATTTTTGACCAATTATTCCAAATTTGTTTTTCTTGTTTAAAAATCAATATAACTTTAAATTTTTTAATATATAAATATGTAAATATGTAAATAAATAAATATATACAAAAATTAATAATGAAGAATGTATAATATAATATTGACTGCGTTCAGCAGAAAAAGCAGCTTGGCAACCATTTATTTCTAAAATTTTTTTATATGGTTGATTTATACTTTTAGATCCGACAGGAACTAAAAATCAATCGTATTAAAGAATTTTACAACAGTTATAAAGCTGCTCTTTTTACTAAACCTACCTGTTTTTAACATTTGCAAGTTATGATTTGCAATTAATTTATTATTGAAGACTATATATATGCATGACAGTAAAATACGAACATTACGTATAAATTATAATTAACATTCACCACCACTATTAACGTTCAAAAAGAATTGACTTTTATGTTATCAATTTTGAGCTCTTTTTCAAATAATGAAATTTTTTTATTGACTAAATTCGAAAATCTAACTCCATTTTTTTACGATTGAGATATATTCGTGCAGCTTATTTTAATCAATAAGTGCAAATTTTATTGCACAAAATAAGTATCTGAATTTTAAGTAAAAAAATGGAATTAGAAGATTTTCGAATTTAGGCGACGATATATTCTATAAGAATTTGTAATAAAAGAAGTTTTTGAATTTATTTTAAACAGATATTTCTTTACGTTAATTTAATTACTAATAAAATTATAGTTTAGAAGTTTTTTTGTTTATTTTATTCTCATGTCCATCATCAACATAAATTAATTTTAATTTTAATTTAACTTGATTTTTCTTTATTTTTAAAAAATTTAATTATTTCAGAAATAAAAATAATCAATTAAGAATTTAAGCAAAATTAAAATTAATTTTGAAGGGAATATACATTAAAACATAATATTATCTTAATTGTGTTTTACACATAAAAAAATAACATAAATGCATTGCCTATGATAATTAAATTATAAATCCACTTAAAAAAAAGGGGTGTTATTGATTTTGTCGCTTTTTTGCGATTAGTTGGTTGTCAAGTTCGTGTATGACTTGGTTCACACTGTCGTCTGTTGTGGTCTATAATTGATGACTATCAAACTTTTGACAGTTTGAGAACTTTTAACAATGAGAGAATATAAAAAGAGAGAAAGAAACAAAAAAATTGATTAAAAAATTTTAAAAAAGAAGAAGGGGCTATCACGGTTTTACTTTTGACTGCCTGGAAAGTTTTTCATGTATTTATTAAAAATTTTAATAACGTCGAATATATAATTAATTATATCACGTTTTCACTTTTAATTATCTGCAAATTTTTTATGTGTTTATTAAAAATTGCCACAACGTTAAATAATTTACATTTGAATTGTCACAATTAACGTTAAACACATAACAAAGGTATGTAATGTGTGATTGTATCTTTTCTTTTCTTTCTACTTTTTTAAATAAATACTATAATTATCTTTCTTTTATAATTTGGATAAGATAGTCCATGATTTTTCTCGAGATAAGTGTTTATGTATATTTTATAAAAAAAGAAGAATTAAGTTATGTACCTAATATTTTAAGTTTGTTGTATTAAGTATAGATATTTTTTTGTATTGACCATTAGTTAAATAGATGTTAAACTTATATGAACATTTATTATTAAAAATACTAAAAAATAAAATTAAATATATGATAATATGTGACAATAAAACTAATTAAATATATAAAATTATAAGTTTTTTATTATTATCTTATAAATGTTAAGTACATAAATTATGTATGGCCAACTGTTCTATGATACCGTAGCCATCAGGTAATAACAAAATAGGGAATCAAAAGGTAAAAAAAGGAAAAAGAAGCTAAATAGCACGCGCAAAACACGTGTGGTATCTAGTTATATAAATTTAACATTAGAATTTCATTTATTTGTTTTGGATTATAATTGCAAATTTTACGCTATTTGTAAAACATCTCGTCAGTTATAAAACGCTGCAGAAGAGTGATATACATATAAGAAACAATGATAATCTTTTTTTAATAGCAATATTTCGTATTTGCTCTAACAATACTTGTGATCTCTTGTCTGATCGAAAAACATCGCGAGGAAAAGAATTGCAGTAACAAACAGTTCAAAAGAGTTCAGAAAGCGCTTGTCTTTCGAAATACGTGACATCGCACAATGTTTAAATAATATCCTGCAACGGCAAAAGATGTCGAGACAAACATCGGCCCCTCTAAAAAGAAACAAAATTAAAGAAATTCCTCCGCAGGCCTACATACACGATGGCCTCGTCTACTCTCGCTAACCGGGACACGCGTTAAAGTCACCGCGAGCCGCGCAGATATTGCCTACGCAAGGATCCTAAGATTACACGCCGTCCGACGTCACAGACTGCGTCAGGATGCATCGAGACTTAAATCATGCCCATATCCGATCGTTCACGGGAATTCCATCACCATTCGAATTTTTAACCATTACGTCAAAGAGTATCCATATTACCGGAGCCCCTTGTCTCCAACGGCGCGAAACGGAAGACAACTTTTAAGCTGAATCATTAAGTGTGTCAATACGTTTTATAATATGCGACCGTGTTATCTTCTAGAGATACAATTTCCAGCGTAAGCGGTCATTAATCATGAAAGACTCCGTACAACCATGATAATTTTAACCAGAAAATTAAGCCAGAGTCTGCATTTGAATATTGTATTATGAGCAATCTGCGTTTAAGAAAAAGAAAGGGCGAAGGGACAAAAATACTCCAAAATACTCCACAGAATATTTGCCCGCGAAATCATTGAATATCTCCCTCGTATATACGGGCCCTCCAAGTAGAACACAAAATCACAATAATATCGAGATGACATCAAATATTGTTTTACCAGACTTTATTAGAAAGTAACTTCATAAAGTCATTGCCATATCAAGAATTCATCGTCAAAAGTGTATCGGGTGAGCTCATCGTAATGACTGAATTTCCTAAACTGACTTCAATCTGATGTCACCTTGATCTCCTTACGATTTGTACTCCGCCTGGGGCGCGGGACTCAGTACAAAAACGGTAAAACTTCATTTTGCCCAGCATCTTTTGAGACTGGACCTCAAGCGCATCGGGGGGGGGGGGGAAGGATGGTAAGCGCGCGTCGCATCTCCAGGCAGGATTTTCGCCTGGAGATGAGAGAATCTACGAATCTGTAGCTGATGCATTATCGCGTTATTTTTATCTAACGGTAAAGATCGTCCGCGGGCCGGCGCGGCGGAGTCGTCGTGGAGGCGGAAGAAGAGGGAAAACCTGCACTGTGCCCGGTTTCTTGCAGCCATGATTGGTAGTGGCGAGTCAGTACTCGCTTAACCGTTGGGCCGTTAGCAAGAGCGCGCGGATACGTTCTCCATCTCTCCGAGACACCTCCGAGAGTCGGCGTCTCTTCGCGCGCGTCCACTTCTCGCACGAAAGACGCAAAACGCGACGGCCGTCTACGGCGATCTCGGCTAACGATCGTCGTCCGGTTTGCCGATTCAGTGCAGCGAAGGAAGTTTGTGTGTGTGTATGTGTGTGTGTGTATGTGTCTATGTCCACTTCCGTCTCTCTGGCCACCAAGGTGAGTCACCGAGACGAATTATTTCGCGCGATGACGCGACCTCCTTTACCTGCGTTCCCCTCGCAGCGAGAGGACTCTCTTCCCTTTTTTTTTTTTCTTTCTTCGGAGCAATCTCGATGACAACGCGAAATTGCGTTCGCGTATATTTGACGCCCTCTTTCCTTCTTTCTTCCGTCGCCGCAATTGCCCTGAATCCTCGCTCGGTGAAAGTCCCACGAAGTCGTAGCGACGAATCGCTTCACGATACTTTCGATGCGGTCAGTAATTTACGGGCCTAACTATACGCTGGCGGTAGAGGCAGGTGAATTTCATCGACGGGATCGACGTTCGACGGGGTCGGCCGTTGTGAGTTAAAAAATCCCATCGGTTTCCCAATCTACGGAGTAAACCAGCGGAAAGTAGAATGGCCTAATACGAATACTTTCATGCTGAGAAATTTCGCTCTATTATCATATACAAGGTGTCCCACTTCCCGCGCATTGTCTTAACGATGGATTCTTTGATCAGTTTGAGGTTGATCTTTTCTTAGCGAGAAATGCCGAGAGAAATGATTCATTTATAGCGACTTTCCAATTTAGCTTTACCTTTGGAACTAAATCTTTAATTATTATAAAATTCCAACATTATTCGAATGTAATATTTGTTATTAGTTTGATGAAAAATCCTTTAAATTTGTTTGATCGCAAACAACTTGGAAATTATTGTTTTATATTATCGTTACTGAAATAAAATAATTAATATTAAATTTAAACAAAATGCATTTTACTATTATGGTGTTTTTTTTATGATAACATGCAATATTTACGTTGTTAATATATATCTCATCAGTAAAATTACTACTAATATATAATATTAGTATTATTATATAATTTAAAAAAAATGTTTTTACACAAAACAAACATTGCAAAATTAAAAATTATTTTATAAAAATTACATATATATATATACTTTTTTTAAAAATAATTTCAATAATACATATAAATAATATATTCTACATTCTCTAATAGACTAAATATGATTAAGAAGCATCCCGCAAAATTAAAACTAAAATACTTATGACTATGTCTTGTTTCTTCGTAAAAGAAGCAGAGCGATGCAAAGGTGTCAAATGTTACGAGACTCTCAGCACTAAAGAACGTAATTTGATCTAATATTTGTCTCTTGTAGTACTTAGTAGCGTATAAGTTATTTTTTCGCAAAAAAGAGAAGAAAATTATTTTTTAAAATTAAATTTTTTTAGTTGCATTATCTAAATTTTATGTAATTTTAAAAATAATGTAAAGTATAAAGAAATATTGATCAAATGAAAATGTGATGCGCAAAATTATTGAAACAGAAATATACAATTAAAGACGTAAAATTAAAACTATTCGGATTTATTCAATTCTTTCTCTCTTTCTTTTTGTATAAATTAATTTTATTAATGCTAATAGATAATATAAAGTGTACACTTAGATATAATGCGTGTAATTAGAGGAGTAATTAAGGATGTGTCGTATTGTCAATAGATGTCTTAAGTAATAAAAAAATATTTTAAAATGTTATGGTTCTACAATACCAGCTAAAAGTTATCGAAATTTAAAAACATACATTTATTCTTTTTTTCCGAAGCAACAAAAAATTTTGATCAAGAATATTCTAATTTTTAATTTAATTTAATTTAATTTAATTTTGACTTTAAAATCAGTTGCAAAGAAAAAATAACAAAAAATTTGACTTATAATGGCTTATGCAGCTAAAATAATCCTATTTTTAGATATATATAGACTATATTTAAAGATAAATAACTTTTAATTAAGTAAATAGATTCTAATAAATTTTTGTTCAAATATCTACACAGAAAAAAAATGTAATATAACCAATAACATATGTGATTGCGGGCTGTCAATTACATAAAATACTCGATACAATAATATTTGCTATTAATGCAAGTACAATGCTGATACTGCAATAGCATATATTATTAGATTGAATATATTGGCAGCCTGCAATAACATATCTTATTGAATATATTACATTTTTTTCAGTGTTTTAGTTTTGTTAATATATGTATAACATTTAATTTAATTTGTAATGCTACTTCTTCATCAAATTTATAAATTAAAGAAACTTTAAATAAAAAATTTATAAACTTTTAAACTAATAAGAAAAATATGTTCAAATTTTACAAATATTTAATGTAATAATAAAACAATCTGTACGAATTTTAAATATTTAGTAATACTTTGAAACACATACATTCTTAAATATTTTATGTGTATTGAGTATCAAACTAGCTATTAAAGTTATCTAAAAGTCGTTAGAGATAAGAACCTGTTTTACGTTTGGTGGCAGTAATTGTAGAAAAAAAACTGCAATTTTACATCATCGGGATACAACAGCAAATTTATCTCTTTACAATGTTTGCTTAATGTTCAAAGAGATTACCACCTTTGCACTTGTTATGATAAAGCAAGCTTATAAAATATATAGCAGGAAATTTTTGCATCCACATTGCTACTGTCATGACGTTTATTCCTTATTTTATATTTCTACGAAAAATTTATCTGCGTAATATGAATATTTATAAAAACTAAATTTTGCGAATGCGGCGCTTTAGAAACGTTCATCGAAGAGAAATGATTCCGTTGACGAGTTATTATGTAACACGCGGATGTAAATGTGCAAAAAATATTTCCGTATGTTTTGTCGGAATTCCCCAGCTTTTATTTCTCTCTTTTTCTCCGTTTCCCTGACATCACAATCCGACACGGCAATATCGACACTTAATTCGAGAAATAATCGGTCGCGGTATTTATCCGCCGTTTCTTTCTCTCCTCTCAGTAGTAGCCAGTAATTACTTCGTTTTGATTATAACTTTAAAATTAACGATGACGAATATACATAATAAGCTCCCGGAAAAACTGGTATTGTGACGAACTAAACTTTCGCAAAGGAACGAAACTGGCGACATAATTATGGACATATATCTCTGTGCGTAGTGTGCATTGTGTCACTTACGTACATAATTACGTTTAATTACTCGTGATGTTTAACGTTCTTGACTTTTATGTGTTCATTTGCTATCGCTGCTTTCTGAGTTTTCACTTGTAAAAACGTTCGTGGAAAAAATTATGATTGATTATCATTGTTATTGCAAAATCTTGGAAGATAATTCTGTAGAAAACATGGTTTATTATTTTGCGAATATTATTTTAATATTATATTCTTATAAATAATATTAAAATTTTTTAAATTTATTTAATAGTCAAAAATAAAGTTGAGATAAATTATGTTTGAATTATAAATTTTGATTTGATATTCCACAAGTACAAAAAAGTATTAATCTTTTGTTGGGATATTTTTAAAATTCTTATTTTACTTGGATAATTATACATTCATGATTATATACTTCATCAATTGCATTAAATGCAATCTTTCATTTGTTACAGGTCTTTTCTAGGAACATGGAATGGCTAGGCATTCTATTGCTATCGGGAATAATCTCAAATGTAGCCGCAGAGCCGTAAGTACAAACATACAAATGAGATATCTCTATCAGATATACCTTGCAATTTTATTCAACAATACTTTTTTATCAAGATCATGTTGATGTTTCATAATAATAACTCCTGGTAGAATTTTTATGAAAATTCTAAATACATTAATTTTATTGAATTTTGTGTTTATTTTGAAACATTTCGACTTGCAATTTCAACTAAAAAATTTTCTCTAAAATTTATTACAATTTTAATAAAATATATTGTTAATTTATCAGTACAGAATATGTCTTACAGAACGAGTTTTTTCATTGCAATTTTATTAAAAATTAATTACAATTTTGATAAAATTATTTTTTTATTAAATATTGTTAAATTTTTGTTGTTGAAATTTTATTATATTTACATTGAATTTTCATTAAAGCATTACCCATCTTTTTTCATTAAACGCAGAAAGTAATCTTTTCAGAAATATAATTATATAATTATATAAAATTTCGTTGCATATTTATTGAAATTTTATCAAATTAATCAAGTTTATCAAAATTTTATAAAATTTCACAAAATTTTATAAAAAAATTTTTATAAGAAGAAAATCATGTTTGCATTGCGACATATGAAAGTTTAACATGTTTGATTGTATTGTAACGTGAGATAACTCCTTAATGTGAACTTAATGTGAACAATACCCCAACAATAGATAGTTTTTTTAAATAAGTTCAAAGTGGATTGTGGAAAAAGAGATTAGAATGAGGAAGCTTCTCTTATTCTTCTTTAAGGTATTACACTATTATTGCTCCGAAAGTGGTACGTCCTGATTCAGAATACCATGTAGCGGCAAGTATCACCGGCGTATCTACGCCGTCAACGATATATGTAGAACTAAGTGGCGAACTCGATACGGGGAAAATATTTAACATTTCTCGAACCGCAATCGTTGAGCCTTACTCCACTCAGATTTTGCGATTAGACGTACGTATGAACTTATGTAGAACACATGCCTATATAAAGTTTCTTTATTTACAATGATACAAACTATCAGTAATTTATCTTGTAATTTTATATTCATATTCATATGGAGTTTGCTTATGTTAGATTGGCGAAACCACGCCGGGAAAATACAAACTCACAGCACGCGGTCTATCCGGTATTGATTTTTATAAATCGAAAGATATCGAGTACATACATAAAAGTTACTCCGTCTTTATTCAGACCGATCGGGCGATTTACAAACCCGGTCACAAAGTTATGTTTCGTTGTATGATATTGGATTCGAGGTTGAGACCGAGCATTGTGAGACCAACGGAAGTATACATCGTTGTAAGTATAAAACATATACATATATATTTTTTATTATATAAAATGTATTATATATAATACTTAAACATTAATACTTATGACAATAAAATAATAAAACTAATTTTTCTTAAAAATGTACAAATACATCAAAAAAAATTTACCACAGGATGGCGATGGTAATCGTATTAAGCAATGGATTCGGCCACCAGTGACTCATGGTATTTTTGGCAGTGAATTGGAGTTATCTCAGCAACCAGTATTAGGAAAATGGAAGCTTGTTGCCAACGTCGGTGATCAGACGTTTGAAAAGGAATTTGAAGTCGCCGAATACGTTCTGCCAAACTTCGAAGTGACAATCGATTCGCCGAAGCATGTACAATTCAAAGAATCAAAAGTTACAGCAACTATCCATGCAAAGTAAGTAACTATACAAACAATATGAGCAATTCTTGAAAAATATATTTTTTGTGAAAAAAAAAAACTTCCGTTAATGCAGCCCGCATCTAATAAATCTGTCCTATGCAAAAATAAATTTTTGTAGAAGTGGTTTTTCAGAAATTTCAGAAAATATTAATTTATTTGATCATTTAAAGAATCAATAATTATTGATTTGACATATTTTTGACTCTACTTAAGCCACATTTGACCGAAAGTATTCATTTGTAAGTGCGCATAATTTAGGTATGCTTATGAAAAGCCAGTGAAAGGTGAAGCTACGATAACAGCTTATCCAGACATTTTTTCGGGTGTAATTCAACCGATTTTCCAACAACCTGTAAGGAAAGTGATACCGATTAATGGAAAAGTTACAGTCGATTTTGATATATTGTCTGAATTAAGGTAAATATAAATATTATGTTGGTATTACAAATATATGTGATGTTATATACAGTACATTTTAGATTCTTCCTTTTGCTTCTTGAAACATTAAACCATTTAAAAAATTCTACTTAAAATTAAAAATTAATAATATATTAATAATGAATAAAATTAATTCTATAGTAATTAATATGTTCTAACAATTCAACATAATATCAAGTAAATAAATAAATATATTCTATATATGAAATTAATTATATATTAATAGTATTATATATATAGTGCAATAAATATATATATATATATATATATATATTTATTTATTGCACTATATTTATATACATACATTTTCTTATAGATTGACTGATGAATATGAAAGACCCATCATGATTGACGCAGTGGTGGAAGAAGAATTAACTACCAGAAGGCAAAATGCTTCAACACAAATAACGCTTCATAAACACAAGTACACGATGGAATTAATCAGAACATCAGAATATTTCAAACCGGGTCTAAAGTATACCGCTTTCGTAAGTCAAATGTTATAACACACGACAAGTAAATTTGAATATTCAAATTATACGCGCATATACATTATGCGCGCGCGCGCATACTATATTATATACATATCTTTTGTAGTTAAAATTAACATATCACGACGGATCGCCAGTGCAGGATACTAAAAATGACGTCTTAATAGCATACGGGTACACATATAATCAATCGGCGTATTCAAATATCTCAAGAAAATTAGATCAGCACGGTATGGTGCAACTAGACTTTTATCCGCCTAAACCAAAAGATAACATCTCTTTCCCGTTAAACATCGAGGTAAAATTATCAATGAAACCTCTTCTTGCATTATTTACAAAATACACGATACCTAATCGTTTTTATATGTCTGCACAGGCACAGTATCTAAATCTTCATGAATGGTTCCCCTCAACTAATCAAGCTATGTCTGCTAGTAACGAGTACATTCAAGCAATTCTGAAAACGGAGAAACCAATGGTACATTTTTTATTACATTTTTATTATTGCGTTGAAATTTTTCGACTCTAACATTCTTACAATCTTTTAATTCGCAAGGTGAACAATTATATTGAAATTGAAGTGAATTCTACCGCACCATTGAAATATATAAGTTACGAGATTCTTGGTCGCGGTGATATCTTAGATGCAGGATCGATCTATGTGCAAGAAAAGTATACGACATCATTTAAGTAAGTATTTAAAGAAACTTATAAAACCCCTTAGAGTTTTCCGATAGTGCAATCTCAAGTTCAGAAGTTCTTTCGGGTCACAAAAAAGATTTACGATCTTGTTTAAAACTGGACCACCTGATCATACAAACTTGATCATTCAAAACTCTTGAGTTTTAATTAAAAATTTATATTTTATAAGATAAATCTCGTTCCAGATTTTTAGCGACGTACGTCATGGCACCTACCGCACATGTAATTGTATACTATGTGCATACAACAAATGGAGAAGTAATAGCGGATTCTTTAGACGTTGAACTCACAGGATTCCTTCAAAATAATGTGAGTTTATTACAGCGTTTCTAAAATAAGGAAAGGTTTTCTACCTCGAAAGTTCAAAACATTATGAAATTTAACAATAAATAGAAAGAGAATATCTTAATAAATTAGGCCCATTTGTTTTTGCTGCATGGCACCATGGCACTGTAGCAATACAGCAAAAACTAACAGGTCTACAGTCAAATTATTTTTTGCTATTATTTTTTTTGCATTTATCCTGCAAGAATAAAATTAATCTCTAAAAATTGGTCTATTTTTTGTTTTTGTTCTATTATTCGCTAACAAAGAAATAGAACAAAATTTCGTAAGAAAAATTTATTTTAGGACGCACTCATTAACGTTTTTTCAACATTCCTTATTGTTCATTAAATGTAAAAAAATAGAGTAACAAAAAAGTGCATCTTTATAAGTGCATTCTGATAAAGAAGTAGATACAAACCTATTTCTTTAAAAAATTATAAAAACGCAATTATTTAATAATAAAACAAAAATGAAAAATGAATCAATTTTCAATATTTTAATAGAGTTGAGTTTACTTCTTCTGATTGAATTTGGATAGCAAAAAATAGTTTATTATATATTAAGATATCTTCTCTAAATTTTCGAGTTAATAACTCTTTCCTTTACTAGTTATATTGGGCCCTATTAAAGGGTATGCAGATAATATTGTAATTTGGTTATATAGGTTGATCTTAAACTAACACCTGAGGAAGTTAAGCCTGGGGACAAGGTTAATCTTATGATATCTGCGAAACCAAATTCTTTTGTTGGATTGTTAGGCGTTGATCAGAGATCCTTATTGCTGAAATCCGGAAATGATATCTCTTATGTACGTAATTACGTAACTATGTGATATTTATAAATTTTTATGTACGTTTTATGTGTACATTTTATTATAATTGCATTTATTAATTATCATACAGGATCAAGTACATAAAGAGCTGCAGTCGTACGACAAGGCAGAAGTATCACCACACGCAGATGCGTTCTTTGGCCGTCCGCTCTGGAGGCCCGGTTCAGGAACAGCGGACGACGTGTTTGAGGTAAAATACGCTCTATGATGTTATATATTTTTTCTTGTTATTTGATAATTAGATTAAAATAGCAAATGTCTCTAACAGAAAACTGGCGTGGTGATTCTCACAAACGCATACGTCCACGAGAACTTCCCTATACGTGAGTATCGAAATGCAAAATTTAAGATAATTATACTTTTAGTTTAAAGAGACTAACGCGCACTTAAAAACAGAATGCGCACATTCATTAAATATAAAGTATTTCTAAATTGATGTATTTCGTAGAATATGCGACACATCAGAATAACTGTATTCAAACTTATAATGTAGCATGAAAATAACATCCTTAATCTTGATTTATCAACTCTTAATCAAAGTATCGACCGTTGAGCCGATCTCGGTCATATTAGATATATATTTTTTAACCGAGCTTGTATGTGTGTAGTATACTACAGATCTAGTCTCGAAGACGTGATGTATGCATCCGCTGCGGGCGGATTCTCAGGCCCGGCTACTGCTGCATTACCACCCGAGAAGGTCAAAGTTCGCAAGAATTTCCCTGAAACTTGGCTTTGGGAAACGCTTGACGCTGGGTAATGCCAATGACGTAATAAATTTACCATGCACACACTACACAGAAAAAAAATCAGTATCAAATTAACAATCATTATCTCATATATAAGAAGAATATATAAAATCTTTTTTAAAGAATTTAATAATTTTAAATAAAGATAATCTCTCTCTCTCTCTCTCTCTCTCTCTCTTTACAGGAAGAGATTTTGTACAGTTTTATAAAAAAAAATATATATTTATCAAATAATAATTTTTTTAAGTTGAGAGAAAAAAATATCAAATAAAAAATAATAATATTTCCAAACCAAAAATTCAAATTTTCTGATATTATTATTACTAAAACATTGGATTTTTTAATCGACTATTATAATATTAAAATGAAAATATAATATTTTATTGAAATTTAAAATTATTAAATTTTTTATAGAAGATTAAATTATTATTGTTTTATATTAAAAAAATATAAATTCTTATATTAACAATAATTATTATGTAAATAAAATATATTGTTACATCTTAATTTAATACTAATGTTTGATACTGTTTTTTTATTATTCTGCGGTCTACTCGTAAATTTTTATGAACAATTAATATTATTTACTTGAAAGTTTTATTTAAATTATTCACTTGAACATTTAATTGAATAACAGGATTCATTCCGTACTGTTCATTTTGTAGCATAATTTGTAGCATAATATGTGTTCTTGTAGATAAATTTGTTCTTTTTAATATGTCTGAACTATTTTACTTTATGGCGATATGATCTAGTCTTTGGACTAAAAATTTTAATAAAAAATCCGGTATCAATCTACACTTATATACTGCATTAAAATATTAACACGTAAAAGAAATTGTACAAAGAATAACAAGCTAGAATGCTTCGCATTAAAGTTGCGCATAAAAGTTATTGCGGTGGGAAATGGCATTGGGTAATTTATGGTGGCGGAGAAAAATCTTCAACTTTTCAGGATCTTTTCATATTTCAGTGTCGATTTTTATCGATTTGGGAACGCTGTGTACATATATGCTTTATATTCTGTATATTATTTGAATATTATTTAATATGTTGATTTTGATAATGGTGAATGTATATGTTGACTTTGACAATCTTAAATGTATATGTACAGTATATATTTACTTCGGATACAATCCAAAGTTATGTTTAATATTGTCTACTTGTCTATAATCTTTGATATTATTAAACAGATATCTATTTTTGATTATCTTTTCTTTATGTAAATAAATTTTAATTTTTAGATTATAATTCTGCAGTTTTACATGTCATTTAAAAATATTTATATAAAAATATTATCAAATTTATTATTTAAAATTAGTAAAAAAAGCTTACAGAGATAGATGCAAAAAATCTAAGAATTTCAAAACACAATAAATGCAGAGTAGATGCAGGAATGAAATAGATCATATAGATTTACATTTACTTTTATCGTATTTAATTTCTTATAGATTAAAATTATTCTAAATGATCCGTTATTGTTCAATGTATAGTAATAATTTATTATTATATACATTGAAATTAAATAATTTTATGACCATATTTTATGTAAAAAATTCAATTTAAGAAAATTTGCAATGCTTCTTAATAATGTTGACTATATAGAAAGAATGTTCCAGAACTAGCATTATCAAAAATTAGAGAAAAACATTAAAATATTTACATTTGCTGAATTAATATATAGCATAAACAAGATTTTGGTGAATAAATTTTAGACGTGAAGTTGAATAACTCTTTTTAATAAAAAAAAACTTTACTAACAATAAGCGGAACTTGAGTAATACAAATCAGCATTTCTGTTTTTTTAAAGATGTAAATTAAATGTCGAAAATTTCTTATTAAGTTTTTTCAAAGTTTTACTAACGAAAAGTTGATTCTAAAATTCTAAATTAATATTTACTATAACCGAAAGAGGTGATCTAAAGCATTCTCTGAACTGAAGGAAATCATATTCTATCGTGGATTAGAAAAATAGTCATTAAGATTGTATTGGTCATATTTGAGTATAGTTATACTTATTTCAATCCAGGATCGGGGCTGGTGTAATACAATATGCAGAATTGGATTGCAGGATTACCACAAATTTTGGAGGGTAGAATAACGGGCTCGCCTCATGGGGTGTCCACGCTTCGACCAGACCTTGGTCCACCTGTCACGCACAGATTAGCGACAAGACCACCGCTGGCAGGTCCTTACGCCTTCTCTCGCATCCCACCTCCTGTCTGGAATAAGCCCCGTGTATTCCTAATGCATGACATCTTAAACACCTGGCTTTTCACAAACTTCTCTTCAGGGTATTTATTTCGTGTACTTCTTGTATACTTTTAGTGTGTTTATGCACGTCTATATATATATCGGTGTACAGGATGATTCCTAAGTAAATACAAACAATTGAAAATATATTCCTTAATTTATTTTAGAAGGAAAAGATTCTATAAAGCCTATATCCAAAACTGCTTTATTTTCAAAATACAAAATGTTAAAGTTAAGAAAAAAATTGCAAAAATTTTGAAAATTTGAAAAACGCTTAGTGAAATTTATACAAATTTGGTATACGTACATACATATATTATTGATAACCATTTTCGAGTATCAATAAAATATGTTACAAAAAAAAAAAACGTGAGTCACATAATTGTATAATCGCAACCCGGGTAGTCTAATTAAACAGAGAAAATTATAGGGTAGTCTACATTAAAATTAATACATGTATAATATATCACACAGTGTATTATTAATAATCAGATTGATAAAAAGTGAAAAAAAAATTTATGAACATCAAAAACAAGTCTTTTTGCAATACCCTTCTTTGAGTGGTCCATTTAAGACAAGTAAAATATATTAAATGTAACATAAAATTTTTTATGCAAAATAAATGAAAGAATATCCCTTTCAATTTTTATGTTTACTCGTACAGGAATCATCCTGTATATGCAGGGTGTACATAAATAAGAAAAAAAGACTAAATTGTTTCGAAGTAAAATTGCTTCATCTTGATACAGGCAAAATGCCGGTTTGTCCTTTGTAAGTGTGTTCCAGTTACACCTTGTATATCTGTAAATAACGTGCATTATACAGTTACGTGAAAGTTGATCAAGGTAAAGGTGCGATCTCATACTTCTCAAGAATGTAAATGTAAGTTGCGTTACAAAGGCCTGTTCTATGCGTATCATGCATATATCTCAGTTCTTAGAAAATGATGTCTTGCGTCATGCCATTCATAGAGGAACAATCGATTTTTATTTGTAACATTGTTCGTCATTTATATGTCATTTGTTACATATAAAACGTGCATTTGTAAAAGGTGAAGGATACAAACGTAAGAATTTAACATGTTTTTGTTCATACATATTACATGCTTGTATCGTGTGTATCTATACATATATTGCCGCTTCACTAGAAAGTTGCAATATAATCTCCTTCATCACTATTTGAAACATTGTTTTTCAAAGATCAGT
Organism: Monomorium pharaonis; assembly: GCF_013373865.1. Lineage (NCBI taxonomy): Eukaryota > Metazoa > Arthropoda > Insecta > Hymenoptera > Formicidae > Monomorium > Monomorium pharaonis. Next base: position 23,869,620 of record NC_050468.1, on the reverse strand, counting down.
TTGTCATATATTTCAGTTTATTTTTTATCTAAACGATGGTACACGAGAATCCTCTAAATACTTCATTTTGTTGAGCGATTATGGAAACATTAAGTACATGTACTCTTGCAGGTATAATGGAAAAACGGAAATAGGGCGTACTGTACCGGATTCAATCACATCATGGGTATTGACTGCATTTTCTGTTAATGATGCACATGGATTAGGTCTTATAGAGGAACCCAGAAAGGTTGTGTAATATTTCTATATAATCGTATTTATATATAATATAATATAAACAGTTCAGAGATGTATTGCAGATAAATCAATATTTGGTCAATTTTTTGAGAAGTAAATTTAATAATTAAATTTACCATAATAAAGTAAGTAACAAATTCAATCAAAATCTTTTCAGAGCATAAATTTTATTAAAGTTTTATTTCAACATTTTTCTTTTGCAAATTGTTAGAATGTTATGGATTTTTTACCAATTTCTTCTTTTAATCTGCAATAAATGCAAACTTTAAATGTCTACAAATTAAATGCCAATAGCATTGATTGTCAACAGACCGTTTGCCAATAAATCTTTCGCGCACAAAACTTTTGCCTACAAGTTCTTTTGCAATTACAAATAAAAAATTAAGAGACGACATATGTTTGCACATACGAACTTTATATATATGATTACATATATGATCATCTTTTTATACATCCCTATCTAATTAAATTAATTTAATTAATTAAATGTGAGAATTCAATAACAAATTAAGCTAATATTATAGTAAAACAAAAAACTGTCCTAAATAAAACAGATAATCGCTATATATATATATATATATATATATATATATATATATATAATACGGAATTATTATTATTAATATATTATTTATTATCTGTTTATTAGTTGAAAGTGTTCAAACCTTTCTTCATATCTGTCAATCTGCCGTACTCGGTAATACGAGGAGAAATCGTAGGGATACAAATTGTGGTATTCAATTACATGAACAAAGACTTGACAGCCGAAGTTCTGTTAACAAACGAGGGACAATTTGACTTCGCGGAAGTTTCTAATGAAGTTCACGATGTACCGAGTAAGTGTAACGTTATTTAACTCCAGAAAAATACAACAGCAATAACAGTTTTAATTTGTAATTTATAAGTAATTTTAATAAATGTATACAATTTATAACTATTGTAATCCAATTACGATAAGTTTATAGAATTAAATTGTTATCATAATTTTTCAGAATTGGAGTTATATCGTAAAAAAAAAGTTGACATAAAAGCCAATTCCCCCTCGAGTGTGTCATTCATGATTATTCCAAGAGAGCTGGGATACATCACTATAAAAGCGACCGCTAGCAGCGTTTTAGCTGGCGACAGTGTTGAACATAAGTTACTTGTCAATGTAAAGATCTTCATTTTTACATTTTTTGCTTGCGTGATTGTTTGATAATAAGCATAAACGTTATTTTACTTTAAGGCCGAGGGAGAAACACAATACAAGAACGAAGCAGTATTTTTGGATTTAAGAAATGCTGAACAAACCAGTGCAAATGTCACCATCAACATACCTAATAATGCAGTTCCAGGATCCGAGAACATTCAAATATCTGCAGTTGGTAATAACATTGTTTAGATTATGTAAATGTTGCTTTTAATTTATAAGACTTTTATTGATTTTTTCTACTCCTCAAATCTCAATTTTTTCTAGACTTTTTATAATCCATAATTTAATGTCAATCCATAATAAGTTTTTAAGCATGGTATTATTAATACACATATTTCATTTTCTTATTTGTTACAACAATATAACTCAACAAATAAAATTTTCCAGTTTAAAATTGGCAATTTTTTAATTATGTATGATGTGACAAATGTGATATGTACTACGCATACCTATGATTATTTCGCATGAAATCTTAAAAAATATCCCTTTTCTTCATCGAATGTATATTACACAGGTGATATCTTGGGTCCTAGTATCCCGAACTTGGCAAATTTAATAAGAATGCCATTTGGTTGCGGCGAGCAGAATATGCTCAATTTTGTACCGAATATCGTGATTTTAAATTACCTCAAGGTACCAACACAATAATCCTTCCAATAATCCTTTATATAACATACGCATCGTATGCTTTAACTTATACTTAAAAAAAAATCCTTTTCAGAATACGAATCAATTAACGCAAGCCGTGCAAAGCAAAGCGTTAAAATATCTGGACATCGGCTACCAACAGGAGTTGACATACAGACATAGCGATGGTTCGTTTAGCGCGTTTGGGATGTCAGATCCTAGCGGAAGTACATGGTACGCGCAAAACAAAAGTTCTATATATTATTTAACAATTATATCATCCATTTTAATTATTTCAAGATTAAGATATTTGTCATAAGATTTAAAGTTATTCCGTTCACTAGGCTTACAGCCTTCGTAGCGAAATCTTTCAAGCAAGCGGCGGAATATATAGCGGTCGAGGATAGGATCATAAACGAAGCGTTGCAGTGGTTGTCCAACAATCAAGCACCAAACGGTTCTTTCCCCGAAGTGGGAAAAGTTAGTCATCGTGATATGCAGGGTGGGGCCGCTAAGGGACTCGCCCTGACAGCATATACTCTTATTGCTTTTCTCGAAAATGAGGTAAACACAATATCTATTTATTTAATCTTTTAATTTAATAGCTTTTCATTTGATTTAACTTAAAAACATATAAAAAGACGTGTAATTGAAAATGTCATTTCAAAGTAAGCAAAATAAAAATTACATTTTTCATGTGGCACAATTATTAAAATCAAACGTATTGACGCAGGAATCCATGGGAAAATATCGCAACACAATAAACAAGGCTATTGATTATATCGTTCGTAATATGGAAGGATTAAACGATACGTATGCATTGAGCCTTTGCGCCTACGCCTTAAATTTGGCGAAGCACCCGTATGAGACATCGGCATTTAACTTTTTGGAATCAAAAGCTATGACGAAAGGGGATCTCAAATGGTGGAGCAAACCTATTCCGAACGACAATAAAAATCCACACTATTCCTTACCACGTTCCGTCGACGTCGAAATGACATCATACGCCTTACTCTCATATCTCAAACGCAATTTAGTCACGGACGCAATTCCCGTAATGAAGTGGCTTGTCAAGCAAAGAAATACAGAAGGTGGTTTTGCGTCGACGCAAGTAAGTAATTATTTCAAGTAAAAAAACTATATCTCAAGTATACGAGAAAAGAGGACGAGTCGAAATTTAATTCAAAATTATGCGTGAATTAATTTAGGACACTGTGATCGGACTTCAAGCGTTAGCGAAACTTGCTGAAAAATTGTCAAAGGACACGAATTCTATTCGAATCGCGTTTAAATATGGAGAAGGTCAAGGTTCTATGAACATAAATAGCGGTAATTCTATGATACTCCAAAAACAGATAGTAAGTTTAAATAAATTGTTTCATTATGCGCATATTATATAATACGTAAGAATGTTAATACTTTTGAATTTTTTGTAGCTACCTACAAAAACGCGACACGTCAATATAACAGCAACTGGTAAAGGTTTTGTACTAGTACAAGTTTCCTATCAGTACAATCTAAACGTCACTGGAGCATTTCCGTTGTTTACATTGGATCCTCAAGTAGATAAAAATTCCAATGCTAATCATTTACAACTTTCGATATGCTCAGGGTATATATTTTTGTTGTATTTAATATTGTTTGAATTTAATAATTTTTAATGTAAAATAACAACTTTAAAAGTATAATCTTTTTTTTTAAATATATATGAATTATTATGAAAGAGAAGCAATTTTTTAATTTTGTTTTGGTTAGCAATGAAGGATGTAAAAAAATATATATATTTCAGTTTAATTTACTGAAATTTGATTCTTAAAGCAATATATTATATGATTCTGCCAATCAAAGATTATAGTCAAATTATTATTTATTTGTCATCAGATTTGTCCCAACCGAGGAAACAAACGAAAGTAATATGGCTGTTATGGAAGTAAGCCTACCTTCTGGCTTCACAGTGGACAAAGATTCGCTACCAAGTTTAGAAATATCATCACATGTAAAGCGTGTAGAAACTAGAAATGGTGATACAATGGTGGTTTTATACTTTGACAAGGTAGAATGAATATATATCACTGCCAAATAATGCAAATTACTTGAGTAATTTCTACAAATATTTGTAATAAAAAATTTAATTAATTTAAGAATAATTAAGAAAATTATTTATTATCATAGATGGTGAAAGAAGAATATTGCCCAACTGTGTCTGCATTTAGGACGCATAAAGTAGCGAAGCAAAAACCAGTTCCAGTTTCCATATATGATTATTATGACTCGTGTAAGTATAATGAAAATATTTTACTAATTTGGCCTAAAAATGTAAAGCTATAAAAATGTAAAAGAGATTCCTAAGATAGAAATATATATACATATAGCTCAGCTTATAAGATTTTTACAACTACTATTTTGGTATGCTTTTGCATGCGCAGCGAGACGAGCAAGAGCATTTTACGAGCCTAGAAAGACAACTTTGTGTGACCTTTGCGAAGATGAAGACTGCGAAGATATATGCGTTTCGAAACCTGGTAAACAAAAGGACAATACTACGGCAGCTGCTGCGTCCAATGTTTACGCTTGTGTATATTTGCAATTTATGTTACTCTCGTTTTACTATTTGCTTCATAAGTACTTGTAATTATATTGTTATTGAGAATAATTTCATTATACTATAAACTTTAAATTTAACAAAATAACGTAAAGAAGCTATACAAGTTGCGACCAAAGTATATATACTTGTTATACAAAATATAAGATATTATAATCTTTTTACGAAATGTCTAAATCAAACTAACATAAGATTTAATTATTTAATGATAATACTAAGTCTATAATAAAACTCAATAATGTTTCTTGTTATTAATTAGCAGAGATTATTTTTCTTATACCACAAAAGTTCTAATATATATATAATATGCATGAAATCTTCGTTTATTAAAACGAAAAAACCTAAATTATTATATTAAAACAAGAAAGGGAATGATGAAGAGATAGCACTGCAAAAATGATAGGAATTTATAAAACATAATTTATCAACATATATAACGTGTTATTTAGTTAATTCTATATAAGATTTTTAAGATGGTTTATATGTTCGACAATTTGTAGAAATATTTAAAATAATGTACTACTCTATAATTACAACCTATAATCTACAGCCTACAACAGAAATAATAATAATAATGATCACATAGTTATGCATTTAGAAGATCGTCGTCGCTGTCCGATTGACACTGCGTAGGATCGGAAGCGTCGAGCAAAAGTCTAGCTTCCTCAGTGGTATCGACCTATAAAAAAAAAAATTATAACATATATGCAATTTAAGTAAATGGAAATTGTATTGAATGCTTGGCAACAGATGGAAGAAAATTTAAGGAATTATTCTAAATAATAAAAAGACAAAAATCAAGAATAATAAAATTGATTGACTTTATTTTTCAATTATAAATGTTTAAATATTTTAAGTAAAAAATTATGTTTAAAGCACATCAATATTTAGATAATTGAAAAACAAAATCTTTATTGTAAAATTTTGTTAGTTTTAATTCTATAATTCTAAATATTTCAATATTTACATAAAAAGTATCTAAAACATTATCATTTATAATTAAGAAAAATAAAACACTAATCACAGTGTTTTGTTATTTTTTTATATGCATTTTATTTTATTATTCAAAATAAGATAATCAGAATCAATCCTTAAAATTTATCCCCATTTATTGTTGAACACCCTATATAAACCTATATTGATTTAAATAAACATGTATTTTAAAGAATAAAACACGTACTCTACAATATTGGACACGACCTGAGCCTCTTCTGAAACTAAACAGGTTTGTCCAGGGACGACGACACGTTCTTTCCACCGGATTTCGAAAATAAATTAAAGCGGCTAACACCGCGATCACAGTTAATACTACGCCAGCTACGGCTCCAGCTGTAACCATGAATGTTAGTTATCGCAAGATTATTATTGTAAGATATTGAGACAAAGGAAGAAAAAGAAATTAATCGAGCAAAAAAGAAAAATTTAACCCAAAGAAAAATTATTAAACGCTAAATAAATTTTATATTTTAATATTCAACAATTATAAAACGATTATAAAACAGGTTAGGAACTTTTTTCCTCCAAATTTGGGTTTATTATCATGAAAGCAAGAAGGGATAAAAAGTTTAAGGAAATATTTATTTTAAAAAATATGAAGATTCATAGAGAAGATTTTTATCTTCTCAATGTAACAGCAGGCATTCAAGGCACGTTCGAAATCTAACATTATAAAAATATAGTTGTTTACCATGACTAGGAGAAAATTGTTCCAAAAGATTCGTGGAGGATGATGTATTTTCCTGCGATGGATTCCGAGAGTTGGCATGTTTCACGCAGATGAATTCGGTATACCATTCGAATTCCGCGCTGCACTGCGATTCCTAGAGATTATAAGAAAAAAAAAATGACACCGAGTACGAATTGGCAGTGTGTTCGCTTAACGTATTAATTTCAGTTGATTTCAGTCGACACTGTATCTGATAACTCCAGAGACTTAAATGCGTGATCGATATGACAATCTTATCCATCTCATCGTCAGTCATGAATAAATATATATTTTGCACAACCGACGAATTAAAAGTATAACTGTAAAAAAGTAGTATATCGAGTGAATCACCGAGAAAACAAGATATTAACAATATCTTTTTTTATTTCGAAATATAAAGAATTGTGAGAAATTGTGACAAAATAAGTGTTAGTATCTTAGAAATCAATTTCTCGTTCAATTTTAAATTTAAAGATAGTTCAAGAATAATAAAATATAAGAATAGATGAACTTGAAAGTCGCAATATGTAAAAAATAAAAATATCCATTAATATATATATATATATATATATATATATATATATATATATATGTATTTATACAAAAGCTAAATCTGCTTTTTTAAAATTATTATTTAAATAAATAACATTATTAATTTTTCAAAGAATGTGAAAATTTTGTGTATTAAATTTTTGTATTTTTTAAAGTAGGAATAAGGCTTTAATATTTAAAGTCTAACTTTTATTATATAATTTCATCGAGAGATATTACATCATATTGAAGATTTTGACAATGAGAGTCATAATAAAAATATTATTAGCATCGCTACTAGTCTCTCTTCTATTATTGCTATCAAACTCACGTGTTAATATTATCAAGATACAGACGTCGAAATATTTCGCATTAAGTAGATAAGTGATAATAACTGAGTAAAAGAGTGCCAATCTAGAAAGAAAATCGGTAAAAAAGATACATATATAATGTGAGTTATTTTTTATTTATTTTTAATTATTTTTATCTCCCTCTATATACATAAAAATAGATTTTATGTATGCAGAATTATATATAATTATTTATAATATAATTATATATATAGTGTGTGTGTGTGTGTGTGTGTAAATTAATTATTGTACACACATTTATATTTCATTTGACTTTTTTGTAGTATAAAAAACATATTTTAAAAAGAAAAATAAAAGAGATTTTTTTATACTACACATAAAAAGGCATAATAAAATGCATAATAAAAAATGTTTTATACAAATATAAATAATTATTATACAAATATTTATTATCCAGCAATTTGATCATGACTAATGTTATAATCAAGAGACACGGTAGTGGCTCGCGCCAGGTGAAATACGATCCTACATGGGTGTATGGTTTACGTTCAGACGCTTATAACCCCGGGTGTACATTTCTTTCTTCTACGTCACTGATGAGAGAATATGGTACGAGATGAAAAAAGACGGAACGCGTGAATGACCGAGTGAGAGGGAAAACAAAGTACGCGAGTGGGGACGATAAGTGAACAGAGAAAGAGAAAGAGAGAGAGAGAGCGAGAGAGAGAGACGGCGAAGGAAAGGGGACAAGTTGCTCACTATCAGCCGAGCCGGAGTCAGTTAGTGTCGGACTACTCGGACTGCGTGACTAGCGTGACTCGAAGAGTTGGATTGGTGGTAGTGACAGATGAGTCAGGTCGGAACTTTCTACATTGGGACCGTTCGCCTACAGCCGCGGCAATCTTCGTACACCTTTGGCATTTAAGAACTTGCCTCGGCGAGACGAAGTGGCATTGAAATAAACGGATTCTCCTTTTTTTTTAAATGTACAAGAAGATTCCGTGCGAAAAGTCACGTGTCGCGCGTGAACTGTAATACGCGCAAGTGTATCAAAGTGTATGGACGTTGTGTATTGGTGGTACCGTTATTGATAATAATCACTATCGCTCGATAGAGAACAACGATAGAGAAAATAGGTGGCACGCGAGAAGTAAATGTTTCGTAACGTGACCCGCCATATTACAATATTGGTAAGTAAACGACGTATCAGTGTACGGACGTATGTACGTCACTTCCGCGAAACCGGTTCAGGCACCGCCTTATGAACAAACGATCGTCTCGCGCGCAGGATCGGATCTAGCTAATTGCAAAATTGTTTGGCAAAAAAAAAAACTGTAAAAAGTATTCCGCACCTGCTGATTAATAATTGCTTATGATTGCTATACAGTTGTAGATCTGTCGATCCGGATCTACTTTCTAAATACCGAACTGTCAACAATAATTGAAACATTAACAACGTTGGGTTCTAAAATCTCTTTATCGCAAAAAGTATATGTCTGGTTTTTTTGTTTTCTTTCTCCTTCCCTTTTTTCTCTTGACAAACAAAAATTAAAAACCGCGTTTTCTGATATTCTTTTATCGCAAAGCTATAGAGGACGTGTCTTCTTTACTTTTTTATCTTTCTCATAAGCGAAGAATGAAAGGACAAAGAAAAAAGTTTTCAGTATTGTAAATCCGTAAATTCTATTAGATGAAGCAGGTTTATATATATTTGTATTCCTCTTTTTATGAAAATGAAAGAATTAAAGTTGAGAATTAAGTTCCCCGATCAAAAATTTTTCATGTAAAAGTATGTAAAAATCTATAGAATTATGTATCAAAAATGTCCATGCAAAATTTTACATTGTATATTTTTATTTAATTTTACATATTTTTATGTAATTTTATATAATTTTGATATAATTTTATAGATTTATACATACTCTTGTATAAAAAAATTTTTGCCGGGAAAAAAATTGCTTATTTACAATTATATATAATTATATATAATTATACATAATTATATTTAATTATATATAATTACATATGAATAATTCTTTCTCAATAAAAAATGTTTCATGTAAAAGTATGTATAAATTTATAGAATTATATCAGAATTATATAAAAGTATATAAAATTATGTAAAATTATATAAAAATATACAATATAAAATTTTGCATGGACATTTTTGATACATAATTCTACAGATTTATATATATTTTTACATGAAAAATTTTTGATCGGGTCGCCATAAAACTGGTGAACTTTTTTTCACTTTCTGAAAAAAATTATATGCGCAACAATTTAAAAAAAAGTTAAGATAATTTATAATAAAAATGGGAATGAATTTATACTATTTAAGTGATAACATTTATATTTATATTTTAATGAAAATTTCTCTATTATAAACCCCATTTTTAACCAATAAAAAAAGTTTGCCATTTGGACCTGTATGTATTTTTTAAATGTATCTTCGCACACATAAGTTCTACGTAAATTTCGCATTTGTTAAATTTACTTTCTTTAAAATATACCTACAATGTTTGATATAAATACCGGATAAATCAGGCCCTGTTCGCATGACGTAAACGCAACGTTTATTCGTGTCGGAACGCATCAAGGACGATGTTTCACATCGAAATTCCCGTTGTCTCGTCGCAGCCGAGCACCGTCGCCAGGATCAGAATAATTCCACTTTTTTCTCTCTCTTTTTCTCTCTTTACTTTTTTTGCTTTTGCGACGATATAAAGATCGTCGGTGTAAAAAGTAAATCGACGGGATTCCGCGTCCCTCGTTTTTCCCCACTCTCGATCATCTATGTATGCTATTAACACGCTTCGCGGGAAATGCCCTGGCGACGCAATGTGGTTTCACCGCGTGTTCACGCAAGTCCGGATTCCTGATGTTTATATAATCATATATAACGCAGGCACACTGCAGTTAAAACTTATCCGCGATAGACGCGAGCAAGCGTCTATCTTCTCTGAAAGCCAGAGAATCATCATAATCGCAGAATCGAGATATTATTGTCGCTTATGCCTGATCTACATGCTGTCTTTAAGATAGTGTGTTAAAGTGTTCTGATATTAAAGTGCGCGTGTAGAAAGATAGTTTGACACAGATGCACGCGCACTTTAACATCAGACCACTTTAACACACTATCTTAAAGACAGCGTGTAGACCAGGCACTATGAACTTTGGATCGCCGTCTCTATCAATCCTTTTCTTCTTTCTTCCGTTGATAATGTTAAGTTAGAAAGTGGAAAATTATTTGGCTAAGTTAGAATGGCTAAGTTAGAATGGAAAATTGTTTAATATGCTGAAGCGTCGGAAACACGTGAACAATATCATATAAGAGGAAAAAACAAAATTATTATAAGTCACGATAAATTTATTGATTATGCAATATAATTTATAATTTGTATGTAGTATTAATTATAGTACGAGAAAGTAATTAGTAAGAGAAAGGAAGAAAATAATATTTCACATTAAGTTTGTATATATGAGAATTGATGTACAGAGAAAGTCAAGAGATTTCATGACGCATGCAAAGATCATATGTTATCATTAATGCAATACACATTTTACGTAAAAACCTACGTCAACACAACATGTTTATAAATTATCGAACTGATTTACTTAGTGCAGAAAAATTGTAAAGCAAAGAATTGTGAAAAGCATCTTCTAATAAAATATTAAAATAATAAATAATAAATAAAGAATAAAAAATAAATTCAAAACTTTCCTCTGTCTCCTTTCTAAAAAAAAATAAAACCAATAAACACTTCATAATTAATAGAAAACTATTTAACTTTATTTCCATTTTTGATCGGCAAACACGAAGAATTCTTTATTAAGAAATCTTGTCAATCTGATAGAAATTAATCTTTTTTAATGTCTATATCCTACCAATGTAGAATTAATTTTCATCTCGAATTAACTTACTTTTTATCTCTTTCTACTCTTAAGAATTAGAAAAAGTATGTTAAATCGAAATCAAAATTGATCTACATTGGTAGATATGAACATTAGTCTCCTGACTTTATTCGCAAGCATTTATAATCGTCACGCCACACTTTGGTCTTCATTTTGGATTGTCGAAAATGTTGTCGCAAGTATTATAAATATCCGTCAGAATTATGGAATTTGATGGATAAAATCTCCAATGTGTTATTTGTTTGCAGTTAAATACAAGCAGTTTAACAGGCCAATATCTCACCGATTATCGCGTTTATCGGCGATACAGATGCGAATTAGATTTCTCAAGTTTAACAAGATGTTCTCAACCAAGTGTGTAATCCGTTTAACAATAAGCAATCTAAGAATAAAAAAAACTGTTCGAAAGTATTTCGTAGAATAGTTTTTTCAATGAGAGATAAAGTAATCAATCACGGTGATAGCGTATCATTTTCACACGTTCTTGATGCCATTTTTATATGATTGTTTAAGATATACTCAACGTAACAGTAATATGACATAATATACATACATGAAAAAGAAAGAATACATAATACATACATATATACATGTATATACGTATGGAGAAAATTTTCAGATTTCTTTTAAATTATCTTCGACCCAAAAACTAATATCTACATTTCCTAGACATTCATATTGCGCAAGCGTTATTAAAAAACATTAAAAAATCAAAATTATCTTACATTAAGAGAAAAAGTAAATGCTTGTCTCCTGCCAATATTAAAAAAAGATCTTGTTGTCTTAATTGAAAATGTGGTAGATTCAAGAAATCCTATATGCCTTACTAGATTACAATAAAATCTATTAAATATTCCAGTTATAAAACCTTGATTTCTATTACAATAACCTGAAATTCCGTTTCGTACAATCAAAATACACTTACCTAGTCATCATTTGTTGACTAATAATGAATGGTCAAATAATACTCAAATCATTTTCCTCAGTCACTTACATTAATATTTTGAATACTATATAATACTTTTTTTCTTTCTTTTTCCTTTTTGGGAAAAATGTTATAAGATAGATTACTATTTATTAAAACTTTCAATTACATCTTATTTTAATGATTTCAAAATTTCATAATTTTTTAATCCCGGGAAATAAAATTGATTAAATTTAATATAATGAATAAAGATTTTGTTGATCAATTTCTTTAAAACTTGAATTTTGTTAAAATCAAAATTAAATTTTATTAAAATTAATTTTATTTTTTATTTCTTATAATACAGACATTGCGAATGCACCCATAGTATAATTATTAAGTAATCGATTTAAGAAAAATCAAACTGATTGTGAGAATATATGTAGCAATATCCTCTGTGTGTATGTATGCGCGCACACGCACGCACACACCTCTTATAAGCTCAAAAATAATTGATTTTCTTACTTCGGATTAATTTCTATTAATAAAAACAAATTATTACGACAGCTTTTCCTTATTGTAAAATAACTATATCTGTTAACTACAATTCTGCGAAAAGATTATTTACATAAAAGCATAACGATTTACGAACACGGATTTACCTAATACTTAAAATAGCTTGTAAGAATGTTTTTTTAACAAGATGGATAAATAAATAAAAAGGTAATGTTAAATATATGATAATAAATCCTATAAATTGCAAATAAATTGCGGTAAACTTCTAAAAAATAACCACATAATAATGTTGTTTTTTATCATCCATAAAAAAGATATAAAGCCTGCAAAATCGTAAATAAATAATATCACTTTAGGTTAGAAGTTTTATATGTTTTTCTTAGTAGCTTTTGTTTCAAATAAAATGCCGTAATTTTAAAAAAAGAGAAAAAAAATGGTTTCTTGTAGGGCGCCATGTGATAAAAGAAATGACAAACATGTGTATTTCTTGGAAAAATAAGCGTGACTTTATTAAGATGCTGGATTAAAAGGAAATACCAAGAATCGTGATTTAGCGTTTTACCATTTAATAGTTTGCAATTACCTCATTTCAAATTATCTCGTTTGTAATAGATTAAGGAATTTTCCAGGAATCCTACGATCTATTATTTATGATCTTCTACCGCAATATGTGGATTTTATTTTCGTTTAAAAATATTAAAATTATTTGAATTATGAAGACAAATAAAAATATAAAAAATGTCATGTTTTCCTCTTAGCGTTGCTGTATAATATGCATAGGCCTGGTATTAATTTACTGTCCTATGAATTTTCTTATGTATCAAAGTATCAAATAAAAAACATTTCTGAATAAAATTTACATTTAAACATAACATTTTCTTTTATATGATTGTATACATATTATATATATTTTTATTTGATATTTTGATATACAGGGTGTCCCAAAACATACTGGTTAACGCTCGTAAAAAGGTAGAAGGGATCGAAATGAACATAAAAGTCCAATATTGTCTTGGGTTAAATCTTGGGTTAGGTCCACCAATAATCGAGGTATTAATTTTTCAAATTATGCGAATGAAATCGCGTCGAGAAAAAAACTCGATCCGCTCGAGCCATAACAGGAAAGAAAAAATGTATCGTGACTGTATGATAAGCTTTCATTAATTTAATGTTCACAATTATGATAGAAATTAATTAAATTATTTGCAGATTCCATACGTTAATATCTTGATTATTGGTGGACCTAGACCCAAGACAATATTGGACTTTTATGTTCATCTCGATCCCTTCTACCTTTTTACGAGCGTTGACCACATGTTTTGGAACACCCTGTATATATAGGCATGGATATTAATTTAGATTTTGTTTTATATAAATATATATACACACTTTTGTTATTGCACATGTAATATAAAAGAAAAAATTCAATATATGGCAACTATAAGAGAATGTAGCAACGAAAGAGCTTATCTTGAAAAGAGGAAGTCATATTTATCTAATCTATGCTTCTGATTTTTGTGGTATTGTGCTTAACCCTTTGCGGCACACATTTTTCTATTAATCGGATTTTTATGAAAATTGGTGTAGAAAGGTTTTTAGGGTCGCTGATTACGAATCTGCCATCAGATTTCAACGATTCTTTTTCAAAATGGCGGATTCAATATGGCAAGTCATGATTTTGAGTATTTTTTATCGATTTTTTATGGAAATTGATATACAGAAATTTTTCAGAACGTTGATTACGAATCTGTCATCAGATTTCAACGATTATTTTTCAAAATGGCGGATCCAATATGGCAGCTCACGATTTCGAGTATTTTTTATCGGTTTTTTATAAAAATTGGTATACAGGGATTTTTCAGAACGCTGATTACGAATCCACCATCAGATTTCGACGATTTTTTTTTAAATGGCGAATCCAATTTGGCGATTTACGATTTTGAATATTTTTATAGGTTTTTTATGGAAATTGATATATTGAATTTTCTAGGGTCGGAATATTGAAAAATTTCGGACTTTCTTACTTTTTTTTTACAAAAACAGATGTACAGAACTAGCTTTTTTAGGTTGATGTGTAGATCATCAGATTTTTGAAATTCAAATATGGAAAATTTCAAATAATGGGTGATAAAAAATGTTTTTTTTTGAGATTTTATATTTTTTCATTTTTTCGACAATGGTACATAGAACATAAAATTTTTTCATAAAAGAAACCGCACTTAGTTTACTTTAGAGACATGAACGTGGACGTGGCGGTTATTGTCTCCATTTTCTTTTTTTTGTATTTTTGTATTTTACAATTTTTTTACTTTTTTTATTTTTTCCCACAATTTACTTTTTTTATTACAGTTAGCACAGCAAATCAATTTTTATATTCGTAATCAGCATTTTGAAAAATCCCTGTATACCAATTTCCATAAAAAACCGATAAAAAATACTCAAAATCATAAATCGCCATATTGGATTCGCCATTAAAAAAAAATCGCCTAAATCTGATGGTGGATTCGTAATCAGCGACCCAAAAAACCTCTGTATACTGATTTTCGCAGCTTCATGATTCTTCCTTCTTTCTGACATACATTTTTTGTAAAAACCACACACTTTTTTTCACTTTATTTATTTATATAACAAAATTAACTAATGATAAAGGAAAATTATATCTTACTAAATATTACTAAGACTCTTATTAAAGTAAAATTACAAAAAAAAGTAATAAAATACAGTATTTGGTGTCCAAAAAATTAAAGAAATGACTTCAAGATAGGTGGTCGATATATCGACCACCGTGCCGCAAAGGGTTAAGGGCAGTCATAAATTTTGAAAAATCAAATTTTTCGGAAAATTTTTATTTAAAAGCAAAAAATCTTAAAAATATCTCCTGAAAGTTTCAAGTCGATCCGATTAATATTCACGAAAATACAGACCTTTACGTCCCCGCCCATTCAATCGGAGAGCGCTGTGAAAAAAAACTGACACTCTAGCACAGAACGTCATTTGCATTGATAATTCTATTAAATTATTTGTACAATAAATCGTAATAAAATATCACGAAAAATAAGATCATCAAAAACTTTGTAAATCAAGGCCTAACAAACGAAGTTAAATAAAATTTTAACCCAAAAACGACACTTAAAACTTTAAACGTGTTTTTCTCAGAACTGCATTTTTTAAAGTGGGCATTTTTAAGTGGATGGATATCTTAAAAACTACTGGTCGATCTTAACGAAATTTTGTACATATTTTAGATATAAAAAGCTTGTCCTTGAACAAAGGATTTTATTTATCAATCACTGTATCTCATTTTAGAAGTAAAAAATATCAAATTTTTTAAACAAAAATCGTAACTTTGACTTTAAATTGGCGCAATTTTGTGAAAATTTCATGTTTTTCAAAATCCTTCATTTAAGGACAAAAGAAAGTAAGGTACTAACGAAATCCGTTTGGTTTTTTAATTTCATATAGCCTTGGTACAAGTTAGAGTGAATACCGCAAGCAAGCGTCTCCGATGAACTGTTGCTTTTTACTTATTTTTTGATACCTTTCAATAAAAAAATTATTAAATATTTTACAGATGTTATTCTTTCATATGTAAAGATTTTTTAATAAATAAGTTTATTTAGTTAAAAAAAACATTCACAAAGATTTCTTTTTTTTTCGCTCTCCTGACTGCCCATAAGCCCTTAAGTTCTTAAGAATAAGTAAAAGCTGACAGCAAATTATATAACAAAATAATACATAATAATGTCTTTACATTTGTTCAAACAGGTATTAAATTAAGGGCATTACCAAGGATTAGATTATCTACTTTAAAAGATGACAACTCGTCGCGGAGCATATTTTTTTATATTGGCTGTTGTTCTGGGAAGCGTTTCCACTTTTCATTGCCCATCGAATCAAGAATGCTACTGTGACCGTCACCGTGATGGAGGAATCGAGATAAACTGTCTGATGAAGAATGACGCCAAGTTTATCGTGAACATTCAACCAGACGAATATATAAGAGTATGTCTCTATTTAGTCACATGCATTTTGCATTTTTCTGTAATCTATACATCTATACAGGCTAGTCAATATCATTGTGAAAAATTAAATGTCTGTGCTAATAGCTGAAAAATCTTCATATATTCTGAAGAATTTCGACACAACCTTATAGACATAAAGAGACAAAAATAGAGATTTTTGATCTCAATGATATTATACAGATTTAAAAGTTTTCGTAGCTCCTGACTTTATTTCATATATTTGATGAAAAATGTCTTTTTTTTAAATCAATTATTTCACTGAAATATAAAATCAAAATTTGAGATAGTATATAAATGTACAAATTCGTTATCTAATGTATTTTTCATTCCATTTTCGTTTTAGATTTAAAAAAAGTATTTAAAGCTATAATATTACTTAAATCTTCAAAAAGTATAAAAATTTCTGCGTCATCTTAATACATTTCTATAAATTTTTCACGTTATCTCTAGATTTTTTTTTGATGAATTGAGTTTGTATGGATATGTTTTTCTTCACAGATCCAATGTGATAACTCACCGGATTGGTCAGATTTTCATCTGAACGTGTCATCTTTCACGAAGAAAGAGAATATCGAAACAATATATTTCTATATGTGTGATTTACCGAGTACTAATGAGAGTTTGGGCGAAATCGTGCAAAGGCTAGGAGTTACCGACATAGAAAAATTAAGCTTTCAATCATACAAAAATTTGAGCTCTGCTTTGGTCAAGCATCATTTGGATGGTTTCAAAAATTTAAAAGTTTTGAACTTACCAAGCAATAATGTGTCTTACGTGGATGAAAATTTGTTAGCTAGTCTGCACAATTTAAAGGGACTTAATTTGCTTGACAATAACTTACACCTAAAGCCCGGATTTTTCAACTATACCTCCGGACTAGAATGGCTCGAATTGGGTGATAATACTCTACAATCTATAGAACTGGGAACGTTTGACCATCTAAAAAATCTAACGTTTCTCAATTTATGGAAAAATCACTTAACCCAACTTCAGCCGGGAATTTTTGATCAGCTTGTCGCTCTCAAAACCCTCGGTCTAAACATGAATTACATGATTAACTTACCGGAAGACATTTTTGGAAAACTCGAAAATCTCGAAGTTCTTAATTTAGCTAGAAACAATTTTACAACTTTACCAAGAAATTTGTTACGAAATAACAAAAAGTTACATACTGTCACTCTAATGGATAACAAGAAAAATATGACTTTGCCAAATGAATTTTTTGCTAATTTAACGGACTTGGAGGTATTGAAATTGAAAGGGAACGGATTTGTCACACTGCCGGAAAATATTTTCTTGGGATGCACTTCCCTGACTAATATCACTTTGGAACAAAATTATCTTCAAACTTTACCTGTACAAATATTTCAAGATCTGAATAAGCTTCTGGAGTTGAAACTGAATTTTAATGATCTTGAAAATTTGCCTGATAATATCTTTTCGGAGAACAAAAAATTAATAAAATTAGATTTATCCAAAAATCGATTTACTTTCATTTCTAGGTACGTTTAAAAAAACTGTTATATGAACATTATTTTTTTAACTTATTTTTTACTTTTAATATAATATAATATATAATATACATTATTCTTTTTAGCCGTCTGTTCCGTGGATTGGGAGCTTTGAGGGAACTAAATATGGAAGAAAATCATCTAAGAACTATTTCCCCTCAAGGTTTCAAACATTTAAAAAACTTGAAAATTGCGAAATTTTCTAACAATTATCTTACGTTACATGATCCCATTCACGATTCTCTTGAGCCCTTTGACAGAAAGTCATCTTTTTACGAGTGCGAAATCTTGGAAGAATTATATTTAGCTCATAACAATATTTCGGAAATATATAGCGATTGGATTACGGCGGATACAAAACTTCGAAAATTGGATCTCAAATATAACAATATATCTTCTATAACAGTAAGTAAAATATCTAGGAAAAAGCATCTATAAAGCTAATATAAATGTAAGAGAGATTTATTAAATATTTGTAAACAATAATATTTGTGACAGTGTACTTTTTCTTTTCTAATTTCAGACTGCAGATGTGCAATTTGTATCGATTGATATCACAGTGGACTTGGCTCATAATAAAATAGAACATATTTACTTAAAAGATGCCGAAGTATTCGTGCATTATCAGGAGAATGCTCGCGATGTAATAATATCAGTGGATTATAATCCGATAAATTGTGATTGCAATTTATATGACTTTCTTCGTTACATGGAAGGCCGAATGCATCCCAAAGTTCAAAATTATTTTCATATAAAGGCGGATAATTTAACTTGTCAACAGCCTAAGGAAATGGAAAATGTACCCATTGCAAATTTAAAATCTGAAACATTAACGTGTATGGTAACGGATCCCGATATATGTCCCAAACAGTGCAACTGTTTCGTGAGGCCCGAGGGCACAGCATTTTTATTTGATTGCTCTAATAAAAATTTGACTAATGTACCAAGCGTTATAAAAACACCTAGCAATGCCTTCAATTTCGAATTCGATTTTTCTGGTAACCGATTAACTCATATGCCAAATTTGACAGCAATGGGATATGGATCAGTGAAGAAGCTTCTTTTATCTCATAACATTATTTCTGAAATTTCTCTAAATGGATTGTCCAACACGCTACAGGTGCATAAATTTACCATCTTTTATTTGTAGAGTAGAATATTTTATTTAAAAGAATAAAATCAAGTTATTATAGATAGCTATTCATAAAAAAATTCTCATATATATTAAAAAATTTTTTATATTTAAAATTTATAAAAATTTCTAAACAAATTTTTAACTTTTTCATAAATTTTGTAATTTTATTTCAAAAATTATAGAATGAGAAAGCTTAGGATATATTAGAAATTATAAGTATAAAGAAGTTTATAAGTAAAACGTAGACTTTCTCAGCATTTTTGGAAAGTATTTTAATTCGTATAAACAAAATTTCAAATAATAAAATCTGAATTAATCTTGATTTCTTTTAACTTATCATATATATATAGTAATATATGTTTATATGTAAAAAAGATATTTAGTTACACTTTAAAAATTAATATCAAATTCTGTTTCAGGTTTTGGAACTGCATAATAACAATATATCAAGAATACATCCTGATGTATTAAAACACATCGAGAAAAAGATGAATTTAACTCGTTTAACGTTACACGAAAATCCATGGAATTGCGATTGTGACGCTGAAAATTTTCTAAATTTTATTAAATCAAAATTTGAAAAAATGCCCGATCTATTTAAAGTGACCTGTTCGGGAAAGAATACTTCCGTATCAATCATGTCTTCTATTGATTTTTGCCCGTTGAACACGACAGCGATGATCGGTATTAGTATAGTAATCTCTATTGCGGGATTCTTGATCGGTCTAATTGGACTACTCTATTATAAGTACCAACGACAAATTAAAGTGTGGCTATTCGCGCATCAGTGGTGTTTATGGTTCGTAACGGAGGAGGAATTAGACAAGGAAAAGTTGTACGACGCGTTCGTGAGCTACTCGCATAAAGATCACGATTTCGTCGTGAACGAACTGGTGCCCAAGTTAGAAAACGGCCCGACGCCGTTCAAACTGTGCCTTCACTATCGGGATTGGTTAACGGGTGAATGGATACCGGCCAATATTGCTAACTCCGTGGAGAATTCCAGACGGACGATAGTCGTGCTGTCGCCGAATTTCCTCGAGAGCGTCTGGGGAAGGATGGAATTTCGTGCAGCCCATAGTCAAGCGTTGAGCGAAGGTCGGGCGCGAGTGATATTAATTCTGTATGGCGATATCGGACCTACCGATGACCTGGATCCAGAACTGAAGGCTTACATCAGTATGAATACGTACGTCAAGTGGGGAGATCCCTGGTTTTGGGACAAATTGAGATACGCGCTACCACATCAGCCTAAACTCACGAGGAGCAGCATTGCCGCCGGGAAGAAAATCTTTGAGAATCACCAACTGTGTATTCAAGCGAACGAAGACAAAAAAGAACTTATCTACCCGATAGGGTTGCCTGAGACTTCACCGAACACTACACCGCCGGCCGACACGCTTAAAAAGTTTGTAAGTGATAAACAGCCCAAGGATCAATTATTTTTAAACGGGTATCCACGGGAATCGTGTAAGTTGAATGGAAACATCGCAATCATTCTCTCACCCGAACATTTAAAACATGATAATAATGAATGTCTTGTCTGACAGCAAGAAGGTAAAAGTACTTGTGTATAAAAGAGAGTGACTAGCGATCATTTATAGATTCATATTTGATACGTGCAATGTTAACGTTACGCAAGTACGTTTTGATATTTTTTTGAGAAGGTTTGATCTTAATTTAGAATCTTCAAGTGAACCAATTAAAGATGCAAACTCAAGAAAGCAAAAAAAGCAGAAAAAAACGAACGCGACTGACTGATGTTAGATTAAATATACTATAACATATAAATATAAGGAAATTTTATCGATTTTTTATCGATTTCTACAAAATTATAAATAATTATAGTATAATTTGAATAATTTATTTACGTGAGTTAGATAAAATATTTTCATGTAATTTTTTAAACATTTATTATGTTGTTTGTCTAATAGCAAATTCAGTTAGATGGACTAATGTGCACTGATACACGATCAATCGACGTGTGTCCAATACGAATATATGAATAGGTATTTTACACACATCATTTATGTATGTTTAATATAAATATATAAGGAGTCTTATAAATACTTATAATAACAATATAGGTTGCTTTCCTTTTAGAAGATACAACATAGGTTAACACACTCAAGCACAGTTTTTATAGTTAAATAAATAGAATGCTATATATACAGTGTGTATATATTGCGATCTGTATACCTAATCTTATAAGATTTATCTTAAAACTTCTCAAATGTGTTTTCAAATTTTAATGATCCAATAAAATGTTTTAATGTTTAACTTTTTATTATACGAACAAATCTTTTTACACACACACACACACACACGCGCGCGCGTGTGCGTGTGTGTACACTCAAAGATTTTATCAAAATACTGGAAGCGAATACGGTCTTTTCGATCAAAAACACACTTTGACTTTGCTCCTAAGCAGAGTCGAAGTGTGTCGATTGAATCTACATCAAATTCCAAATAGAAAAAATGACGTGTGTCGACTTGTGTCAAAAGTATCCACTGTATTCCATAAGAGGAAAGCAGCGATATTAAGGATAGATTCCCGAAATTATTTTGAAATAAAAATCTTAATACCAAAATGTCCAGATTGCAATAGTTTTTAAATGAGAAGATTTAAAATAACAAATTAAACTGTGTAATATGCGCGCAATCAAATATGATACATTACATAGATGAAGATGTTCCTAAATGTAATTCTTATTTTTCTCCTATTGATTTTGAATATAACTTTACATCATATAATGAAGGTGTATACAAGATCAATAAGAAAAATATAAAAATATAAAAACTATTGTAGTCTCAACATTTGAATTTTAGGATTTTTGTTTCAAAATGATCTCAGGAGTCTACTCTTAAGCATTGTTAATTTTTATGGGACATCCTATATACATAGATTAATGGCAAAATTTCAATACAATTTATTGTGTTGTGTGATAAAATAAACATTTTATTACTAAAGATATTTATCTATTATTTCACTTTTGTAGGCTAAATTAATATACAACATCTTTTGTACTGACATATTAATGTGTCAATGACCATTAGTACATCTAACTAAATTCGTTTTAGGTTTTCGGGAAAAATCTAAAAATATATCGATTAATTAGAAGATGCTTACTTAAATTTAATCTTCTGTAGATTCACTTCCTGCAGATTCATATAACATTCCAAAATAAATTTTTTGTAAGGTGTTAAAAAATAGTTGGAGCTTGAATACTACGTAATATTATAAAATTTATTCTTTTTGCAATTGCTATTTTAAAATACTTATTTAATGTGTTGTTAATAGTTTTTCAAGTAATACTGTGAAATTGAGATACATTTTAATAGCTTTTATAAGAAAATACTCAAAGATTATTTTATGTATTGTGATGCACTCTTAATTTATAGTCATAAAGTATGCCTGTGTATATAATGCAATAATATTATGATAAAAGTAGTTTATATGTTCTACAGTTTACATAATATATACATTTTTTACATAATAGGTTTATTAGAATCAACAATTAAGAACAAATTATTTTATCAAATTTTCATCAAATATTGATATAATAGGAATAAAATATATTTTGTATAAGTTAAAGTTATTAAAACAGTACCTGATAAATAATTGTACTTCAAAAAATACTTTTATGCAAATACATATAATGCAAAGTGAATTTTTAATACATATTCTTTAATATTTCCATTTTTGGACTAATTAAAATATTTTTGTTCCTACGAGAGATCAAAGCACACATCTAATTTTTTCCAGTTATTTTATAAGAATATTAAAATCATTTATAAGAATATTAATCATAACAGATATGTTATGAAGAGATGGGCAAAATTATAGTGTGACAATATATATAAATATTGCAAGTATAATAATCTTTTTATAATTTGATATTATATTTGTATGTAGACATCTGTAATGTTCCAAATTATGTATACATAATTGGGAACATTACAGATGTCTACATACAAATATATATATATATATATATATATATATATATATATATATTGCACGTTATCTTGAGACTAACATGCAAAGTGAATCATAGATATGTACATTATATATGTTATTGTATGTGTATATACAAGTAGATTTACAAGAATTAAGAATTGTAAATATATTAGATTGTCAAAATTGCAAATGTGCAATAAGTAATTTTCTCTAGACGTTTTTGCTAGGAAATTGTAAATAAATTGTAAATAAATTGTAAACTAGAAATAAACTTCCCGAAATGCCATGTATAATTAACAAGCTAAGAGAAAAGGAAAATTTCAAAAGTAAGTTTAAAAATATTAATTTATATTTTATATACTATACATACTTGTGTTTTATAAATATATTAATTTGATTTTTATTTATATATCTGTATAAATAAAAAAATTTTATTAAAACTTTTTTATAAGCCTTTTTTTATATCTTACTTTTGAAAATTTTCTTTTATTTTGATGAAAAATATACTATGTATTTTATGAAACTATACTATAAGTTTGACTTACCAAGAGTAGTTTCGGTGCACCAATGCCCATAGATTCATTACATATAAATCTTACTTCGGACGTGTAAGAACCTGTTACAAAAAAATGTAAATTTAATACATAATTGAGAATTAATCAAAAATTCATCAATTAAGGATATATTAATAAAACAAGAATATTTAACTTACTATTGTTACATTTACTGCCATTTGAATATTTAAGTTTCACATCACCACGGCTGTAATCAAAAACCACATTTCTCAATGATCCATAACCATTGCCTTCGCGACATACCACAGAACCGTTGCAATATTTCTCTCCACCACAAATATTTAAAATATACTCTCTGCCTTGTCTGTTTTTCACCTGTTTTATGTTTTATAAACTTTTTTAAAGTATTGATACTTAACAGATATTTTTATACATGTTTAATGTATGTTGTATGCTATTGTTAATAATAGTCCAATTATTTAACATGAATTAGATATATATATATATATATATATATATATATATAATCCATTTTAAATAATTGGAAAATTATATATATATACACACACACACACACACACACACACACAATAATTAACTATAAAACTGCTATTTATACTTTAAACTTACATAATATATCTGTTGCTTCTTGTGTAGCACAGACAGATCATATTCATATGAAAGAAAACTATCCTTTATGGTACACGGTGCTGTCCAACCTCCCATCACAGCTCCACATGCTATGCTAGTATTCCATTCAAATACATAAGTGCAATTAACATAGTGTTTATATATCGGAAGTCCCTGAAAATTATGAAAATGCACTAGGCTTTATAAGGTAAAACATTTTACGCATAAATTTAAGGTTTATTTCTAAAGATTACTAATCCTTTAATGATAATCTGTAACAAAATAATGAATCTTCTTCAGAGTCTTTCAACTACAAAATGTGATTCAAATGAAACCATACATTTATCATTAAAATTTATATTAAAATTTCTAATAAGTTTTGTAAATTTTGTTACCTGATTGTTATTATTACAAATAAACGTGAAATTCGAAGCAATCGTTTTAGCTGGGTTCTCAGGACATTGTGAGCCATTGGTATAACGTAACACTGTTCGTAAATCTTTATTTAATATTGGATTGTCTTCAGGAAATCCTAAACTCTGTTAAATAATTATTTGAATAAAAATATGTTTTATTGAAATTTAAATCACACATTTTCAATTATAATGCCAAATAAATCTATACTTACAATTTCATTGGTATATTTATTCTTTGAAGTGACCGAAACTTTACAAGCAGCACTACCATGCGCACATGTAAGACCTTGAGTAGGAACTAACGGTCGGCATATATTTATGTGAAATTCCGTGTCATTGGCTTTTATAACATAATTATTTGTAGATTGTATAAGAGGAGTTAAATTAATCTCATCGTCATTGTCGGTAGCGCATTTAATCTAAACGAAAAAAAGTAATCTTTTATTTATTACATCAAGAAGAGAAAAATCAGAAACATACATGTAATCACGTTTACTTTTTTTTCACAAACTAAATCTGTATTCCAGTGTATGATGGTATGACAAGGATATTCTTTCATCAGCAATGGTCGACTGGGTGAATTTTGTGGTTCACAAAAAAATTCGATAAGTGTATAGTGATGTATTCCATTTTCACATAAAATTCCATTGGTATAATTCAAGTAAGGACCACCTTGTTGCCATATTAGATTTGTGTTAGCTTCTCCTAGTGACATACCTTGTTTCGAATTACATATACCTGTATAAAGAAATAATTGAAAAAATAAAAGATGCAAATTAGATGCATTACATAATATTATTTATTTTCTTACAACATAACTCAAAAAACAAAGTTTTTCAATTCAAATGCTTTAATCATTAAAATTTTGTAACATTTTAAGCAAAATTTTAGTATAATAAATTTATCTATTAATTGTAACTAAATAAAGGTATTATCTACTAATTGTAAATGAATAAAAGTATTATCAGCTCTTTTTTGCAGACAACTCAAAAGTAACAATTTTTGAGTTATGTCATTTGTTGTAGCAAATAAACATTATATCTAATAGTTCCATCATAAAATATAGTACCTGTCTTATTTTCACATACATTATCTGTAAGCGCACTGCAAACTCTGAACTTGTATTCTATACCATTCGTATTTGTAACAATAAAGTTTTTGTTCATTAATGTTTGCAAGTTATATCTGCGTATTACAAAATATATAGTCAAATTATATGTAAGTTATATATTAATTAGCATTAACCATATAAAATATATAGTCAAATTATATGCGAGTTATATATTAATTAGCATTAATCATATAAAATATGTAGTCAA
This sequence comes from Monomorium pharaonis, assembly GCF_013373865.1. Lineage (NCBI taxonomy): Eukaryota > Metazoa > Arthropoda > Insecta > Hymenoptera > Formicidae > Monomorium > Monomorium pharaonis. The sequence continues at coordinate 23,843,568 of NC_050468.1, read as the reverse complement.
ATTATATGCGAGTTATATATTAATTAACATTAATCATATAAAATATAGTTAAATTATGTTATATATTAATTAGCATTAATCATATAAAATCAGAAATTATTCTTACATGAAATTTGTAACTGGGTTCCTAACGATGCATTTTCCCGCTGTTTTAACACTATAATTATGCAGAGTATTAACATCGCATGCTGCAGGAGTATACCATAACAATTGATAATGACAATCTTCTTTTCCTCCAATGTATTCTGGTGGACCCTGGTAACAACATTATAATATTCATGAAACATTCTTTTTACATGTATTTTTTATATATTTTCTTAATTAGCTAATACCATACCATAGCGTCTAAATTACATTTAAATGTAACAGTCGTTTTAAAATGTGGAAGTGGAATATCTTTTCTACATACAGCACCATTCTCATATTCTATTTGTAAACTTCCATTTGAGAAGAAAGGAGGTTTTTGTACATCTCCTAAACTTGAGTATCTATAAAATAAAGCAGAAACATTTGTTATAAAAAAAATCAGTTATAAAAAAAATTATACATTCATGTGTGTGTATTCCCAGAAAACAACAAGATTTTGCAGCTATTTAAAAAATGTCTTATTAAAGATATTTTCAAGATATTTCGAAAAAGTGTCTAAAAAGATATTTTAAGGAATATTTGTCACATATGTCCTTTAAATTTCTAAAAGATATTTTCAAAACATTTACACAGATATCTAAAATAATATCTCAAAATGTGACATAAGCTATTATTCAGATCGCTAAAAAATGTTTTTAAAAAATGCAAAACATCTAAAAACTTAGCAAGATATCTTTTAGAAATCAAAATTACATTGAATGCAACTATTATATTTCGTTAAAAAAGATAATAAAGATTTGAACAATATTGAAAAAATTAATGTTTTCTTTAATGTAAGGTATAAAGGTCAAAATCATTATTTGCTATTTTGTAAATTGTCATCAAAAACTAGAAGGCTTAATCTAAAAATTTTTTACTCTACAATTCACATTTAATTAAATACAAGTTTAGAAAAGGAGATGCCTGACTTGATGCGAAATAATCCATATATGTGTAACAAAATGTATAGATTTGTGTTACAGTCAATTTTAAAAGATCCATTTGGCAAAATACTTACCTATTAGGTTTTTCAGGTTCATCCAAACAAACCCCAGAATTCAATGGACACATGACACCATGATGTATTACAGATTGACAAACATTTAACACTATCTTGGATTTTGTATCATTTATAGGAATCACATAATTTTCTGAAGCTCTTGTTAAAGGGCTTAGGTCATAATAATGTCCAGCATTCGTAACTGTACAATTTGTCTGGACTCTAGGTACACAAACTAATGATGTTTTCCATATTATAAACAAGTTACACTGTTGATCACCCTAAAAAGTATTTTTATATTTATCACTCAAATTTAAAAAATATAAAAACATTTTATTATTAACTTTATCATTCAATATATATTTAAATATATCTAAAAGCAAAACTACTTACATGTGTAAATAATTCAGGATGTGAATAATTTTCTGCATTGTAATCACAATGCATGATAACTGTCACTGTATAATTGGTTCCAAACAGACAACTGTCACCAGTAAAGTTAAATAAAATTATTCCTTGATTGTTAATTAATTTTGGAGGAAACTTTCCTGTTTATTACAAACAAAATTAATTTTTTTGTCAAGCTCATATCTTAACAGATAAAATATCACTTAAATTACAGCTTTACCTATTCCTCTTTCTGTATTGTTTTTTATTAAACATATAGAATAATCAACTTGGTTGTTGCACTTTTTAATTAGTCGAGAACACAGTTGCATACGTATAGTTTCATGTTCATGCTCAATGATAATATCTTCCTTATCAGACCATAACTTTGTTAAATTATATATATGGCTTAACTTAGGCACAAGTACTTCACAATAAGTAGAAGGGGTTACAGTTAAAACCTATAATAAAGTTTTATTAAGAAGACCAAGATAATTATTTAAGCAAATATAAATAACAAAACTTAAAAATTTAATCACTATGATTTTTGGACTCGAAATTACATGCTTACGTCCAAATGCAAAATAAATTTACACAGTAAGGGTCCGTTGTTCCAACTTCTTGAAAACTTATCTACCAGGTAAGCATGTGTCTTCATTTCTTTTCTTAAATAAATAAAGACAAACATTATATTTATTCTGATAGGTAAGTTTACCAAGAAGACCCTAAAATTCATACATTTAAAAAAAGTAAACACAATTAAATATATGCACTACGTACAGCCGAAGTAATAATAGCCGAAAAAGAGAAAAAAAAGAGTAATCCATTCAATTTTGACATCATTATGGAATCAGGTTTTGCCTGTTACATCATTTATTGAAATGATTCGAGGCGCGCAGCGTAAGGTGTACAACAAAGACAATGAAAAGATCATCGATAAGTTCCGCTGACAAGTTCGAATCACATGCGATATGACACAGCAGCAATGCACTAGGGAGGGGACACCGCCATATCTTATTCTTCGAGAACCTAGAACACAGATTACTATATGCTACGTAAACCAAAGCAAAGAGTAAAGAAGCACAGAGAAGGGAGCATATCGCGATAGTGGGAGTACGATCAATTTACTGGGGACGGATGTATTCGAGCAGCCATTTTAGGGCCAATTTCACCAATCACGGTTAGATGAACTGACGGTCACGAAGACCTTGGCAGCAATCATTGGCCTGGGGCTCTATTCTTGAATTTATTCGCAAGAGAAACGTATTCGCAAATTCTGTTCTTACAGAAAAGTTGAAAATTTATTGGCTATTGTATAGCTATTAACCAATAAACTTACAACTTTCTGTTAGAGCGAGTATTTGCGTATACGTTTCTCTTGCGAATGACTTCAAGAATCGGGCCCCTGGGGCTCTATTCTTGAATTCATTCGCAAGAGAAACGTATTCGCAAATTCTGATCTTACAGAAAAGTTGGAAATTTATTGGCTATCGTATGGCTATTAACCAATAAACTTACAACTTTCTGTTAGAGCGAGTATTTGCGTATACGTTTCTCTTGCGAATGACTTCAAGAATCGAGCCCCTGTTCTTTTTAGCTGCACTGCTGTGCACTGCTGCACTGATCCAATAAGTTAAGTGGTCTGTTCTTTCTAGCTGCACTGTTGCACCGGTGCAATAAGTTAAAGTAAGACAAGTATATTTTTTCTCATTATAACTTATTGCACCAGTGCAACAGTGCAGCTAGAAAGAACAGACCAAATATGAGAAAAAATATATTTGTCTCACTTTAACTTGTTGCACCAGTGCACCAGTGCAGCTAAAAAGAACAGACCATATGTAACTTTTTTCTTAGGGCGGAAACGTGAAAAATGAAAAGTTTTATGTAACTATCTCCTTCTATTAATGTTGAATAGAAAGAGACAGTAACTTGAAAATTTTCACTTTTCACGTTTTCGCCCTAGAGGAAAAATTACATATGGCCTGTTCTTTTTCGCTGCACTGCTGCACTGGTGCAATAAGTTATGGTATATCCACACAAACTTGCATAAACGCATAAGCATATGCATAAGGAATTCGATTGGTTTATTTTCTTATGTAAGTGCTTGTAGACCAATCAATTTTCTTATGTATATGCTTATGCGCTTATGCAAGTTTGTGTGGATATACTATTAGAGTGAGAAAAAATATTTTTGTCTTAGCCCGGATCTACAATAGTGTAGTAAGCCTTATGCCATAAGGAATTAACCAATTATATTCGATTATTCTTCTCATATTCGATTATAATTCGTCAATTTCTTATGGCATAAGGCTTACTACACCTATTGTAGATCCGGCCTTACTCTAACCTGTTGCACCAGTGCAGCAGTGCAGCGAAAAAGAACAAGTCAATAATTGATACTCTTACTTAGCGCCATCTGTCCATCGATGGACTTTGGTCTCAGGTCTCAGTCTGTCTCAGTTAGGTTCTACGGATAACTATAGATCGATTATTTTAATGATAAAAGAGGTGATCTTACTGTTGAGTGTCAAAAAATCTCGTCATTAATAAACAGGTCAATAATTACTCTTTGTACATTAAGATATATAACTACAAATATCCGGGCACGAGAAAGAGTCTATCAAGAGGAGATAATTTTTTAACGTGTGTATCTTTGATATTTCTTACTCCAAATGGCACTGACAGGACCCGACTTGCCGAAAGTTCCAATTCCTTTAAAAAGCATACAGCCATATCTCACAGTCGCAACGAAGCATGACCAGCGGGATAGTGTTGTCAGTTATTGGTGTAAGTACATAAAATAATATTCTCTATTATATAGTTGACATCTTACTTTTAAAGATTGGAAAAAAATTTCAGAAAAAGACAAATGTATCTTCTGCTAAAAGTTTAGCATCCTTTGTATTATAGTTAAAATTTTTTTAAAATTAGAGGATTATTAAATTTATTTATTTATTTATGAAACAGGTCGACTGTATGCGCTTCAAACTGGATTAAAGCTCTCGACCAAGACGTCAGAGGAGACCACTCTTTTGATGAAGTTAATGGATTGGTTAGAAGCAACAAAAAAACAATTGCACGACAATGAAGCTATCACTAACGACGTAGCCGCTCAAGCGCATATAGAAAATTGGGCCTTGAAGCTTTTCTTATATGCCGATAAGAATGACAGGGCTGCAAACTTTTCTAAGAATGTACTGCAGAGCTTTTACACTGCTCAGATATTGTATGATGTATTGACACTGTTTGGAGAATTGAGCGTCGAGGCGACGCAGAATCGCAAGTATGCTCAATGGAAAGCAGCTTATATTCACAATTGTCAAATAAATGGAGAAACGCCAGTGCCTGGGCCGATGAAGGAACAAGATGATGAAAGTAATACCGTCAATACATCATCAATTGACAATGGTAAATATTGGCTGTTTATCCATACAAATTTGTTAAAATTTTGACGATAAACACTTTCTGGCCATTAGATGGAGAGCCTAAATCAAATGTAGAGCCCGAAAGTCCTAAGGATAATATTTTTCCAAGCGTTCCATCTATCCCTGCAAGTCCACCAGCTGCAAAAACACAATCATTTGAGTCGGAAGATGATATGTATAAAACTGAAAGTAAGTACATTTTATATTTCTTTTTTCTTATCTTGAAAGAAATATTTGTTATTATTGTCTGATAAAAATAAATTTAATTATTAGAATGTGATAAAATTCTTATATTAATTTATTTTTTATTATTTTAATGAAATTTATTGAGTTAATAATTAAAATGTATTATTATTATCTGTGTATTTATGTTCGTGACAATTGAACGTTTCCATTTTTTATGGATTTTTTTTTAAAAGGGTAAATATGATATTTACGAAATTCAACATAAAGTGAATAAAATCCACAAATATAGAATAATTTTAATCGAGATTTAGCTTAGTTTTTATCTTTTTCTCTTTCTAATGCTAAGAATTAGGGAAAAAAGTTAAACAAAAGTATGTCATCAATCTAATTTGATTTGTGGAAATAGAGATAAGTTAAATAAATTAAAAGAAATACAATGACGTGAAATAATTATTTTCTCTCTGGTTTAGAAATAATTATTGTTGGATTAAGAAATCATTATTATTTGACTAAGAAATAATTATTTTTTCTTGGTCATAATTTTACAGGTGGTACCAACTTGTCAGTTGAGCAAATTGGTAAGGCTCAAAAATTTATTAAATGGGCAAGCAGTGCATTAGACTATGATGACATAGCTACTTCTGTAATGAACCTTCGGAATGCTTTGCATCTTTTAACTACTGGCCAGGAGCCCGTGTAGATAAAAAATTGGAAACAAAACCTACATTAACGTTTTGTAATTAATTACTTGAACTTATTGCCTACTACTTATTGCTTGTAACATGTATAGTGGCCAGTAAAAAGATATTTTACTAATATTTCATAATTTTTACAAGCTTTGATACAGATAAAAATGAGTAAAAAGGATATGATTACAGTTAGCTAGTCAAACCGACCTTGAATATGGTGCACTTAATAAAATTGTTACAAACTGTGTTTCTAGATTGTAACTTGTTTTAGATAAGAGATGTATAGTTGTATAAAGTATCATATTTATTAAAACTATTAGATCTATGCGTAAGTTCATAAAATTTTTTTATTAAAGCATTTATAAAAATAAGGTGCAACAATATAAACACTAAATAATTCAAAATAGATTTCCATAATTTTCTATCAGTGTTCTGGCAACAAATGCATAACGATAGAAAGTCATTAGGTTCTAACTAGAATAAGAAAAACTTGTAAAGTGCATAGAATTTACCTAATGTTTACTTTCAGAATACTAATATTCTTTTTAATAAAGATTTTAGTATCGCTACTTTGTTGTCCAAATAGGTTTTTTTACTTATGTTATTATTAATGAAATATACTTGCGAGAAATTATTACTATTTTTGCTAATAAATAACGAAAATTGAGGATTTAAATGTTATAAATTAATGTTGGTTATTTTTTTCTTGGAAGTAAAAAATTTTGTATTAAAATAGCTTATGTTTGTTTGGTTTAAAAAAATAGGATATTATTGCTTTTTTATAAGCTTTAGGATTTAATAATTATTGATAAATAGAAAAAGCAAAACTAGTTATATTTTTTATTTCATGTGATATATACATCTCATATTTTTTTAGACTTAATATTAAATAAAATAATGAATATTAAAAAATATGTATGCATATAAATCGTTTAAAAAAAAATCCTATAACGTTCAATGATTTCATATATTTAAGTAATATGTATATATTTTTATTTATTATATGTAATAGAAAAAAACAATACTTTTATTAAAATATGATCAAAAAATGTGTTGCTTTAATAAAAAATATAGTTAAAGTTTTTCAAATTAAGGTGAATGTTTTAATTTTAATTTATCAAAATTATTATGAAATTGTAATGAAAGAAGTAGATTATTCAAATATTTTCAAAATACATGATTATTCTATAAATTATTGTTGTTGAAATATAACTTGACATGAAAACGCAATTATCATGGGTTAAATAGTAATTAGAAGACGATCCAGTAGTTTAATTTTAGTTTTATTTATCAAATTGTCTGATCACACTCGTTATTCGCACGTGTGAAGATTTTAAGAAATAAATTAAAGCTAGTGCGCACATTTATCTCAATTACTAAGAAATCTTTTCTATACGTCCATAAACGCACGCTCGCACGGTACATATAAGAACACATTCATTCAAGTGGCAGTTAGTACCTCGTGCTTAAGCTAGTGTCATGATTCGCATTAATGTCGATTTGTATTATATTTAGCAGATTAAATTGCTTTCTCTATTTATACTATAGCTAGCCAATAATTTATATTATAGCCTTTTATGGACTATTTTTATTATAAGTCTTTATATTTTATACATTTATAATTATTTGTTTAATAAGAGTATCTCTAGTTTAATTATTTATATTATATTAATATTCTATATTATTTATATCATGTAGCTGCTTATATATTACAATTTTATAATGTTTTATACGTGATGTCCCGAAATTCATGAATCAAAAAGTTTTTAAAAAATTAAGTAAAATAGTTATCTATACATTTTTATTTCAATCATAGTTCTTGAGACGTAAGAGTTTTGAGCTGTGTGGCCAATCATAAATTTACATTTAGACAGTCGCATATCCGTAAATTGCGTATGCGATAGTATTAGCGATTGCGTGACATGATCGTCTAAACGTAATCTTTAATTGATATATATATATAAAACTTTAAGCTCTTATACTTAAAAAATTACTACTTAAAATAAAAATTTACGAATACCTATTTTATTAAATTTTTATTTAATTTTTCGAGAAAATTTCTTTTGATTTGAGAATTCTGGGATATGTAACCCTGTATGATATCGTTTAAATACAATATGATATAATAACCATCAACTTTAAAAAGACTAAACAGGACTAAAAGAAACAAAGAAAACTAGAATAAGTCAAACTGACTTATTTTTAAAATTAATTTTACTGATACAGAGTATGTAATTAATTGTGTTTTGGTTGCGATGATTTGTCATTTTTGTATTTGTCTTTACTATAATATAAATAGAGAAAGATCACTTCTTTAATCATGGCCAACGACAATCGACATTAATGCAATGGTGTCTTAATGGACCGATATTGCAGAACTAACCAATTATTAATTATTGGAAACAATATTTACCGTTCACATCACACTGCAATTGCTATCAGTATTAAAAATCAAGTCATTATAAGTTTTTAATTGTCATTAAATTATTATTCATCGAAAAAATACATATCGCATATTTATCAAGCGATCCGCATCAGCGATAAAAAATAATCCGTCTAAAGACTAAAAATGGATGTTTCTTTTTTACATAACTTCACTTAATTATACATCTTATTGCGTCTTAAAGACACTCACTTTTTATTCTGCAAACTATATTGCAATATAGTGCGCAGAGTAACACGTAAAGTGCAATAAAAATTAATCTCACTAATTACATTAAAGTGATTAAAAGTGAATTACATTAAAAGTAAATTATACATATTTCTCATCTTGCTTTCATTTTGAGGCATATATTTTTTACAAGCCTAATCCACAGAATTCAAAATCATCGTTTTCTTTCTTCCTTCACATTACATAGTTCTTTATTGCGTATCGAATTTTTTTACATGTAAACCAAAAAAGAAACCAAAAAGGTAACGGTGCCTTGAGAAATGTTTAATTTTTGGAAGAATGGGACTCTCGAAATTAATATAAATTAATTTTTCACAAAATCAATATCCCAGAAATAAAATCGCGGAATTAAGTGGTTTTAATGTGAAAACAGACAACACGTTTTCCAACCATAATCCCGTTCAGTCTTGCTTCTTAGTTTTATCATCGACACCGTTCGCCGTCACCGATTTCGCCTCTTCTCGCCTGAGCTGCCAGTCGATGACCAGTCGCCCCGTCAACATAAAGAAGAATACCTGAAATACCATTTTACAATTTACAGTTCGCGAAGCATGTATAATTAATGCCGATAATCACTCACCAGTGCCGGGGCGATTCTCTCGAATTTATCGTTGACCATGTAGTGAGAGTACACGGCCATCAGCATCAAGAGACACAGCACCGTGTTCGATAAGTTCTTAACTTTGTCTGGAAGCAATTTACAAACAATTACTGCAACCAACTCCGTTGATCAAACATAGCAATACGTACAAAGCTAAAAATTTGCGTGAGATAAAAAATAAGTGAGAGAAGTATGAAGAACCGACAAAAATAAAAATTCATCGAATGCGAATTTTGTAAACTCTATAAAAAATCGGCACTTTAATATTTATTTGCGTAATTAAAGATCGATGGAGGGCAAAACATTTTTTATAACAAATATCTGCCACCATAAGAGAATTTATGGTGTTGAGAACTGATGAGATTAATGTAGCATTTTACAGAAGTAAAAATATGCGAAACTAATACTTCAGCAGAATAAACGAAGAGTGGATATTACGAAAGAAGTTGGTCTTTTGCACCTACGACTTGGAATAATTGCCATAGCGAGGCCGCAGATGATTTCGAGTGACCCGACAACTCTTCGATACCATTTGCTTGGTACTTTGAAGTCAAGTGTTCCTGAGAGCGGAAATACTTTTGCGTACTTGACATATTCTTTCCTCTGAAACAGAAAAAAAACATATATAAAATCTTGATATTTTTCAGTGAACATTGAAAAGAAATAAAACACTTCTATACTTAATTATGCCTAAAATTAAATGCATTACAAAATATATAGAATTTGTTAATAAATCTAACATGCTGATATTCCAGTAGGAAATTCAAATTTCTCTTAAAAAATAATTAAAAGTAACTTCGATTGTAACTGACAAAAAAAGAGATTTAACAAATTCCAAGACTACAAAGGACATGAACAAATAACAAATCATATCTTTTGTTTTATTTTAAGTTAGCTCTGAACAGAACTCTTATTTGAAACGTAGAGAGTTAAGATATTCGCAAATAACAATTAAAGAATTGTGAGTATGAATGCGTAGTGTACAATAAAATATCAATAGGAAAAAAAGAATTATTTCAGATGACAATAAAATACATTTCATTGTTTAACTCTAAAATGACTATTACTGAACAATGCTTCTGCTGCACATTATTTACATAGTGATGAAATAATCAAGAACCCATTTTGGCAGCCTCAGACAATTCGAGGGCTTGAAGAAAATCTGACTTGTTCTAATATGCGAAGTATATAAATATCATTCGCCAGTAACTTTGCGAGCTTATTGGCGGTTGACCAAGCAATCTGCACGGGTGTTTACCTTAATATCACTTTCGTTGGGCAATGTCAGAGAAACTGAAATAGCAAAATGACACACCGATGGTTCGTACGTTACATTAAAATTAAACCGTGACATTAAATGTAACAGTGATTATTATTTTATTCAAGGTACAAATACAGATAAGTGTATAGCTTTCTATATTTTAAATTTTACAAAAAAAGATCTACATTTAAAAAAATAATAGTATAAAAATAGAAAATTAGCTTTTAAAGGATATAAACATACTATATTTATTTTACTAATAATAATAATAATAATTCATTAATTGCTTGAATATTTCAAATTCAATAAAAGTATGCTAATGTTCATTGTGCGTGGCCATATTAAAGTTTAATTTTTAATATCTTTCTCTTTCTCTCTCTCTCTCGCAACATTATTCCAATACTTCAGCATACATTATCGAGCGTGCATTACCGCGCGTATTTTTATATACCGTCTATAACGAACTAGGCGTTGCACGATATGCGTCGCACTTTATAATCGAGTTTTCACAAAATTACATTTTTTCTAATACCTCAGTTGCGATCCTTATAGAGAAATACTATTATAAATTCGCGAAAAAATTATTGCAACTAATATAATATCGTATAATATTGGATTGAAATGCTTTTCCAATAATTTTCTACAGTTATTTCGCGAGTTCAATAGTATTTTTCTCTAGTGAGATGCCAACCAATTAGGTTGACCTTAATTGATATTAAAATGGAAGATAGTTTCTAAATTACAGAGCAAAACTGCCTATATAACTGTGTTCTTTTTCCTTGTCAACAATAAGCGAATTATCTTGATTTTTATTCCTTTCCTCATTATGTATAATAATTGACTATATACATCTTTGATCGATTTTTTTTCTACATAAGTTGTTTCTAAATTTTAATTACAATTAAAAAAAACTCTTTTAGAAAAGAAGTCAATTTTTTCATATAATTTTAATTAATTGTAACTTTTGATAAAATTATAAAAATTACATAAATATATTTTGTAAAAATTATAAAATATTGATAAAATTTTTAGAAATTAAATTAAATCATAATCTAATTATTTCGAAAGAAATTTTTTAAAATTATTAAGAATAGGTTTGCTATTTTCCAAGAGAAAAGTGCACAAAATTCGAAGAACATAATTTACAGGAGGGCGCTTTGAAGGTCTTGATGCTTTTGGCATCGCTACCTCGCATTCCTTGCATGATTTAGCCTTTTTCTTCATTTATTTTAAATAAAAGCTACAAGAGAATTTAACATTAATATGTCGAAATATATCAATATGAAGAAGATGAAAAAAAGATTATAGGAAATTGCGAAAATTTAAATAAAATGAAAAAACTTAAAGTATTGTTTTGTTTGCTCGTATTTCAATTGACGTGTTTGAATTGTTCATTTTAAGCGGGTTTCATTTTTGTTAACATTTATATTTACAGTGTGTAATTTAATTTATACTTATAGGATATATTTGAATGCCTTTTTTCTGATACAAACTTTCGTAAATCTCTAATAAGATCGATAGCATAAGTATAAAGCGTAAATATAAATATATAAAAACATAAATAACGTAATTCAGTAATAATTATATAATCTAATATAATCAGAAATGCTTATAATTCGTATTTCACCTGACACCTGTGCGATCACGAATACATTCCTCGCGAGATTATAACTTTAACATCTTTTTTTAGACATCTAGACATATATATTTAAAAAAATCATCTAAAAATGATCATCATAACCAAAATGTATTTAAAACAATCTATTTCTTTAAAAAAAATTTTTTCAATAAGATTTTGGTTATTTTTAAGTGCTCTCCTAAGTACTAGCATTAATTTGTTCTCATTGCCACGTTGCAAAGATTTATTTTCTCTTCTTCGACTTTCAAAATTGTTTTAAAATATCGTTTATTCTTTTATAAAATTACTGCTCTACATCGACTGCTTTGAAGAAATAATTGCCATGGTAGTACCATGTCACCGCCAAACTAGTTCGACGTGTGTCAACCTGTGGAACATCGCTTAATAATTCGTTGGATCAATCGCGGCCTTTCATCGCACTTTTTCCGAAGCATACAGGAACCACCGGTCGCTGTGCGCTCAAACGTTAACTCGATAAACATAATGCCAGTCGAAGCGTGTCATCCGTATTTGTCGTAGAGTTTTTCATCTCTGGAGCGTTAACAATCCGGAAATGAGCACCGTGGGAAACGGACCCCACCGCGCGGGAGGCTTCGGCTGTCGAGGGGAAACGCGTCGTTGCCATAAGCCACGCGCGACCATACAACGGCGGGGAAACGAGGGTAGCGACGGCGGGTGCCTCGAGCACGCAAATGTTACGTAACAGACCGGACGGATACACAAACTGTCTGTCCACCTTGGCATCGACGTCGACATCGAACGTCCGCGAAATTACATAAGACAAGGAGAGACGACATACGTGACGAATGGCGTCTAGTCTGTCAGCCTGCTAGACATCACGATGAAGTTAAACGTTTTTTTTTTAAATTTAATTAATTATTAATTATTTAAATAATAAAAAGTCATTTAATAATAATGTTAACAATTTGCTGAAGCAGATTTTGCGGCATATTCGGAGTTGATCGATGAATTGGTTGTAGATCAGACGGGCAACTATAATTGAAAATTAAAGCAAAAATTTAAATTTCTTGTTGATTAACTGTTAATTTTAGATGAAAATTTGCGCGTAACGCTTACTGCTAATTATTAAGCGTTAAATTAATTTGGCAATTATAAAATAATAATTTAATCATTACAAGACAATAATACGATAAATGCAATACTAGTTTCAGTGATTAAATCATTTACCGTTCGTCAACCTCACGCTGTTAAACGTAACATCAACATAGTGGCGTTTAATGCTATTAAACGTAACAACATTAAATTGAATCGGTTGCCAATTTCGCCAGTCAATATTAAACCGCAACAGATAGTAACTTTATCAGCTTCACGTCTCACACTTGTCATGTTCATTTCTAATGTAGATCAACACTGTAATCTCGATTTATTTACTTTTATTTTTTATCCTTTTCTCATACTTTTTAAGAATTAGAAAAACATAAAGAATAAATTATAAACCAAGATTAAAGTTAATCTACATACTTAGTAGAAATCTACTTAGTAGAAATCAACACATCATCAAGTCGCATTCACTATTATTAAGTCTAATATTCCTATATATATGATATCGGAGTATCTCTCGGAGTAATGTCCAATTCTATCTAATGTGGATTAGCTTTAATCTCGGTTTAATTTGCTCTTTATCTTCTTCTAAATCTCTAATAGAAAAAAAAAACAAATAGTAAGTTAAAGTTAAGAGAATCGATCCCTCGCTCGCGAACGACTTACCAGGTCCTTGTGCAAGTCTTTGCTGATGTGCGACGTCAGTTTCATGGTGCCGACGAAGACGAAGAATATGCCGAGGAGCACCGAAAGCGACTTGAGCACTATAGACATCTTCGACAGCCTAGTTGCGAATTACTCGTGCAAAAAACACCGCCGATCGATTATCACCGGAAGTAAACGCGGCGCGGACGACCGCGACTGAGCGCGCGGATCTTGCTCTCGTCGTCGAGGCGGAGGACCGGCGGCGAGGAGCACCGCGTGTTTACGAGCACATGCTCGCGAGTCGGAAGGCGCGTTAATAGGCAGCCGCGACGGCGACGGCGATGACGACGTCCACAGCGCGGGTCATCCCGACGTCCTCTGTAGTTCTCTGTTCGCTTCTGAAGCGAAGCGCATGGACGCCTCTCCCTCCCCTCCCCGGTTTCACCTCCCGGTGACGTCACGGCCGACGCGCGCGTATCGGCGTCGTCGCGCCGGCTATTTTCTGATCGATACGCGACGCCGACACCACCGCCATCGCCGCCGCCGTTTCTCTTCCGCGCTAATCGATATAGGATAGCCGGTTCGTCGTTTCCCCAACTTCGATCGAGCTCCGATTAACTTTACATATTTTGTTTTGATCACTAATTGAACAATTAAACTACGCTCCCGATGTTTATATATATATATCAACACGTTATTTTAATGTGTTCTCTATTCTCTTTTAATTGTATTTTCTCTTCATCTCAAACTGATAATCAATTGTATCCTCTTCTGCAAAAATTAAATCAGCGAATATCTAGCTGACGTCTTTTTATATATCTATAACTATAAATTAACTTACATTTGATAATTGTTAATTAATTTTGTGAACAACAATTCTTAATAATAATATAATTAAAGTACAAGAAGATATAAGATACCGGGTGCTCGCGCAACATATTAAGTTAGTACCTATCGGCAAAGACATGCTTGAATGAATGATGAAGAATGATAAATGTCTGATATCTTTTCGGTGCACTTGAAAATAATACTTTTTTCAATGAAAATAAAATTAAAATATTACTTTTTTTACAATTAAAATATATTTTTCTATGTTTGTACTTTATCTTAAAATTTATTCATAATTTTTTGATAGTTTATGCTACAGCTCATCGAAAATTACATTGGGTCAATCACGGTGATTTAGTGTAACAGTTGCATTAGAAAAAAAAAACCGTAAATAATAAAACTACAGGATTATACACGCATTCATTTGCATAATCTATTGTCCTATTTCTAAAAAAATTAAATTGATTTTCTATCTTTGTGTAAGAAATAATATTCGAACAAGGAACTAAGAAAATCATATTACTTTGTATGATAAATTATTTTCATATGCTTCTTGCATATGAATCCAGTTTTATTAACATCTTTTATAAGAACGTAAGAATTGATTATTTACATGTTGCCTTTACACACACTCGTGATATCTTGCAAGCACGCGGCTTCAAAGTAGAATCGTCGTCATTACAATTGTTAATGATAGAAGATGTTAATGTTTTCGCTACATTTGTATTCATTAGGACGGTCATAGACGCGTTACTGTCACTCAGTGTCACGGCTTTTCGGCGATGCGAAATTAATATTCCTTTGCTCTGATCCTTATTATTTACTGTAGACGACATTGTTCTCTTAACACCAACACTAACGACTGACTGAACACTAATTGTTTTTTCCACTTTTGTTAGCTTCGACATTGCTGTTTCCGGTACATTTTCATCGCACTTTGAGCTCTTAGATGGTTTCTCGTTGAGATCATCAGAAGCGTTCGTCGAATTCTGAACATTATTATGATCGTCGAGGCACACAGCTTCAACATTGGTTTTATTTGACGTTTGATGAAAAGTCTCGCTTTTGATTAGTGCTCGACTTTCATCTTTTTTCTCAATGTCACAATTAAGCGCAGCCTCTACTTTTGTAACAACTTTAGAAGTAGAAGTTCTTAATTCATCACTGTCAATTTCATGATTATTATTACCATTATTAAAATTATTCACTTCTGTGACTTCAACATTGTTTTGAATATTAGAATCATTTGTTTTCTCTTTATTAATACTTTGGATACTAAAATTATCTACTTTTTGGATTTTAGAAACACTTTCGATATTAGAATCAGTTATTTTTTCGATTTTAATAACAGTTTCAATAATAGAATTTGATCTTTCATCATAGTTATTTTTATCAGCGCCATTGATATTACTATCATGCACTTGTTTAATTGTTTCATTATTCTGATCTGTATCATCTGTAGAAATTTTCGTAGAATTAATTTTTTTCTCAGGACTGTCCAAAATTTCGCCTGGTTCCGGTGTACTATTTACAATTGTTCGAAGACTAGAAGACTCTCTGAAATTAATCTCTTTTGCAGCTTTATTTTCGTATGGTTTCTTATTATTTGAAACATTTAATGTTTCTTTTTTTATTGTATGATTTTCGTACTTTTTGTATGAGCTGTTACTTCCTCTGTCTTCGGCGTCACTCGATGAATATCTAGATTTATCTCGTAGATCATCACGTTCTCGACTCCTATATATTGTTTTTCTATCGTTTTCTTCATGATACCTGTTTAATCTATCGCTTTTGTATTGGCTGTTGTATTTATTATTTTCGTACAGTTTCTTATTACTTGAAGCATTTATCGTTTCCTTTCTCCTGCTATTTTCATACTTTTTCTTGTAGGAATTGCTTTCTCTGTCTTCGGCGTCGCTTGATGAATATCTAGATTTATTTCGTGAATGATCACATTCTTTACTCCTGTATCTTGTTTTTTTATCATTTTTCTCGCTGTCGTGATTCCTTTTTAACCAATCGTTTTTGTGTCGACTATCGTATTCATAATCATCGTACTTCTTTTCTCTGTATGTTCTACTAGGTCTCTCACGTAAACGACGACTGCTCAAACTCTCGTAATCGCTTCTACTTCTAGAGTAGCTTCTTCTTGACGGGCTATATCTGTACCCATTCTTCCTGTAACTATTGTTAATTTCTTCCGAAACATAATTTGATGTCGAAGCAGATCGAGAATTTCGTAAATTATAAGCAAAACTATTCGTGGAACTATCGTGATCCTTTGTTGAATTACTTTTCGCCTTGCTTTTCCATCCATTTGTATAACTTTGATCTTGTTTTGTGTCTTGATACTCTGAAGTAGCTCTACTACGTTCAGTGTGAAATAAAACGGCTTCTTCTTTCTTAAAAAAATGTGCTGCGTTCTGTCGATTTTCAGATTTTACAAGACTATATTTTACCTCATATTGCGCAGGATTGTCTCTTTGATCATATTGTGTAAGGTAATTGTGATTTGTTTCTTCAGTTGTAGTTTTATTCTCATTACTTTCAATTTTTAGACGTTTATGTTTATATGTATAATCTTCTTCATTTGTCCTTTTTACTAATTTTTTTCGTTTTGGAGATTCTGTAACAAAATCATTATCTGTATAAATTATTATATGTTCAAATTAATGAATTTATTACTCAATTGCTTTTAAAAATGTTTGAGTATATAAGATATTCTAAAAGTAATATATCTTCTGCAAGAAATAAACAGAAATAATAACAGATATTTAATAAGCACAATATATTTTTTGATATAAAAGCCTCAAATATTTCTCTTATAAATAATCTTATAGATAAAAAATTAAAAAACATTTTATAAAAATTTAAAATTTAATTCAATGTTTAAAAATCAAAATTTTAATATAATTCTATAAGCTTATATAATACATAAAAAAAATGCTTAAAAAGTAATATCTTCAAGCTACCTGGACTAGAGCAGCGTCTGATGTTACATTCATTGTTGTTATTTGTACTGAATTGAGATCCATTCTCTTTATCGTTTTCAACATTGCTGTTTTTAGGAATGGCTTCTGTTTTAACTTCTGCATCAAGTTTTAATAATGCTTTTTGCTTTTTTTCTTCCTCATTATACTCCATAATTTTTTTATGTAAACGTTCCCCAAACACTGTAGGTATCCGATTAACATCTTTTTGTAACTTCCTACTTTTATCCTGACGAAATTCAATTTGATGCACTTCAGTTTCACTTTCTTCTGAATGCACTAAGGAAACATCTTCAACCTTTATAGCAGGTTGATGTGATGAGTTATGAGTAGAAAAATCTAGATATCCATTCCTGTTACTCCTTCTAAAAGTTATGTCGTCCAATCTATAAACATTTCGATAATATTAGAAATAGATTTACCAATGTTAAAGTTTATATTAATATCTTTAATTTTCCGAAAAAATAAAATTGGAAAAAAACCCAAGTTTTTTCTATTTTTTCAGAAAAATACCAAAAAATATGACTGTGATGCATGATAAAAGATTTAATTAATTTTTTACTTATTAAAATTTACTCATGTTCTTAAATGTAAATAATCTTATAAAATCATTATATAGAAGCTAATAAAGGTGACATTATCTTAAAAGAAAAACCCTGAAAAAATGTAATATAAAAAATTTTTCCAAAATTTTGAAAATTTTTGAACAAAGAACATTAGTTTATATGATTCATACCGGTTTCTGAGATCACCTATCATTTTATCCTTCCTTGCTATTTCAGCTCTTGCAGTTTTGAGTAAGGAAGACAGATTGTTTTCCAAATTTGTCTTAATCTTCTGAAGACTTTCGAATTTACTTAAGAGTGAATTATATTCTTTCTTTAACTCCTTGCAATTACAGTCCTTGATAACAATTTAAAAAATCAAATTATTTGATCAATTTTACATTAGTGGCATATGTTACTTAGTATAAAATATTTTCTCATAAATTATTATTAATTAGACACATAATCTTTAATATTCTTATGTGACACATAAAATAATGTAAACTTCTTTAAATTGTATTTGAAAGTCAATAAATAAAAATTTCAGCTCTTTTGTAAATATTTCTAGAATAAAATTTTTCAAGATTTATCATTGCAAATGACATGATTAACGTGTTTATTATATATAATTAATATGATAATATATAAATGTATATTATTTGTATTATACAATTATATGAAAAATAGTATTAAACTTTTGTACACTCTGCTGTATCAAAATAAATTCCATATAATACTTTATAATATGGCTTTCAGTATAATTATGCCAAACTTTGTATTCCAAATTATCTTTATCATTTTTTTAACTTTATAAAATCTTTTAATATAAAATAGGTAAATCAATCAAATTAAATTAAAGATCAAATACTTAATCTTTACTTGTTTAAAGGAAATAATTTACAATGTAGAAATTAACATGTTCTATATTAAAAATTATGTTAAACTTAGTAAAAAATAATGTATTAGGAATTTAAAAAAACATGGTCTTATAAATTTATCCTGTTGTATTTAAACTTATATATTTTATACGATTTATAATAAGTAGTATAATAATTATTTTAAAATATTTTAAAACATTCTGCACAATAATCGTAGCAAATGAATTAATTAAATAATAAAATTTGTCTCATATAATAAACAAACATTTAATAAATACAGTAGATTTTAATAAAAACATTTAAAAATAGTTCAAATGAGAAGTCATCGTTTTAAAGTAGAATACGTTAATATAATTTCAGGACGCGCGCGGGAAATATTTTATAGGTTATATTGACATATGTGTGTCATTTATCAGATTAAAATTGGGAGCACAATTTTATCCATCAACGAATATACAAATATAGACTAATATGAGTTATTTTGTGTCCTTTATGTGCTTTAAATCTTGTAAAATCGCAGATTGTTTATCCTTGCACGCAATTGCAAGATAGATCGCGCACTGACAATAGTCACGCTAACCAAAATTAGTATTAGTCAATTATTTTTACCTCATTCTCGAGATTCAAATTGAGACTCGGTAAATTCGCATAAATATCGACGTCATCCTCCATCTTCCGCAATCGTTTATCATACCGAAACAGTCGTAATGTTATTCTCTGATGTGTGCCATTAGAATGTGATGATCAGTTGCGTAAAGATCGCAGCTGATCACAGCTGTTTCCGGCTGTATGTATATCTTTCTCCTGGAGCACGCAGGGACACTCATTGCACCACACAGTTCCTTGTAATTGCACATTTTTTGTTTCTCACCCTTAGTTTTCTCTTTTCAGTAATCATTTAGAATTAATATCAACGCTTCTCCACTTTAGCTTTCTATTATTAACTAAAGTTTGTTTTCCTTTCACCACACTATTTATCCATTTAACGTGGCTTCGCTATAGTGGAACTGAACATTGCACAAGTTTCGAAGGTAGCCGATTTAAACTCGAGCGAAGCTTGGAAAGCATACGACTTTCGCACGAAAGTGGTTGTGAACAGTCCTTTAGAGAACATATATATCCAGGCAATGAAATTGATCAGGAATATTACAGACAAGCTGAAGGATCGCGAGGACAGCAAGAAAACAATATTCAAAATGAACCAACCGAAGAAGCAGAAAGTATCGCGTCAAGAAGCAGTCTCGGACGAGGAAGAAGAACCATCAATCAAAAGAACGCGTTACTCGACTTTTTAAAAGGAGTTGTATTTTCTCCAATTAAAAGTGTATTTAAATCAAAAGTTTGGTTAAAATCAGAATTTCGTTATACCGATCGGCGAAAGAATTATTTCAATATTATTTTTGAACAATTAAAGTTATTTTATAATGAAAAATCAATAAGTGAAATATGGTTACACTTAATGTTTTGTGATCCATTAAATTTATTTTTCGCATCAGAAAACCCAAATCAATATTATTATGATATTAAAACAAGTGTTAAATATTTAGAAAGCTTATTGAATTTTCAATTTAATAATGATGAATTACGAGTTGAAGCATTTTTAAGAGATGTTTATTGTATATTAGATAAAATATATCCTAAATGCAATACTTTGTTTATATTAGGAGAACCGTGTAGTGGAAAAAACTATTTTTTCGATGCTGTTATACATTTTTGTGTAAACTTTGGTGTTATGACTAATTGGAATAGACATAATCAATTTCCATTACAAGATTGTACTAACCGTCGAGTTATCTATTGGAATGAACCGAATTTTGAAGATGGTGTAGAAGAAACGTTAAAATTATTATTCGGTGGTGATCAATGTGGCGCTAGAATTAAATTTGAAGGTGACGATATTATTAATAGAACACCTATAATCGTTTTAAGTAACAATGATTGTTTTCCAAAAAATTTAGCTTTTCGCAGTAGAATGAAAAGATATGAATGGCGTTCGTGCTATCATTTAAAAGAATTAGATAAAAAGCCACATCCATTAAGTATTGCATTTTTGTTAGCAAGGTGGAGGATTATAGATTGGGAAAATTTAACATACGATTTTACTTTATCTGAACAATGTATATTTAATGAATTTATATTATAAAATAAAAATTATTCATAATTATTATATAAATCAAATAATTTTGCTGATTCTGGACTAAGAGAGTTCCCGGAGAATAATGAAGCATTGGCCTGTTTCATCCTCGAATGATATATTAAGGTCTTCGTAGAGTTTGGTAATTGTATGCTGATAGGATGTACCATCACTGTTGGTTTGTTCGATGTTTTCGGAACGGGCGTAGATTCTTGGCGATATTTGTCGAAAGTTCCAATCTGCTGGCTCATGGTCGTTGATTTCGACTCTTGGAATCTCACCGGACCGGTTTGGTGTGGGTAAAGAAAAGGAGGAATCCTCTCGAGCTGCTTGCGTATCTCCTTGTTGAATATTTGTCTCTTCTGTCGATTATTAATTTTCTGAAATATTTTATCTAATGAAACGTAGAATATAATCTAAATTATATATTTACCATTCAAGTGTTGTAAAAGGTCTGCTGAAGGTATGGCCTGTTCCGTGTAACCCTCCTCGTCGGATATGTCTGATAGGTCCTCCGGAACTTCTTCGTTCGTCAATAATGTTTCCATCAATGGGGATAGGTATTGGAGTTGATCGATCGAATCGTTCATCGGGAGAAATAATTTCTTCAGTGGCGACATCTCCGTGAGGTTCAAGTGTGGCTGCTTTTTCTTGTCGTTGGTATGTAAGCGGACTGCGGAGCACAGTAGGACCCATGGAATTAGATGTATCGGTAAATGCATCACTCATGACACTATAATGTTCGTCTTCGTGTAAATTAGGATGATGACTGAAAGTATTACCACTCCAGTATTTCTTTATATATCCTTTGGGATATAAAGTGGGGTTATAAGTATGCGCGACGCCGTATTCGAAACAGCTATTTTGGTACTGATGAACTGTAAGTTCTGTTTCTATACTCCAATAGATGCTTGTGTTTTGAAAATCGACAGTTTCACTTCCTGGATTAATAGCGGGAACAGCTGTAATACCAACATGCACCTGTGGTTGACATACCCCAGTTACATGACCACTGTCCCATGTAAATGTATCATGATGTTCTATTTGTTGATGCCAATTGGAAGTCATCGCTGTTTCCCATTCATTAATATTCGTATCATCGGTTGTTTGTTGAACAAAATTACCTTCTAAAACTACATTATTCAATTTTTTTTGAGATAATTTTATTACCGTTGCGTCATCTTTAATACGATATTTTTGTTTAATATTAGTTACATCAACGTTATAAGTATCTGTTAATATTCCATTTTTAGGAAAATATTCGTAATTTACAATTGGTTGTCCGATACACGTATTAACTAAAAAACGATCTACATATGATCCTATTTTTGGAGAACCATTAATATGAGTAAATTTATCTTGCGTTTGTGGTTGTGTATCTTTAGCTAACATAGGAGTGTAATACAAATTTAAGTGTCGTGGTACACAATTTGCAGCGCCTTGCCAAGTACCAACTGGAAAACCACCATACATTTTTTCTCCTAAATCTGTCATACTTGGATAAGATGTAGATTCAACTTCCATAGGATTTTTAGATTTTGGTGTGTATTTTCTATTTTTACCAGGTATACATAAGTTTAAACCAACAGCACTTTGCCCAATTGCTACAAATTCTGATGTAGCCCATTTAGAGTCTGTAGCACTAGTTTGAAAATTCATTCTACAACCTAAAGGCTTTACTCGCGCACGACAATGCACAGCAACATTCTTTCCGTACATTAATAAAAATTCAGCGTTATTTACATAAAAGGGTAAGTAATCTACAGGAATTAATGCTAGCGGAGTAGTAAACATATAATTATCTTCTCCTTTTAATAATGAATGTGCAAAACCATAACTGAATATAATCCAATTTTTTCTATAAGTACGTGTAATATAAGGTGTCGCGGGATTTTTATATATCATTACAGGTCCATTTATTGCTCCTGAAGAAGTACCACCCTTTCCTCCGGAACCACTCGCTCCACTTGTAACGCCACCACCCTTTGAAGGATTTGCAATAGTTTCCATAGAATCAATATCCATATTGGAATTTGAAGAGTTAATACTATTGTTATCCAAATCAATGTCACTGGTATTACTAGTAGATGGTTGTGTTGTATCGTGTGTACGAGATCGTTTCTCACTTGTATCTGTGTTTGTATTTGATTCTGCGTTTCGTTTAAGATTTGTTGTAGATACGATGCGGTTACTGGATCCATTCGCTAATCGTTGTTGTTGTGCTTCTTTCATTAAAGCTGCTCCATGTAATTTTTGAAATTCCCACCAACTTAAGTCTTTATTTTTTTGTTTTTCCTCCTTATAAATTTCACTTAAACGTTTTTGTGCGTAAGCATAATCACTTTGTCCAGCATGATGTTTCGACATTGGATACTGTTGACCGAACACACTTTCATAATTTCGTTTTAATTGTAGTCCAAGGCCGCCAATTAGTGAATGATAATTATATGTGTTACTGAAATCAGATAAAAATTCGTCAACCGCTATTTCGTCCGCTTTCTCAACGTTTGACGGGTTTAGAGTGTATAATATATCGTGTTTTTCCGCGATACTATCGTCCGTATCTAACGATGTGCCGCTTTGTAATTTGTTTCCTGGACCTAAGTATTTATGAGTATGGCTATTATTGTCGCCGCGGCAGTTCTGCATAATATTGCATGCGAAAGAAATGAAGAACTTCCACCACAAGATCCTGATTTAAATCCAGACCAAAATATTTTTAATGAAGATTGGGATGCTCAACCATTACAGCCAAATGATGGACACAGAAATGCAAGGGAACAATTAATTGCTGATTATTTTTCAAATTTATTATAATTATATTTTATTTTATTAAAGAAATTTTTTATTAATAAAAAAAATAAAAGTTTTGTTTTAAATTTACATTACGTACACTTTATATATTACATATATATAACGCGCGCGCACATACTGTCAATCACATATAAAGAGCAATAAAAAATATTTTGCATTTTACATGTTTTTAGGTATGTATTTAAAATAAAATAATTGTTTATAAACTCCATATGTATAATATGTTGCACCAAAACCACAGTATACATATTTGTACAACAAACTATACTAAGTAATAAAATATAAAATTTTATAAAAAATATTTAAAACATTACAAAAATTATTGAAAATAAAAAGTACAATAAACTTTTATTTATAAAAGCAACATTAAAAACACAAAACGGCTGAGAAACAATTGTAATTAAACTGATTTTATTTAATTGAGTGTATCGATTATAACCGATAATTATCGATATCAGAAAAGTCAAATATTGATAAAAATGAATTGGAATGCCCTGTCTCTCAAATGTTAAGAACAATGGTCTATTAAAGAAGACTTATATTTAAGAACATCAAAAAAAGACAATCAAAGATTTAAAAAAACATTATATAATGAAGTAAAGTAATTAATAATTTTACTAAATATTTTTAATTAAACAATAATATAAAAAGAAAATAAAAGTATTAAAAATATAATTATATGTTTTTTTTACAAAGAGATAAATACAGAGAGAGACAGAAGGAGATAATTGATATTATGAATTTAATGTTTTTTTAATAAATCTACTTTCAATTGCATCTCATCCTTTTGTAAGTTTAAGATATCTATTTCCAGTTGATTTTTTTGTCGTACGTGGGCTCTTCTTATTTTCTCCACTTCTATTTGCCAATTAACTAACTGTATTTTTTTCTCAGCAAGCAATTCAAATGCAGCACTAACTGAAGATTTACTTGCTTTATGCAAAACTGGTCGTCTTCTATTATGCCATGAATTGTTGCCTAAAACGTTTATATAAAATATTTAATTATAATTTAATTATACTTTTTTAAAATTTTTGTTATTTATTATTATTGATTGTTTATTTAAATTACTTTGTTGCTGTATGGGCTGGTTAGCAGATGTCTTTTGATTGTCAAGATGTTCACTGGTATTTTGATTGTTAGTAGATGTCTTTTGACTCTCAAGATGTTCATTGGTACTCGGAATGTCATTGTTAGTAGATGTCTCTTGACTATCGGGATGTTCATTGGTACTCGGAATTTCATTGTTAGAAACAATAAGTGCTTCATGGACTGGTGTTCTTAACATTTGAGGAATAGGATTACTCTAATCCATCTCTACAATTTCACCTTCTGTTGCTACAGCAGTGTTATTTGATAATTCAATTCCAACAATGCCTAATATTTTAAAACAATTTAATAAGCATAATTGTATATGTAACAATCAATCTATAGATTAATGATAGCAGTAAATTATTGTTGCCTTAACAATATAACAATTATTTCAAAAGACAAAAAATGACAAAGATAACTAAACTGCTACTAGTAATTTGTGATCTCATGTAATTTTTTTCTATGATTATATTCACATTACAATAGGTGCATTTAGAAGCATAACCACTCACTGACTAAGCAGTTGTTGGAGATTTGTTGGATCCAAAGTAAACGTCACTAATCTTCATTGCTACTTAGCCGTTCAGTGAGCGGTTGCATTTCTGGATCCATTAATTGATTAAACAGATTATAAATCTATCTTTATATACATATAAAACAATTATTTACCGGACAAACCATCACAATCAAACGTATTTGTCAATCCTTCAACACTAATTTCGATTGTTTGTAATAGTTCGTTCTCCTCTTCTGTGTTTGTAACGGGTGGAGGTATATACTGTCCTCCACCAGTGCCTCTTGCATAAGCCTTGTTTTTTACTCGTTCTTTCTTTAAATCTCTTTTTATCGCTTCGTATTTGAATTTTAATTGCTTCGCAGTTCGATGCTGTTAAGACAATATTTATATATTTTTTGACTGATTTGTATATTGCATATCGTATTCCTATATTAATAAAAAAATATCCAAACTTAAACTTACTATACTTGTTGTAGAGCTGTTAAATAAATTTTCTATTTCTTTCCACATCTCATCTTTTTTTCTCCACGTGCAACCATCAGTTTTTTTACATTCAATAATACTTTTGTGTTCATTACACAACCTTAATAATAATTGTTTATCGCTAGCGGTAAAATTGGAACTCCTTTTATCTTTTTTTGGATCCATCGTAATACGTATTCTAAATGCCAATTTTACTGACACAAAGCCTATGATTATATATCGCTTTTAGGTTATGTTTACCGCTAACAATGCTACCAACCAACATTAAAACAAATGTAACTGACAGTTACTTAACTAATAGTCAACAGTGGGGTGGATAAACGCATAGATAGATGACTAGAACAATAACTCTTAGCCATTTCTTAACTTTTAGTTACATAGCAGTCACTCTTAGCTGAACATTGATAAACCCGCCCTTAGAGCGTCAAATAAATTCTAATCTAAAATGAAAAATTGCCTCACATTCAACGAACAACAATGATAGAATGGCTGCGTTCAGCAAAAAAGCAGCTTTGCAACTGTTGTAAAATTCTTCGACACGACTTGTTTATACGTTTAGATCTAACAGGAACTAAGAGTAAGAACCAATCGTGTTGAAGAATTTTACAACAGTTGCAAAGCTGCTTTTTCTGCTGAATGTAGCCAATGATAAAACGAAGCGAATCAGTGATTCTTTACTATGATTGCTTCAAATGGTTTGTTCGCGTCGCCATGCCCCGACATGCTCCTACTCACTCCAACGCATTCTAATAGGTTGGCGTCATCGGAATCAACGTATTGGAGTGCGTTGGGGTGAATAGGAGCATGTTGGGGCATGTGACGCGAACAGACCTTAAATCCAACGAAAAAATAAAGGCAAGAACCAATCATATTAGAGAATTACTGAGTGCTCACTGATCCGCTCCGTCTACTGAATGCGCCCAATGGAACTGTTGTAAAATACTTTAATATGATTGGTTCTTGCTCTTAGTTCTTATCGAATCTAAATGTATAAACCAATCATATTAAAGAATTTTACAATAGTTCATCGCTTCATTCTCCACCGAACACAACCATTCTTATTATACTGTGGCCGGAATTCATAGTCGAATCTTATTCAAGTTCCAGCTTAAGCACGATCTTGAGACGTCAATGCTGTTATTTCATTGGTTAAGTAAGTCTCAAGTCGGCTCGAAGCTAGACTTAAGACAATGCTTGAGCTTAAGATCGGTCTATGAATCCCGTCCTGTGAGTTGTGATATCATATCAGATCGTATAGCGCTGCTTTAAACATGGCTTCTTGGATTAGCTATTTTCTTGAAAATCGATGGAGAGAGGGTAAACGCTTTTCTTCGCTTACATGAAATTGTAGTTTTACACGTGCTATTGTTATTTCTTTTTTTAGTAAAGTTTTTAGTGAATAAAGAAATACATAGTATTCTCATTTTCCAGCAAATACGTAGGATTTCACAATTTGTTGAAAAAAATCTTAAAAATCAATGGATTAAAGGATACAACGTGAAGCTTACAGAGGATAAACAAGTAAATAAAGAAAAGTGCAGTTATTTATTTAAATATTTTTTACAACAAATATTTGATGGGATTACTTTTACTGTTATAACGGCAAACAATTATGCACTCCAGATAAATATTAGATATAATAGACCAAAAAGTACAAGAAAGAAGTAGAAAAATTTAGACGAGAAACTGTGCTTTAAATTCAAATTTTCCTGTTTATTCGAGTTTGTTTGAAGATGGAACCGGTAGAATTTGTTGCTGTAAAAGAAGAAAACAGTAATGACGATCTTGAGAACAACTATTCACCCTTTGATCCCTTTGAAATGGAGGAAAGAAAACAAGAATTGACAGATGCACTGAAGTACTGCATAGATTTGTTGAAGGATGCTCAGGTTATTTCAGATTTAGCTACAGAACAAAATAGCCATAGAACCATTTCCATGCGGTCTCAGCTCATGGGAAAAGAAATTCAACGTAGGATCATGGATATGTTGTTTTCCATGAAGTTTATAGAGGATGAAGAGGATGTGAAAGTGGTTGAAGAGCCGATATCCAATTCACTGGAAAATTCATGTGACTTAAATGAAAGGGATTCAAGAAATGACAGTACTAAATCTGCTGAAAAGGTAAGATGTATACATATGTACGTACATATATACATATAAACATATATACATATATATGTATAAATTTAAATATACATATATACATGTAAACAAAATATCATGAGATTTCTTTGGATCAATTTAAAATAGCAAGGATTAGTCACAAAATATTAGCTGCTTTTATTTTAAGTATAAAGAGTTAATATAATTATGGAATTATAATCAAATCAATATTATTTAGAAAATTTTTTCTATTTT
This sequence comes from Monomorium pharaonis, assembly GCF_013373865.1. NCBI lineage: Eukaryota > Metazoa > Arthropoda > Insecta > Hymenoptera > Formicidae > Monomorium > Monomorium pharaonis. The sequence continues at coordinate 23,815,235 of NC_050468.1, read as the reverse complement.
GTTATTTTGATTTTTTAGGAATTTGTAGCAAATTTTTGAAGAAACTAAATATCTCTTAAAATTATTATTTTTATACAATTGTTTAAAATTTAATTTTTTTTTAAATAATATGAATAATTTAATAATTATACATTTAATTGTTGCACGATTCATTGGTATTCATAATTCTCAATTTCCCAGCAGACTGCAATTAAAAATTTAGATGTTATTTTAATCAAAACATTGGTGGTTATTGTTGGAATTAGGACTTTATTTTACTCAATAAATAAATAATTGGCACTTGTTTAAAAAAAGCTCTATTTTTGCTATTTTTTATGATTTTAAGCTACAAAATAATATAAAATATTAATGCAACTATAAGAAGAAAATGCTATTCTCAGATTAAAAGGGATTGACATCAGTTTGATATCTTTTTGATCAATTATCTCAATGGGGTTAAAATAAACATTATTATATTATAATTATATTATATTAAAATATAATTAGTATTTTTTATTTATAAATATACTAGATTTGATAAACAAATATTAAAAACGGGGAAAGTAAAGAGGTTTTTATATTATTCCAGTTAGAAATAACTGGAAACACATTAATTCGCTAAGTTGTTTAATTATAAAGCTTTTACTTGTGAAATTGGTTCCGAAAAGGATTGCTTCACTGATTTGTATATATATAAATTCAGATCAATGCGTTGTCCCAATGTTCTTGTTTGAAGAAATCATTTACTTATGCATTGTTCTTATATTTTATCTTTATATGAACGTTTTTTATTTTTAAATTTTACTTTGTCTGATAAACTTGTAATCTTGTCTTTATTTTTTATAATAACATCTAGACATTTTGAAATATTATATGTTTTTAAAATATTATCAGAAACATTCTGTTTGATAATATTGTAATTGACCACGGCCATTTACAGCAATGCCTAGAGCTTTCCATTGAATCTACCAATTAGAAAAATTTCATACTAAATTAACCATTTTGTGACGAGGGCAATCGGGCGTCACTCAATGTTATTTAGTGATTCCCTTTTTCAATTTCTTTAAGACTAGAAATTTTGTCTTTATAAAGTCAATTTTTTTGTTTTTTCAAAATATTAGCCATTATACGTAATAAATTAACTAGATTAAATCACGATCTATTCTACACGCCAATTTCTATTCAAAGTTTATTTGAAGACTTAATTAGCATATATTATTAATTAGAATCGCTTGTTTTAAATTATGTTCTTTGCATTATGTTCTTACAAATTATTGTTCAAATGGAAAATAAGAAAATATATCTAGGTGTAAAATCTACTAATATATTTAAATTGTAATATTCTGACTAGTACATTTGTTTATTTTACACGTACAACTTATTTAAAGATTATAATAAAATAATGCATAATAAAATAAGTATACTATTTGATAATATAGTCGTACGCAGTTTTTAGTTATACCACCTATAAAGAATCTATAAAGAACCTATAAAGAAAAACACAAATTATCATTTATCAACATTATACGACCAATTATTAATTTTACAATAAAAGTGCAGACTACTATTAAGGAATAACAAAATACAGAAAATACACTAGTATAATGTATTTATTTTACATTATATTTTACAAATGTGTACAGAAAAAATGCATGACATACAGAACGTATCAAGAAATAACGCTAACCAATTATCAGATAAAAAAGGATTAGAGTGCGTTCGGGGAGATGCTATTAGCGCTACCAGCATCAGTCCATCTTCATTACTCATTAAAAGTAGAACAAGGATAAACTGATGCTGATAGCGCTAATAGTGTCTCCCCGAACGCACCCATAATGTATACACAGACTTTTCTTATATTTGACATGATTTTGTAAATAGCCTGTAAGAACTCCATTCTCAAAAGAAGATAGTCTTAGCACCTACCAGCGTAACCAATGCTGATTCTCAGGAGGTTACATCCAACTAGCAGATAAAAGAGGAGTTTGATTAAAATATACAATATATATAAATTTTTCCTAGCACTCATCAGCGTTGTATTTACCAAATCATGCCATATTCTTTTAAAATTTATATATATTATGTATTTAATTGAACCTTCTGTTTTATCTCTTAGTTACTTAATATTACTTTTTCACCCCTATACGTTTTCTGCATATTTATTTTATATTGTAATATTTAAAATGTGTACAGAAAATATAAGTATAGACAGATTATTATTATTCAAATTCTTCAAAGTAAAGTTTTGGTCAATTTTAGGCCACATTTTTATTATTCAATTAATTTAAGAATAGATTTTAGAGGCGTGTGTTAAGTTAATCCACACATAAAAATTCGGTAGTTCTGATATAAGTTTCCGTTTCATTTTGAAGAGTTCTTTGTAATTTAGAGAAAAAGTTCTGTTGATTATAATGGTTTGAAGTTCCGAATAGTTCTGACTGCATTTTGATTGCAGTTCTCGACGAGTCTTAGCAAGAAGTCTTACAAGTAAAAGTGATCGGATCAACGGTTTGCAAGGTACTGTCACATATTAGAAGTGATTGCAAAATTTTCTAAGTTTCGTGGTTACAAAATTTTTTGAAGTTCCGAATAATTCTGATTACATTTTTGTATAGTTTTTGACAAGTTTTGACGAAAAGTCTTACAAGTCAAAGCGATTGGACGACATGATAACCAGATACATGTCATTTTTGGTTGATTTTGAAATTTTGTTTACAGTCCATAATTCTTTAATTTTTTTGTCCAAATTTTTTTTATTTGTCGAGAACTCTTTGAAAAACGTAAAATAGCAATAGAAACTATTGTATCTTAAAACTATTGTATCTTAAAATCGAATTTTGAACAGTATTTTTTTTTAATTAATCGAAATTTTTTTTATGCTTCAGGAACTTTAGATAATCGCAAAATGAAGCTATTGAGTCATTCAGAACTATTTGATCTGAAATTTTGATAAGAAGTTAGCACCCCATTTATTTAATTTTAATTTTCGATTGTCGATTAATCAACAGCACTTATTTTCTAAACTACATAGAATTCTTTATTTCTTCAAAATGAAACGGCAACTCGTATCAGAACTACCGAATGTGTGGGGGCTAACTTAACATGCGTTTTAGGAGCATATCTGGTCAATAAAAAAACTTAAGTTACTTGGAAAATTAGTTTCTATTTTTCATAATCTAAAACATATAAACTTTGTGGAGTTCTCCAACAAATTTAAATATACATAAATTTAATGATGGATCACAAATGGTTTAAAGGTATTAAAGAAATCTAGATTCCATACAGATGGAACAAATTTATATATTTATGATGAAGTTATAATTGATACATGAACAAGTTATCACTATTCAAATCTTCTAAGACAAATTCTGGCCAATTTTAAGCTTTCTTACAATGATTAAAAATGTTCTTTTTATTGTAACCATTTATTTTGGAAAAATAGATCTTTAAGATCCAAATACTTATTTTGGAGAGTATGTTTTACTGAAATAGAAGATTTGCACAATAGTGGTTACATTTGCAATAATAACTATTTATATAAGATAATAATTTTATAAGATAATAATAAAAAGAAATTTTAAAGATCAGGCATTATATTTGTAATGAACTTGTCTGTTCTATTGAAAAGAATTGCGTAGATCACTGTGGCTATGCTTCTCGTGAAAAATATACTATTGTAGGCGAATGGGTTAAAAATAGAGTAACATTTATAAATCTATGTGCAGATCGAAAAACTGATAATTTGTTGTTGCAACAAACTGATCTCTAACACATTATCAATATTATTTTGTTGGAAAGAATTAACACTGGAATGGTGTTACAATTTTGATTGGATAGTCTCCATCCTGTATATCTGCTTATTTTTAAGAGATCACTGCGTGATATAAGTGAAATGGTGTATAGAAACTTCTTCATTAGTATTACTGTAATGTCAAGAGATAGATTAGAATTTCTATCACATCATTGTTCTGTCAATTATGTAAAGAAACCACGATTTTTAAAAAAGCTGACATTTTGTCAAAGAAGCAGTTTAGATTATATTTGTATGATAGTGTCCAAATTTTCAGATATTTTTTGGAAGAAAATATCTACATATTTTTGTCTATTAGTTTCTGTTATTTACGTTATATATATAACATAAATATATCTAAGAAATATATATACATACATTCTTCAGGATTATGATCTGGGTATGATCTTAGCGTAACCTGAGTCAATTTGGAAACGCGCGCTGTTTTTAAACGGAGAGGGGTGGCGAAGCCAGACGCGGGGAAGGAGGGAGGGGTTTTGAGGTTCCAAGCATTAGGAAGCCACTTTGATCAACTTGGATTAATTTTAATCGTTGATTAAAGGGTACACAGCATAGTACAGAAAATAATTTAGTGTAATTGGCTAAATTTTTGAAAAAAAGATTAGATTAGGACTATTACACCGTCAGAAATATAATTGATCATACTGAATTATTTTATTATGTTGGTAATTTTTTAATTAATGATTAAAATTAATCGGAGTTGGTCTAATTGTAAGTGGCCCTTAGGGCTAGTTCGACCAACTCCGATTAACTTTAATCATTGATTAAAGAGTTGCCAACGTAACAAAATACAATTAGTTTACCATTGTATTTTGTTACGTTGGCAACTTTTTAATCAATGATTAAAGTTAATCGGAGTTGATTGAACTGGCCTTTAGTTCACCGCTTAATAACCAAATGTGTTCCTAGGAGCTGAAAGGCAAGTGTCGAAATTCTTTGCTCGGGTTTTTTCATCTAGTTCGTGCGAAACGTCACAAAATTTTGGCTGTATTAGGTAAAATCAAATTTTATATAAAAATGATTTTAATTGTTTTTGTTATAAAGTTTAATGCAAAATATTATTTAGTGCAAAATAAGTAAATATACAGTGTTATTTGTTACTTTAATAGTAGCGTGGCGTCTTTGTAGTGCCATTTAAAATACTTTCTGCGCACGGGTTTCTTATAATTTATCAAGGTAATTATATATATATATATATATATATGTGTGTGTGTATATGTATATTTTTGTATTTTAGTTTATTATTATTAAATGCTTTAATTTGTCTATCGTTATCTGTAAGCTATGTTTTATAAATATTTAGATGCCGATGCATAGAAGAGCACGAGACGCGCAAGCTCTCAAAACGTTATACGAGAACGAGCAGGAGGACGAATTATCTGAAGCGAGCGAAAGCGAGACAATTGATAATGTTAAGTCAGAGAACTCGCACGCTTTGGAAACCAATGTTGAGGACGACAGCGAAAAAGAAACGAGCGAGCGAGAGGCGGGACAGCAGGCAGGTACGTCGGAGCATAATACAGAACTACCGTGCAAGCGAGGTCATCCAGCTCACCTGTATACAAAAAGTGGGATCAAGTGGTCGTTGAATGCTCCAAAACCAAGAGATAGAAGATTACAATCTATTCACAAGCCTGTTGTAAAAGGTAACGCTGTGAATGCTCACCAATTGAGATTTGGAGCTGTTTGTTATCAAATAATATTAGAAATTATCATAAAATACAAATAAAGAGATTGGTAGAAAAATTCAAGATATGTAGGCAAAAAATATTTAAATTAATCTTATCATAAACACATAGATCTTATAGAGCTAAATGCATGTATCGGTTTATAGTATTATGCTAGAATACATAAGATGCATATAGAGCATTCATAGCATATTTTTATTCAAAACGACAATAAGTCGTAACCGTTTTATTTTTATATTACATAATTTACAATTTGACGATAAGAATATTTGCCCCGATAAGAAACTAGTTGATCGTTTTACTCATGTTCGAGAAATTGGGATTTATTTATTTCGAACTGTAAAGATAATTATGAGGCTGATTCTAATTATACTATTGATAAACAACTACTTTTTTTTCGAGGACAATGCTCTTTAAAAATGTGTATTTCTTTGAAACCTGACAAGTACAATATAAAAATTGTATCGATGAATGACATTGTAACGCATTACATGATGAATGCAATACCTAATGTTGGCAGAGATCAGCAAGAGCCTGTCCCTTCTTATTATGTAAGGAAATTGAATGAGCCCATTTATAATACAGGGCGTAATATTACATATGCTAATTGGTTTCTGTCTTACCCACTTGTTGAATCAGTGGAAAAAAATTATAATACGATTATAGTAGACACTATGAAGAAAAATAAACGTAAAATTTCAGCTATATATTCAAAAAGATTTTTGCTGACAAATCTAATGTTTAATTTGGTTATACGAATGGCAAAACGTTAGTATCATGTAACCCCAAAAATAAGAAAATAGTTTTACCTTTATCATTGCTACTGGATTATATTGGAAAAATTGATACAGAGACAGGAAAGTCAGAAATTGTAGTTTTTTACAAAAAAATGAAAGGGACAGACATCTTTGACTTCAAGTGCCACCAGTATACTATATACTGCAACCCTGCGTTAGTCAACTCCGCAGTCCGCGTTAGTAGAAACTATTCCCTTTATATACACTCGGTCTACGTGAGTAGCGTGAGTGGGAGATAGCAATCGCGTAGTAAGTAGTTTGTAATTACGACGTGTTCATAAAGATCAAGATTTGCGAGATTATGATTAATTCTCTTTAATCTAATTAATTTGAGAAATGGTTAATATTTCAGAAAAGCAAAGACGAACATGTTTAACCTATGAAAATAAAATGTCTATCTTAAAAGATATTGAAGAGGGAAAATCATATAATGAAATTTTGAAAACATGTAAAATTTCAAAAGCGTGTTTATATCGCATTATAAAAAATAAAGACCAAATTATAAATGTATCAAATAGAGAAGAATTTAAGATAAAAAAAAGGAACCTCTCATGCAAAGACAAAATGTTAGAAGAATGTGTATTCAAATGGTTCCTTCAAGCAAGAGCATTGGGACAATCCATTTCGGGACCAATTTTGCAAGCAAAAGCTTCACAATTAAATAAATTATTGAAAGGCTCTCCAAATTTTAAAGTAAGTAACGAATATTTCAGTACTTATTTTACGATTAGGTCACACACGTCCAAACAAATTTGTTAAGTTTGATAAATTTTTGACAAATCTACCGGACGTGTGTATCGTATTTGTAAGTAACTGTTCTATTGTCTATTGTCATCTATACGTTCTAATTATCTCTTGTTATCTATAAGTTTCAAAGCTTGACACGTGCTGGCGCAAGCATACGAATTAAATAACTAATAAAAATATCTAGTATATAAAAAATCTTTTAATGTCTACATAAATATTTGGATTCTATTATTTTTATGTGTAGGCAAGTAACGGCTGGTTGAACAGATTCAAAAATAGACATGGCATTCGTCAGTTAACAGTATCAGGAGAAATCCAATAATTCCAAAGCTGCAAAAATATTTTATGAAGAAATAAATAAAAAAATTAAAACAATTTTCTTTAAGAAAAAATATATGCTAATGAAAGCGGTATTTTTTGGAAAATATTTCCAAAAACAACCTTGAGAAGAAAAATCAGCTTCAGGAAAAAGAAGATTGCAAAGATCGTGTAACAGTTTTGTTGTAATGTTACTAGAACAAGTTAAAATTTTATATAATTGGAAAATTTATTCAACCAAAGTCGATAAAAAATATTTAAAATGTACCGGTTATATACAAGTCACAAAAAAATGCTTGGATGAATACAAATGTATTTACAGAATGGTAAGGTTTTAATTTAATATATTATAATTTTTTAATTTAATTGTTTAATTGCAACTGAATTTATACAAAAGTAAAAGATATATATAAAAGTAAAAGATAGTAAAAGATGTATATAATAAAACTATAAAATTACTATTATATTTAATTTATATGATAAAATTTATACACATTTTCAATCAATTTTAACATTAAATTTATAAAATTGTCTATCTTAAAAGGTTTGGTTTAACAAATTAATTTTTTTATTATTTTTTTAATATTCAAAAATACTTATGCAAATCTTATATATACATTCAATTTTTGAGAAAGTATATTAAATAAATTATAAAATAAAGTTAAATAGAGTTTTATTAATTGTATAAAAAAGTAAATTTATTATTATACAGACATCATATACATAATTTTTATTGTGTACATTTTATTGTAATTTAAAATAATATATGTTTATAAAACCAAAAATTGTTTTAATTACTTAAGTATCGAGACAACTTTATTTCAGATGTATTAAAATATCAAAGAGAAAATAATATTTTCTCTTTGATATTTTAATACATCAAGGGGAAAAGTATTATCATTTTTGGATAACGCTTCATCTCATCCGTCTACGAGTGAGTTAGTAAAATAAACAAATTGAAGTTTAATATCTACCACCAAATGTAACAGCAATGATACAACATATGGACTAAGGTTTCGATTACCAAAAAATTGTGCAGAAAAGAATTTTTACTAAAATTATTAAAAGAAGAATTAATAAATATTGATAATTTTTTGAGAAATTTTACTTTAAAAGATTGCATCGATTTGATTAATAATGGTTGGTATAATATAAAAGGATCCACTTTAATCAAAATATAGAAACCAATGTTAGGAAATTTAATTTCAGCTGAAACACGAAAGTTCTATAATGATTGAAATATCAAAATACTATTGAAATATTGAATAAATAATGAATCATTAGAAAAATTTAATAAACATTTGTCAACAACTATAATAAAATAATTTTAACATTTTTGAAATTAAAAAATGGATCGTTACAGAAGAAGATAAAAATGAAGGTTGGCTATTTTAACAGATGTTGAGATAGTTTAAAATATCAAATTGTCAAAAATCTTCTGATATGGAAAAGGAAAATGAAAAAGAAGATAGTGATCAAACGTTACAGAAACTATTTCATGTACCTTAGCTTATTAATATTTTGAAGCTATTAAAAATTAGTGCCAGGAACAAGATAAATGCGAAGATGCTGACATTCTTACAATAAATAGATTATTAGGAATTGCAATAGCGAAAAGTACGAGTTAAATTTTTATACAATGTGATAAATTCATATTTTATGTAATATATGATAAATTTATAATAAATTTATATAATTGATAATGTATGTTTATATTTTTTTATAATTGTTTAAAATATGTATGAAAATTCTTATTTTTGAAAGATTTAATATAATTGATTAATATAACATATTTTATCTCTATAAATATAACTTTGTAATTTATTATTTTGTCTACATGTTATTAAAAAATTGTCTAAAAATATTATTGTAATATAAATAAAAAATGTATTTATATAAGTTTTTTATGTGAAAAATTTATGCAAATATAAATAAAATAGTCAACACTAATTCAAAGTAAATTGTTTAAATGTAATTACATAAAGGAACCAATTGCGATCAAAGGATTTGTCTAATATTTTATATTTATAAATTTTATGTAGGAAAATAATAGATTAGGAGTGTAGGGAATATAATTTATTCGAGATAGTGGAGATATGAGATGTGAGTTCTTGACGAGTAACTACGACTGACTTAACCTGAGGTATTGCTCTGCTTGCAATTTTATGGTTGATAGATCCGGAAAGACAAAACAGGGCTGACAAAAGAAAATGCGCAGTTCGGAGCTACGTTTGGAGTGGCCTGCCAAAGAGATTACCGTTGACAACGCGCCGCTATGATCTTGCCGCTGAATGAATCGTCGCCGCGACGCGGACACGTTAAAGAAAATACGAAAGCAATAAAATTTCCTACATATAAATACATTTTTTAATTTTATAAATTAAGTGCCGAATACATTTATTCTAAAAGAGTAAACATAAACGGGGTAGATGGTAATACCGCTACATCCCTGAATTTTACAGAGTGGGAATGAAACCAAGCAATAGAAAGTCTCCTCGCGTTAGTAGACTCAAAGCCCCGAACAATCTACTCGCACGGGGTTTCAGTGTACTGTAGCGAGAAAAACATCCCATGGCCTTTGCGCTCGTTTTATGGTATGCGGGATCAAGCAAATGTAAAATAGTTTTTTATTCTACAATATTAATGAAGACAATGGATTATTGAAGACTGAAATTTATGTTCAGCGCTTATTAAACCTTTTCTGATAAGACGATTAGCTATTTCGACTTTGCGTTTGAAATTGCGAAACATGATTTTGAAGATTTCCTCGAACCCAGAGATCTGCCAGAAGATCAAGATGTACGTGATTTTCTGATAGAGATCATAAGATGTCAAAGCAGAAAAGATGCAGACTGTCTTTCTATTTTGGACAGAAAGACGCATTATAAGTGTTTGCAATGTCATACGTCTATGTATTGCGAGCACGTGGCAAAAATTTGCTGCGTGTATAGTAACATACGCCATAAACAAATGAACAAATCTAACAATAATTATTTTACTTTTTAAACGTTATAGTATCTACTTTGTAAAAAAAATATAAAACTTTTTAATATAAAATTAAATATATTTTTATTTAAATTATCCTTTATTACCTACAAAACGTATTATTTAGTGTTATAGCAATTTATTTAAAACAATATTATTACTACTTCTGTTTTGTAATCAATGAAAATTGATAGTGAATTATTAAAATATTTTTAATTGTTTATTTATATAAAAAATATGAGTATTTTCCGTTACGCTTTATTTTGGTGACATCGGAAAATATCGGAAAATATTACATTTTTATATCGCCAAATAAATAGGGTTTTAGGACAATAAAAATTGGCCCATGTTAAAGTTCACTTTTTTAGCTTTTCATTGATTACCGATTTTATTATTTTATCTTTTTTTCTAATACAGGCGTTTGAAAAAAGCAAATTTTTACAAAGTTTTCGTTTTTTGCTTATTTTTTTCAAAAATCATTTTAATATCTTTGACTTTTTAACCAAGACCATAATTCTGAATTTTTCTTTTAATTGAAAAAAAATACATTGAAATTGATTGAATTTATTTGGAAATATGAGCCAACAAAGTATGGGTTACGCTAACTTAAGTTCGTACAAATAACTTTTTTATAGTTCGTATCCTGAAGATTAAATATATGTATATATATATATATATATACACATATATATACATATATATATATATATACACACACACACACACACTCAGAAAAAAATGTAGCACCAGATAATACAATTGTGGAGTGCTCGTCTACAAATAATAGTACAAATAGGGATAGAGATAAATTGTAATAAATAAGTCTAAAAAATTGTTCTAAGAAACTTGTCTTAAATCAATTGACAAACTGTTTAAAGCTGTAAAATATTGCAGTATTAACAAAGCCTAAAAGATGTTGTAATTTTAAATAATTTTGTTGCAATTTATTGCATTTGTTGTGAAAATATAGTAGCGTCTGACTTAAAAAATCTACCACATTTAATAAAACTTCGCGCAACAAGATGTAGTAAATGTTTATAGGCATCTATGTAAACTATAATAATAACCTGTAGCAATCTTTAATTCAACTTGCAGGCCTATAAATGTTTTTGTAGAAAACATATCAACAATTATTGTAAAGCAGTTTACTTTTTATAGTAAAGTGTTTAAGTTTAAAGTAAAGTGAACAAATTGTATTCACAGTGACTATAAACTATATGATAAAACAAGCAATACGTTACTACAAATTAATGTTAGCTGTTTTAAATATTTAAAATATTATTTTATGGAGTACTACAATAACGCAATAAATTTTAACTGAATTTTATAGCACAATTTCATAACTAATTTATAACAAGTTAATTTTAATGTATTATAATTATCCAAAACGCTATAGATAAATGTTTTATATCTTATTAATAAAGTTTATTTGCGTGTTTGTTTTATAAAGTCACAATTTTTGTGTTTACATGTAACAAAATAAATTTACTACAAAATTATGGCTAATCTGTGTATTTTCTATTTTCTATTATATTACAATTTAAAGTTATTTATCTGACAAAATAAAATCTACAATGTTGTATTAGTTTTTTCCGAAAGATTTTTCTCAGTGCATATATTGGGACAGGGTGTCCTAAAACATGTGGGTCAACGCTTGTAAAAAGGTAGAAGGAATCGAGATGAATATAGAAGTCCAATATTGCCTTGGATTAGGTCTTGAGTTAGGTCCACCAATAAACGAGGTATTAATTTTTCAAATTATGCGAATGAGAGCGCGCCGAGGGAAGAGCTCGATCCGCTTGAACTATAACACGGAAGAAAAAATTATTGTAAATGTATGATAAGTTTTCATTAATTTTCTGTTCACAATTATGATAGAAATTAATTAGATTATTTACAGATTCCATACGTTAATATCTCGATTATCAGTGGACCTAATCCAAGACAATATTGGATCTTTATGTTCAGCTCGATCCCTTCTACCTCTTTACGAGCGTTGACCCACATGTTTTGGGACACCCTGCATATTTAATTATATTTAATCAATTTTAACAACTGATTTGCATAGTCATTCTTGTAATGAAATCTTATCGTTTTATTTTATATACGTATAATTATGCAAATTAGTTGTTAAGAATATTTATTACACATGCTGTCACTATATATAAGAAGTAGTTTCAAATGCATAATATTTATGTATTTGCAGAGAAATGTGCCTTATATGGCTATTTAGCATGTTTTAGTATATTTTGATATAAACATGTTTTGCAAATCTATGAAGTACTTCAATATAAATACAAACCTTACAAGTTGTTAATAGAGATGAAGAGGAATATATCTGTGCCAGTCAAATTAGAAAATGCTGTAAAAATTAGATTATTAAAGAGCACCACAAATTGAAGTGGTGCATGGAATACGCTATAAGTTTGTTAAATATAAATGTTTTACAAATTGAGGGAATTTATATCGAATACTAAATAAATTATAATTCTTGAAGATTGTCAACAATTAGAATCTGATATTCTTAGTGGGAAGATTATTTGAAAAACTTAATTTTTACATATTCTTCAATTATTTATTCTAAATATTGTGTCTGTTTCTCACTTAAATAAAACCTGTAAGAATTTTATTACTAACTGAAGTCATAGCTAGAGATTTTATACTCAGAGACTGACCACAATATATTTATTAGAATTTTTTAAACAGAAAAAGATATACATTATTAGCTCTTTCTCATTCTTTATTTATTTTTCTTATTTCTTTCTTTTATTTAGAAGTTGTTAAGAAATGACAGATTAATCAAAAGTGACAAGTTTCTGATTAGAGGATCTTTTGTCATAGCCAAATGTATTGTAATTTTTTTTATATATATTATTATTACACACATTTCCATTTTTTTAAGCACTGCAGTAATTATATTTAAAAAATACATTCTATATAGTCTAAAAAATTTTTTAACAAAAGTAGACATTTATACCATTTTCTATGTACCATCTTATTTACTTTATATTATATACAACTAGTAATGTTTAACCTTACAGTTTGTAGTATTAAAGTTCACACAAAAAGATGATCAAAGTGATAACAAAATTAATTATGAGATTGGTCTTGTGAAATGGCTAAGTGACATAGATGAAGAAATGAAAGGTTTTATCTATTGGCCTCCATTTGATGCAAGTAATTTTGTAAGAAACAAAACCTGTTGATCACTCTTGGTCTCGGTATAAAGTTGAAGTTCTAAAATATTATGGTGAGTAAATTTTTAATTATTTAATTATTTATATCAGAGCTGAAATTTAATTACTCGAGAAGAAAGAAGGGCTTAATGTCGAAATATGTCGACTAAATTTCAGCTCTGATTTATATTTGTCATTTTTATTAAAAAAAAGTAAAAGGGATGTCAAGTGTATGTGTTCAGAGAAAGAATTTGTATGAAATATAAACATCTTTAATCTTGTAATTAAGACCTAATGATACATATCTAATTTAATCTAAGTGATACATATTAAAAAAAAAAGAATTTATAAAATCTTTAAATTACGCCTTAGAAAGAGAATACATATTTCTTTGAATCAAAATTATTGTACAACTTTAAAAAAATAAAACCTAAGTAGTAATATGTTTGTATTATCATTTAATAATCTTTCTATTTCGAAATAGTATTTACATGTATTTTAATGGAATAAAAAGAATTTAATCTCAAAGAACTAAAAATAAAAATACAAAATTAAAAAATGATTAAAATAAAATTTGGTGTCTCTTTTTTATCTTCTTAAAAAGTTAATTTTGTTGAGTATCATACATTTTGTAATGTTATTATCGTTTCGTACGTTAGAAGTAAAAGGCTATTTTTAAGTAAATTTTTTTTAAAAGTAGCGGATGTTTGAAAAAATGTTCTCTATAAATAAAAATATTTTTGTTTTTTGCAATTATTTTATTTAAGTAAATACTTCTTTAAATTTAATAAATTTTTAAAGATGTATTCTTTATAAGTAAAATCCTTTTATTTTTATAACTTTGAAAAGGTAAATTTAAACAAATATTTACTAAAATGTTTTTTGTTACTTAAAAAAGAGACTCAGATTCTATATTTAAAAAAATTATTTACTGAGGAAGAAAGTGGAAGAGGAAAACGAAAAAAAAACGAAACAGACTTTTTATAGATAATGATCCTGATGATGAAATTAAAAGGAAATCTAGCAAAAAATCGGTTCCTGCACTTTCTTTTAAAAGCTTACAGGATAAAAACATAATACAAAAATCAAAAGCATCACATAATTATAAAGATTTGTCTTTAAAGGACTTTCAATCCACTTACAAAAGTAAGTCACATAATTTAGTGTTTTTTAAATATCAACATTGATTTAAAGAAATTATTGTAAGTTGTAAAATTTTAATATTCTTGAAAATGTTATTCGTTTAGACTTGTCCCAATAGCAATATTATTGAAAAACTAAAAAAAATACGAGAGATGAAGAATACAAACAACGTTAATTGTACACCTATAGCACAAGAGTCCAACCATAACAGAATCATGTTTTGTAACAAATCATGTACAAAAGATACAATATTGGTTAAAAAAAGTAGTTCTTCGTAAAACTCTGATTCGTCTTTGGTGGAAAATAATGAACCAGAAAACTCTGTTTTGTCTTCGGAAGATACAAATATCGATTTGAAATATGGCAGAGGAAAGGAAACCCTAAATAGTAAGAAACGTGAGACTAAATATACAGATACTATATTTATTGTATTATATACAATGTATTGTACATTTCTACCCCTTTTTCAAGATTCTTTTTCACAACCAAGAAGCTTGAGTCCAATTATTAAGTCCAATTCTAAATATTACAAATGTGTCCTTTCAAGTTTATCAAACAATAAATCTTTTGAAAATCAAGATGGTAAGTTCTCTTGTGAAATTTATTAATATAATGTCAAGAAAAATGTTCAGTGAAAATAAGAATTAACATATAAACATACATTTATTAATTGTTTTTATATCTTTCTTATTATATTGATAAAGACAAAATGGAACAGAATAAATAAAAAATGGAACAGAATTTTGAGACAATATTTATTCGATTAGAAGAAATAAATACAGAAAGAAAATTGATACAGTTATCACGAATCTAGAAAGGCTCAACAGATTTCTTCTTCCGAACGAAAAGTTAAAAACCTACAAATTTTTCAAGTTTGCCTATTAAAACAAAATGAATTGAAGAAATTAGAAACATTTTTAGAAAATGATTGCAATCTAACAAATACTGTAAGTAATCTCAATATTATTATAGTATTTTTTAAAAATTGATTATCAATATTTCTATTTGAATAAGAAATGATAAGAACAATTTGATCAATTAATGACATAAAACTTATTATTAAAATTTATTTTTAATCTTATATTACCTTTTTCTAGTGTAATTATTTCAATTTTTTTATCACATCCAAAAGTGTAGCTAAATCTACTGTAAATATTGCTAAAAAACTTCTAACAAACTTCATGGCATCGACAATGAGTTTTAAAGGGCAAAATACAAAAACTGCATTTTATACAACGAAAATGTGGGATGTAATACGAGGTAAGAGTTATTCATACATGCAATATTTTATATATATGTTTTAATATTTTATAATTGCTAAATATTATTTAATTTACTGAAAAGAAATAAACAAATGTCAACATAATTGTGAAGAACATCTAGTTTATGATCTAAGATGTCTATTTCAGGTTCATTATTATTCAAATTTGACGAAACATTGCTTTTTGAAGCCGAAGAAGCTATGAAAACATGGTTAGTTCATGCTCCGTGGCGAAAACAAGACGACGAAACATATGAAAAAAGACAAAAGAAGTAGATATGAATCTTGCACTTAGTGTGTTACAATTAGTATTTTCTGTAAAGTAATATATTTATACTTTTTGTACATATTTAAAGTATTACAATAAAATAAACATATTGAAAAAGTAACATCAAGTAATTAAGGAGCTTGAAAAAGGAGCTTTAATTGAATGCGAAAACAAAATAGTTTTTTTTTGTATGTGGTATGGTCTTATGAATGCAAAAGTGAGTACTGGAACTATTTTCTTTAGAAGATAGAATCCACATTGGTTACGCTGATGGGACTTCTTTTGGAAATGGAATCTGCATTAGCTTCAAAATCATGTCGAACATAAGAAAAGAATTTGTATACATTACGTATTTTATTCAAATTCCTTTTTTATCTAGTTGGCATTGCTTCTTTATACGCTTTGTATATGCATTTTCTGTACATATTTGTAAGATTTAATATGAAATGAATATGTTGAAAATGTCGAGCAATTAAGAGATAAAAAAAGAGTTTTAGTTGCGAAAAATATGAATAAACTTTTTGTATATGGTATAAGTTTATGAAGCAGAGCCAGTGAATGCTAGGACTTCTTTTTAGAAAATAGACTTATACTGGTTACGCTAGTATATGCTAGCTTTTAAGAATGGATCTATTTTTGTATACATGCCTGCGTTCTTCGTATTTTATTGCAAAATTAGTAATTGGTCGTTCGAATTTTGGTAAGTAGAAAATTGCCAGAATGTATATTTTTTATAGATAGAGTGAAAATTGCGTATAACCGAATTTGTCAAACGATACATTTATTGTATCATATATTATTTTGTTATTTAATAAGTTGTATGTATAAAATAAGCAACTAGTCGGAATATCATAATTTAAGTACATAGGTTGATTCTATAATTTGATATATTTTTATATCTTCTGTGAAGGATTTGTAAAGAGTATATTATAAAGCACATAACAGACGATTATACTTAGTGATATATGCTGGTTGAGCCACAGTATAACCAGGGCCCCAATTCTATACCGTATCAGTACCGCATACCGACAACTATCGGTGTCGTTGCGCAGGTTTTTTGCCATATAAAATATTTGCGCAACGACACCGATACTTGTCGGTAGGCGGTACAGAATTGAGCCCCAGTAGTGGCACTCCGTGTCGGCACCTTTGATCTCCGCGTGGAGGTCCACGTGACCATCCACCATTAAAATTCAGGACTGAATAGAGAAAGTAATGATAATGCCTCATCAACCTAGTTTCGAAATTACGAAAACTTACTTTTCAATATTTTTGGGATAACGAAAAAAACTGCATTGTGAATTACCAGTATTCTTATTGCATTTAACACTGCACTTACAACCCATTTTTTAAAATAATCTTATAAATTGTCTGGGCACGTGTGTACACGTATATATGCACACTACGCGTCAATGATTCGTTCCATTCTCCTAACGAGTTTATATAGGATATGTTACATATCCTATGTAAACTCGGTAGGGAAATGGAACGAATCATTGAAGCGCAGTGTACATACGTTCCTGACGTTTTAAATTTGATTGGGGATTGTCCAAAACAAAAAAGCGCAGCGTGATCTGCGCGACCACGCATTTTTTCGCTGAGTGCCACTACTGGTTATACTGTGGCACTACTGTGCCTCTTGATTTTGCGTTGACTCAATGATTTATTAAATAATAAAATATATTGATGATAATAATATAGCATAACACATACACAGCACACATATACACACACGCGCGTTTTCACACGAAACTGTATAAAAAACTATTATAAAAAAGAAAAAACTACAGTAAATATTTGAATATATTGTACTTACTGTTGTTTAATGTAATTTAAAAAAAGTTCTTAAAAGTTGATTATAAAGTCAATGGAAGTCAGTCAAAAATTACTGAAATTGAAATTAATCCAAAAATTATCGAAACTTGTAACAAATTTAAAATTGACGAGTATTTTAATCAGTTAATAAACATTTTTGACGCCGAATTGACGTCGATTCGATGAGTCGTTTTTCGCTATAAAATCTGAAATTTTTTTTAAAACCAAGAATAAAATTTACATGATTTTTTTTGCAAGTTACATAGTTAGACAATAGTGAATATATTATTGATAATACAGTAAAATTTTACAAGTAGCTTTCTAACTTTTGTTTATAATTTTCTCTTCCATAATTTTTTTTTGTAATACAGTGTGAAACATAAAATTATCGTGGAATGTAAATTATTAAATTGATGCATTTATTTGTTATATCCGAGAATAAATCATAGATATGTGGTTTGTTTTTTCCATAACATAAATTTATTTCAAATAAATTGTTTATTTTTATTTGTTAGTTCTTACATTACTGTTATTTTTAAAATGTTTAAGTTTTTTATGTTTTGATTTTATGTTTAATACCGCATACATTATGAGACATGTAAAAAAGAAATATAAACAAAACATTTCTAAGCTACAACATAAAATTATAATAGACGAAATTTATACCTATAAATTTATATTCGAAATGAAATATCAATCTAAGTTATATTATTATTTTAATGGTATGGCTTCTAAAATAAGAAATAACTGTCTCTTGTTTGAGAACATCTCTTATAATTGTATGGTTGTATGAAGAGTTCCCTAATTCAAAAAAGATACATGCGATTGGATTTTTAAATGAATAAGATAATTTTACTTAGAAATTATCTAATTAGTAGGTATATAGTTGATTTAGTAATTGAATGATACCTATACATATAATTAAGGTTATAGGGTGTACAAAAAATTTAAGCAGAAAGACCTAAAGAAATCAACAATTTGGATTTATTATTATCCGTTATCTAAGTTTTTTATTGTAATCGGCTAATTTGTTTATCATTTTAAGTTTTATTGCTTAAATTTCTTTTGTGTGCCATAATTTTTAATCTCTTAACAATTAACTGCTACTGTAATAATTAAATATTACCATAATGTGATTGATACGCAGGATATGTCAATTTCGAACCAATCGTTAAAATGTGTAGACGAAGATCAATTCAATGGATTATATGAAAATTCTAAAAATTCACCAAAAACTGAAAATATAAAGAATAAAACATTAAATAAGGTATGTTAATATTATTGGATTACATTGAAACTATTTATAAACATTGTTGACATTTTTATTGGTTTTTGTGACACACTAGAAATTCTTAATTTTAAATTTTATTTAAAGTAAAATAAAAAAACGGAATTATTAATAAATAAATTCTTTATAATAGCAAGTTTATCATTTATTTGAACATAATAAAGCACATAAGATTATACATTCATTGTATACATATATACATACATGCATATACATATATATAATTATAATAATTACAATTGAATAATGAAAAATGAAAAATGAAAAATATTTGGTAAAAACAGAGATGATATTATGATCTTTATAGATATAATGATTTTTCTTAATATCTCCGCTATTAGATGGTAATTTAAATTTAATTTTTATTTAATGATTTTTTATGGAAAAACAATTTTACCGATCTGCCCATACGCAGTGACAGTAAAATGCCAATATGCAATGGTTAACATTTCTTATAATATATTTTTACTTCAAACGTTTTGAAATATTTTCAAGATATACTGAGTTCAATTTTTTCAGTGTTTGCATTTAACTTTACCCTAGGTAGACACTTATATTTTTGATACCTTACGTAGACACCTATGGATCTGTGAAACCTAAGAACTTCATTGTTTATTAATCAAGATAACAATTATTTTTCTTGAAGTATATTTTAGCATTTAATTATAAATCCTTTTTCACTTTTCTTAAATTTTGATTTATTCTTACATAAACACGCTTGAGTGTGTTATGTTTGTTATTTAATATTTTATTTGTTTTTACTTACATTTCGAATTATTCAAAGTTAAACAATAGTATAGTATTTTGTTAATAAAGCCTATTGAAATAAATTTTCTATAATTATGTAGTAATATTTTACATTGCAATATGTATTATATTATTATTTTATTTGATAGATGCGAAGACAGCAACTTACTTCAAATAAAAAAGAAAGGAAGACGTGGGATGCAGAACTTATGCAACAAGCAATCGACTGTGTAAGAACAAAAAAATTAGGCTATACAAAAGCAGCAAATTTATTTGAAGTTCCCAGAAGTACTCTTCGGAGATTGGTTGCGACAGATTTATCATCAGAAGAATGTGTAAATATAAAGATAGGACGAAAACCAATAATGCCTCCAGAAATGGAAGCACAATTAGTAAATTATCTATTGATGATGAAAAATCGATTTTTTGCTTTAACAAGTAATGATGTGAGGAGGATGGCTTACCAAATAGCCGCAAAAAATGAATTAAATTGTTTTGGACAAAACAACGAAGCTGGTAGAGTCTGGTTTGATCGTTTTATAAGAAGACATTCAAACTTAGATATTTTTAAACCAAGTATTCATCATACATCAGAGTCAATAGTTAACAAAGAATCTATGCTTGAATTTTATAAAATGTTGGAAAATATGTATAAAGAACATAACTATGACGCTGATCGTATATTTAACGTAGATGAAGCTAGTTTCTACATAGTACATAAAAAAACTCCACATGTAATATGTCTGAAAAGGAAAAAGCAAGTAAGTTCTTACTATATTTTTTTATTTCTGTAAAATCTTTTATAACAGTTATTTCATAATTACAGGTAGATTCGCTTACTTCTGCTGAAAGAAGATCTCTTGTAACAGTGATTTGTTCCATGAGTGCAGGAGGAACATTTATTCCACCGATGTTAATATTTCCCTGTAAAAATATGACAGATATTTTAATGAAGGGTGCACCTGCTAGCTTTATTGGTAGATGTCACCCATCTGGAAAAGTTCAAACTCATTTATTTGTAGAGTGGTTCGAACATTTTATCAAAAAGACAAATCCTACAAAAGAATCTCCTGTACTTTTAATTTTAAATGGTCAATATACTTATATAAGACATTTAAATGTAATTGATATGGCATACAAAAATTATGTTACTATTTTGAGTGTACCACCTTATGCTTTATTATACAAGATGCAGCCTTTGGACTGTACATTTATGGGGCCACTTAAACAATATTATAATGAATATGTTCGTATTTGGCACTGTGAGACTAAAAGATCAGTGGAACAGCATAACATAGCTGAAATTTTAGGAAAAGCCTATCTTCAATGTCAAACAGGTCTAATTGCTGCTAATGGTTTTAAAGTAACTGGAATTTATCCATTCAATTCTCATGTTGATTTGCACAGAGATTTTATCACAACCACTTCAATAGAAGAAGAATTTTTAAAGTAGATGACTCTATGTTATCTACAAAAGAGATAACTATTTCTATGATAAAACAACATCATTATCAATAAATAGAAGATGATTTAGTGCAAATTGGTTACTTTAAAGATAGTAAGATACAGAACAAAGTGCAATGATAATTTCTATATTGCCTAAAGAAATGTAACCAGTTCTATAAAGTAAATAAAAAAAGTTTATTCGAGGTTATAAACCTTTACAAACAGCAGCAATTCTTACAGGCAGATTCTTTATATCAGGAAATAATTACATTTACAGAGAATAAATTGACAAAGAATTTTATCTTATCAAAAGAAAGAACATATGAAGAAACTTAGAAGAAAAGAAAACTATAGAATATCGCTAATGTTTATGAAAAAGATTATGTTTTATTTTTTATAAACTTGTGAACTTCCATCTGGTGAAGTTGTTCCAGTTAAAGAAGATGTCAAATGCATGTTGCAATGTATTATTTGCAGAAGACATAAAGAAGAGACATGGATGTAATGTTTAATATATAGGCATATTGTTTGCTCGTAAGCAGAAAAGGTTGATTACATTTGCAACTTTTGCAAATGTTGTTTTTAATTTTAGTAAGAGAATCTTTTTTAATTTTACAAATAAGATTTAAAATTATTTTATTCAGATAAAATTGTATAATTTTATTCAGTTAAAATTGTATTTAAATAAAAATATTAAGCAGGCAAAGTTTAAAATTTTATTTTGTTTTCCGAAACTGTCTTTTCGGTAATTTGTTTGTGGTCTAAGCAAGTCTACCTCTTAAAATTCCGTTATTATAGGTTGAGGAAAACTAAAAAAAATTTAGTTAAAAAATTTAAAAGTCTGATGAATACACTAAAGTGACTTTTAACAGGAAAAAAGTAATTATATGCAGATAAAATGAAGTATTTAATGTATGAATGTCTGTTTAATATTTTTAGGTAAATCTGACGATTCGCCCGTAGTACTTTCTGTTCACTTATTTTTTCTATCTTACATGGCATAAGATATATTCTCATTCTGTATAATCAAATAAAAAATGTAGGGAGAATAACAAAAGAATTAAATTTATGGAAACTCAATTTGCAAAGAATATAGAAATGATGAAAGATCTATAAAACTACAAAACTTATTTTTATCTTTATTTACGCCAATGAAAACTTAATACAATCGAAACTTATTATTTATTTATTAGTGAATGAACTATTACTTTATTTATAATACGTATTTACTCATTGTTGACTTTTTCATATTGGTATTATTATTGAAATAATAAAAAAATTAAAATGTTTTTTTAACTTCAACTATATGCATGAAAAACCCCGCAAGAAATAAAATTTATAATAATTACAGAATAATTGTATACGTTAAGAGAGATGTTCCTTTTATAGAGAAACATATTAATCTGATAAAAATGGATT
This sequence comes from Monomorium pharaonis, assembly GCF_013373865.1. Lineage (NCBI taxonomy): Eukaryota > Metazoa > Arthropoda > Insecta > Hymenoptera > Formicidae > Monomorium > Monomorium pharaonis. The sequence continues at coordinate 23,792,347 of NC_050468.1, read as the reverse complement.
TATTCAAAATATCTTATACATAATTATTACATATAATTTATCTTTAAAGATGTATATATAAATAATTCTCAGATCCGCGCTCCTAGTGGATGCATACACAAATTGAATCATAAAAAAATATTGTACTGTATATGATATATAAATCGTTTTTATGATATTAAAAATATTCTTTGTATGAATTCTCTTATTCTTACTCCCAATAGAAAGAGCTTCCGCATACATGCCACGTCCTGGTACAGCGTTACGCCGACATTTTGTAAACATTGTAATTTGCATTATCAAAGTTAGAAGCTTTGATACTGAGCTCTATTGGATTGTAATTGTCTTTAAATACTTTTTATCCTGATGATCGAGAGAAAAGAGTGGGAGGGCAATTCGCTCAATGTTATAATTGATCAATTTTAAAAACCTTTTAAAGAATTTCTTATCCTTGTAATAAAAAAATTTTTATATCTTAAAAAAAGTATGATTTTAAAAAATATATGAGAGGATGATTCATTGTAATATTTTTTGTATTTAATCATTAAGTGCAAATCATTTATTATCTATAACCATAAATAAAAGAGAAAAGTCGGACTAGATATATATGGGATTAGTATAGATTAGATATATATGGGATTATGGAATTTATGAGATCTTGTATTTTGTGTTGAATTCTGGCCCAGGTTGGTGTCTTTTAATTAATTTTAATATATATTATAAAATATTGATAATAAATTTAAATTTATTAACATAAACATATACTAAAGGAAATATAAATCTTTTATAAAATAATCGAAGTAATAAAGAAAAAACTATATTAGATTAAAGTTTGAGTACATATAACGTAACGAATTAAATAAAAAATAAAAATAAATAAAAAGTATCTTAAAAAATACTGCTTGTTTTCCTTAAACATAAAGATTTATTTATATTAGTCTGAAATCAATGTTTCATTGACTTTTATTTAAGGCTTATCAGAACTTGTGTAAGATGCACATGTTCTGCGATATACAATAAACATACATAAAAGCCGTAACATTGTAAACAATCAAATACCGATTCGGCTACGGATTTGCATGACACGTAACACATCCTCGACACAGCCTTGACATCGCATATAGATTTAAGAACAATTTGTAAGTAACTTCCCATACAGCACAAGATATTCTATGAACATCCTAGAATATTCTATGAATATCTAGAATGTTCATAAAATATTCTAGGATTTTCATAGAATATCTTGTTCTGTATGAGCTCTTAGACCTTTTTTATGTATTATAAGTGTCAATTAATTTATAAATTATTTTTATTCTGTAATATACTCTTTATAACACGGTTATAGAATAAAAGTTGGACAATTAACTTGTTTATATTTATTAAATCTTATTTGATATTTTTATTAATATCATATCATAAAATTATTACAATGATACTGAATTATAATATCTAGTTATATAACATAGAATAATAAAAATTTGTCAAAGTAATTTCAGCATAAACTCTAATTTTTTAAAATAAAAATCTGATAAAAATAGAAAATGTTTAAAATGATCAAGTTAAGTGTCTCACTTTGTATACATAAGTATAATTTATATTTTTATAATAAATTAATGAATGTATATGTATATATACATGCATATACTGTGCGTGTGTGTGTGTGTGCGCGCGCGCGCACGTCTATTATGTGCACACACACAGATATATATGTATATGTTTTGTAAAATATTTTCTGTTTGTATTTTACATATATGAAATCCTTATAATATACAATATAATATAATATGTATATAGTTCTTCCCACAATGTTAATGACTATTATATAATAGTTCAACTTTGATAAAGGTCATATGTAGAAACATGATAATAGTGTAATACATAATTATATGTATTAATCGCTTGTACAAAATGTAAAACTTCCGCAACAATTACTTTGTGTAAAAAATAATTATAAAAATTTTATGGGATAATTGTTAGCGATTTTAGCAATAAAATCAATTCTTTATTCGATAATTAATATTATGATCACATATTTTGTTGGAATCAATGTCGATTGATAAGTAATAAAGGGATATAAGTATTATATAAAGGTAAGATTAACAAAGTTTGATAAAAAGTCTAAAATAAACACGATATAAAATAAAAATGTAAATATTTGTTAAACTATCTAAATTTAAAAATTTTTTTAATTTTTTAAACTTATTAGATTTTTGAATTATTCAATGAATTTAAAAATTAGAAAAGTTTTAAAGATATGATAAATGCGGATTAATGGACTTCTTAAATTTTTTGATTTTTTTCGAGCTTTTTTTTCTTATAAGCAATTTGTCCTTGTTTAATATTTGATAAACAACAAAAATGAAATGCGATGCTTATAGTGCTTAATACACGTAAGCTCTTTAAATTGTTTTTAAATTTTTTATTGTTTGGAATGTTTTTATTTCAATTATTCAGTTATTGTGTACAAATGATAAATTTCTGTCGTTTATTTATTTGAATTAAGATCTTTTCATCAAAACGTTTTATTACACATTTTAAGCGCTTAAGCATTTTGTTGTTTACTAAATATTAAACAAGATCTTACGATACTCACAAGTGCACTGTAAGCGCTAAATAAATCATAGGGTTATAAGTTGAATTATTATTCTCCAATAAGAACAGTTTGATTGCAATGAAAAGAAAATGTGTAGACAAATTAATTAATTGTTTCGCCGGAGGGAATTTATTTATAGTATCATGAAAGAAGGTCGCCAATACTGACATAGGCCTCTTAATTTCTTTATTTCTTGAAAACTAAATATTGTATTAATCTTCGATCAGTTGTCATAATGGGTATGGCATAATTTTTCAAAAAAGTTGATTTGTTCAAAAATATTTTTATATTTTTTTATAAATATTTTTGAAAGCTATACATTTACAATATTTTAAGATATTAATTTTTTATATTTTGTATTTACGATTATAAAATATATTTAAATAAATTTTAACTATTTAATATTTAACCCTTCATATACACACTGGTTACCACCCATAATTTTTTGATCCCTAAAAATTCAACGCTCTGTACCTTTTAGTAGCACCGTGATAAATAGATAAAAATTCAAAAACTAAAAAATTTTTTTAAATCGCAAAGTATAATAATTTTTTAAATATAAAATTTCTTAATTTTTAATACCAAAAATATAAATATTTTCTATTAATATTAAAGTTAATCCATGAATTTTTTCAGAATTGTAGTATAAATATTTTAAAAGATATAGTTGTTTGAAAATTGCCATAAGTGGCAACAACTCAATGTGTATGCGAAGGTTGAAAAATAAATATGCAGTATACGAAGAGTTAAAATTGGACTTGGAAATATAAATAAATAAAAACTGTTTGGGCATATCCTATCCGTTGTGACAACAATGTCAAATTCTAAAGTTGTGAGAGTTAATAATAAAAAAAATATGGTTTATTTAGATAAAATTTACTCAAAAAATAAAATTCATAATTTATTTATGATTTAATGATAATAAATCATAAATAAATTCTTCAGAAACGAAATAAAAATGTTTATACGATTTTCTTTTGCAAGCTGCATAGTTTAAACAATAATAATTTTAATAATATTAAATAATTTTACATGTATTGTAAAATGACTACAACTTGACATTTTTCGTATAATGCAGTATGAAACATAAAATTATCACGTAAATCGCTACATTTTTCTGTTACTGAGATCATGAAAGTGAGATCTGGTTTTTTCATAACATAATTTCATTCCCAATAAATTATTTATTCCTTAAATATTTTTTAAATATATTTATCAAAAACATATTTAAAAAAATTTCTTAAATTGTGTATTTTTATTTTTTAATTTTTAATTGATTTTATTTTTAAAATGTTCAATTCTTGTTTTTTTATTTTATGAATTTTGTTGTTTAATATACAGAAAATAATTATAAAAAATTTTTTATTAAATTGTCTTACCGATTGTCGTTTTTAAATTGTTCTATCACCGAGTTATTTCTCCAATTTATTTTATAATTAACTTCTCTATTACGTGTCTGAATTCTACCATTGCAGTCTCCTATGTTATGTTTGAGACTCAATTTTTCAGACATTTATTTTTAATTATATTGCAAAAAAAATTGTTACAAAATTATACGACGCATGCATTAACTGAGTATTATAAAACTGTTATTTGACACTTTTTAGTTTACATTAACAGTTTTTTACAGTTTTATTTTTGGCTTTAAGAAATATCCAAAAACAAAAAGTAATATATCAGTATTGGTAACCTTTACGTAGTTTTTTCCGAAGAATATAATATTTCTTCTCACTAAATAAATAATATATTTATATTTCATTATTTATTTAAGAAGATCGTAAATACGCTCATAAGTTGCATCTGTTACATTTATTTTTTTTAATTATATATACATTTATTTTTTAATTTTACAGCAAGAAAGTTATAATTAAATTAAATAAATTATATAACTTAATTCCAAGATTATATTTAATAAAACGTATAAAGCAACACTTTACATACTGTTTTGTGTGATAATTTTCTTGCTTCATTATTTTGTTTGATATAATAACTCGATATGATAAAAATTTTATTTATCGAAAGAGAATTTTATTTTTATTGAATATTTTGCACTGATTGTAAATATTACTTAATCGAAATAAAATCGTCAAATTTATATGAAATAAAAAGAGAGGGCTTCACTTGCCTACAATCCCAATTGCCTACAGCTTCATTTGTACACAATTTAGCAGAACTGCTCGATGCTTACATTCCCGATTGCTTACAATCTCGATTGCCTGCAGCTTTGTTTGCACATATGAAAATAATTAAGGTACAAGAGTAGGATTGCACACATAATATTATTTAACCCTCAGTCCCTCCCTATAGGTCGTTTTCGTCCTGCTTAAAACTACTATTCTTAATTTCTCGTACAACCGTAATGCTAGCGCCATCAAAGTTGTACTAAAAAAAACTTTGGAGGAGAAGAGTTTTTAATGCAAAAGGCCAGCCCGGTCCGTTTGTTCTATTCCAAACGCCAGCCAGGTAAAATTCAAATAGGACGTTTTCGACCCGTAGATAGGGATTACGTGAGTAAAAATAACTTAAAAAAAAAATTTTTTTTTTAATAATTAAGTATTTTTGGACACGTACATGCATTTTAGAACATAATTATATATATATTTTAAGTTGAACATGTACAATGCAGGTTAGAAATCCAAAATACTTTAAGCAGACCAATAAAATTTAGCATTCGGCAAATATTGGGAAGATTGGACATTAACTAATAAATTTAAAAAAAAAAGATGTTTTTATTGTTTATATAAAAATGATAAAACCAATGTTGTGCTCGATGCAACAAACCCGTTTGCGATGATCATCGTTTAAATTGCTGTCGCGACTGCTTTTAAACTCTGTCCTTTTTCTATTTTTATAACATAATTTTGTATTTTTACTATGTATTAAATAATAATTTGTTAAAACTTTAAGCAGAAAAAAAATTGTAGATTTATTAATGTTCCTTATTTTACAACACTATTTATCCTCAAAAAATACCAATTTTTATACGCTGAAATTTGATATCTGTTTTCATTCTTCGTTGATCAGACTTTTTTTTCGTAAAGAGGAACTTTTTTCCTTCTAGAAACTGATTAAAAAAATTTTTTTTTATTTTTACCATCACTATATATTTTTTTTAAAATTAAATTTTTTACCGATTTTTCTCATTATTTATTAAAAAATACATATTAAATTTGGGAGAGAGGGATAATATAATGATAGTTTTTTAAAGAGAAATGTTTGAAGAGTATACATGATTTTTTTCAGATTTTTTAAACCATTATTTATATAGTTATAAGAGCGAAGACGAAAACGACCCATAGGTAAGGATAGAGGGTGTCGAAAAACACGGTAGGGATTGAGGGTTAATAATTTCGTGTGTGCAAACGAAACTGTAGGCAATCGAGATTGTAGGCAATCGGGAATGTAGGCAATCGAGCAACTCTGCTAAATTTGTGTGCAAACAAAACTGTAGGTAATTGGAATTGTAGGCAAGTGGGACCCCCCCCCCCAAATAAAAACAGTCACAAGATTTTTAATGCACATTGAATCGTGAATATTTGAAGGCGAATGTTGTAGAAGATAAATATATTGATTTTACATAATACATAGAACATATAGAATTTTTGAGAATACATTTTAATAATACATCGAAAAATATTTGGAAGATTTAAGAATGAAAGATTTTAAATTCGTGGAATACGTTAAGACTAAGGGCCGCAGCACCGACTTTTGGATAACGCATAATGCATGACGCATAAAAGAATAAATCAATCAGAATCGTCTATTTCCCTTCCCAGAATAGAAATAAAGACTGATTATTAATTCTCTTGTGCATTTTGCGTTATGCAGAAGTCTGTACTTCTGCCTTAAGATTCAAGAAGTCGTTAGTACATCTAAGGGGATTCATAGGATAGTATTAAAAAACATAGAAGTTTGTTTTACCTTTCATACTATCGTTGTCATAAGCAGTCATTCGTGAAATGAACTCTACTACAAACTATTCTTCGCGTGGTGATTCTATTAATAAAAATAATAACCCATACTACTGACATACTCTTGTATTTTGTTCTATCTTCGTATGTATATTTTCTATCTTCATGAGTATATTTGATTTTCACCAAATTTTAGATCTTGATATTTAAATCGAAATATTTATTCATTTTTTACGCCGTACAATTTAAATATTGAATATTTTTGAAGATAGCGGTAATTAAGTTATATTTTCAATGTCGATAAAAATGCTAATTATGCGTTCGCATTCTACAACATTATTTAACTCTTTCATGGAAATGAATGTCTTCATTTATACAATAATTTATATAATTGTCATATCTTCCTTAACTTTACAAAAGTTTTCATAAATTAATTTGTACATTTTCTTCATTACCATATCTTGAAATGAAAAATACAAACAAATGAAACTATATTAATCCAAAATAGTACGTTCCTTATGCCCGATTTCTTCACTTCCTGATAAAGTTATCCGGAGGATAAATCTCAAGTTTAACCAATTACGTACGTGGATCTGGTAGTTTATCTCCTGGATAATTTTAACCGCAAGATAACTGGACATGAAGAAATCGGGCATTATTTTTCTGTTAATATCTATTAATTTGTTGTTGACGTAACAGAATTTGTTGATAACTTGATATTAACAGAACTTTATTTAGAAGATCTTAAATGGTATATTAAGATCTGTGTATATATATTTAATAGATGTATATCATTAATTTTAAAGATTAATCTTTATATAAATTCCAAGTGTGTTATTACATCTGTAACGGTATCAAGTAAATATAACTCGGCATAACATTACGATATAACATTATTGATTTATATTAATTTTGAATTAAAATGAATTGTAGAATTGTCAGAATATAAGAGTGTGTATTTCAATTAACCGAGCATTTAAGTAAAAATTAAAGAGCTTAATGCAAGATTAACGTAACTTTGTATAATTTAATTGGTATATAAGATCCATATCCATTTTATATTACACAAATAGACCTCATATTATGAGTTTTTATTCAATTCTTATCTGCAAATGTCGACAGTTAAAACCAAAGTGATAAAATGCGCGCTTGTCTCAATCATTTCCGTGTTGTCATTAAATCGTGTTGTTCGCCGTTGTAGTTATAGCGATGCGAATTGTAAGATCGTCGTTGCTATTTGCGCAAATACCTTGTCTAAGCAACCTGCTCGTACTCGGCCTTATTGATATTACTGGCTAGGCAGCATGCTAGGAAGATGCCGACTAATGGGAAAAAGGCTACACCGATCGCCGTACCAGCCACAACACCGATGTTGCTATTTATGAAGTCCAGTACACGATTGTAGCATCCCTGAAGAGAGGAATTATTAAAAAATTGTAGAAACCAGAAAAACAAAAATCGAAAAGAATATTGAAAAATAATGTAGATTAATTCTCATTTTCAATTAGTTTTTTTTTTTACTAATAACTCTTCTTTTAATTTCTCTCTTGCGTTTATTTCTTTTATAACTTCTATGAATTATAATGTATGGATTGACTGTCAATTCTCATAATTGTTGATATAGCAATTAACACGTTGTCTGCTAACTTTTTAACAAATTTTGTATTTCTTGTTATGTATGTCATTGTAGAATTTTCATTAAGAGAGTTTTCTACTTTGTTATGCTGAATTTTAGATAAAAAAAAATTTTTTTTAAATGAATATTTTTTTAAATTACTTTTGTTTCTTCTTATTGTTTGAAGATTACTTTGCTCTTTTAATAAAAAAATATGAGTAATAATTTTTTAACGTTAGATCCATTTGATCTCTACATCGATTCATCGAAGACTATAATTCTGGATCTTGTAACAGACAGAATACTTTGCGATTATCATTGGAATCAGAATTATCTTGATAATGTAATTTTTTATACTTTGGGAGGACTCAAAAACAAAATAATAGAATAAAAATTAAATTTGTTTTTTAAACAAATGCCATTTGTTTATTAGGCGAAACAAGAAATTCTATTTTCGACAATAGCCACAAGTATTTTAATTGAATTTTTAATTTTAGTTCCATAGGATATCTAAAATCACCAATGGTCTGATAAACCATGCAAATAATGTTAAATTAATCTAATATTAAATTGTTTATTTTACTTAAAAAAATAGAAAATCAGTCTTCAAATAATAAATAACAAATAAAAAACGAAAAATAATTTTAAAAAATGTTTACATATTTTTCTTAAAAAAGTCCTTGAAAAATGCTTAAAAAATTAGCGCAACTAAATAAAAAATCTCCGTAAATATATAAATGATAATAAGATATATATTGCATAATGATTAATTAAAACTACATCCTCAAGTATAGTGTATTGAATTGCATACTTTTTACTTTACATTCTTATTTAGCTATTTATCAATTAAAATTTTATATGATATTATAATAAATAGCATTTATTGCAATATTATTTTACAAACGTTTTACAAAATTTTATCGGTCATCAGTGATCACCAAGACAATGAATAAAATTCATTCATCGGTCAAGCACCGATTACAAATGATCATCATGACAGTCAACATGTTAATTGTTTGCTTATCTTGCATTTTATGTACCCTGATCAAAACAAAAAAGCCATCTTGCAAGACTTTAAATGAATAGAAGTTAAAAAAATGTACTGTTATACCTCAGTATAAATGTCTTCTAGGTTCCGCGGTTCGCACTTATCCTGAGGCACCTTGCAGCAGGACAAAGGAATATCCTTTGGTGGTTCCAGAGTGAGCCAATCGGCATACCCGCGATTGCCACAGCAGTGCAACTGTAAGCAATTAATTAAATTTTTCAAGTACTGTACGCATTATCGAGGGAAGCAAAATGAGCAGGTTTCTATATATCTCTGTCTTATTCGGTTCTCTCGTACATTGAAATGTGATCATCTAACTTCCAATCAGGTTGGATAATCGATGTTCAATTGACAGAACAATCGGGGCAAACGAACGTGATTGGAACATCACGCGGAGATACTCACAGTCGATTGCATAGTATCGATGTGACTGCTCTTGGAGTTGTCTTGCCCGTAAGCTGCCATGCTCTCGTTCAAGCCTTGATCGAATCCCTCGTTCAAACTCGCGCGGTAAGCATAAACAGACGCGCCCGCGCCAAGTTCTAGCAACGCCACAACAGCCAGGAACGCGCCGTACTTCATAAATGAGAAGAAAAGAATTAATTTTTTGTTACAATTTTTTTTGTTCTAAATCGTTCATACGAGTAGGAAACGATTTGTGCTAAATTCCCTGATAAAGGCGACCCAATCACATCCAAAGTAATCAAGTAATCAAGTTGCAAACCTGATTTAATTAAATTATTAATTAACCTTGATTTCTCAAGCAGATCTGAGAAGAAAGTTTATTTCATGTTTATTTCTTCTCATACATTTCTTGTTAATAAGTTATGGGAAATTTCTACTTCTAATTTCCTTTACTTTTCAAGATATCTATTGCAAAGTTACAAATTTTAGAAATAATTTTCATACGAACTTCAGTTAATATCTATAATATTTCACAAAACTAAACTTTTATTCAGAAATTTTAGAATATGTTTTAGATTTTGTATATGGATTAGAACACTTCAAAAAAAATGCCGAAAAAATCTACATCTTTCATAGAATTTTCTATTTTTTTACATATGTGAAATTTGAAATATTTTAAGATTTTAAAGAGTTCTTATTCTATATTATAATTTGTGAAGAAAATGTATAAACTCTGAAGAAATTTAACGATGTATTTTTTCAATTATCTTAATATAACACATATTGCGAAAAATTGTGCCATGACGTTTTTCTTGGTTTTGAGCAGTTACGCTGCTCCTTTATGTAATGATATCGTATCGAATATCGACTTGTAACTTCATCCTTCCGTTCTTGAGGGACCTAAAGCCCACTTTAATTCACGATCTATGATTCACGATAAAATTCTATTTATAATAATCTTACGTAATGTGTGTACGTACCCTTATAGAAAAATACTATTGGACTCGCGAAAAAACTATTAAAAATTATTAGAAAACCATTTGCTTCCCCAATATTGTTCACCATTAATTTCAATAATTTTTTTGCAAGTCCAATAGTATTTTTCCATAAGAGTATCGTTCATCCACAAGAAAGGTGACACAAGCCGAAATTGATTGAATTTTGTTTTGTATGCGGATTACGTTATTCTAAATATACCTTTAACCATCACAGATAAGAGATATAAATTAAATTGGAAAAAAAACAACACGTGAAAAAAGTAAAAACAAGAAAAATGGCACAAATCACAAGGAATAGTTTTGTATAGAGCCTAGCATAACACATAATAATAACATTAATACTATAACATATTACTTTAGAGAGAACTAGAAACCAATAATTTGTGATTAGCTCTAAGTAACTTAACTTACGTTTAATACCGCCGTAAATAATTAATTTTGAATTACGCCATTTTTTTTCCTCTCTCCTAAACCTTTCATATCTTTCCTAAACGTTTCGACTTATATCACTTGTTTCTGATGAATGGGCGATATATATAGATACAGCTATGCTACTACGAAATGCATCACGTATATCCTGAGTTTTCGCACTGCAAATCTCTCTCGTCGCGCAAAAATTTTGAAATAGATCCTGAATGCCTACCAAATAGAGTAGAGCAGGATGACCCCGCGCGGTGCAGCAACAGGCGAGAACCGCAGCGACGGTCAACACCGCGCCTAAGCACGCGAGTGCTAGCAAAGCGGCCCCACTGCCTTGCACGCTCATGTTCATGTAATCCCGCAGCTGGAGGCGCATCCATATGCCGATGCATAGCATCAACACTCCAGACGCCTGTAAAATACACAAGCGACATTAAAACTAAACGTCAAATGACGCACTAATAGCAAAGTAATTCGACAAAAGTGTCTTCAAACCCTTCAACTCGAGAACAAGCCTTTATTTTTTTGCACACACTTGGAATGTTTTTTACACCTCAATTAAAAATTATTTTATTATTAGTTATATACTGTATAGTGTCGATTGTTTTATAATTTATTAGTGTATTTGAGAACATTATAAATATAAATATACATATAACTAAAGAAAAATAAAAAAGGTATAAATTCTCGATTAATGAAGAAAACTATTGTGACTTTCCTCGCTGTTGAAATGTAAAAATCACTCCAGATAAACATTTTTGGTTTAAAAAATTGCAGAAAGAATACGCTTATACTCAGTAAGCAAATAAATTAAATAATTTTTTTAAAACATTGATTTTAGGTGAATTTTGTGAACATTATAGTATTTCATAAATGTTTTTAAATTGTTACTTCAATATCCCTAAACATTATAATTATAGTTAAAAAATATTATTTTTAATGTTCTACTCAAGTATTTTTCATAATGTTGTATACAACATTAAGAAGTACTTACATTAAGAAGTATTTAAAAATGTTGCATATTATAAAATATTATTGTAATAATGTTGTGTTAATGATATCTTGCTTACTGGACATTATGTGTGCTTAAAAAGATTTTAATTTTAAAATAATCATAATTTTTATTATCATGAAAGAATTCCAATAAAAATAATGCATGTGCAAACAATAAGAAACAGACATTAATTTCTCTTTATTCATCATTTTGTCGCGTTTATAATCGATTATAAACATATTAAAACAAATGATTTTGTTTAATGTTAGATTATGAACTCTTATAAGCATAAGAAACCAAAACAAGTGGTTAAAAATAGTGTTTATAAGCTTGAACGGTTACAACGCGTGTGCATCTAAAGTGCACGTACTCTATGTGCATTCAAATAATTGTACTTGTACTACTGATTATGATGAAAACATTGTGTTTGCAAAAATAAATTCTTAACAAAATTAAAATGAATAAGTTGACAATATAGCTTCTTTATTAAAGCAATGCTATAATAATGCATTGGATGTCAAACTTAAGAGTCAAATAGTGTTAAAAAACTTATTTATAATTATTAGTTTGATTAAAGTACGCATTTTTTAGACGGACAGAAGTAATGGTCACAGAAATAATGTTAGAAGCGATAACAGTCGTATGTATGTACACAAACATATTTACGAACATGCGGTCTTGCAGATAAACCGCGTAATTAATACTCTTGAAAATTCTGAACTGATTTAAAGGTTCAAGGATCAATAATGTACAGATGGAAATAATGTACAGATTGTCCCAAATTATAGAGCTCTCATTAAATTAAAAACACACACATATGATAAAAGTAGTTTTTATTGTTATATATATTTTTTTTTATTGTTGGAAATTATATGACGTAACAATCTATATATTTTTATGATTATATATGTATAATTTTGTGACATGCTGTAATTGTTTAAAAATATTGTATTTTTAAATATCTTTGATCTTTATATATTCTGAATTTTTAGCAACATAATAATATTAATGCCTTTTAGAGATTCTTACTATCTGGAAAGACATCACGTTCAAGGTCACGTTCATCGCCGCACATTTACCACCATGGTATTCATTCTCTAGTTATTCAATTTTATTTTGAGTTAGAGCTATTGCCAATATGTCATTATTGTGTTTTCTCATGAAATAATCAGACTCAACCGGTATCCATATGATAATGCGATAATCAATTTGCGCAACAGTTGGGTAGAATCAGGATGCGTGATAAGGAGTTCCGTGATTGTGTTACGTAGGCGATGTCGAGGTTTTTAGGAGTCTTGGCTTACCCAGAAGACGAAATTGAAGAGCATCAGCAGCATCTTCATGCAGGTCATCGTGGCTACGGTTTCCAGTCGTTTGCTCATCTCAAGATGTATTATCTTTCTTTCCTTGATTCGTTTGCCTTGATTAAAAACCCTTTCGATATAAGATATGGGTTATTACGCACAAGCAGGTCTTACTTGGGCAACGAGCCGAGTTCACGCGATCGATTTGCGAGAGGATTTGCGAATACACTTACGTGTTGCGTGCGTGGCTGTTGCCCCTCTCTCAACTGGTGCATGCGCGCTACCCCGCGAGGATGCTATATCAATGGTGGGAACTCCCCTTATCAGAGCAATTCTCCATGTAATGGGAGCAAGTGTTACTACGGACACCGCAAACGTCAAACAAATGTCGTCGTAAAGGTTCTCTCTTTCTGAGAGAGCGCTTTTATGTTCCTTAGGATTTTCATCAGAATGATTGAAATATTGAACGCTGGTGACAGTTTCCTGTATAGGAGCAATTGCTGATGAACTAACGAATACATCACGACATACAATATTCGATAAATACTGTAAAAGAATTTAGAAAGATTTTGTTAAAGATTCTTCGATTTTCTGTTGATGTTGTTTGGAGTTTTATATTAAAAAATTTAAAACAATATAATGATAGTGAAATTTTCATTATCGAATAACTTTTGATGTGTAATAAATTGAAACCTAATAGATAATATAAATAATGTATATACCGGATTTGATGGCGAACCTTGTGTATATGTATATGTTTTATAAAAAGCGTTTCATTCTCTTCTTTTCTCTATTTAATTAATGATAGAAATTTCTCTCACTTTCTTTCAATTTCTTATATTTTTTACATTTAAGATTAAAAGATAATTAATTTATTAAATACAAATATAAGCAAAAAGGTATTATATTATTAAATATATAAAGCTAACAGTGCGCATTTTAATAATTTACAATAATTTAACAAAAAAAGATAAAATTAATTATTTTTTAACTATAATAATGAAGTAATAATAAAAAGTTTTATAACATTTTTTTCAATTATAGTTGCATTAACTTCCTTTTAAATAAAATTAAATATTTTTTATTAAATAAAACATTTCTTACAAGATAAAAACTTCTTTATTGTTCTTTAAAAATATTAAAGCAAGGTTATGAAAATTTGTTTTATAAAAGCTTTTATAGAATTAGAAATCACCTACCAGTTGTGTTTTACAAATTTGAAGTTTCTTCATCGACAATTGGTAACATGCATTCTTTATTTAACTCTTTTATAATTCTTTATTTAACTCATTTACATATATTTCGAATTTTTTATACAAATTTTAACAGTATGTTTTATGAGATAAAATAAAAAAGATATTACATAAATAAAGGTGCTAAAAATACTTTATTAAAATGTTATAGCAAATATATAAAATTGTAATTGCGTCGACAATTTTTTGTATTAGTTTATCTTTTAACTTATGCTTGATAAATTTGGTATCTACTATTTGAAATGATGCGACACAAAATAAACATCAAGTGATAGTAACACAAATGATAGTAATTCAATGATAATGTATCTTGTATCCTTTTCTCTTTTCTCTCTGATAAATGTTAAATAAAATTAAGAGCAAATAAGATAAATACTTTCTCGTTTTCTCTCGTGTAAAATAAGATTGTTTAAACTTTAATATATTAAAAATATTTCTGATAATTATAATATATATAATAATTATAAAATATTTGCAATAAGACCATAATTTTTTAAATAAAAAATATAAAATAATATACGCATAGTTACTTTTGCATATAACAGTTACTAAAAAATTTGGACAATATAAATGTCTGATGATATTTATTGTATAGAAAGATAGACATAAATTCTCCAGCTTTATCTATTTCAATATTATAAGTATAGTGAGACTAGAGGTGTATAGTGAACCTTAGTCTTTTTTGTATGATAATAGAATTTGAAAATATTTTTTGCATTTGCTATTTTGAGTTGTGAAGTATTAATCTGCTAATCGTGTCTAACTAATTCAAAAATATTTGAAAATATATGTATATATGTGTATGTGTGTGTGTGTGTGTGTGTGTGTGTGTGTGTGTGTGTGTGTGTGTGTGTAAAAATAATTATACTTGATATAAAGATAATTATATTTCTTCTTTTAAAAAATATTGGATGTAGAAGAGTAGTAAGCATTTTCGAAAAAACGCGGATAAAATTAATAGAAACAACATAAGAAATAAATTTAAATATATGTACATAATACATGTATGTACATATATATTTTTATCAATAAAGCACATTAATATAAATAACCATTATATTTTATAAAATTGAGCGATTGAAAATGCTTACGCGTTTATACGCAAATTTTTCCGCTCAATGATTTTGCTCTTTATTGATCCTTCGGAGAGTCACTAGCAACGTTCGTGTAATTTAACCCTTTTACAGAGACATTAGCCACTTACATTGCCGCAGTTTTATTATTGTTGTTTTTTACAATTTACCTCTAATAATTGTACCTTTTTATTTTTCTAAATACTTGTCCTTTAAGTTTTATTTTTTATTATTAATATTTTTATTTATTAACAATTGTTATAATAGAAGAAATAAAGTTAAAAAATAGCGTTTTTTAAAATTTTAATTTGTCTCTGACGACATAAATGAAAATAGGAAACTAAAAAAGTTACTGAATATTTTTGATATCTTCTATTATCGTATATAATTTTTGCAAATGTTTTCGCAGATCCAATTTTTTATAAATAAATAAACAATTGTATATTTTTGTGAAAAAAAATCAAATTTGTAATTAGTGACCCTAAAAATTTATAAATAATAAGATTGTTGGAAAAAAAACATTTTTTTAATAATAACTAATTATTTTTCCCAATTTTTTATTGAAGGCAGCTATCCTGAATTCGTTATATTAAATTTTTCAAATCTGACTTAAGATTCGTAATCAGAAAAGCAATCAGAAAATATATAGAAATACATGTTTTTATAAAAATCCACTGAGCTGTCTAAGTGTGCTCCTGAAAGGATTAAAAGAACTCCCGACCAAACGCCATTATCTTCGCTGATGAATGACATTCTCCGTAGACTTTTGGACAATTGTTTGGTTTTTCGGAACGTGTGAAACCTGCTTGTTTTCTCCTGATCCTCCTTATTTACTTATTCTCCAAATTATTTAAAAATATTATATTATTGTTCTCTGATTGTCTCCTATCTTTTCCACAGTTGTTGTTATTATACGGACGAGAGAACCATTCGTCTCTTCGGTTATCTATTTTTAAATCAAGTTTGGATAAATCCATGATTGGCCAAGTGTTCTGCGTCACTCTATCCTTTTTTGATTCAGCAGCAGTCCCTGAAATATTGTTAGTTTCTTCGAAGGACAATTTATCAGAAATCGGATCGATGAACAAATTGGCATCCCACTCAACCTGCTCCTCGCTGCTAATGGACACACTATCCTGATTTTGATTTTGGTCTCTCTTGTCACTTCTAATATCACCGATAGTTTTAAAGTAGATGCTATGGTCATACCGGTACATTTCTAGACAATTGCTGTCCAGTTTACTGTTTGATTGATAATTGAAGTTGCCGCAACAGTTAATCTTGATCTTCTCCGGACTTGATTTCCATCTGGATCGTTTAAAATTATGAGATCGCGGCAGAGTTTCACCTGAAGACGTGTTCCAGGACTCTTGCATCATCTGCTGATTCTTGAACCACCTGATTAATTTTTGTTTATATTAAAAATCTCTTTTTTATATTATATTTTACTTATATACATAGTTATTCACGTTTTATTATGCATACTCCTCTCAATTCTTATATAGAAAATTTATTTAGTAATAAACATCTCTCTCTCTCTCTCTCTCTCTCTCTCTCTCTCTCTCTCTTTTTCTCTTTCTCTCTCACCTTTGTGATCGAAGACGATTGTAACCACGCGCAAAGCTCGCCCATCTCTCGATTTTCTGAAAAACGTACTCGGTTTCCTCACTCCACCACTCCAACAGATTTTTTTGGACCACTGTCTCCCTATTCTCCGCCATAGTAATCATCCTGATGTAAACGAGGACGAAAACTGGAAAAGTTACACAATTATTCGTGGAATTGCTAATTGATACTTGAACAAACCAGTCAGTAGTTCTTCAATTGTAAAAGTGATTTTGCCCGATGGATAAACCGGGGTTGATTTATAAGATTCATAGGAAGCACCTCAAACGCGGAAGCCATTGATAGTTGTGGCCATGACCTCTCATGAGATTTTTATTACGTTTTTTTGTCGTTTAGAAATACATATATCGTAAAAAATTATGTTAAAGTGTGCAATCTTGTTAAATACAAAATATTTGACAAAATAGGCTAAATATTATTAATGCTCTATTACAGTTTTAGCAGTGTTGGAAAGCAACGCGTTTTCATTATTGTTATTTTTTGGTAATAATTTTTTTTTTGTATGTAACGGTAACGTCGTTACAATTTTACAATAACAATAATAAATTTTACTTTTTTGTTATTTTGTAAATGTATAATACACCGAGAAAAAAGTTGTTAATTTGACTATATTTTTTAATATTTTGATACAGTGACATAAATAACAGTCGGATGCTTTAAAAATAAAATTATTAAAATTTCATGAAAAGGTAATTTAAAAAAGTAATTATTACTTTATAAGTAAAGTAATGAGCTGCGTTCTAATATTATTGCTGGTACTAAAAATCTACAGTTTTCTTTATGTATGTATACTATAGATTTTCAATATTGGCAGTAATATTGTAACACAGCCATAATAACACGTTACATACTTTTAAAAATTATCAATAAATAGCGGTAATGAGTTACTTTTATAATAACGTTCCTTGCAATGTTGAGAGTTTCAATAATAGTAATATTTTAATTTATATTAGAATATAAATAAAATTAATATATCACAATTAAAAATGCGAAAAACAATACAATCAAAGTCAGTTAGAAATTAAAGAATAGAAAAGCGTGTTTTATCATTTATTTAAAAAAATATTTTATTAAAAACTTTTTACATTTATTTACTTATTCTAGACTCTAGACGATTAATAATAAATGTTATTTTAAAAAACGGTTTTGTAAATAAAGCTTCAGAGAAACTAATAATAATGAGATAGTAAAGACACATATTCTTTAATTTACTTATTTATAAGTAAAATTCTACAAACGTTTTTTGAACATATATATTCAAAAAACTTTTGTAGAATTTTAATTTTAAGTTTAGGTACATTTAATATATTTTTAGGAAAATATATTAGTAAATTTATAATTAAAAAAAAACTACGCTGGAAGCAAAACAATTAAACAATTTTAAATTTAATCTTTTTTAAGTAAATTAGAATTAAGTTTAGAATTGTTTATTAAAATAATAGTTAAAATTCTTGATTATAAAAATGTTTTATCTTTCGTAATATTCTAATCAATTGTATTTATTCTCCTCGTCACTGCTCATTCATCTCGTTAGCATAGTTACTTTTTACTTTTTGATCAGACAATCGAGAAAAGCAGCTACGTAAAAATAACCCGCA
Organism: Monomorium pharaonis; assembly: GCF_013373865.1. Taxonomy (NCBI): domain Eukaryota; kingdom Metazoa; phylum Arthropoda; class Insecta; order Hymenoptera; family Formicidae; genus Monomorium; species Monomorium pharaonis. Next base: position 23,773,530 of record NC_050468.1, on the reverse strand, counting down.
GTCGACAGGTGAATATGCTTGTATTCGCGCGTTTATTTATCAACGAGCGCTGCCCACGTTCTCTGTCTTTCTGAAGAGGATTTTAGCGGCTGATTTTTCTTGCAAGCTTTTCACAGTAGGAAAATAGAAAAGTCAGGACGTGACATCGGTAATGCGTTTAACCAGCGCTCTGCCAATCATCGACGCGTAACATCGCGGAATATTGAGCGGTTGGACGGCGGAAGCGGTTTGCGGAAAGACGGAAGAAAATTGTTTATCAGTATTCGCGATGGTACGTGAATTAAAATTCAACGCCATCCCGCGCGTGTTTTCACCCCCGCGCAATTTTTTCAGCTTCAGAAGGGGGAAGGATAGATGATGTATAAAAAGCCACCGCTTCTTTACGCTTATCGCACACTCCATCGTCGATTTCCTCGACATCCGGTACACGCAGGTAAGCGGATATAAGACGTTCCCAAAGTACTAAATATCTATCTTTATCTGCAATTTATGCTCGCATTCAGACTTTATATTTAAGGCTTCCTTAAGTTTATCTTCAGATACCTTATGGTATTTATTCTATTTGCTACAAAGCATTTAAAGATAAATTTAAGAAGGCCTCAAACGTAAAACTTGATTATGAATACGGGCATTAAACTTTTTGTACTTTATATTCACACATAAGTACAAAGTGGTTTTCATTATATCTCTCTTTCTATTTATTATAATTGTTTAATTATTATTATGTATTACTTACATTTAAAAAAACAAACATCATTTTTAAATTATCTTTGCTTTTGCTTGTTATTTATTTTCTGTTATCAAAATATACGGTCATGTCAAATAGCAAAGTAGATTGTCTACACATAATAAAGGAATAAGATAAAATTTTTGTGTGTAACATACTAGAATATAAATAACTAGCATGTATAAATAACATTTTTTTATTAATGTTGATTTTTTTTTAATATTTACATTTTTTAATTAAATATTCCTTTTAAATGCATAAATATAGAAGACTTAAATAATTTTTTGAATACTTTTTGAAAGACAAGAAAAACTTTAGTCAAAATGTTTTTTCATATCAAAGAAGAACATCAATTTTATTTATTATCTGTAATCCATTTATATTGTAGTATTTGTACACAACGTGTCACAAGTAACTAATGTTTATCTGCATCTATATTTTAATTATCTTTAACAGAATTTTCGTGTTATTTGTCTCGAATTAACACTGTAATATAAATTATATCGCAATAAATATTATTAAATATGTGCATTTTAATGAAGATAAAATGTATTTATATATTTCTAAAATTCTGTTGTGCATTAGTAATATTCTTGAAGTGTACAATTATAATCAAATAATTAAAACTAATTAAAACTGATTGTAGGAAATAGATATAATACTATAATTTGTAAACATTTGTTAAAAATATTAGTTCCATAATTTAATTGAATTTTATTAGAAATGAAGAACATTATGCATCTATTATTATTAACTATCATTATTGACAATATACAACAAAAAATGTTTAGTGGTTGATGATCTGTGTATCTATATTTAACAAAGACTTGCGATAAAATAAAAAAAATTGATTACAGACATGAATCTGACCTTTGCGTTATCCTGCATGATGGCAGTCATGTGGTTGTTCTGTGGAAGATGTAGAGCAGCTCCTGGATTCACTGGAATCCGTCGCAACTTAGGAAATCGTCCACATATCCGCGGGTAATTACTGTACTATATACGTATAAATGAGTACACACACACACAAATAAAACTGACAAACTGAACAATAAAATAAAACCAATTCGGCACTGTCAAGGATTTTAAAATTAGCAGTGATATTCTGGCTATTTCGCGTGCTTTGTCGTAGATACGCCGTGGAAGGCCTCGTAAAGGACCTCGTGGAGGATCTCGTCGGCGAAGACGAAGATAATTTGCGACTTAGCAAGCGTCAGCAATTAGACGATTACGGACACATGAGATTCGGCAAGCGGTCCAACGGCGACGACGAAGAGTACGGGCATTCGCGATTCGGCAGAAATATCGAAAAATAGAACGCCATTACGTCGGATTTCTCTACATCGTAGATCGTAATCGTTCACACTCGTGCTAGATGTAGATAGAATATATTTTACATTCCAGCTAATTACGATCTCGTGTCTCGTCATTCTACCTCTTCTCCAGTTTCTTCATCTCCGTTTTTACGCTACAATTTTATCCGCGCTCTCTAAAACGCTAGCGATCTAATTACCTCGAATTATTTTTGTAACATTGCCGCTATATTTCCTTAGGATACTACAACACAGTGACGCTTTTATTTAGTGTGAAGATAGAACTTTATAAATAATCTTAAAAATAATTAAATCGACATTATAACAAGATCTGACAAATTATATATAAATTATTCAATTTCTTTTATGTGTTAAAATATATTGAAAGTAAAACATAATGAAGTGCAGAAATAAAATCAGCTCCTACTCACAAAAAAAAAATGTTTTGTTAGTTTCTCTACATCTTATTTTTATTTTTGTTTTATTTTAAATAAATCATTGCGTTTATTTTGCATATTCTTGTTTTTACCTTAATATTATTAATTGAAAATTTACTGAAAATATTCTAGCTTAGATTTATTTAACATTTCAGACAATTTTTTTGATAATTCATCCTTTTACTGGTTACATAATTTTTTTTATAAAGCAAAAATTATTTTCAATTTTGAATAGAATTTTGCTGATGTTTATTATCTACTAAAACCTCATGTAATTTTCCCCTTTGCATTTTTAATTCTGCTATTCTTTGATGAAGATCCATATTATCATCTAAAAAGGTGTGGTATCCGCAACGATTTTCCAAAGCTTGGAGATTGTAACCAATCGTGCGTCGATTTAATAACCATGGTTCTGGTAGTGGTGGTAATGGTGGTGGTTTCGATTTCAGAGGATAAGGCAATCGATAATCGCTGCTCGTAATGGTACGATAGTTCATCTGACAAATGGTCATAGGATCCTGAAGAATGTCCGTCAATTTTAAGACCTCCTCCTCGTAATCCTTTCTAGAAAATGTCAAGAAAATGTTATCACTTTGGATAAAATTTGATTTTGAAACTTATTGTTAATCATTTAAAAATATAATTTTTCATAATCTTTTAAAATATATAAGTTTTATATATTAAATGGAAAATTTTTAATAAATTTTTATAATATAATATAATATAATAATAATCTTATAATACTTAATATAATTAATGAGTTAATATTAATAAAAATATTAAATGAAAGAATGACATTAGTAATATTTAATTAATAATTAAATCTCTTATTTTTTATGTCAAGAAAATTAAAAAACAGCAGTGAAAAAATTTAGATTATTCTTGTTTCTAAAAATAAAAATTTTATTTTTAGAGAACAATATATATATATCTGCAGTTTGCCTATAATATTTTTGAGATACAAACATAAGAGATACATACTCTGCCGAGGCAAGTGATTGCATAGTGAGTAAACTCCGTCGTGAATAAGCAACCGGCTTATACTCATCTTTTAGTTCAATCTGTGACAACATAGCATGTGTCTCCGAAATTGCAGTGACTTCGTCCTCCGGACCGAGTCTTCGATATGAGGATTTGTGAAGATTTCCTTTAGGTGGAAATATGTCTATATTGTCTCTTGGCTCTGATAAGGTTTTCATTTGCCTGTTCAAATATTATTAAGATATCACTAAGAAACAAATCTATGAGTTTTGTTTAAATGTATTAGTTTTATGTTGCATAGAAACAAATTAAATTTAATAATAATATTTAGACTATTTAGTAAATGATATTACAACATTGATAAATATACAATAGCTTTACTAGAATTCAATTTTAATCTATTACATTCACATATATAATACTCACGAAATGCGAAATACATAAATAATGAGGCAACAAAGCTACTGTCACAAAGTAAATAAAATGGTACAAAAATATCGGAGAATGCAGATATAAAAGTAAATTGATTACATAAATGCAATTAAATATCAATAATTCAGCACTCATTTAGCACAGTAGAAGATAATATAGTCAGCTGTGACAGTGTAAAAAAAGGGTAAAGAAGAGAAAGATTTAATGAAAAAAGGCCACGTTTTTACATGTTGAAATGCTTCATCACAGTGTAAGAAAAGACTCTGAATTTGATGGAGTGATGTAAAGGAAAAGAAATAGGTAATCAAGTGTCAAGAGAATTGATGGAATGAAATAAAAATGTAGAAATTTATGTAATATGAAGGATTATTAGACAGCATAAATAAAGAATAAAACGTTGCCGAATTTCTTTACAATATTTTTAGACCTAAAGTTAAATAATATAATAAAATAAATAATATATTTATATATATTTTTTAATAATATTTTTAAACAAATAGTTTAAAATAAGTTATTAAAGTAACATCAATATTTCTTACTATGACTCTAATTATTATATTTAGAAATATTTATATCTTTTCTTAATCTTATTCTAAGAAACATTTATCACTTTGTTCTTGAACAATTAATGGAAGTGGAAACACACACACACACACACACACACACACACACACACACACACACACACACACACACACACACACACACACACTTACTTTTTTATTTTTTCCGACAATAAAGATTTTTCACTATGTAAAGTCATATTTTTTTATATAGTAAACATTACGCTAATTAATTACGCGATTGCTCACACTTTATATCAAATATAATATACAAGAACACAAAAATATGAATATTTTGTAAAGTGCGTGAAACAAAGCACCGTTGCTACGATTAACAACAGTGTGGTTTTCTCCGCGGTAACTTCCCCATATTTCCTTATGTAAATTTGTATGTGCTTGCATACGCGCGCGCACACATACACATATACGCGCGCACAAGTTTGTATGTGCGGTTTATCTATGCACACAAAAATAACATTTAATAAATATTATTACTTTTAAAAATAAGTTACAATAAAAGATTTGAAAATAAGAAAATATTAAATTCTTATTTTCTGTTACATAATAAAGTTAAACCTTAAAAAAATTAAAAAGTTAAAATAACTTATATAAAGATTAATATGTGTATAACAATATGTAATAATATAATGTATTAAAAAATCCAAATTTTTTAATAATAAATATTAGATAATATTTCTAATTATAGTAACATTTTTATTGTTTTAAGATTAATCATAAAGATTAAATATTTTGTAATAATTAAATCTTAAATAAAACTTTAAATAATTAAGATATAATTAAATAAGTGATAAAATACAAACTACTTGTCATATTGTCATGCATTATTATTACATATTTTAATAATTAAATACTTGTTTTTTATTTATTTTAGTTAATAAACGTAAATATATTATACCAACCAATCGTGGATTTTGACTTTATCGCTGTATATTGCTGGAACATGAAACGCGATAGGTCCAATATTTTCGTCTTCATCATTATAAGATGTGATACACTAATAAAAAGAAATATTTGTAGCAAAATTGCCAAAAATAAATTATTAGGAATTATTAAATTGTTGAGTACTGTATACGTGTACTTATAATACATATATATTAAAAGCAATTATTATTTTATATTCTTTCACATTAAACTTTTATAATAATTATTCCAAATTAGAATTTATTAAAAATAATAGCGTAATAAAAATATAAAATAACTAACATTTTAATTTTGTTAACATTTTAAAGATCAAATATAATTTAGAAATGTATAAAATATATGCGTGTATAAATGTATACAGCTTACATTCATTTTTTCTTTTTTTAGTATTTTATTTTTTATATGTATATATATGTGTGTGTGTATTTTTTCTCCGCGAATTAAATGTAAAAAGAGTTTATTAGTTAGTACTTATTAAATATATTTACAAAAATAACATAATGACTCAACAACCTATTTTCTATTATGTCATTTTATACTACTACACGAATATAGTATTTTATTTCAAATATTGTTTATATATTTCTCTTTTATTTTGTCACGATTTTATAAAAAAAGCAAAAAAATCAAATTCATGCAATTGCTAAATAAATATACATTTTTGAAAAATAAATATGAAAGCTCAGCAGGATAAAATTTTACTTTAATATAATAAAAAAACGGAGCCTTTAACTTTTTTTGATAGAATGGAAAATAATGAATGTAGAGAAGACTTATGTAAGGAAGATATAATCTCGATAGAAACTAATAAAACTGTAATTGAAGAATTATCATTTGAGGATATATTGGCTGAAAAACGTCGCAAGTATACGGCTAAAGAAGAGTTTATCTATTCGTTGTACAACAGCATACTTCCAGCTTTTATAACTGAGTAATTATTTTGACACAAAACAAAAACTAGTAATTGTTTTTAAAACTATTATTATTATTATTATTAATGGTTGATATATGTATAGGTGGGATGGATATTTTTTACGAAAGAAACAGTTCACAAAAAAATTTAGTCAAGATAAGGTTGAAATGATAGAAAAAAATGAAAAAATAGATGACTATAATGAAAATAATAATTTATTCATTAAAGAAGAAGAAAAAGGAAAAAATAAGATAATATCTGTTCTATCGAAAATTCCACGGTGGAAGCTTTTAGTGCCAGATGAATTTGTCAACATAAAATTTTACAACAATAATTCTTATTGTGGTCGTATTAGCAGAAAAATGATGGAAGGAGAAGGAATATATACATGGCATAACGGTGTACAATATAAGGTATTGACATACATGTGTGAATCACACACAATAATAATTATAAAAGATAATATAAATAAGAAAAATGTAATACAATAGAAAATGTACTAATATTTATACGTTTTATAAATTTTTATTTTTATTTTCTTAAATATAATATGCAAGTTTTAAAATTAAATCGATATTTTTTTATTCTAAAATATTATATTTAAATTAAAATAAATAATTATAAAAAAATTTTTTAGGGTCAATTTGAACAGAATAAAATTCAAGGGCGAGGTCTTCTGAAGTGGAACAATAATTGTTGGTATGAAGGCGATTTTGTGCATGGTCTTCGACATGGCAAAGGTATCCTGGTAGACAAAGAAAACAATCGCATATACATCGGACAATGGTACATGGATCACAATGTTTAATTTAAATATTTAATTATTGGTTTATTTGAAATATTTTATGTTATTACGTAATTGTAATTAATTGTTAAGATTATGCAATAAATTTAATAAGACGCAACTTGAATATGAAATAGATTAATACTGTATTATTTGAATACAATATTTTAAGATATATTTTTATATCTGTTATGTCTTTCGTTTATAGAAGAAATTTTTTAAATTGATTACGAAGTTTATTTATATAGCGCAAAATAACAAAGCAAAAAGCGAAATTCTAATTCAATTGTATAGAATTTCACGTACATTTGTATTGACCAACTTTTTTTTCTTTATAAATAGAGAGGAGAAAAATTTTTCTCCAGTAACCCGTGAAAAAATGTTTCATATAAAAACGTATATAAATATATATATAAAATATGTTCATATTTTCTTTCTTTTAAATTTCTGTTTGATATAAAATATAATAGTCATACTAAAAAGATAAAAACTAACTAAAAAAATAATTTTTGCATTGCTTCTTTTAAAAAAGCTAAGTATAAAAAATTGTCCATATATACATATATATATATTCTGGAATATGATATGGACAATTTTTCATACTATAGCAATGCTTTAAATTAAAAGAAGCAATGCGAAAATTATTTTTTAAATTTAGTTTCTATCTTTTCAGTATGACTATTATTTTTTTATATCAAACAGAAATTTTACAAAAGAAAGGAAACTAATATATAAACATATATGGACATATATATTATATATATAATTTATATACGTTTTTACGAAACATTTTTTTCGGGAAGATATATATATTTTTTAAATCTAAATTTTGATATGATTAAGAGAGGTTTTTAATATTTTATTGAGCTCAAAAATAAACAATTTTTAAGAATTTTATTAAATTCATAAACACATAATAAAAAGTCCTAAAAAACCTTTTGCATAGTCCTATTATATATATATGTAAAATTTTAACAGTATAAGTTTAGAATTTTGTAATTGTATAAGTTAACATAAAAGATTAAAGCTCGGTTACACTAATATTTTATTATATTTTAGTTTTAAACAAGATTTAAGCATATGTATTTCTGTCTCTAAATAAATTATAAAGACAGACACGTATTATTAATAAAATTTCATTTAAAGTTGATATAATGTTCATGCAACCAAGCTTAAGAGAAAAACGATATTGTTTAACCGGAAATACAAAAGTACAATGCTCTTAGACTTTTTGTATATCAATTTACGCGTTTTTACACATTTTTTAAGTTAACTAATTTTCTCTAGTATCTAGTTGTTGGACAAGCGCAGCGCTGAACCAATCAGCGATCCGCTACCGTGGCGCTGTCCATCGTTAGTGAGAGTGGCGATTGGTGAACGGGCGAGCCACTGGTGCCAATCGGAGCCGATCGTGCTCGGCTTGCACTAGCAGAAAGATTTCAATATCGACGCGTACTCGACGCTCTCTCGAGTCTCTCGGACCGTTCTTTCGTAGTGTCGCATAGTGCGAGAGAGTGATAAGTGGTGTTTATTCGCGGGAGAAATCACCCCCCAGCTAAAGAGAGGCACGACTTCTCGGTTCTCGACGACATTTGTTGACGGGCAACGATGTCGGACACGATTGTGGATGAACGGTAACTATCGTCGATACTCGATAATTAACTTAAGCCGACCTGACATTCCGGAATTCGCGATGTTACTTCGATCGCCCTCGGTCTTCCTGAAAAATGTTTCCTCGATTGGCCTCCAATTATTTTAATGATATTTTTTTCTTTGAAATCATATATCGATCGGCTTACGATTTTACTCACATGCTCCAATCTATCAATTTGCGACATATGTTTGCATAAACTCACTATTAATGTAATTATTCTATTTTTTATTGCCACCCTTTTGTCATAATTATTCTAATTTATTAATTTTATTTGAATGATATATTATGAAACCTAGATTTTTTAATATTATATATGAGAAAGAACCCAGACAGCACACAGACGTTTTAAAAACGTTTTAGAAATTAATGTAACATAATTGACATTTTATACATTTCAAACATCTAAATCAGATCTTAATATTTTTAGAATGTTTTAAAGACGTTTCGTGTTATTTTTTTGGACATCTGAAAAATGTCTGTTTTAAGTTACTAAATGAACCAAAATTGGGCCTATTTCAATTATTAAAAAAATTTTTTTAAAAAGGTAGATGTAATGTTTGTTTTTAAATTTGACTAATAAATTAATAGAGCTATTCTGTAATTCTCAATAATCTTAGAGTTCTGTTATTACAATGTCATTGTACAAACATTAAATTGTTACCATATTTTGTGCAATTAATAAATTGCTAACAAATTGACCTCAAGTTGTATTAAGAATAACATTCAACTTACATCTATCTTTTTAAAAAAATTTTTGTAATGGCTGAAATAGATTTAGTTTTAATTTGTTTAGTTCTTAAATATACAACATATTTTAAAAGCAGTTTCTGATTGTTAAATGATTATATTAATAAAATAAGCAATTGAAAAATGTCATTGTTTTGACAGTTCAATGTACAAGAATGTACAATAAAAATTAGGGATTTTGTTTAAAAAAATTCTATATGATTTTAATACAATCTTATATTATTATTCAAGATTAAGAGGCGTGGCTATCCTTTTTGTTTACTTTTTATCTCACTTTATTGAGATGGAAAGATGATATAGCTAAAGTTTGTGAGCTTGTAAGGATTTTAGATTTGATGTAGACCAATTCTCAAGAAAATGACTTTTTTATATATTCTATCTATCTATAATTTCTATTACATGTCAAAAAGAATTGATTGAAACTATTATTTTATACACATGAATTTTTTTAGTCAAAATTTTTTTAAACGCACATAAAATGAACATTTTTATAATGTCCAATGAACATATTTTGAACGTCCATTAATGTATGTTTTTAAAACATTTGTATTATATCCATGGACATTTGGACACAAAATAAAGATCAAAATTGGATGTCTATTGGATGTTGTGTGCATCTGGGAAAGAGATAAAAACTCCTCTCAGTTTTTTGTTGCTCAAAGTAAAGATACGTGTTATTGAATGTATGTTTTTACAAATTTTACAAATGACAAATTTAATCATTTAATTTCTATATATTCTTTAAGACCAAGATTTGTTTAGTCAAATGATTTAATTATTCTAAATTAAAATTATATTTAGATGTGATTATTTTAAGGATATTTTAGCTATACGATATCAGCTAGAAGTTATTGAAATTAAAAAACTGCAGTTTTTTTGTGGGTTTATTTTTTCTTTCTTAGTCAACGACAAAAAGTATAGGTCGTGAATATCAAAATTTTGAAACAGTTACAAAGAATAAAATAACAAATAATTTAACTTATAATAATTTATGTAGTGTAAGTGACCATTTTGTTGCAGTTTTAGATAAATGCCTTTTAAATGAATAAATAGATCTAAATGGATATTTATTTGAATTTTATTAGTAAAAAAATTATATGTAAAAAAATTGATAAAATTTGCAATGCTAGTTATCAAATTTTTGAATAAATACTACAAATTATGATTTTAATAAAAAAAGTCTAGAAAATTTTTATATTTTAATGAAATTTTTATATTATTAATGTTTTGAGATGTGATACATGCATCCTTAACATTTGTGATGATTTTTACAGAGTGACTGATGAGATTGAAGCATTGAAAGCAATTTTATTGGATAATGAGCTCAACATCAAGGAAAATGATAGGTATATATCTTTATAGGATATCCTAAAATTTACATACATAAAATGCATAATATTATTTTTTATTTTAAAAAAGTAAGAAATAAATATTATTTGGAAATAACTGTACCCCTAAAAAGTTTTTTTTTGATACAAAGAATTATATTATGCATTATACTATACATTATACTATACATTTAAGATAGATAATTCTGAATTTTTATATATGATTGAAAATATACTTCTGTACTTCTTTTATTAATTTTACTAAAATATCAATATTTGTGCAAGAAATGTAACTAATGTAATGATTATTACATGTATATTGTTTAGATATTTTATAAGATTTCATAAGAAATGTTCGTTAATAATATATATCTTTTTAATCATCTTACTCTGGGTTCATGTTCATTGAAAACCTGATTATCAAAACTTGATGTGCAAGGATATTAAAAGCTAACATTGTTACTTCTAATAACGAATGTGCTACTAATTTTCTCAGATGGAAGAATTAGCATATAATGTATTAATTATAATTTTGTTACATAATTGTAATTATAAATATTGTTAACTAGATAAGTTACAATTTTATCAAAATTTTCTAACATATTCTTAATTATGTTTATCTAGAGGAGAGCCGGAATGTATCGAGACGATATTGTTTCCATCAACCGGCGAGGATTCACAATCACAATATGTTTGTGTCACACTAATTGTACGATTACCCTTGGGTTATCCCGATGTCTCGCCTACTATCAGTCTAAGAAACCCAAGAGGATTGGACGAAGATACAGTAAAGCTGATGCAATCCGATGCTGAGGCCAAATGCAAGGATTTCATAGGTCAGCCAGTCATGTTTGAATTAATCGAGGTAAGAAATTCTGTCAGTTTCTTTTGTTTTCATAACTGCTTTCTTTATAATTATTTTACAGAAAAATGATAATGGATTCATTTACTGGTACTATCTAAATAATTTATTATCCTGAAATGAATTACAATCTCATATTACAATAAGTTCATGTATTTCTTTTTATATAAATAAATATAAATTTATATTTTCTTTCTTGTGCGATTAGAATATAGATAAGTTGGATTTCTGTGCATGCGGATGTTATTTCTTAGATAAAAATCAAAACTTAGAAAGTAAATATATAGAAAAAGCTATGTAGAATTATTAATCTTTTTAATTATAATTTTCAATCAATCCTGCAATTACATAAAAGATATTTGGAATGTTTATTATTACTTAATTTATTTAACAATATATAATTAATAATATTTGGTTTATATAATAAATTATATTTATAAAGTTTATATTCTTTTTTTTACAATTTACAATTTATATTGATACATTTTTTTGTAAATTGATATATTGATTTATTTTTACAACTAAATAAAACAATACTTTGTTAAAATGTTTTAATTTTAATTTAGGATAAAATACAATGATTACACAAATTTAGCTTTAATTTTTGTATAAAAAATTGGAACTTTTCAAAGACTTCTAATAATTATTTTGGAGCATATAAGATATAATAATAATATTACTTATTTGTTATAGCATTAAATTTTTTCTAAGTTATGTAATTTTTTGACTTGTTGCAAAAAAAGAGAATTTCGACAAGAATATAATACTGAGTGAAAAGCTAATGATATTTTTATTCCTTTATAATTATATGAAATTAAAATTACAAATTTAAATAACTCAAAATATTCAAAATTTTAATAATTTAAAACATTTAAACTAAAAAAATTTAGTTATAATAAGTTGTAACAAATGAGCAGTGATAATATAATAACATAAGTTTTAATTAGTACAGTGGCAACACTAATGGCAATAATAATTATAACTAGTAATTTTAATTTAAATATACAATTATAATATATATAATAATAATGGCAATAATCCAGTTAATACGAGAACACCTGACGAGAAGCAATCTTCCCACCGATCAGTGCGCTGTATGCTTGTACGGCTTCCGCGAGGGGGATGAATTTACAAAGACGGAATGTTATCACTATTTTCATTCTCACTGCTTGGCGGCACACGTGGCCGCTGCCGAGAAATATTACAGGGAAGAACAAGAAAAATTACCGCAATGGCAACAAGATACTACAAACAAATTCCAAGTGCGTTTATATTACAAATAAAATATTATTAACATTCGCTAACGTTTTGTTTGTATTTATGTTATATTAAATAAATATAAAATAAATCGGCTAGAAAAGCCAATAAAATTACTATGTATTTAATGCATTATAAAATCACAAATTAAAATCCGTTATATGTTTATAAAATCGTCTTTTTATAGCATTAAATATATTTTTATTAATCTAACTAAAATTTGCTCATTTTGTTGTTTTTCTACGTCTTATTTTTTATTTTTTATGCGAGACACTTGATATATTAATTTATATTTATTTGTTAATATCTATTTCTTTAGGCTATATGCCCCGTTTGTCGGGAATCTATTAACTGCGATGTTGAAAGTTTATGGTCGGCACCGCCACCGATCGATGTCGAAGCTGCCACTGATTTTTCTGTTACTGCCGAACTGAGAGAACTGCAGAAACACATGGCCGCTCTGTACCTGCGACAGCAACAACGGGGCGGCATAATCGATCTGGAGGCCGAAGGTGTTAAGATGTTAGTGAGAACGGAGGACGATCCCGCCGCTGCTGCGGAAGTTAGTCCTCCTGGCACGAGCTTAAATGCATATTCAAATACCACTACTATGCAATCAGTTACTCAAGTGGTAAGTAATCAGTCGCTTCGGTGATCGCGATGCAATGCATTGTAAAATCAAATATTGTTTTAATGGAATATAAAATGCCTGTAATAAATTATATTTTTCATATCTAAAATCTTGAAATAAAAACTATAGAAGTCAGATAAGAGTACTAGAAAAATGATTTTAAAATGAACTACATATTCCAAGTATTTCTCTAATTATTAATATTTTTGTTTCAATACTGAATCTTTTTTCAGAATTCTGTGATATCAAAATTAAATTTGATATTTTATTAATATTTTTATTAATACTTCTCAAAACAAGACGGAATATTATTTTTCTTATTCAAATTTTAAATATGATTAACAGTTCTTTACCAGAAGTTTTTTTTCAACAGCAATTGTTTTGTTTAAGCTAGTAGCATAGTTTTAGTTTTTGTCATCTTAATTTTGCATCAGATCTAATCAGAACTAATAGTCGCAAGTCGCCAGTTGCTTCCTATGACAATTAATAATCATCGAGCTCCATACGTAAAGCTCAATGTTCATTGGCGGCCGCGAAAGGCAACTGGCGACTTGCGACTATTGTAGAATGGCCCTTATTATTAAATACAACAATCTTGATTTTTGTATCGTAGCAGCACTCAAAGCAGTCGACGCATCAGTCACAAAACCATCATTCACAGTATCAATCGCGTCAGCACAATCACGGGCACAACAATCACGGTCATCGGCACCGAGGACGCGGTCGAGCCCATTACCGGCGTCACTTTGACAAAGTCAGGCAGACAGAAGCTACTCCCAGATGACAATGGGCTCGTGATAAGTTTATTGCCCAAGTCTGGTCTGGTCTTATCTTCGTTCTTTCGCTAAGTGTATACAATATTTTATTTAGCATTAATAGCATAATCGTCAGTGTAATATATGATGGCTGTTTGTCCTCCTCGAATAGTCTCATCGCGATAATAAATTTATAGGTGTCGTTGTTCGACGACAGCATTCCCATCGCTGTCGCCACGACGACGATGGGATGCGTCGCGATTTCCTATCAGAACTGTCTACGTAGATCGAAGCCATGGTGCTCTTTCTTCGAACAATTCGTAATCGTACAAAGTAGTTGATATTGTTTTGTCTTAGTTCCTTTTTCTTCTCTTTCTATATTATTTAATTCACGCGGAATCTCGTGACATTCATTGGTTCTCTTCGTCTTTCATAAAATATAAATAATGTTGATGTTCCAAATTCTAAAGAAAATCAGTGATCAAATTTTAATTAAAATAGTGTTTTTTTCGTGACATAAAAAAATTTATATATAAGAAATGGAGAAAAAAATACATTTTTAATAAACAAAGTTGAATAAGTAAATATATGTTTTTTAGTTAAATTAAATTGAAGTTAATGACTTATATAATTAATTTTCATTACATTAAAACGTTACATAAACAAAAAATTAATTGTTAAAAGTTCAGATTAAATTAAAAGTAAACTTTGAAAAGTATTGTTATATATATATATATATATATATATATATATATATATATACACATTAGATTGGCATTAAAATTAGTATAAAATAAATCATAAATTTATTTTATTTGTAAATTAATTTTACAAAAAATTACAAAAAAATATTCTTTTTTAGATGGAAATGTATTTTTTTGCACAGACAAATTTTTAACATAGGAAAAAAGTTAATAAGTTAAAATTTATATATTAAAAATATAGTTAAAATGAAAATATTACGCATTTCAAATGAACTAAGTTAAGTTAAAATTTATTAGTATTAACTAGTTAGTATCTAAAGCTCTGTTTATAACTAGCATGAATCTAAATAAAAAGAGCAGTCTAATTAATTTTGTTCTAGGAATCTATCCAAATTACTTAAAAATATATATAACAATAGAAGATTATACAAATGTAATGTATAACACAAGAATTGAAATAAAAAAAGATATGCATAAAGTGAAGATGTACATGTAAGAAATAAACTTACATTTGATAAAATTACTGTTTTCTTATAATTGCATCAGATCTAGAGTTGCTAAGTAAAAGAGAATATCCTTGAAATAATTTAATATGTTTATAGTGCGTTTTTTTTCATATAAAGTATTTAAATAAAATTGTATCTATACATATATATTACAATTTATATATGTATTATAAAGTAATACAACTTTGAATGACGAAGAGAACCAATGATTTACCTAATAATTATATTGTCGTCATACTCACTGCCGCGAATATTTATCTTTAATTATCACCTTTGTTTTTGTCATTTCTGCTGATTACGCGTGTAAACAGACGCATCTCACTGTGCATTAAACGTTACATATGATTATTTCAGTCTATTGCACTAATGGAAAATGCATTCTTCGTATTGAAAAAACCGAAGTTAAAAATAAAGCAATCGCATGTAACGCTAAATGAGATACTTACGAAAAGTAACTACTTTATATAAAAAGTTCGAGATCTAGCAAGGAAATATTTTAGAAACAAATTTTCTTTGACAGATTAACACATTTCTTTTTTTATGATACAAATTTTTAGAAATATAAATTATCTAGAAAGAGATAATTGATGAAAGAAAGTTTGAACTGATAGCATTAAAGTATTGATAATAAATAAATAAATATTGATAATAAATACGTTTCTGCATATGCAAATTGCATTTTGCAATATAAATTTTAATATAATTTTATTTCTTTTATTTAAAAATATCTTTGAATTTGTCAAATAATTTGCAACTAAAATATTTATTGCTCGGCACGATACGATCTGTATAAATATTGGATCTCTCAATTTCTTAAAGGTACAAAATCAGACATCAACATTGAAGAAATGTAACATTGTGAATAATTCAGAACTCAATTTCTACAGAAAGAGAAAGAGTTACGAGAAAAATTAACTAATCAAAAGTTCTCCCCTATTTATGGAAACAAATATTTTATACGTTGATATAAAATTAAAATAATCAAAATAACGGACACTTTATTTATTATGTTTAGCATATGTATATTGCCGGATATATAGTAATTAGTATAATTTCGGTGAGTTTAAATTGAATAAACTTAATGAAATTATACCAATTTCAATTCCTATTTAACACTCTTCAGAATGTTTAATTACAATTGTCGAAATGTATACAGGATGTCCCAAAAGTCGCTTTACTGAAATTATATATCTAGTTACACTGAGTACTTTGATGTGCCTACTATAATACTATATCCGTAACAAATTGCTTAATACGCTTAATGTTAAACGAGTATATTAAGTGATTTGATATACAGATATATAGTATTTTTATCAAAATGCTCAATGTAAACTATAAGGTAGTATTATTGAAGGTTCTTTATATGAAAATAGAAGAAAATAATTCCTAAAAAAAAAATCTTAAGGGAGATTTAAGTTAAATAGAAAAATGTCATGAATATAATACTGAAAATATTTGAGATAAGAAAACTGTTAAAGGTTTATTGTCTTTAACAATTCTTTTAACAATATTCGTTTGTTTACGTACACATTACATTTTTTCTTCTTTATGATCAGTTTTTTTTAGGCATTTAACTTATACATAGATTATTGTTCAAAAATCATTAAGAGCAGAATATTCATTTTTTTGGTGTAAATTTTAAAGAGATAATTAATAAATTTAAACATTTATTCTTCGCAATAAATTATTCACAGTTTTCGAGTAAAGAGGATTTTAAAAATGCTTCTAAGCATTGATACTTAGCTCAGTAACTAGACTGTTTCAAGACTGATGAAATTGGCGCGCAGTTTATATGAGCTAAAAATATTAAATTAATAGAAAAATTAACATTTAGCTAAGATCCGCTGCAGACCGATCTTAATTTTATCTATATATTTAATTTAATATTAAATTTAAGATTTCTAATTACATGTGTGCATCTCAGATTATAATAACGAAGAATATTAACATTAGAGCGACACTTAGAACACGCTGTATATATGACTTGTGCCATTTAATAATTGTTTACTTATGAAGAAAGTGTATGGCATCTATAAAGTTTTCCTGCAGATGTTTTGCAAATTGATACACTTTAAAGTAACATAAATTTTTAGATCCGTCTTTACTTTATTCGTATTTCGAGTTTACAATTGAATGTGGTCGATAAACAATTGTGATAGAAAAAGATGTAAAATGCAATTATTGCATTTCAAATTTGAGAGCAACATAAGTTTTTGTATAAAATACAACTAAAAAAGAACTAAAGAACTAAGTCCATTTACTTTAAGTTATATATTTCTCTTTCACAAAGAGAGTTTCTCGCATTCTCATCTAAATACTATATATAGTCTGATTTTCTTTTTTTTGCGTAAAACTCGACTCTAAGTTTAAGGAGACGAAGGCATCGTCTATTGTAGATACTCCCTCACTTTCTATATATGTGTGTGTGTGTGTGAGACACACACACACACACGCACTAAATATTATCGATGAAAAATGTTGTTAGAGCAATCTTGTGTATAAATTCTTCCACATGAATGTGATACTTACAAAAGGGTAATAGGCTAAAGTAAAGAAATTTTGAAATCATAAAAATTCGAATGGTTTCGATTTTTCGAATTTGCTCGCAAAATTTTATTATTTTATTTTTATTTAAATTAACTATTATCTGTGCTTACTTTGGAAGCCAGCTGCTTAATCCGCCAGCTGCTTTGTTTTTCTCAATTTTTTATTTAATTTTTTATAAAAAAAAACATTAATGATTAAAAAATCTGAGGCTTAAATCTTGCACATTTTATATAAAAAACACTAAATGTGCTAGGATTGAACATATGTTATGATATTTGTAAAAATAATAAATTTCATTATACTCTTTCGCAACAATTGAAAAAAATTAGTGACCCTGAGATAAAATGTAATGCATGAACTGTTTCAATTATCGTAAGGATGTCATTGTGAAAAGACACTCAAGAATTAACATAAATTACATTAAGAATCTTTACTTTAAGATATATACTTTCGTCGATTAAAATATATTTCGATATACTTTGCGTATGTTAAGTATGTGATACATAATCATTCATAAAAAGTAATTTTTCTTAAATATTAAAAATGCAAGTTTTACTACTATCAAACAATTTTTGTTTTTATATTTTATAACGTGTTTTTAAATTTATTTTTAAAATCTAAATTATAGAAAAAAACTGAAAAGCATGTAAGATATTTAACTCTAAAGACTTTCCTTTATTTAGTATATATAGACAAGTTTTTATTATTTAAATATTTCAGCGTACCTTTTAATATTATTTTAAAACACACATGTTTTTTTATTTAAATTATTATTTTAATTAAAATTGATGTTATAAATGCTACGAAAATAAGTGATTATTCAAATTGAGTTTTAATGATTCTTGTATGTTTTAAATGAAGTGGAAGTATCATTGTCTGTATTTGATAGATACGATAATTAAGTTACTTCTACTATCTATTTCAATTTGTAAGTATACCAAAGAATGTCGGATTATTAAAAAAAGACGAAAAAAATCACAGGGATTGACTATATATGTATATACATAAGGAGTAGCTATTTACTCCTTTCTTACACATTTTATGTATCTGTGATATTTTAGACAGAGCGATGTTTTTTATTTAATTTTTTATTACGTCATTTTTTACGTATGCGTATAAATGTTTGTGAACAATTCTTGAAACGGCAAGAGCTTGCCAAATTATATGGAGCTTCTGTGCGATGCGTTATTGCATAATTTCTTTGATTAAAAAAAAGATGTAATATTATAAAATTAAATTCTGAATTGAAAATCTTTTTTGTTTATTTTTGTTATATATAACTTTATAATATAACTGTATCATTATCCAGGATGGAATTAATATGAAGCTAAGCCAATCTATCATACATATAGGCTCTATCCCCTGGTAGGCTCTATCTATTACATGTCAATGTTTTTCTAAACTTTAACTTATCATCTCTGCAATACGTACCGTGTTAGTAAAAAAATTTTTTATTATCTTGTGAATTAGATGCAATTACATGTAACGTCTTTTTTTATTTTTTGATAAAATTAATTAAAATTTTCTTCTGCGTTTTGAATCGTCAAAGAGATGAAGCTTTTTCATAGTTTTATTAATAGAAGTATTTTTGTTAAAGCTTTGCATTATCATTTTTGATAGAAAAATTGATTTCAGAAAATTCGTAGTTAAAAAAGATGTGACATCATTAATAGGATTTTATTAGTTTCAGACATATATATTCTAATTAACATCGAATTATTACAAGCCGCCCTTCTTATGTGGCTTAGCATTATTTAAAAAATGGAAGATAGAAAATTATCCAAACTTATAAGATGAAACTATTGAAAAATAACAAATAAATCGTCTAATAACATATATACATATATTTAAATCTCTGTCGACATATTTTCCGTGCGTTTATTCGCACCGAAAACGATACAATACAAAGTCTAGATGATTATTTCATGATAATATTCCCCAACGCTATTATGATACATAAATATTATATATGTAATTATATATCTATTGTTAAACGGGATCGATGTAATTCACATTTTTATTTTATGATTTGCTTTCATAGTGAGCTTAAATGCTGAGTAGATTTTTAAGCTTAAACAAGATGTTTGGAAGATCAGTAACTTTATCTCACTTCTTTAAATGCTGCTATGAAATGCAGAAAAATATTTATAATGTTCTTCTCTCCATTTGTTCCTATAGTAGCTATAAGTACATAGATAAGATGATATACTGTCTCAAGCGCATTCTAATTTAGTCTGCATATTTTTTTGTTTATTAAAAAAATATTCGTACAGGTCGCGTACATTTTTGCAGAAGTTTCTTTTTGAAAATTAGTGTATCTTCTTAAAATTTCTCTTTAATAACAATAACAATAACATAAATACTTCACGTCATATTTTGTAATACTGGCATTTGTATTACAGCCACGTTTCATATATTAGAGTAATAAGCATTATATTATATACACAATAATAATACACAACTATATTGCGTGCGTGGCACTTTTTACGCAGTTTTGTGATTACGATAAGTATTATACTATTTACATTTATACTTATTTGCAAAATAATGTTGATAGATTTCTTCCATTATTTATCTAGTCGCATTTTTTAACAAATTTTAATATTATAAACCGAATATGTCGAATACAAAAATGGGAATAAATATATATGATAAATAACAGTTATATAACATGTCCAAAACAAAAAATAACAAATAAATATTAATGTCATTTTACAACCTTCTTTTACATACGACAAATATTATCGTTAATACTATTGTATAAACATCCGTTTAGCACATAATGTCTATTATTCAGTTTATTTTGCCACATATATACTCCTAAAATTAAATTCAATTAAATACGATATATGTGAATATATCGTGTAAAATGAATGTCTAATTACCTACTAAGGCTATATTCTATTCGTATGTTCTCGAACAAGAAATAAGCCCCGAATTATATAATTATAGAATTTTTTGGAGAAGTCACGTCATTGACATTGGAATGAGCTTTTTGCTAGTTCAACATATTGCATTGGTTTCGAAGTGTTTCGATCTTCGATCGAAGTGCATTTAGCTCCTCTTGCATCGGCGAATCAAAGTCTTTGCTTCGCGCGAGAACATCGATAGCGTTGTTCAATAATACTGAATTTACGGGAGACGGCGACGGTATGTCCAGCGAGATCGAGGAAGTATTAATACTATTGCTGTCACCGTATCCTTCATCGATACTTTCATCGACTACTCTAGTTATCGATTTTAGTTGGTCCTGCAAATCCTACACAGAAAAAAACATTCTTGTTTAGACAACTTTATTTTTGAAATATTAAATATTAAAATAAGATTATACAACGTTAAACAGAGATATAATTTACTCACATAATAAAATTTTCCATAGTTTCATCAAGAAAAGTGTTTTCTTATTGTTCAATAATAACTTTTATGAAAGTTGAGAGAAAAAAGATCAGAAAATAACAATATCTTCAAATCAAGTCATCACAAATCATCAAGAATTAGAATTTTTAAATACTATTATCATCAAAATTATATTATACTCTTTAGATGACTTAGGTTATAGTATTAAAATAAAAATATATTCTGTTAAAATTTAAAATTATCAGATTTTTTAAAGAAAATTAAATTACGTATAAACAAATATAATTTGTTTATATATGAAACAATAATTGTTAAATAGAATATATATTTGTTTTAATTTAATGCTAAATGTTTTAATTTTATACTGTTTTTTTTGTGTGTACAGAAAAATTGATATCAACAATCATTGTCTTACATAAGCAAGAACATAATTTTAAATTTCTGCAAAATATAATATTTTTATTTCAATATAATAACCATCTAAAAGATACAATGTGATTGTTTTGATAATAGTATTAAAGAATTCTAATTCTTGGTTTAAAAATATTGTTATTTTATTGTTATTTTAAAATTATTATTGAATAAAAATAAATATTTTTTTCTTGCTAAAATTATATCTACAAAATTTCTTTATGTAAGCAAATAATATCTGTTTAAGATTATCAAATTCTTTAAAGATTCTACGTTCTAGTTTATATATAAGACAACGATTGTTGGTTTAATGTTAATTTTTCCTGTGTATAAAGTAAATAAATAAAATTCTATTAAAAATACTGTTCTTAATTATAAGTAAACAGAATTATAGAATTATTTACTACAATAATTGTATAGTATCGGAATTTACCTTGTTTCTTAACAGAACTTGTTTCAAGTATTCTCGTAAAGAATGTTCTGATTTGATGTTTTTCTGAAAAATAAAAATATAGCGATATTCTTTAGCGATTTTGATATCCAATTTTGATTCTTATGCCTTTGTGATATATATTATCATCGCATATCGTTGTAAAAAGAAGACAATTTTATTGAGCGGCATAAAGATATAAAATAATAATATACCATATTGTCAAGTTGATCGTTCGTCTGCTTACAGTAGACTTTTTGTTCCAAATTTTTCAACTTAGCCTTCTCCTCTCTGAGCTTTTTAAGCAGTGCACTGTTCGCTTTGTACGATAAGGTCTTCAAGCGTTTATTCTCGTTCGCGAGATCCTGCATGGCACATAATTTCTCCTCGGACTCCGCGTTTTTGGATTTCAACAGTTTGTACTGCGCGATCATTTTCGTCAGCTGCAGTCTTAGATGAGAAATCGCGTCCTCCACTTGACTTTGCTCTCGTTTGGATACCAACAACGAGGTCTGCAGCGTCTCGTTTTCGGACTTCATCTTCTGCATCTCGAATTGGGTTTTCCGTAACAGGTCGGCGGTCTCGTTTCTCTCCGTCTCGGACTTTTGCATGTTCTCCTCCATGGACGAGATCAGAATGCGCTGCTTACTTAGCGTGTTCTCCATTGACATTCTGGCCACCTCGTTGCTCAATAAGCGTTGCTCCAGCGTCTTCAGTTCGGCTTTAGCGTTTCGTAATTCGTCCTCGGTCGCTTCCAATATCATGGACACGTCTGTCGGACTGCCAGTCGAGTTTCCTTCGTCTAATGCGTCCTGCGCCATGTTGATAGCTCGGATATGCGACTGCAAGTCCTTCATCGTATCTTGCATCTCCTGCTTCTCCCTCTGATACTGTTGCGCGAGCTCGGTATACTCGACGCTCAGTTTCTTGTAACTGGCGTTTATATCCGCGATCGCGCGCTGCCGCTGTTTGAGTATATTCTGGTATGTATCTATCTCCACCTGTAGGCTCTTCTTGCTAGCCATCAAGATGTGCACCTGCGACTGATACCATTTCATGGAGGCCTCCACGGCAGCCAGACGACTGTTGGTGTCGGTCAGCGTGTTTTGCAGCTTCTGCTTGTCCTGCAACACCGTTTGCATCTCCACGAATAGCTCGGTTACCTTGCCCTTAAGACCCTGATTCGCGGCGATCCGAGCGTTCAGATCAATCCGCGCGTTTTCCAAGTCAACACGTAGTCGTTCGTTCTCCAATTCCAGCAGAGCCACTCGTTTGGACAGCTCAATGTTGGAAACATCGGGTGTGGACAGGTGTCGCAGATGGAACTCATCGGTGATAAGTTGAAGGGAATCCGTCGAAGTTACAGAATCCAACTCTCCTCGGAACGAATCTGACAGATTGTCCATCGCATCAATACGATTTTGATACAGCAGATCGATATTTAATCGTAAATTATCACTGTATCCATATTTTGTACAGTCAACCAGAGATGGGGACAACCTGAATGAGAAACGATTTATATTAACGTTTGTATTAATCAGAAAAGAATTTATAATTAATTCTAAAATATATACATTTGGACGAGACTATAATTATATCATAGCAGTATGTTATACTAATATATAGAATATATTTTTTTTTGCTATATTTGTTCGTATTATACTTAGAATTCTTTAAAAAAACAATGAGAGAAAACTTGATGGGGAAAATCAATATATATAATAATAGATAATTAAAAAGAATTATTAGTAATTCAAAACTGCCATTTTACAAAAGCGAAAATATAATTTTACATGTAATGTAAATGTTACACAATAAAATTATCATTAATTATTAATTTTTTCATCAGATTCTAACAAAATAACAGATGTTAAAAATAAGGTCAAATTTAATTGACAAAAGTTGGCTTAACCTTCGTGATTCATTCGCATTGAGGGATTCTGTTCTTGTTTCACAAATGCAAAATATAACATTTTTTAATTTCGAACAATGCCGTTTTTCTCGTAGAAATATGAATTAATTGTGATCATGAAATATTCATATTTCCACCGTTCACAGGTGTTACTCCGATTTTCGATCTCGTCACAGATAAATAAAAGACGCAAAACGACATACCTCATTTATAATTTTGTCATCCTTAATTAGCCGCAAACATCTTTTCGGAAGCTGCGTTAATATTCGACGATGTCAACAATTTAAATTGCTCAAAACTGGCAACAATTAATCTATTTAATTAACGCTACTGCAACACGCCGCCATTTTGATTCCATCTTTACTGGAAAGGTTGGAGTTGGAGCTGCACTCTATCACCTGTACACATACACTTCTCTCATTCTTATTTCTTTTCAAAAAAGAAAAGGACAGAGTGCATATTAAAAGATTAAAGATAAATACTGCATGCCATGTTGTTAAATTTAATTTTTATAGCTTTATACTCATTTTTAATTACACAAAAAGTATGAAGAAAGATCTTGAGTTTTTACTTGAATTCAAATGTAAGAATAGGATTTTGATTTAAAAGTTGTAAGTGGGATATAAAATAAAAATACGTTTCGTTATAATTTATTATTAATCTTTATTTTTTCTGGACGTTTCTAATTTACGTGAGAGAAATAAATAATATTAAATAATATACTCAAATAAACCATTTAGCCTACACACTTCTTGGAATGCAACTTTAAAGATAATAATTTCGCAGTAGTCATAAATAGCAGCTAAAAATAGAGTGATTATA
Source organism: Monomorium pharaonis (assembly GCF_013373865.1). Lineage (NCBI taxonomy): Eukaryota > Metazoa > Arthropoda > Insecta > Hymenoptera > Formicidae > Monomorium > Monomorium pharaonis. Next base: position 23,748,515 of record NC_050468.1, on the reverse strand, counting down.
CATTATTATATTTTGTACTACATGACATATAACATGAATCTGAAAGATATCATGTTGATTTTCAAGAAACGAGAAAAGTCAAATGTAGAATATAAATGCATGCGCATCCCAGAATCCTATTTAACAGAATAATTATTCTTTTCTCTCTCAACTTAACGATTATAATTAAGATCTCGGTGAAAGGGAATCACAGAACAGGTGCTACATCATAGTTAAGTTATAATAAATTATTACGGCAAACTGGTTGCTTCCTCTGTGGACCTGCGCAAATAAATAGCAATGAAAAAAATGTAATTTTATATTTACAGATGCATAATAATAAAACATGCATAGTATCTTTAAAAGACCATTAAAGTTGCACTACTTAACAATGTACTTACTTATCAATAGTTTTACTAGGAATATTATTCAAAGAACCTTGTAAAGCTATATCTAAAACAGCTTTCTGTGCTGTAAGATGAAACAAATTTTTTATGTAGAATTGATTTAATAAAATTAAAAGAACATACCATTGAGATTTTAAAAAATAAATAATATAAAAAATATCATTTTAATATATATATGTATACATATATTTTTAGATTTATATTTATTTACATGTATATAAAAATTAAAAAAATACAATTAGTGTAATTTTAAATATATTAAATATAAATTATATATATACATACTATATAAATTTATTTTGTAATATTTACCATGTGTGTGCTGATATAGTGCTGGAGACCAGCTGTAACTGTTAGGACTAGGAATAACATCCGCTGTTATAGCAGTACTCGTAGGTGATAATGTACTCTTTTGCACCAATGAGAGTGCAACGGAACTTCCACTGGCAGTGCATATGTTATTCTTTGCGTCAGACAAAGCATTTTTCCTATATCAAATATGAAATATAATCAAATCAATTCAAACTGTTAGACAATGTGAAGATATATTCTTTTCTTTGAGATTTATTTATAGTGCTTTGTTTTTATTCTAATCGTGTTATATATATATGGCTAGCTAATATCCGAATCTTACTTTGATTTTGTACCACAAGCAGTTGCATCTTTCTGTGAGTTAGGCGACAACTGAATGGCTTCAAATAATTGGTCAAACTCGAATATCTTGCTATTATCATTTATTAAATTCATGTTAGTGGACGAACTAGGAGACGATTGTCGCCGAGATAGTAAATGCTTCGACATGACTTTATTACTGTCTAAGAGTACTGAAACAATAAGTTATTGTTATTTTTTCACAATCTGGTTTCTTAATTACAAACTAAATGCTACTTTTTAATTATAAATTAAATTATACTTAAATCATTTGTTACAGAAGCTATCTTGTTATCTTTCTAAAATTTCTAAAGTAAATGTCTATTTCAAAATAGTACATTTACACGATATTTTTACTATATTATTTTTTGTTCATATTATTTACTTTGTTTTCACATTTGCTGTAAGAACTACTATTATCGATTCAATATTATTTCCTTTAATATCTTTTTACTCACCATTTGGCACCATGAGATCTAGACGCAATTTAGACTCTAGCTCATCGTTGATCTTATTAACTACTGGCAGCTTCTCTCTCGGGATATCATTTTCACAGTCTATTGAATTGGAACGTGTCGCTGGTTCGGATCTGGTTATTTGACTGTTGGAAACCATTGTCGCAGCCAACTCCGACTGACAGATGCTAGATAATCGATTCAATTTTGCCTTAGCGCCGCAAAGCGCTTGCGGCTGAGTATGATGAAAGGCGCAATTAGGTTTGTTGTTGGTACTTAAATTTAAATCATTACAAACGGCAGTGTCGAGTTCAGGGTGCTTATGTGAGTACACCGTAGTCGTGGTGGATTGCGCTGGAACACTGCAATGTAACGGACTGGAACTGCAACGTCGTAAACTCGCGAATTCGAGTGAATTCCTGGAATCACAATTCCCATCCGCTTGTTGGCCAAGACATAAAGAGTTCCAAGCCGAATTTCTGTCCTGCATCTCGAACAAGTGCAGTAGCATTACTTCTCTTAATCTAAATCATAAGAAAATTGCTTATTATTATTAAGTTAAACTTTAATCACGAATTTTTTTAACTTAATATAACATCTTTCTCTTGTTCCATAATTGAATTATATTTAATGTAAGAAAAAAATCGATTTTTTAATATAAATTATAGTCTCAACTCTTTAACATTTAATGCTTATTTTTTATTTAATTGTTATGCTATAGTGTAAAATTAGATTTTAAACAAAATCTGTTTCTTTAAGAGATACAATTTTATAATGGATTACAAAATTATCAATTTGTGTAAAATTAATCTTCTTGTACGTTATAATTTTACAATTATTCTTTTATATTTACATTCTTTTTTTTCTTTTGTTTTAGTATTATTTAATACTTTATATTTGTAGTTAATATACCTGCACGCATCCGTAACAGTATCCCTATTATTTTGTTGCTTTGTACGCTGCTTGTTTTGAACCCATGATGCAAGAGATTCCGCAACTTCAATGTCATTCTCCCCTAAAAATGTTTCGATTTACTATCATTGCAAGTAGATTTATTTACTAATTAATCACTATTATCTTATTTTATTTGTAATATTATATCCCGTTTTCGGAATTTTAATGTATTTTTAATACATATTAATATTAAACTGCTGTATTTATTAGAAACATGTAATAATAATAAACACAGTTACAATTTAATGTTATTTGATAAAATAAAAGGTCTCCATTACATATTAATAATTAAATAGTTTTCCATAAATAGATGTGGTTTTTCGTGTACATATGAAAACCTACATGACATTAGAATAATTAAAGTAAAATGTATTAAAATTAAGACAGGACAGAGTAATCTCAATAATAATTTAAATACATATATTAATTAGACATTATAGGATACATACGCACATTAGAATACAGTTAAACACGAGTGATTTAAATTATGCGAAATAAGATTTGGTTAATGAAGTAAGAATAAAAGTAGGATCCTATGCATAAAAACTATTGGAAATAATGGATGTAGGGATTTCTTTCACACATTCCTCATCTTGTCTGTGATTCGTGGGTTTTTCGCTTTCAAAATCTTTATCCATGCACATTTGTCGTCCTTGTTCGTCTCGGGATGAATCTCTATTCGAACTAGTACCTAATTTTGCGACACATCATTTAACATTTCATTTATGTTTTGTAACTTTTATTAATTACTGAAACTTATACATGGTGTATACTCAAATTTCATTTAAAATTCCTTGAGATTTCCGAATTTTCCACGAATTTTATTCAAGATTTCAGGATTAAGAATATACATTTTTTTTAATGGAGCTTCAGAACATATTTATTTTATTATATGTAATTTTAAAATATTTTAATCATGCAATTATAAAGAAAAGTCACTCCAGTTTTATACAATATATTAAATTTGAAAAAGTACTAAAAGAATAAACTAAATGACAATATGTTCGTAATATATCTAGCTTATCGGAAATGCAGACTTCAAAGATAATTGAACGCACAATATGAATTTAGAACAATGTATTGACTTCTATTGTTATTGATTCTTTAAATATAATTTATAATTTGATAAAAACTCGCGAGTCATAAAAAATGTACGTGGCTGTGTATACTATATTTATTTCATTTTGGATTATTAAGAAAACATAATCAAAGAAACAATTTGATCAGAGGGAAGTAAAATTTAAAAATTTTCCCAAGTGTCAATAAAGTTCCATAAAAGGGATTTCCACGGGTAAAAAATCTGTTAAAAATTCTTAGTTTTCCTAAATTTTCTAGGTAACATTGTTATACAATTAGACATATTACTAGCTAACAATCAATCTTTAATCTTCTTATCTCATTAAAATCTTCATTATTTAATACCTTTCTTTCATAATATAAATTTATGTTATAATATATAATGTTACTTTCTGTTTGTATATAATGTTATAATTTGCATATGAATAAATTACTTGCATACCTGACATTGTCTCGTCATCTACGTCATTCTCATCATTCGTCAAATCCAAGAGTGTAATGTTGGGTTCGTTACGTTCGCATTCATCCATAAAAATGTCGTGTTCGCTTAATTCCTATAACGAGCATGACAAAGAATTATTTTCGATAAAATTGATTAAAAAAGTATTAAGATTAAAAGTGAAAGATTGAAAAAAATAGAAATATACTCACACCACTCTCGCTGCTGCTGCTGCTGCTACTAGATGAGAGATGCAATGTCGGGGACATGTAAAATGACGATGAAGAATGGACACCGGTGTTGGCAGCCTGACACTCTCCCGGCGATGCATTATTGACGCAACGTTGCGCGATTTCGCTTTCCACGACGTTCGAGCCGTTGACTCGATGCGCGTCTCGATTGCTTGTCATCGACGATAATGCCGATACAGACAATAATGGATCACTAGCGCTATTGCCAGATAAAAGATTCAGTGGTTGACTGAGCATGTTGGGTGATGAATAAGGCGATGACGAGGAAGCTAAGTGAAGTCCCGCGTTTTGGCATTCTCCGAGCGATATATCGTTAGCACGACATGGCGATGGAGTACTCTCGTCCTCAATTACGTTTAAATTGCTGTTGGTACGGTGCGTCTTCAACGGCAACGTCGATGTAGAGCTGAGGACATGCATACCCGTAAGCTCGCCCAGCTCACACATCGGCATCAATTGATCGCTTGTTGTTGAATTGCCATTAAGAAGCGTACTTGGTATGGATCTACCACAAAAAATATATTTTATTATTATAAATACAGAATATTAATTTGGATTCAGAAAGCTAAAAATTATGAAAGAATGATAGATAAAATAAACCAATTTTGAACCACAGGAATGGTAAGTAAAAACGGTATGTTCTTTTCTCCCTTTTTTTTATTTAAAATGTATAAAAATTCAATTAATTCGATGTAATTTGCTCGGGTAGATTTTATTAGCAATATACCTCACTGGTGTTCCATTTGTAGTGGGATACGCATCAATTGTTCGTGTAGTGCTTGAATTGATCATTGGATCGCTTACATCCTGCTGTTGCTGTTGTTGTTGCTGTGCAGGTAAAGGCGATACATTTACAGTTGCTCTGCACACCGTAGTTCCACTAGTAGCTCTAGTAGCAGTCATGGCATTACGAGAAATTTCTATTGCTAGTCTCTGTGTATAAAAAAAGAATCTATTTAACATACTATATCTCTATGAATAATTTCAAAAACATTTTTTTAAATCAATAAATATTAAATTATATATAGAATATAAATGTATATATCAAATATATTAAAATATTTTTAGTTATACATATAATTGTAGTATATAGGTTTTACAAGGTTAAATAAATTTACCTCTTTTAATTCGTTAATTTGAGTGATGCATTGATTTTGGACCGTCAATAATTGACTAATGTACCACTGCTGATCTCTACAACGTTGGTAAAACGTTGGTGGTCGTACTTGGAATCTGTTAATTTTATATTAAATATTAATATTTTTATATTTTATATACAGTAATCTTTCTAATATTTTATATTTATTTATTTTATTAAAAATATTCTTTTGATATATTATGCTTCTAAATTTTTCTAAAGAAATATTAAGTAATTTATTATCTTACAATTCAATATTAAGTTTCTAATAATTGCATTTAATTTCTACAAGAGATACTTAGTATATATATAAAGATATGTAATTTTTTATAAATATAAATATTTTAAAAAATTTAATGTAATAAAAAATTTTGTTGTATTCAACTGTTTTAAAAAGTACTATTCTAAAAATTAAGAAGTTACCTTAATATAAGAGTATCCAATTCGGTATTTAAGTAACCTTCCGTTGCAAGTAAGTCTAATCGAAAGAATCTGTTATATCCCCAACATTCGCCAATCTCGAAATCAGACGCAAATTCACGAACGATATTTTTACTTGTATCACGAGAACCTTGATGAATCATTTCAACTCTGTACTCATACCTGTAAAAACATAATCAAACAATAAATCTATCGTGTTTAACACATTTTTTAAGGCATAATCTAGAATTTGCAGTACAATTTACATTACAAAAAATGTACAAGTTATTACTTAAGAATTCACGTACTTTGAAGTCTCTGGTAATCCAGCGCTGAGCTCTAAAAATACTGACAAATAATTTCCGCGTACGACTCCATTACCATCCGGATATACTTTCAATCGCCAGCACAGTCCATTTATGTGCAATGGCGCGGAATACACTGGATCGGCTTTCAGTTGAAGCTGAGTAAAGTTTTGCATGGCAAATGTTGCGCTGTCGTAACCCGGCACAATTTCACTAAAATATAAAATAATGTCTCACATATATATAGAATTTAATATTAAGAGATTATCCTTAATTTATAATTATAATGTAAAAAATCATGTGTACAAATATAAAATATATATTAATTTTTAAACTCTTACCTGTGAAAGTCAGCAGGTACTGGTGCAGTAACAAAACTCGTCATTGGTTTTTTACGAACTTGATATATTTTACGTGAAAGTTCAGCGCTTTTGGAAATCAATTCGGAGCGTGTACACGTGTGCAATTGATATTCCACATCTTGTAGCAAAGCCTCTAATTGCTCCGTCTCTAAAGTCAATGAATTTTTCTGACCCATCAAGGTCAACAGTTTGGCTTTCAATTGAGAATCCAGACGCGCTATCATTAATTCTATTGCGTTTCTGATCTCTCTGACTCTTTCGTCCTTAGCTGCTCTTACTGATTCGACGTTTCTTTCCTAATAACAAACGAGCACAATGAAAATACAAAATATAGCAGAGTAAATTTATATGTTTATGCTTTGCCATATTTTAAATTTTCTTCCATTTTTCTAAAGTTTGAAATTTTTTCAAAAATTCATACCACTTCTTGAACAAGACTGATTAATTCCATGAGTCGTCTATTTAACTGGCCTACTTCTGCCTTTATTTCAGAAACATGTTGCTCATAAACATCTTCCAAAGGCTTAAAGGTATGGCCCGAGTGGGTGCCACCCCAAAGAGCACATTGATGACAAATACATTTGCGGCAGGTCCAGCAGTACACAGATAACTTCTCTTGATGCGCTGTACATCTGTGATAACAATAAATAGACATTCAAACAACATGTAAATAATAATAAGTATTTATTAAATGAATCAACAGGCATTATCAATAAATATTAATGTTTCTAAATTTATATTAAAACATATATAACTGTTCTTAAATATCCAGGAAGCTATTTCACACCTGTCTCTAGTAGAGTCATCGTGTCGAAAGTTAGATATACAAACAGCTTGCAATGTATCAAGCTGCTGAGTTACTTCCTCAACCCAGCGACAATTTACTAGTTCATGTAAATGAAGAGAAGCTCGGCAGTGAGGGCACTGAGAACGTTGTTCAGTAAGCCATCGTCTGATACAAGTGTAACAACACAATTTGCTGCAATGGGGACAAAGATGCGCATCTCTCAGCTTTTCCATACAAATAAAACACCGAAAAACTTCTGCCAATGTCTGTAACAAAAAATAATAGGCTATTATCACACTCTAATCTTATGTTACAAGTACATTAATTATAGTATAAGTCTTAAATAACAATTGGTGTCTATTAAAAGAAAATATATCCAATAATGTACTTCTTTTACCACATATATATATATATCAACAAAATGTTAGTTTTAATTATATAATTTTATTGTCATTAATATGTATTTTAGAATTGTAATATCCAAATTCTATTACAATTTACATGCAAATGTGTCAATGGTTAATCTGGATATAAATAAACATAATTACGAACAAATTATTAAAAGCATCTCCCAATAATACATTTCATTAGAGAAATACTAATCCAAAGTTATAGAATAAAAATTCCAATAGCTTTGTAGCAAAAATATTATCAATTTCTGGAGTAAAGAAGACATCAATCAGCTACAGGGTTACACTTTTTACGCAAGTTGATCCGTTTTTTTCCTAGCTGCGCCTTTTCACGCTTCTTGTTTATTCGAGAGCAAGGACGCAGCTAGAACGAGAACGGATCCTGCCTCGACCTCGACGCTAACCTCGACGCTGTGGTCGTCCGCGATCTTGGAAGAGACCGACGGATCCCGGCTGGCCATGGTTCCTTGGTTTCGGAGTACGTTGCACGCGAGTGAAGCAAAACCGTTATCGGCGAATATCGACCACTTCACCAAGGGTGCCGTCCACAGGACGTGAGACACATGTCCCAGAAGTGGATCACCGCAACGCTTTCGGTGCGACGGCGACGACAGCGAGCGTCGTGCGAGGCATCGCGCTTACGCACTCTCACCACGATGACGCTCGAACATCTCTCACAAGCGAGCTGATAAAGGTGTTACGTATGGTGTTTCGTGAACGTTCAAAAATTTCTGGGGCGAAAACCACCTTTCCTGCATACGCTCCGTAAACAGTGTGTGACAGTACGAGCACGAAGCAGATGCAGGATGCAGATATTCCAAAGAACCAGGGCACAGAGAAACTCGAGAGCGGCTGTCCCAGCCGTTTTTGTGACGCCGTCAAAATTCCCGCACACTACCGCCGCCAACATAAATACTTGCATTTGGAACTATAAGCCGCGCGCGTTTAATGTATTTTACAATACTGTCAATAAAGACGGTAAATAGAAATAATTAATTTATATTTGCATTGTGCTAAAATGTGGTTCGCGGCTATGGCTCTCGTGCTTTCTGCAGGTAATGCCAACGAATTTAAAGGTACATTTTTATACTTCAAGTGAAAAAGAGATTAAATTAGATTAGATTATATATTGGACCACTGCAAATATCTATAATAAATAAAAAATGTATAATTGTACTATAAAGGGATAAAAAGATGGAGGAAAAGAAAGGTGAAAATACCAAAATCAGAGAAATATAAATTTATTTAAATATACACGTGGAATAATAATAAAAAATACATGTCTCAAAAAATTTTGTTTAAAAACAATTAATAGGGTTACCTTGATCATTTAGCAAATGATCTTGGGGATTATTGAGATATTTAGGCCCATCTCCCACTTTAGTATATATCATATATTTAAGTTGGCCCGGTGGATGCTTTTGAAACTCGAGTTTCTCCACAAGAACCTATACAAGATTATTAACAGATGCATATATATCTAAATAAATAATATCCATTAATATATATCAGGATATAAAGATAAATGTAGAATATATACTTGTGAAGGTTTAACTCCTTCAACAGATAAGCCTCTTTTATATTTGATATTCTCAATGTTTTCAGGGGGAGGGAAAAAGTAATCCAGAACCCCTACCATCGCTGGTACATCTTTCTCCAATAAATATAACGTAGCATTTGGTCCAGCGTCGTAAGTGTATGCAACCTAGTAATGTTTCTCTTGTAATATCAATAAAATAAAATGTCACTATTATAAATTTATAAAAAAAGGTAAAATTGCAAAATATTTTACGTACCTTTACATCATTAACTGTATTATTATAGGAATGTACGAGATTCATGATATCGAAAGAAATATTATTCATATAAATACATGGAGGATATGTATCCAAACACACAGCATGAAACTGATTAGAATCCTTCATAGTGAGCTCAGCAAAACTTTTGAAATCTTTCTCAATGATCGCTTGTTGCATTTTATTAGTTCTTTCTGGGACTACGTGCATTATTCTATGTTTCAAAAGTTCAGATGTTTCTATGCTTCGTTTCATACCTATTGCACTTGGTACCTTCTTTTGTTCATCGCTAACCTGTATATTTGTACTTTATAAAAATCCTATTGCTATTTTTTTTTATCAATATATATCTGGAAAAAACTTCTTTTCTTACCACCAGCACTAAAATCCTCATTTCAGGCCAATGAGATGCAGGCACAATTTGCTTTGCTAAGCTGTCTGTTCCGCACTTGTCCAAACCCATGTGCCATCTTACAAAACCACCCATAACACTGCGACATGCTGATCCAGAACCAGAACGCGCTATAATACTAATGTCTCCCTAATAGATATAAATAATATGTTGAGAATGTACACAAAAAATTTCAATGTATTTATTAAACAAGAAATTAATTATCATTATTTACTTGTATTTTGTAAAGCTGTGCTAATGCTGCTGTGAGACATGCATACCCTGCAGCACTTGATGCTAAACCAGCAGCAGTTGGAAAATTATTCTTTGAACATATGTGAATCTTCCAGTCATTTATGTAATCAGATAATTGCGAACGCTTCCTAACTTAAAAATGAAAATATCTGGAATTATATATATATATATATATATATATATATATATATATATATATATATATAATTTACAGTATACATATTAATAAATTTTTATATACATAATACTTACTCTCTCTTAAACAATTTTGAAGTCTTGTATTTTTTATATCTTCTTCCCTGAAAATAATAATTTATCACATATAAAAAATTAATATTAAAAATATACTTTTTTAAAACGTACTTTCCATTCAACCAAATACGATCTTCTTTGAAATTAGGACTGATCATAACAGTAGTTTTTGCATGCAGCTGTAAAAAGGAGAGAAAAAAGATATATAATATAATATAAAGATATATAAAATATAAATAAAATGTATACATTTACATTTATACATAAACAAATATATATATGTATATATATCTGTAATATTTTTTCATAATGTGTGTTTTTTCTCTCATTTTCTCCTCATTCATTTTGAGTTTGTATTTACCTGATCTGTGTCTAAAGTGGCACTTATGGAATCATTAGTTGGTAAAATTAAGGATTCATCCCTCTTTCCCCCTAAAATCAATAAAATTTTCAAATGTTTTAATTATTTTTAAAGTCATAAGAGTAAAGGCTAGTCATGTAAAAAATATTTCCATAAGCATAAGTGTTTCTTGCATAACTTTTTATCAATAGCTATTCAAATTCAAATATTCCGTGTGGTACAAACTGACGCAAGAATATGACGTATTCAAATAACATATTTAAAAATATGTGCATAAAAATGTGACGGATTTAACTGTAGGTTACCAAAATTTAATTTCCATCTATTTAAATATTCCTATTCAAAACTTATAACAATGTTGACACAGTTTTGTGTTCTATTTTTATTTTAAATCTAATGAATGATAAAGAGAGAAAGATGGAATAACATATATATGCTAACTTAGTTATATGTAAAGTGCTTTCTGAATAAAGGCCCTTATACTTAAATTATGTAATTTAAAAAGAAATATTAACAGTATTTTCTGAATAATACATTAATCGCAACTTATGGACATCCTATACATCTTTTTTTTCTTCAAAACATTCCAAAAATTTATTATATAAAATTTATTAAATAATACGGATTTGATCTTTTGCATAGTATTTATGTTGATATACTGGTGGAAATATTTTTACAATTTTTCATGATATCAGCACAACTTTGTAGACTATATCTACATCATTTTTATGTCAAACAACACAATTTGGGCTGTTTGTAGTTTTTCATAAATTAGATTATAAAAAATCCCAATTTTCTAGGTAAATCTATAAAAAATTACAAACATGGCTCAAATCACATTGACATAAAAATTATGTAGATATAATCTGAAAAGTTGTAATTAAAGTAGTTATAGTTGTAGTACTAGTATTTTTGTTATAGTAGTCATATTGTTATAGTATAGTTAAAATTCATACATTCAACAATTGGTTACATTCATAAATTGTAGCAAGTTATAAGAAATATTTATAAGTTTCTTCAACTTTTAATATTATTTTTGTAAACACTTTTAGATTAAAAACATTAAAAGTTGAAAAAACTTATAAATATTTCTTATAACTTGCTACAATTTATTACACTCACTATGAATTTGTACAATTTTCATAAATTTGTAGTTTCAATTTGTTAAAAATTTTAATTTTTTATAAAATTATGTAAATTATTATAAAAATATTTCTACAAAAGTAGATATGTCAATTAAAATTTCAAAATATAACTACACATACATATATACTTTTTATAATAAAATTAGTAAAAGAAATACATACAATAAAACTATATTGAATATTTTAATTTTGCTGAATAACAAAGCTTTGACGATATGTATACGTACAATATTTAATAACTGCAATATTGACTGGTGCAATGCAGGTAATAATACTCATGGTTGACGTTTACGTTTATTTATGTAACTTTTATTCCGTATCAAATCACTATTGTTGCTACCAGCTATTGCTACCTACTCCTTCCTTCTCTTTAAGATCAGATATATAAAGATGATTCGGCTTATGCTTGTTATTAAAGACGATAACTATTCGTAGGCAAAATTAAAATGTTGAAATGTAAATATAAACGATGTATCAATATTATAATGGTGGATACAAAACACAGTTGATCGCATCAGCAACGTTAAAAAATTTTGTTCGATGTAAAACACGTACGCGCTCGTGTCCGAAAAAAAGATTTGGTAACTACTTGGCTCGACTCGGCCACTGTGATACTTATTATGATTTATCAGCTGTACGAAGTACGAATATATACTGAATATATACTATCAAGAAAAGCCACGTGTTACAATCATAGATTTACATTATATCTAGAACTCTAGACTGCTAACTTTAATGGTATATCCACACAACTTGCATAAGCGCATAAGCATATACATAAGAAAATTGATTGGTCTACAAGCACTTATATAAGAAAATAGACCAATCGAATTTCTTATGCATATGCTTATGCGTTTATGTAAGTTTGTGTGGATATACCATAAGAAATAACAATGGCCGGTATTCATAGTCAAATCTTATTTCAAGATCGTCTCAAGCAATGTCTTAAGATGCTAATACGGCTCTGTGATTGGTTGATGGCATCTTAAGACAGTACTTAAGATGATCTTAAATATAAGATCCGACTATGAATACCGGCCAATATTTAGGGCTTCCGCACAGACGACTTTTGTATAACGCATATATGTATAACGTATGTACATAAGCAAATTGATTGGTCCATAAGCAAAGTGCATAAAAAATTCAACTAAAAATCGAATTTCTTATGCATTTATGTTATGCGTTAGCCCGGATCTACAATAGTGTAGTAAGCCTTATGCCATAAGGAATTAACCAATTATATTCGATTATTCTTCTCATATTCGATTATAATCAATTCGATTATATTCAATTATAATTGGTCAATTTCTTATGGCATAAGGCTTACTACACCTATAATTGTAGATCCGGCCTTATGCAAAAGTCTATGCGGGAGCCCATACTCAAGAAGAGAGATGCCAATCAATTTTTATCGGTAGTGGTATATTATTAGTGGTTTATGATGATTTCACAAAAGAGGGCGGTAAACTTAACTAGATTGTATGTACCTAGATGGTTTTAGAGCTTGGCAATACTGTGAGCACCCACGTGAGAGAGATTTGACAGGATCATCATACGTCATACGTAGAATATTTTGTACCATATCACGTTATTGCGGAGATATATCGGAGCGATCTATGACAAAGTGCGCGTAAAAGAGATGGCATTGTTCAGAGCGTTGCCCGCCGGAATTGGCGTGACATCCAAGATTATCTCACGGAGCGTTCCGGCCGTGTCTTATCACGCAAACGTAATTATCGACAATTTTATATCCTTTTCAAAGATATCGATACCTAACCTCTGATCGCGTCCATCTCGCACACATGTTCTTTTATTATTACATTATCAACATTTTAGAGTCTTATTTAACAATCTTATCTATTGCGACCTGCGTTAAACGAGCGACATAAACGTAATCTCTTAAATGCGATCTGATATTTAATGTTTTGTTTGACATCGTTTTGCGATCAGCTTCATCTGATTTATTTGGCGAACATCCGGTATAAATGTGGAACAAAGTCTTATTTAATTGCACAAAGCGGTTATTTTATTTTAAAATTATTATTTTCTATTAAAATATTTCTATTTTATTAATTAAAATATTCTATAATTATCATGTTACGCTACATGAAGTGGTTATTTGTGTGACATAACATGGCGTAATTTTTACTTGCTATATATATAAAACGCATTTACGCCGCTTCCATATCATTTGTGATATTTTTATCGCATTGAGATAATTTTTTTTCTATTATGATAAATAAATTGTAAAGTATATATGTTGCAATTATTTACGTTTGTAAAAATATTTCAAAGAAAAATCTACTCGACAACTTCTGTTTATTGTAGGAAGGTTTCTTTATTATTATATTTTATTTAAAATATTTACATAAAAATAAGTGTGTATATGTTTACAGTGTTTTTAGATAAACATATACATAAAAGTGGTTAAATAGTTTATTTATATATATTCATATATTATATATTTAATATGCTAATTATTAATAAGTTTTTATTTATTTATTACATATACTTCTTATTTATACAGTCACACAATTAAGACAGGTTTAATATTTGGTGAAGAAAAAAAAGAATGGTATAATAAAATAATATAATAATATAATAAGATTTGTTTTTCTATTAATTTATTTTTTCATAAATTTAGTGATTATTGAAAAAAGTACAATTGCATTTTTCCTTTAATTTTCTTGGACTTGTATATCTCTTATGTAAGTAAATTTTATTGACCATTCTGTTTATAATACTCTTATCTACAAATATTTTAGATATATTTTACATTTTGTGTCACGCTAGAATAAAATATATAAGATTTTTATGGAATCTTTTTTTCAAATACTTTACTCTATTATTTTTATATATAAAATGTTCAAAACAATCTATTTAAAACAATATATATTATTTCTTTAAAAAAAAATAGTATAATTGCACTTCGGTAGTTATTACTTCATTCAACTTCTACTTGTATCATTTCTCTCTATCTTCAATAACAGGTGTTAAAACTTGTCTTTTGTGATACATCATAATGTCACTAAACAGAAAGGCAAATATTCTGATTAAACACAGGTCATAGATCACTATGAGCATCCTAGAAACGTTGGTTCCTTGGATAAGAATGACAAACAAGTAGGGACAGGTCTTGTAGGAGCCCCTGCCTGTGGTGACGTGATGAAACTTCAGATCAAAGTTGATGAAAATGGCAAGATAATTGATGCAAAATTTAAGACTTTTGGTTGCGGCTCAGCTATTGCCTCGAGTTCTCTAGCAACGGAATGGGTTAAGGGAAAAACGGTAAGACTTTTTTAAAATCTACAAGTTATCATATTGCTTAATTTTTTAAATGTACAAGATGTTGGAACATCTTGTACATTTAAATTTATAAGATTATAACTTATAACTACATGTGCATAATAATTATCTCAATACCATATTGTAACATACAGTATAGACTCTGTCTTCATCCTGTTGGATCCCAATAGAATTATCTATATTTTTTATTTGCAAATTTTGTAGTTTGCTAGGAAACTAGCACACTAATTACTAATAAAACACACTAATTACTAATAAAACAATGCATAATAAATTTACATATTTAACTTTAATTATTTTTTACTTCATGTTTGATTTATAACATAATGTAAAATGTATTGAAATATAGGAATTTTAATTTGGTGATAAAATTATTTCGTCTAGGTGGACGAAGCATTAGCATTGAAAAATACTGATATTGCAAAAGAGCTTTGCCTTCCACCTGTCAAGCTGCACTGTTCGAGTGAGTATATGTGTTTACTAAATATTTTTCATTAACTTGTTTCATTAATTTGAGAGTAACATAGCAATATGATTTTTTAAATAAGACAAACGTTATGCATTATGTTAAAAAATAGAAAAATCAAATATAATCGAATACTAGATTTTTGTAATTTTAGTACAACTTGTTGTCATAAATTACAGTGCTTGCCGAGGATGCAATTAAGGCTGCTCTATCAGATTATCGTATCAAACAACAGTCAAAAACTAAAGAGAAGAATGAGACAATCAACTGAATTGAAATAGTAATGGAAGTGCTTTAATTACACAATATCATAACAGTAAAAAATAGATTTAGCTCTTTATAGATATTTATTATTCTAAGAAAATTATTATGCTATTGTAATCACAATTACTTAGGTCGAGCTCGAGGAATTGTACATTCCTTAGGCTACACACACACACACACACACACACACACACACACACACACACACACACACACACACACACACACACACACACACACACACACACACACACACACACACACACACAACTTTTTTTTTATATTAATAAAGCAATAAATCGTACCTGTATTCCTGTCTCTTATACTAGTTGAAATAAATTTATTTACCTAAATTTTATCAAAAGCGAATATATCTTAATGATTGAAATCGCGTCTTCAAAGATACAAAAAAAGTGTCCGGTGATTGATACATTCATTCTTTTTGCTCGTAAACCATCTTGACTTCGTCTTACAGTGAAGTCGTCATTCGTCATACAGCAAAGTAGATTAAGAAACAGTGAGCTAAATTAAACGTCATGTAAACAGCGATGACTGACGCAATAAATAGCGTGCATTGACATTGGCGTTATCAATGTAAAACAATCAACGGGAGCCATGTGACTATTCAAATGATTCGTAAGCGCTTTGCGGGACGCGCGTGTGTATTTTCCTATGGCTTTTCTCCGTGTGTACGATTTCTCATATTATAAAGTGTTTTCCTGCATGTTTCAAACAAGAGCTTTACCTAATCGTATATCAAATTCTAAAATTGAATTTTCTCTTTTATTTTGTTTTGTTTCGATTTCGAGTAAGATTTTGGTTTTGAGTCCATCTGTTCAAGTTCTTATTTTGTTTTTTTTTCTTTTTCTTGTTTTCTTTTTCTTTTTTTTTCTTTTCTTTTCTCTCTCTCTCTCTCTCTCTCTCTTTTTTTCCCCTTGAAATTTATCGACTTTCTCGTGAAAATGCGAATAGTTTATAAGAATACTCTGTATTCTTATAAATGTCAACGTATCTTCTCATTTCAATCACAAATGCAAATTTTGAAATTCGAAATGTAAACTTTAATATTACTGAGGAGTATTACTTGATTTAATCGATCTAAATTTCTAAGTCAACTTAGAAAATAATGGATTATCATTGATAATTCCGAAATTAGTGAAATTTTACTGATTTGCAGTGCTATATTTATAATTGTAATTATCAATGTGACAGTTATTGTCCTTTAACAGGATTAGTAAAGCATTGTTTTTTTTGTTTAAAATGTTAAAAAATTTGTTTTGTAAAAATTTTTAATACTTTAAATATGTTTTAAATACTATTTAAGGAAAAACATTAAAAAATATAGGATTTAAATATACCTTAATTATATGATATAATTCATAGAATAAACATATAATCTACAAATTTTTTTATACGATAAACACGTTTATATCTGTTAAATCACCGGCTTATTTTATTTGAATTAATTGAGGCCGTTTGTTCGACAAATTATGATGATAACCAAAAGTCGCAGATTCAGAATCAACGACATCACCGTTAATCTAATCGTAAATAATATACTTGATTCTTTAAGGCGATACAAACGAAATGTTGATTTTGCAACGGATAATCTGTTTCGATAACGGTCCTCTCGATGCGGGAAAGCGCATTTATTGCCGATTGTTTCTAAGAACAACGCAATTAGAACGAACATTACAAAAACGTTGGAAAAGCAAAAAACCGCGAAGAATTTTATGAACGATTCTGATTAATCTCGTTTGCAATTCTACACCTTTATCTGCATTGCAGTTTCAGTTACGATATACATGGTATATCGCAAGAAATTTACCTTTTCTAAATCAGAAATGCTATAATTTTAAATGAAAAGCATAGATAAAAATTTTATTCAATATTAAGAAATATTAATTCTCAATTTTTTTTGTTTCGAAAACTCCCTGAAAATTGTTTTTCTTGAATATAATTCATTCCTATACTATTGAATGACTATTTTCGTTTTTCTTTAATATTTTTTAAATATACGGGAGAAATTATATAAATAATAATTTTATTTATATAATTTATCCCGTATATTTAAAAAATATTAAATAAAAACAAAAATAATTTTTTTAATAATATTTTAATAAAATTTTAATAATAATTTTATTTATATAATTTATCCCGTATAGAAATGAATATTCCTATCATTCATATACTTATACGGGATAAATTATATACACTGTCTTTCAAAAGTATTTGAAACTGATTTTTACATATATCTCTTTTATATGCTTAAATTTTATTTTAATTTAATTATATTTTTTTTTACATGGGGTGTCCCGAAATTTGTGAATGAAAATACTACAGCAAGAAGATTCTCGAAAAATCAAGTAAAATATTAGTTATCTATGCCTGCATAAAACGTCGGATTGAAAAGAATTTAAAAATATTGACATTTTGTCAAAGAGCAGAATTCAGAAGATATTTAATTGAATATCTTCTGAATTCTTCGCATTCAATTGCAATAAAAAGCATTCAAATAAATGCGAACCTTTGCATTAAAAAAAGATTTACTTCTTCTGTTAATTGTTATCAGATTCAGAGGCATATAAATTTCATGATTCTATTCTCAATATTGCACTGAAAAATATTGGCCACAATCCAATCCGAGATTTTTGCAAGGCAGAATTTACGATAAAATCTCATGAATGCGAAACACTATTTTTGAATAAGACATTTTATGCAGGGTATATAGCCTTCGGCAAATGATACCATTTTTTCATGCTAGATCATATACAAGGCGTCTTACTATGTATTCTCATTAGCTTACGTGGAGACACTTGAATTGAATGCATTTCAAGGGATGCTTTCCATTTACATGACTTGTGTCGACACTTGTGTGGAGAAACAGCTTTTAAATAAAAAGATTTATAATTGATTTAGAAATGATCTAGAAATGACCATTTAACGAGTACAACAATTGGGTATATTTGAGAAAAAAGTGACTTCATGTTTTAAAGCAATAATTGTTCGAGATATGTTCGTTTATAGGGTCAATAATTGATTATCGATAATTCAGATTTTAGATCATATTTATTGACCAATAACTAAGAATTAGTATGATGTTTTACTTTTCTTAAGATCATATATTTGATTAAAAATTGATCAATTCTGTTGTCCTCCACGTCATGGAGTGAACGTTGAATTGCCGTTTCTCCACGATTTGCTATCTGGGTTGTTATGTCAAAATCACATTTCCTATTTTAAAAAAGACATTTAATAAAACCTTTTTTCCGCGATGCTGAGAGAGTAACTGTCATTGCGATTGAATTTTGATAGCTGTCAAATTTGTATAGATGGTTATCTATTATACAATTATTGTTGCAGTTTATTTTTAAAAAGTAAAAAATAAAAAGTTAAATAGCATGCGTGAAGTCTGTAGTACTAATTAAAAATGACATAAAATTTTTATGATTCAAAACATTTAAATTGGAGAACTTTTTTTAAAGTTATGTTGTTGTTGTGACAAATAAATAATCACTATGCATTTATGCCCGTGCTTGAAGTTGCAAAATGTAACTGCGTTTTTTCTTTAAATTTTTTTCAAGTGAATATATCTTTGAGTTTTTTTCAACGTCATTTGAATGAACATTGTTTATATATTCTCCGTAAAAAATACTGCAAGATATTTAGAAAAAATTATTGATTTAAAAGATATCTTAAATTGTGTAATCATACACATATATGTATACATATATGTATATAGAATAATAAAATTTTCTATAAATAAGTTATAAAACATGTTATTTCTGACATTCTTCGATAAATTTGGATTAAAATTTATTGAACCGCTTTTTATTTTCTACTTGCATTATTTATTACTATTAACTTAAAATTAAATTTATTTAATTGCATTACTTTACTTATTGTTTTTATTTATTGTTTTTATTTATTATTATTGAGTAGTTTAATGTCAAAAATTGGAGCATCAAAGAAAAAAATGCTATATAAAGATGAAACCAAATAGTAAAAAGTAAAAAACTAATAATATTCTACTAATTATTTTCTTTGAATCAAAATTAAATTTGCTTAATATTTAGTTCGTTTTAATATAATATTCTTTACATTGTTATTCTCTCGCGTTGAAGTTGTTTATCTTTAACACGGAAAACAATACTTAGAGAGTGCAAGGGTGCACAATGATCACTGACTCCTTCTTTGTCTTACAATTGTCATCACCAATTGATGCTTAATAAGAACAAATGTATGCTATAACTGCGTGTCTGTTGTTTGTACGCTTCCATTTGGTTTATGGCTAATTAACTAAGTCACAGAGTCATGAGACTTTAATCACGCGATACGACCTCGGCACTATTGGTACTATTATTGTTTATTTGCCGTTTACCGAAAGACTTTATGGCGAATGATAGAACCTTCCAAAAAAATTTATATGGGAATTTTTTTCACATCTTACAGGATAAAATGTTACGTACGTGTGATAGCACGGGGCATGTTCACGTGTAGAACGTTCACGTAACAAATATTGTATTCATTATCTTAATCATTATTTTTTGCAGATAAAAGAATTATGCATGTAGCGTTTAAGGCAATGAATTTCAAATTACTTTAATTAATTTTCCTCTTATATTGATATCTTAATCTTTCCTTGACATATCGATATATGTGTGTTGTGTGACAAACCTCATATTCATATAATTATATAATATTGTTATACAATCGGCATGTGAATTCATTTTTAATCATCGGGCTGTTCTTTCGAATGACTTTATCGCAACTACGTAAATCTAGCGCGAATAACGTGATTATTAATTTGATAATCTGTTGTACATCCGTGCATAATCAATAACATGATGTGATTGACATCCTTCAAACACACTCTCTCTTTCTCTCTTTCTCTCTCTCTCTCTCTCTCTTTTTCTCTCTCTCTCTCTTTCTCTCTCTCAGAGAATATATTTCATTAAACTTTGAATAAAAATATGTTAACTAAAATTAACTATGATATTCTATCAGTTCAACAACCAGAAACTCAAACAACTATTCTTTATAACATTCAAATAATAATTTATTTTGAAATCATATGGATAGAGAGCTTTAAAAATTTATTGAATTCTTTGAATTTTACTAACTTATTATAATATTACTGCAAGACTATTCGCGAAACTTTATTATAGAAACACGATCTGATGTTTCAGAGATTTTCGCGTTAAGACGACGAAAACCATAAAATATTTGAATCATGCAATAATACATTTGAAAGGCGGTTAAAAAAGCTATCAAATTTCTGGAAATCGATAGATACGAACTCAGCAGTTATATTGATAATCGTGAATTATCTACTTTGTTCTATAGAAATGAATACGCAAGCAATAACAATTATGTATAATGTACATATAGTAGTATACAAATTATGTATACTACTTTTTTATACATGACCTGTGCAGATTACGCACATTAGCATGTTGATAGATAAGACGTCATCATAAAATGGTAATGGAACGATTCTTATCAAAAGAGAACTGTTAAACTGCGAGAGATATAATGAGTTTTATCACGAAGCCTTCAAGTAGTATTTTGCGGTTTCATTAAACTTCAATTACTATATAAAAACATACAAATAAAAAAAAATATAGTCAATTTTGCGCTCAGATAACTTAAAATTACCTAGACAAAGATAAAATTATATGTCGTTTTCTTTTTTCATTTAGGTGATTATCTAAATTATTTTTTACTGATAACGGTAAACATTCGCAAAAGAAATAACACAAGTCAAAAATTTTAAATTTTGTTTTATGTGTAAACTATATTCTATAATATATCAACCTTCAATTAAAAAGTTATATAAGTTCGATTTAAATAAGCAAAAGTAAAAACAAAACAATTGACCTAAATCAAAAAAGATAGCTTTGAGAGAGAGAGAGAGAGAGAGAGAGAGAGAGAGAGAGAGAGAGAGAGAGAGAGAGAGAGATAACACAACAATATAATAAAATTAATATTTACGTTATTACTTTTATTTTAGAGAGAACTCGAAACAATTAATTTATGATTAGCTTTAAATTATTTAACTTGTGTTTAATATAAACCCGTAAATAATTAATGTTTAATAACGCAATTTCTCTCTCTCTCTCTCTCTCTCTCACTCTCTCTCCTTCTCTTTTAAAAATTTTGTTTTCGATTTATATCATCCTTCTTGCAAATGTACATAAGCACTTAGTTTACGATATGTAAGCTAAGTCTAACAATCCATTGCTCAGAAAATATTTCATTTAATGCTTCTCATATACTCCACAATCAGAATATACGCTAGTATAATCATGTTATGTATCGTAAGATCATCAAATTTCACATCTCTGGATTTTTTATTTGAATTTAAGAAATACAATCCAATTATTTGGGTTGAAATCCAATATCAAATTACAATTGGTTTGCAGAAATATTGCGTCCGTTATATTAACATTCTACTTGCGATTCTGTAGAAATCGGGTTACAGTCGATTGTGTCCAAGGACAGCAATTTGAATACAGTAAGATTATGTTCGAGGACGTCAATTTACGTATTAGTTATGTAAAAATAAAATAATAAAACAATAAAATCTTATAAATAGAATCAAGTATTGAAATTAAATAAATAATAAATCTTTATCAAGTTCTCACGATTTAGAATGGATCTATAGACTATCAAACTGTAGTCTAGGGATCGACTGTCTTTTTCTTTTTAAAAAATTAAGTTAAAAAGAATTTTTCATTCACGGTACAAGAGCAAATCTTTTAATATAAGAATACGTTTGTCTTGATGCCATTCGACTTAAAAGAAATAATCCCAGAAATAATTCAATATATTGTCAAACTTCGGACATAATAAAGTTCATTGATCAAAATAGGACATTCCAAGGGTCCTCGTTGATTATACATTTATAAATAAAAATAATTAAAAAATACTTTCTTGTTCAAAAAAAAAAAAAAAATTTGTAACTCTACAGATTCGTACAAACTTTTATTAAATATTTCTACCACCGGAGAATTGCGCGTGTTATCCGTTTACCAGTCCGCGAAGTGGGACAGCCGGTGGCGCGATATGCGCGATCTGAACGATAAATATTATATTCGCTAGTGATGAAACGATGACTAATGCTACGGCACGCGAAATCCTACGCCTCGCGCGCTTCCACCAGCGCAAATTTTCCATTCCCCGCGGTATCCAATCCATTCGCGCTCTCTCCTATCGCTTTCCTCTTCGCGCCTATAGACCGCCGCAAGCCGCAAGGTCGAGCGGCGACGTGGACAGAGACGAAATCGAGCCGAACGGTCCGGCGGCGCGGTGACGGCGCCCACGTGGATTGACCCGAAGGCGAAGGTTACGAGAAATAGTTTTTGGCACTCGAGTGGTCGGATATTCGTTTACTGCGTCAGGACATCAGACTCTATAGCGCAAAACATTGGCGTAATTTTGGGAAGTAATGTAAATGCAATATCCTCAATATTGGTTCAATATTTTAAAGAGTGGCGCTTCATATCTTATTTAACTGGTTTGTCTAAGCAATATTGGTTCAACATTGGACCAAATTGAATCAACATTAGATATTTAGATAACAATAATCACACAATTTTTCATATTGGACGTTAATTGCCAATATACTTCCAGTATAATCAGTGTTTATTAACTAATGTTAGTCAATGTATTGTGCCACTAAGGGAAAAGAGATACGAGAAAGAGAGCAAAAAGAGAGAAAGTACGAAAAAGTACGAAAAATGCGCGGGGATAATCGAAATCACGAAAAAAAATCACGAAACCCTTTTTGTTCTTAGCCATCTCGTCTCTCTCTGCGCATAGTCATCTTTTAATTCTTTTTATCCATTTATATTCCTCTTTTCTATTTAGAGCTGTTTTATAAAACGCAATTGAAAATGACTGATATATTTTATCAATACTTCGTTCCTCTTGCGTTCGAGACGCGATAAGAAATTGATGTAATTGCGGCTTACGTTATAGTGTTAATACTTATGGAAAAGACTCGTAGAACACAAAGCGCTGCGTTCTCAACTGGAAATTTACCACGGCTTCTTTGTGTTGTCCCATTCATGGTTTCTCGAAAACGTCAGATAGATTCGTGGAAGCCGTCCGTCATCACATAGCGCTCATCACATATATGGTACGTATATCTCACCGCTTTATGTTATAAAAAATTCAATCTTAAAAAAAAAAATTCTTAATTGAATACAAATTTTAAACGATCATGAATTTTAACAGAAAATTTTTAACATTTTATTTTAATTTAAAAATCAATGGCGATCTTTTCTAAATAACATTAATTAAAAAAAATTTTTATCTGTTTTACTGAAGCTACTTCAGTTTCATCAATATACTTTTAATAAACATATTTTATTAGCATTTAACATATGTAAAAAATATTAGAAAGGATGTATATTAATATTTTAATAAAAAGAATAACTCTCTGTATGAAAGACATCTTCGATTATTTACGAAACTGCATTTCTTGCAAGTCATCTTGATTTTTTGAATGGTTTCGTGCGTTTTCTGCATTATCTTAATTTTAGATTCTACTGCACGTAATATTCTCTCTTGTGTATCATTGTCCTCCTTTTCAAAGTAGTATAAATTTATGATACACAACCTCAGTTTAAATATTTAAATTTCATGAATTCCAAACTCTGAAATATTGATGAGGCATATGCTTTCTCCGTCATCGGTTGCTATCTTTATCTTTTCTCCCTCTTTGATTTTCCTTGTCCCAAAATATCCATTTTACGCATTACACCCGGTTACATTCACGGTTAACGACATTTATCGATAAATGCAATAACCGACGAATGTCTACCCTCGATAAGATAGGCTAAAATAAGGTAAAGTTGTACATACATTTTAAATAAATGCAAGATACCGTCATTCAATTTGCTAAGTCATCGTCGTTTACCCCTTTACATTCTATACACATTGGCTTCTCTTAATTCTCGAACAAAAGGGTTTCCACCAGGCCCTGACCACGTCAACATTATCGCACCGCTGGTGGGAGGGAGCACATTAAATTGCGCCCTTATTGCTCGGGTACTACTGGAAATAAGAAAAAGACGGATAAAGATACCCCAGAGAAAGAGAGAGAGAGAGAAAGGAAGAAAGATTAAAAAGAAAGGAAAAAAAAGCTCGACTGGATCCGCGGCGGTCTACCATTAGCGGAGCCGAGTGGGGATGTACTTCATCAATAAGAGGTGGGGGGAAACTGCATTCTCTCCCCTGCATTGTATGCGTGGGGTAAAGCCCGTCACGCGAGCGCGCGCGCGAGAGAGAGAGAGAGAGAGAGAGAAGGGAGGGATAGGCGAGAGGATGGGGGAAGCGCGGGCGGAGGAGGCAAGGGGGAGGGGAGGAGAGAAGAGGGAGAACGGAGCGGACGACGCTCGAAGCCCCTGCTTGCGCGTCGTGACACACAGCTGATCAGTCGGCTCATGACGCACGTTGTAGTGCGCGTGTCGTGAGGAGTGGTGAGGAGGAGGTGCGTGGTCCGACCGCGCGGTGTAGCACACGGGATGATCGCCGCGATCCGAGGGTGAGCCGCATCGAGAAGAGGTTTATGTGCGTGCACCGGTGTCGCTCCGCGTTCTCTATGCGCCTGGACAACGACGACGACGACGACGACGAGGTCGAGGACGAGGGCAAGGGTGAGGGCGGAGGAAGAAGAAGAGGAAGAAGAACGGACGGAGGAGCGACGGTCGGGTCGATCGACGGTCGGCCGACGGGGTCTATGACTGGCACGGCGCGGTCGGCAGCGACTACGGCGGATGATCGCGACGAAGAAGAGAGAAGACGGTGGAAGCGCGAGGACGGACGGCACGGCATCACGCACGGGTTCATGACACGGCCCGGCCGCCACGAGGAGGAGGCCAACGCGCAGCACATTCGCTTCCGCGCGGAGGAGCATTGACGCGCGCCTCCCCGTCGTCATCGTCATCGTGCGTCTACCTACCTATCTACACAGGAATACCCGCACGAGCAGGCGCGCGCGCGCGCGCGCGTGCGACGAGCGATAAAGAGCTCGCGTCCTGGAGAAAGGGGAGGGGAGCAGATAGACATCACCACAGGGAAGAAGCCAGGGAAGAGGAAAGCGGGACGACTATTGCCCTTACCTTCCGTCTCTCTCCCTCTTTATTTCGTCATCTCTAATTCTCCCTCTCCCGTTTTCCATTTATCTGTTTGCCGCTTTCACGCTCCCGTGTTGATCCCGTAGTACACGCGCGCACGCATCCGATATATTTATATTTAATTCTCCCGTGGCTACAATCGGCCCCCTGCATTTTTATCTCTCTCTCTCACTCTTTTTCTCTCCGAGCCCGTGTGTAGACACGGCCGCGTGTGTGTCATTTAGTGGTGTACATATATATATGATACGCGCGCGCGCGCGTGCGATTAAAGGTCGATGACGATGCAACGGGTTCAAGATCAGGACAATGGGATCAACATCAAGTTCGGCCCGGGCAAACCACCCCGGAAGGGCGACTACAGGCTGGTGTCGCAGAGCCCCGATAGCAGCAGCGAGCACCATCGCAATGGGATCAACAATAAGTCAGG
This sequence comes from Monomorium pharaonis, assembly GCF_013373865.1. Taxonomy (NCBI): domain Eukaryota; kingdom Metazoa; phylum Arthropoda; class Insecta; order Hymenoptera; family Formicidae; genus Monomorium; species Monomorium pharaonis. The sequence continues at coordinate 23,722,072 of NC_050468.1, read as the reverse complement.
TGAGAGGATGAGAGAGACAGCTGAGATATTTTAACGTGTCCGGAAGAAGCGGCTCGTTCGCTCTGCCCGATGCGCGATGGACTAATTTGTCAGAAAAACCAGGAAGTCGTTTATCTTTCGGTCTATCCTCGGATGCGCGATCGGATTCCGCGATATCTTTGCGTGAATCATCGTCATTTCGGAGCTCGTTTCGAAGTTCGTTCGAGGATTTATTGAAAATTTGTATCAAAAGTCCGTTGAAATTATGATTTCAATGTATGTAAACAGCGTGCTGAAAGAGACTCACAGAAAGAGGGAAAATACGCCGTGTCGTCGTGAATGTTGTTGTAAACGACGTGAGAATTACAGGATGGAATGTGGGATTCACAAAGGAAACGGCAGAAATGCTCGCTTTCGTCGTTTCAAGCGTGGCTTTCTATCCTCTTTTTATCTTTCGGATACGTAACGATTTTTGCTAACGCCAGCTGGTGTTGTTGATAACCCTCGGCGCGGTTTAGAGGCATGTTGTTCTTCCGCTTAGACATTTGCGCGTTTTTTTTCGTGATTTTTCTAAACAAAGTTTAAACTTTTTATATTCGAGTTTACGCGCGTATTACACGCGATGACTTTTTCTTTAATATATTGCATTTTATTCCATGAAATATGTGTGAAATATGTATATAATAATGCAACATTTTATTTTAACAAAATTATATTCATGATTATATTATTATATTTATTATAATTACGTAATTAAATTCTGTTTTAATTAAATTATAATGTAATTAAATTATAATTATAATATAATTTAATTATATTATATATAATAATAATAATTTAATTGTATATAATAAAATAAATTTTACTATTTCGTGAATAAGTTAATTTACTTATTTTAAAACATTTCTTTAATTGTCAAACAAAAGAAGCTCAGCTCAAAATATTTAGATCTAAAATATGCATCAGAAATAATACAGAATAATTCTTGAAATGGTTCGTACCTTTTATTTCCTCTCTTATCACGATACGACTTGAATTATCTGTCTGCTACTATCATTATCTCTTAATATTATACTATCATTATCTTTATTTTTTTTGTCGCGCTGCACCTACAATTTTTTTCACACATAAGGATAATTTTACGCGCTCTTTTTTGCCATTCTTAAGTTCTATCTTCGGAATCATGTGTTTGTAATCGATTGTTATAGATAGAACTTTTATAAATAGAAGGGTTGAATAAAAAATTGGCCCAAGAGCCAAGACGTTAAAATGAGTGAGTTTAAAACTGATGTGATGATTAAAACGAGTCATATTTGTCAACATAGGCGTTGTGTGACAAAATCTTTTAGCTTTAGTTTAATCACTATGTTTGTTTATTTATATAACACTTTATACGTTTGAAAAAACTGCGATTCGTAATAATTTAAGTATCAAACGTACAAATAAGCTTAGAAAATTCGTGGAAGAGTAAATTTGTATATAAATACAAACATATCATACAAAATTAGTTATAAAAGTTTGACTTTTTTTTCATTCTATTTTCCCGATATATCTGACAAATAATAAAAAAACTTTTTAAGGATTATATTTTATTATATTTTATTTTGTATTCAAGAAACGTATCGAATTTGATTGGAATTTAGTTTATTATTAAAACCCAAATGCATACATTAATATGAACATTGCTTATTTTGAAACCGAGCTAATCAGTCATAAAAATGGATTAATTGTGAAAAATGAATGCAATTATTTTGTTAACTTATATTAAAATAATAAATTTTGACACACATAATAAAAATAACTATTTAATTCAAGGAATTGATTTAACTTCGATTTTTTAATATTTAACAGTGTTAATTGACCAATAATTTTATACAATAAAATATAAATAAAGGAAAAAGAATTTATATCGGCGACTTGTTGTGATAAAACAAAACCTAAACCTTGTAATGAAAGAATTAGGAACAATCCTCTTTGTGTAAGAAAAGGAAGAGGAAACCCTGTCAAAAATACGAAGACTCTAAATTAAAAGAAACTCGATCGTCTAATTGAATTCCTGTCGCGCGATCGTTTTTTAATTCGTCCGCGTATGAAAAAGCGAATGGGATTGTAACGTCACAACAATTTCCGCGTGTGCGAGGTGGCTGCTTGCATCGCAATGTTGCATACCAATGAATGCTGCGCTCTTTGTCGGCGAACGTCGGGAGAAATTGCAGAACTTTCCTTTGTTCACGCGCGCGTACTTGCATACGTATGTATTATACGCGCACGTTGACGATCGCCGTCCACTTTGCTCTTCTTTGGCCCCTAGAATGAACCGCGTGACCTTTACTTCGTATTCGGCGCGTGTTATTTACATGATTACACGACGATGTTGACGTTCGTTCTACGAGCGCTTGCCCCAGCTTTTCTATCATATGTACACGTGTCAGCATAGTCGAACGTGTTCAGCCGGTTTCACTCGCGTAACCGAAATATGAGGAAGTCCCGTACCGTTTCATTAGCATACTAATTACCGTCTCGTTATCGGTGACTCTCCGCGTTTCGCCTCCCACAGTATACACAACGAATGGAACACGTCACCCGTCATTACCTACTTCTTACAATTATAGTTAACGGCCTAATAGCCGTCAGTCTTCCCGCGAATCGATTATACAAGATTAACAATGTACAAACCGCGCTAATTTCTTACTTAGTATTTTGTTTGCCAAGCCGCGTGCCGAGCAAAACAAGACTCTCGAGTTAAACAGTCGGAAATTGAAGGAATTCCCGCTGTTTCTCACTTCGTTGTTTTCTTTCGAAGGAATCAGCGACCTTACTTTACTTATCGAATAGAGCATGTGGCATTTGATACAAACATATACGTGTTTCACGAAAGAATTAAAATGTTTCCGAAGAGAGATTATCCAATTTACTTTTCGTATTATTTTTCTATTATCTATAACCGTTGCGAAACTACAAAGTCCAGAAATTATAAACTATTGTCTGCGTTAACCGAATGAACTTTGGAATATCGATCTTGTTGACAAAAAAGATTTCTTAACTACTTGACCCCCATGCTTCTCGATAAAAAAAAACTAATTTTAAATTTAAAGCTAATGAAGGAAAAAGTACGTACTGCGCGCGTAAAGGTTAACGATGTTCTGTGATATAACAGGGTGTTTATTACTGGGAAAATCTAGTATTTTCAGGGAATGGATTTTTTTTGTGTTTGGAAATTACGAATCTTTACAGAATTTTATTGTATAATATCCGAAGACATTTTTAAAATTGTATTTTTAAATTTAAATTGTTTTTTCTTGGTAATGCAAAATCGATTAACAAAAAATACGTCCGTGTACATTCTGTCTTGTAACTCGCGAGTTTTTATGGAAAAAAATACTGATAATACATATAGAAGACTAGACGTCCTTTTAAATTGACGTTGCGTATTTAATCAGCTTTCCAATTTTGTACTTCCGGTAGGCTAGATTCGTCTTGTTGCAGACAGATTATTATGTACCATTTAGTTTGTATTATTTATCTTTTTAGTACTATCTTAAATTTAACATTCTAACTCGAATGACTTTTTGTTACATATTATTAATAAAACATTAAAAGGTATAATGAAATAAATTTCATTTAGCTACATTAAATAGCTTTCTAATTTTACCTTGAATTTTAAGTAAAATTCATGGAAAATCCGAGAATTTTTTTATAAATAAATGTATAGTTTATATAAACAAAGATTTTTAGAAAAAATGATTTCTAATCTATTAACATAATACAAAAACTTGGTAAAATTTTGAGAATAAATTTATAATTAAAATAGGCATTCTCCTGGATATTTTTTAATTATATAGTTTTTCAAAATATCTTTCTAAAATAGCATTGAGTCTTATAGGAGATTTTTGTTATTTAATTGTATTTAATTGTAAACAAAAGAATTTTGGTACACTATATTCGTACGACTAGAGTTTAAAGAACATTTTGCAATAAAAAAATGAAGTTTCACCATCATTTTCACATAAGAATATGTTGACGAACTGTACAATTTTCTTAAAATATAACGCGTCATATTAATGAAAACGCGGTAATGACGACGATAATGGCGACTTAATGAAGTCGATTAGTAAAACCACGTGTAATTCGAATTGTTCATTATATATTGTGTACAAGAAAGCAATGGCCGAAAGCTCCTGTATTAAGACACAAAAAGTCGCGTGACTTCCCTTGACCTTTCTAAGCATAAGAAATTCTGAGGGATCTCTATCTTTTTGTTACAGAGAAAGACGAGGAAACGGAGGAGGAGTTAGTCCCACCGGATGGAGGCTGGGGATGGCTGGTACTCTTGGCTGCTGTCATGGTCAACCTTCTTATCCCCGGCACCATCAAGTCCTTCGGGGTATTGTTCGTCGAATTCCTCGACGTGTTTGACGCGTCACCGGCGGCAGCTGCATGGATACCGTCACTTTGTTACTTCCTGTACAGCTCATTGGGTAAGAAAAAGACAGGCTGCGTCGTTTATTTCGAGGTCGTGGGTCCATGCGAGCTTTTTTTTTAGATATCTCTCTCGAATCGAAGGTTTTTTGTTTTTCTGCAACTTGCCCCAGTTTCCGCGCTTACATAAACCGCGATTAAATATTTAGGCGTGTCTCTCACTCCGTGTGTTTGCCGTGCCTTATCGGAACGTCGAAACTCCAAGCCATGTGTTTACACGTCAGTTCGATTACAGTTTTCATGATATCTTTATGAAAGAAATCTCCGGAGTTATTGGAGCAAACGTTAACTTTCACATTACGTCACGATGCACACGCAGGCTGTAATAATTGCACTCTTGTAAGGGAAAAAAGGAAAAATGATGAATTCCGAGAAATATCTGCGGGCTTAATTGCATATTGTTTGCGCGATGTGTTTGCGCGCTTTTTCTCGGATTAGATTATGAATCACACTGATGAATTTGAGCATACAAAATTGGGAATTAGTTTGTTTTATTTTTGTGCGTGTTGTATTTGAGAATCTGGACACACCCTTTCGCAGAAACGGAAAATGATAATCATGATAATACGAGTTTAACGATAAAAAAAATATTCGAAGAATGAAGGATATAATACCTCTATAAGATAACGTATATTTCTTTACTTAATGGTTAAGCAAACATCGCTGTTAATTGTATTCTTCAATAATATTTTACCGTTTCAGGTCCACTCTCTAGTGTACTTTCGGTCAAATATTCGTATCGTACGGTAACTTTAATAGGGGGGACGTTTGCTGCGGCGGGGATGATGCTGAGCTATTTCGCGGACTCTGTGGCCTTTCTGTGCGTTAGGTATGTATTTTTTTCTTTTAATAGAAAATAGAGACCTTAATCATTATCTTGCGCAACGAATATTCACAAAAGCAATTATTATCATATCGCCTAAGAAGATTGACATTCTCCTAGATTTCAATAAAAGCAAGACTTGTTAAAGCAAATAATTTCTTTTTTGTATTTAGTTTCATTCTGTAATAAGGTAGAATTAAACTGCAACAATTTTTCCAAAGAGATTACAAGCAAAATTGCAGAATTAAAAAGGTAAAATGTAAATGTCCAGATAAATTTATTCGTCATTAATAAAGATAACCAATATTAAGAAGTATATTAAAAAATATATATTAAAATATACGAAATGTAACAAAAAAAGTGCGCAATACATTGTCTTTTTTGAAGTACTTTTCAAATACATTTGTTACGTAATATATCATTACTAATGTTATCATTGTTTATATTATCATCATTATTTAAAAAAACGTACATAAATATTTCTTATGCAATTCCTTCTGCTTCCAGTTATGGTGTATTCGTAGGTACGGGTGCTGGATTAGCATTTCCTCCGACTGTATATATCGTGACATCCTATTTTGTACGGCTACGAGGACTTGCTAACGGGCTCTGTATATCCGGCAGTGCGTTAGGTTCAATATTTCTTCCGCCCGTTTTGGGCTTTCTTCTACGAGAATACGGTTACAGGTAAATCTACATTTAACTGTTCGACAAGAAATTTAAAATTTTTTGTGATGTCATGTGTATTTTTTGAAAATTTTTTTAATGACGTATCATGTAAAAATTTTGAAAAAATGTAAATTAAAAAATAACGTTTCAGATGCTATTTAAGATGTAATAGTACTTTTGTTTACTTTCAAATTTGATTTATTTTATCTACAAGTATTAATACTAGCTTTTATCTCAGTTAATTATAAGTTTGACAAGTTTATAATTTAACGAACTTAATAAATTTAATAAATTATCAATTATTAATTTAAATCCATTTAATATAATAAATTTAATCACATTAAATTGTAATAATGTATGGTTTTTTATGTGCATAATAAAAAATAAGGGGAGAGAGAGAGAGAGAGAGAGAGAGAGAGAGAGAGAGAGAGAGAGAGAGAGAGAGAGAGAGAGAGAGAGAGAGAGAGAGAGAGAGAGAGAGAGAGATGAGAAGATAAATATAGTTAATTTCATATTTATCGAAAACTGATAAACGCTGAGTAACAAATAAAATTACTGTGAGGACAGTAAGAACCTATTTATAATTTTGCGATCGGTTACTACTTATAACATAGTAATTATTGTTTTCATTGTTAATTTCTTCAGCAATAATAATCTGTAAAACTAATCGACACATAATTTATGTTCATAGAGGTGCAGTGTTAATAATGGGTGCTGTCACACTGAATGTCTGGGCGAGTGCGTTTTTGTACCATCCAGTGGAATGGCATCTGGTGCCAGCTCGGCATCCGGACGATAGCGATGTGCACGACAATGGAGAGAGCATGTCGGTGACCGTCACCAGCAGCCCCGAGCAAGCGACGGGCAACAGCCAGCTGGCGTCGCTAAGCAACTCAACTAGCAATGACAAGGCTGCGCCGATCGTCCCCAAGAGCGCGTCAAGCGTCGCCCTGGAGTATTATAAGAATACGCCGGTGCAAGCCCGCACGCGGAAGATCAGCGCGCCCGTCGGGCGCGAAATCAGCGGGCAAATGCACAGCACGCCGACGTTGCACACCGTGCCGGAGCGCGGCGGTGCCATGGTCGATTCCAGCAGATCCGCCAGGATGGCGAGGTCACCGTTGCACTCACCCAGCACGTCGTCTTTCAATTACATCAGCACACCGTATCACGGCAGCACATTGTCGGTTCTGCATCCGGAACGTGCGTCCACGTTGACGCTGAACGCCATCTCCAACACGTTCAGCAGAAAGTCGACGACAGTGGAACAGAAACAGCACGGTGAGCATGCCGAGAAGGATCAACCGAATAAATTCTTCGACCTTAGTCTGCTCAAGGATCCCATCTACCTCGTCATCCTCATTTCCAACTCTACCAATGCCATCAGTTACACCAACTTCGTCATCCTGCTGCCGGCCTACGCTATCTCTCTAGGCTTCGACAATTGGGACGCGTCGCTGTTATTGTCGATCGTTTCCATGCTGGATCTGGTAGGCCGTATCGGCGGTTCTGCTCTTTCCGACATCAAGATCATGCCTAAGCATTGGTACTTCATCGGCGGCCTGCTCGCCTCCGGAATTTCCCTGGCCATCTTGCCCACTTCTGACACGTATATCATGCTAGCCGTTTATTGCTCCTTCTTCGGTCTGGCATCCGGCATTTACGTCGGCATCACCGCCGTTATTATGGCCGATATGCTGGGCACGGAGAAGCTCACATCATCCTACGGCATTTCGTTGTTCGTCAACGGTGTCATTCAATTGGTGGGCCCGCCGATTTGCGGCATAGTGTTCGAGCAGATCGGTAGCTACGGACCAATCTTTAGTATACTAGGTATCATTTTGGTGTTCGGCGCGTCTCTCTGGAGTATAGTGCCGTTTATCCGGAGAAGGCGGGCGGCGTTGAAGGAGCCCGCAAAAATAGACAAAGTATAATAGACCAAATAAACAAAGTAAAGTATAAACACGTCTGTTTTCGTCGTTAGTACTTGAAAATTTCGTAGCTTTTTTCGTTTTACATTTTCGAATTCGAATTTTGAGACAATCGTGGATATAAGTATACCCGAATAAGAGAGAAAGCTATCCCGAATTCGAATTAAAAAATGTAAAACTATGAAAAAGAAATTAAACCGTCGAGTCGCGTGTGACTCGATATTTTACGGAGACACATGAGCTTAAATTGCGCGGTCGCCTAAAAGCGGCTATGCAAGTAGCGTATATTTAAGTGTATATGCGAAAGAGAGAGAAAGAGTGAGAAAAAGTGGCCGAATATTATAATTATAATATATTAAACTGTGATGTTAGTACGAGTGTCGTGTATTGAAGTTTTCGGATCGAGCGAGTTACAGAGAAAGGAACCATTGTAATTTTCGCTTAGTCCGGTAACTTTACACACGAGTCTGCGATGATTAATTATTGAATAATTATTGACTATAGTAATTATAATTAATCGTCAAAGCGGTAAATGTGGAAAAATCTTATTATATATCAAGCATTTTTGTATTTCTATCATCTTGAGTAATTACTGGTACGCTTGTATGTAATTGATTCATACAAAACGTTAGTCTCAGAAACGAAAACGTATTTTGTTCTATACTGTCGTTACATTTCTCAAGAGCGAATCGAATGATGAAAGTGATTTATTGTAAAGATATGCCACATTAATTTGCACTTTATTGCGCGTGTACAGAGAGTGAAGTAATTCTGTTATTTATTTCATGATGTGAAATGGAATGCTGCATATGCGGTTTTATAATCTAAAAAATCTAGAGTAGAAATTCATTTAATGATACGTTTATCTCTTCAAAACAGGTAAAGGCAATCGATTTCATTTTAAATAAGATCCAATATTAAAACAAAAAATTGAAAATAAAAATCTGGAGATGGATTTTTGCATAACGCGGAAGAAAATAAAGGGAAATGGGCGATTCTGATTAATTGAATCCCTTACATGCATTATGCAAAAGTCTGTGCTTCCACTCTAACGCACAAAGATTAACGAAACGCATTTAAAACAAGTACTTATGATGAAGTGACAAGAAGTACTTAAAGCAATACTTAATATAACAAAAATGAAAAAGATTTATGAATAATGAGTTTTTGCATATTTAAGAATGGAGATGATAAAACATATCTATATTATTGTGGTCTTTCAAAAATATACAAGAGATCAAATATCGTTTTAAGTTACAAAAAAGTAACAGAAATAACTTCACTCTGTGTAATATTAGGTTCCAATTTGATTACGTTTACCGCCAAATGTACGCCATTGCACCGGCGATGAAATATCGCACAATGCAATCTTTTTACGCGTTTTAGTCCATCTTTATAAAACGTATTACTTAGATAGATATTTCGAGATAAGAATTTTTGAGAAACACGTAAACGCGTCCTTCCTTGAAAACGAAAAGAAAATCTCTTGCCTTATATCCAAAAAAAACTTGCCCTCTCTCTGAAAGTCAAATTTTCTCACTGGCATGAAGACTAAAATCTTATTTTATTCGAGTACTTATTGGAAGAAATGGCGATCGTGATTAATGCTAGTTGTATCAGAATGAAGATGCGATGGAATAATTTAGCGCATGTACCAATGTCGCCTCTAATAGGCCTATGACAAAGTATACCGTCACACTGTAGACATAGTGTCTCCTAAAGACTCGATCGTACGTAAACGCTAGTTTAATACTAGAATGACCGGAGGTTCTACTTATAAGGAACCGTCGTCTTAATTACTGGAGAAAAGAAATAAGAAATCGCTTTTGAGCGATTCAAGAGGCTGCCCTTTCTTTTAATTAAAAATAGATAATCGAAAGGAATCGCAACAAGTACAAGACTTGTGACCGTATAAGCAGGACATGTCCGGCGAAATATACGCCTTTCTAGCATTGCCGTCTTATGGCGCTCGAAAGGTATTCGAATCGAACTTGTGTTCCAGGCTCTTTCAAAATCCGCCGGAAATAATGCCTTATGAGTAGATCGTAAGTAGTTTGTAAGCGTGTAATATATATAAAAAATATATTATGTTTATATAACTCTATACAAATACACAAAATAAAAAAATATTTCAGAATAGTTTATTCGCATTTTTCCTATTAATTCGTTACGTATTTAAAATGAATTATTTCAATCCTCTTTTTTTTTCACGCGGACTATTCGGATTTGTATATTTGTTATATATTTTTTAAATTGAATTATGATTCTATTTACATTTTACAAATAAAAGTGAAATATATTGAATAAATTCGAAATTAATAAGACAGCATAAAATCAGCAATTTTTTGAAAATAACATTAAAGATAAACGATAGGAGAATAGATAAAAATAACTTAAATTTTGTAGTTTAGACTAGACGTTTTGAAATAAATACAATTATAACATTTATTCTTTGTATTTCTAAAACATGCCTGGATTAGGCACTCAAAGGTGGTTAACAAGAAAAAAGGATATTTGTCAATGTATATTACACTTGATCAATGTATGTATACTTGCTTGCTCGAACAACGACTATGATCTGAGTGAGAACAATTATTTTTCCTTTGAAATAGTTTCAGCAGCCGGTGCAGCGTCTCGGAAGTTGGGAAACTGTTCCCATGGGGCGGCTAATTCAAATTTACGAAATTCCTGGGTCAATTCTAATGGTTCAATCACTATTCTTTTACATTCGTCGTCATAGCGCACCTAAAACATGAAAATAATTGTTTATTTAACATGATAAATGCAGAAACATTAAATTTAATATTTTATATTAATTTTAGATACTTAAATATAATTTTTAGATGGTTTTATATACATATTTTAGTGTACTGATAAAATTAACGCATGGAAATATGGAACAAATTTTGAATGTAGGAGAAGCCTTGGAATTGCATATTCTGTGATGAAGACAAAAAATTATAAAACACTACGTGACAAAATGTCCAAAAGCAAAGAATTTGTTTATAGAACTAGGTAATGCTGAGAAAAGATGAGACATTTAGATAGAAATAAGAGGTAAGGTAAAGGAAAGTGTGGTAAGTATTTGATAAATGCAATGTAGAGAGATAAATACAGAATAGAACTGTGTTAGTTTGAAGAGGGAAAAGATAGAATAAAGAATTTGCAAAAGAGAAAAATGTACAAAGGTATAAATATAAATGCATATAAAGTATCAATGTAAAAATGTATAGATATAGAAAACAGATAGCATTAGATTTAAAAGGATGGCTGGATAGATGGATAAAAGTGGTAGAAAATTTGATAAACCCAGTCTCCTTGGAGGCTTTCTGTACGCTAAAGAGAATAAAATTATTAGTCAGGAATTAAAAATTGTTTACATACAATTTATCCTATAATTTATTCTATAATTATACAGAAATATCAATTGTTTAAAATTTTCTCAAGTCTAAAAGATCTTTAGATATAGATTAAGGGATAAAATAATTTGAAGTTTTGTTGTAACTAATTACCTCAACATATCCGCTGAGTGGAAAATCTTTTCTTAATGGGTGCCCTTCAAAGCCATAATCTGTAAGAATTCTACGAAGATCAGGATGATTCGAGAAAAATACACCAAACATATCCCATATCTCTCGCTCATACCAATCAGCAGCTTTGAAAATGCTATAGATGGAGTCAACTGGCGTTAATTCATCAGTATATGTTTTAACTCTAATACGTGAATTGTATCGCAATGATAGTAGATTGTAGACAAGCTGTAATAATAAATACACAACGTGATAGTACATAAAATCTTATTGTATTTATGTTGTGTTTGTAAAATTTTTATAAAATATTTATAAGGATATGTTGTCATAAGTAAACCTACCTCAAATCTGTGCAATCTACTGGGCACATCTACAGCGGTAATATCTGACAGATTAACAAACTGTGTATTATGATGATCTTTTAAAAATGTAAATGTAGGGATGATGCCATCAGGGGCGATTAATAATTCCAGTTCATCACCAGCAGCCAGCTGTACTTGTTGTATGTATTTGGGTAGACATTCATGTATGTAACGGCCAAAATTTACTAGCTGGTCAACATTAACATGACTGGGTTTCCGTACTGTAGCTGCAAGAATATTTGAATAACATAATATAATTTTATTAAACACTTTATATATACATACTGCGTGTATACAGAATATTTCAGAATTACTTCTTTCGTTGACAAAAATTACAATAAAACCTAATAATCTATCAGATTAATATAATAAACTTTTTTCAAAGTAACATGATAAACTTTTTTATAAACATTAAGTTACAAAGAAACATTGTACGTACGACGTGTTTCAGTTTTCTCGGTTTTTTCGATACCAGCTGTTGTGGTATTGCATCTTATCGATAACGGGGAAGCGAGAGCATAACCTGTCAAACAAATACATACATTATTATATAATTCGATAGAAACGTTTCTTCTGTGATCGACATTCCATTACATTTTGGCACAGCGGCTGGTAAACTCAGTGACAGTCTCCACCAGTTTCTCAATATTGACGTCATTTCTCTAAAGAATATTTTAATCACGATTGTATAGCTTTTTTGCGGAATACATAGGACGCGTTTAGCGATTTTAATAGTTCAATGAGTGATCGGTGGACACAATGAAAACTGTGATTATTATTTAGTTACTACAGTTACACACGTATGGGAAGGTTAGGACATCAAATGTCGGCTATCATACGTAATTACCGACCTTACACTATTACCAGAGAGGAACCAGAGCCGCCAGAGCGCTCATCGCGTCGTTTTAGGTGCTAGGTGTTTTCATCCATCAACGCCTCTATGTGTACAGAATGTGCACATTAAACTATGTAGTCAAATATCTATGAATCCCGTAGGTAATATGTATGACTTTTTGGGTCTCTTCTATGCTATGTCCACGTTTATTTGGTTCTGTTTCATGCTATACCCATAAATTTTACAATCATATGCATTCATATTTTAAATGTTTTATGCAAATGTACATAATCGTGTTCTATAAATGTGTAATACCACATATACATGATATAAATTCAATTAATTGATTTGATAAAAATTCACTCACCGATTGCTGTCGCTGCTCATGCTGCTACTGCTACATTCCTTTTCCGGAATACCGAGTCGCTCCATGGATGCCGCTTTCTGCTGACATCATCCTACTATTCTCGAACCGCACATTAATAACGATTGCCCGATACTTTATTCGGCACTCCCGATATTACGGATAATATATTACACACGAGTAAAACGTAAACCGCGCGCAAGAATTTCACTTGGCGCGACCGTTACATTTGAAAAAATACATGAAAGGACGGCTCGTCTGATTGCGTCTGATTGGCGGCGAAAATCAACATGGCACGAAAGTGACGTCACGTAACTTTGTGGAAACGCAGGCCGAGAAAAGCGATGAGAAAATCGTTTGAATGAAAATTTCGCGCCGAGATACAACGAACGGAGACAAATTCGTTTCGAGAATTTCGTATGCTCGCACGACGACTATAGTAGCACTTCACTTAACTGGCATTTGCGATATTCTACCAAACGTATTCTTTTCGAGCAAACACTTAGCTTGCTCGAACACACACGCGAACACTTCACTCGAAACCTAAGGCAAACACACGACGCCGCACTTTACACATGAATACGACTGCTATGTACGATCTCACATATATGGCTCGTGTATCGTTTGCTAGTACGACGGCACTCTCAACACAACACCGTACCTGCACAACACCGCACAATTCAATTCTGAACACGCGAGACACGCATGGAGTCGACAGAACGTCTGACTGGCGCTGCTGAAGTGGCGTACGTGATTGGAGCGCGGAGCAACGGAGCAACATGGCGGCAGCGGCGCAGGCGCGGCGAGTGGCGCCGACTAGCGCCGAGTACCGCCGAGTCTGCCTTGGGGCTCGATTCTTGAATTCATTCGCAAGAGAAACGTATACGCAAATACTCGCTCTAACAGAAAGTTGTAAGTTTATTGGTTAATAGCCATACGATAGCCAATAAATTTCTAACTTTTCTGTAAGAACAGAATTTGCGAATACGTTTCTCTTGCGAATAAATTCAAGAATCGAGCCCTTGGTTTGTTCGCGTCGCCATGCTCCGACATGCTCCTACTCACTCCAACGCATTCTAATAGGTTGGCGTCATCGGAATCAACGTATTGGAGTGCGTTGGGGTGAATAGAAGCATGTTGGGGCATGTGACGCGAACAAACCACCTGACAGCAGTCACGTACGCCACTCCAGCGCCGGTCGGACGTTCTGTTGACTCCGGCGTGTCTCGCGTATTCATTTGTGCGCAGGTACGGTGTTGAGTGGTTTTGAGAATGCCGTAGCGCTAACAGACGAGCCGTCCTTTTCACGTATTTTTTCAAATGTAACGGTCGCGCCAAGTGAAATCCTCGCGCGCGGTTTACGTTTTATTCGTGTGTGATATATTATCCGTAATATCGGGAGTGCCGAATAAAGTATCGGGCGATCGTTATTAATGTGTGGTTCGAGAATAGCAGGATGATGTCAGCAGAAAGCGGCATCCATGGAGCGACTCGATATTCCGGAAAAGGAATGTAGCAGTAGCAGTAGCAGCAGCAGCAGCAGAAGCAGCGACAGCAATCGGTGAGTGAATTTTTATCAAATCAATTAATTAAATTTATATCATGTATATGTGATACTGCACTTTTATAGAACACGATTATGCACGTTTGCATAAAACAGATTTAAAATATGAATGCATATAATTGTAAAATTTATGGGTATAACATGAAACAAAAGCAAATAAACGTGGACATAGCATATAGAAGAGACCCAAAAAGTCATACACATTACCTATGGGATTCATAGATATTTGACTACATAGTTTAATGTGCACATTTTGTACACATAGAGGCGTTGCTGGATGAAAACACCTAGCACCTAAAACGACGCGATGATCGCTCTCAGGTTCCCTCTCTGCTATTACCCATGGTGCTTTGCGAAACAAATACGGAATTCAAATGCCTACTAATAAATTTATACCTGTAAGCCTATTTTGTAACTTAACGACAGTTTACGTATCGTTATATTGTCGTTGCGCAGCTTTTTTGTCATATATAAATATGCGCAACCGACAATGTATTAACGATATCGACATTGTCGTTAAGAAGTACAGAATAAGTCTAAGGGCTAAGGACACGTATTATAAAACTTCGAAATTTATTGAGATTGTATCCGAATCAAATAAAAAATGTTTTGTTTCGCGAACTAGTAAAATGATGATTCGGATCCTTTTCATTTTCTTAATTGTCTTATTATTCATTAAAGGACTATGCATAAATTAAGGAAAATATTAGAAATAGGAATATATATTAAATATCCAAATTTGGAATGAATAAACGTAACGAAAAACGTAATAATAAAATATAAGACATAAATATGTTATAGGGGCAGAATGAGATAGCGGGATAGAATGGGACAGTACTATTTATTTTCATTGCATAATGCCGCAACCGTGCGGAAAATTCAAATTGCTTCAACAGGTTGTGATAAGACTGAGGCAACTTTGTTGATTGTAACGGATTTTCCGCACTATGTTGTGGCACTATGTAATGAAAATAATAGTACTGTCCCATTTTACTTCACTATCCCATTCTGCCCTGAGTTCCCAAATATAAGACATAACATAACTTGTTATTTATCCGTGTTCATTTATTTAAGACTAATTTTTCTTAAAACCTTAAGTCCTATTCCTAAAAGTAGCTAAGCAACTAAACAATAATTCATTGAATTTAAAAGTAAGAACTAATCATTCAAATAAGTTAAAGATATAACTAATAACTAATAAGTATGACTAATAATTATTTTATGTAAAATTAACACTTATATTTTTAATGTTTTTATTTAAATTCGTTTTTTAATGTCTTCTTATAATATATTCATATTAATAAATGTGAAAAAAATCACATCTCATTATAAAAACTATATTTTCCTACAATATCAATTTAAAACTGTATATTTTTAATTAAGCCTAATTTTTTAGTAACAGTAGAATAAAAGGCATCAAATAAAATTTGAATATTGTTTATACTTAATATACAAAACGTTTAGTACTTATTTTGTATATTACTACTATTGTTATTGTACAAAACAATTTAATTGATAGAAGTTATATTCCTCTAACTCATGAAGAAATTTACCTTGTTTATGTAAATAACTTAATTGTAAACTTAAAATATAAATTATTTCCGTAATCGACCTGAACTTCTCCTCTCTGTCGGAGTTTCTCGCAAGGATTTATTGATTTTAGTTCGTTTTGGAGACGGTAAAGCGTTATTATTAAGTGCTGCCTTCCTATTTTCCGCATGTTCTTTTCTTTTGCCTACAAGAAAATAATAAGTTTGTATGGCTCATTATTTTATCATTTCTATTTATAGAAATACTTATACAAATAAAAACTGTACACTGTTTGCATTATTAATTAAATTAATTCTCTCAGAATGTTTACAAAAAATTATATATAGTTGTGTGTGTGTGTGTGTGTGTATGTGTGTGTGTGAGGGAGAGAGAAAGAAACTGAGACCTCTGGACTAGTTGTAATATTTATAACAAATAATATTACAACTTCCAATTATGTAGTATAGGAAAAAGCGAAATCTGATATATTCTTTCACACACGCACGCACGCACGCACGCACGCACGCACGCACGCACGCACACACGCACACACACATAAAAAACATTATAAGAAGAAATTTTGAGTTAAAACTTTAAAAACACTTTTTGTGTAGTTGTTTCTTAGTGAATTATTTATTTATATATGCGTGTGTATAATATTCTAAAAGCCATTTGTTCTACCAGTAGTCGTTAAACTATATTAATTTTTAAGAAAAAATTCAGATAAAAAAAGAAATAAATACCATGTTTTATAGACGTCAAGGTAACATCAGTATTAGCCTCACCATTCAATGATTCTGCTTTTGAAATATTTTCATTATTGATTGACTTTCTTTTATTATTTCTTGCTGTGAAATAAGTGTAAATATTTTTTTATTTATATAATTATAATATATTATATAATAAATACATTCAATATAAATATATAAATAAAAGAAATTACACTCATGCATACATAATTTTATTACACAGGATGGAGCATTTAATTTATGATTACTAAATTAATTAATTTAAATTACACGTGAGGTTATAAATGTTTCCAATTTTATAATTCCAGAAAGAATATATATAATGCATATTTTTATATCATGTGATTTTTCTTTAAGATGTTAATGTGCACACTTTATATACATAAATATACAAGATGTTAAGACGAGAACAGATGAGAGAAAAATAAAAGAATTATTCCAGATGATAAAATAGAGAAGACAAAAATCAAGAATAACAAAATTATGTTAAAGCTCATTATGTAATTAAGGTAAACTTTTTCATGAATTGATAATACAACTTTTCTATTAATTAAATTATTTTTTTATTATAAATGTCTAAATATTCATGTAAAAACTGCTCAAAACGTGAATATTGAGACATTATAGTCATAAAAAGACATTATAGTTACAGTTATACAAAGAAATTTCAACCAAAATTTATTATACAAATTTTGTTATTTTTGATTTTGTAATTTTAAATGTTTAAATATTTATCTAAAGTGCTCAAAGCATGTATCTGTGCATGTATGTTTATAATTATATACATATACATAATGCATAAAAACCCATTACAAAGATTGATTTTACACTCACTTTTTACAACAATTACATTGTCTGTATCTTCGTCAGAATCGTCAGAGCTATCTTCTTCGTCTTCATCGCTCGTGCTTTTACGTCTGTTTCGACGGATAGATCTTTTGTTTCTCGGTACAGTAGATGGAGGTGGCATCAAATGCTTATCTGATATTTCATTGTCTTCTTTAGCCTCCAAAAGTTCTTGTATTTTCTCTTCCAATTCTGTACAAACGACCTTTGCATCTGCCTTTTTCTTTGTTTGTTCAATTATATTTTGCAAGGCCGTTAATACCGGTTTATAATGAATTTTTTCCTTCAGTAATGGTAAACTGTCGATAAGACGTCGTATACCTTTAAGAAAAATAAAGAATTTTTCTCTTTTGTTAAGTTATGTTATCGAATATAAATTATTTTACTTACTCTTTCCACTAAATTGCAAGAGCGACAGACAGTAGGAAAGATCACGCCATTGTCTCTCTGTGGCAGCTAACTTAAATCTAGCACAAATCTTATCAATTATGGTATCAATTTGCTTCTCTTTCTGCATCAGACCGAGAATATATCTGCAAATTATAACAACATTTATAAAACGCTCACATTCTCTACGGTTGGAGATAGGGTAATGCTATTAATAATACTTACTTAATGGTTTCCTGGAAATCTTTCTCGTCGAGATTTAATTGGGAATCTGCTAAGCGCGATAATATGTCTGGCACTATATTGTATAAAGTGTTGCCTTTTTGGGCAAGTTGAATGAAGAATTCCTTCGTATTCCGGCGTATTTGTTCGTCCTCATCGATAACGCAAAGAGCTAATTCCGAAACTTGTCCCTTCACACGTATCATTTCTCTCATTATCAGATTTGACAACATATGAACGCATGTCCTACGCACATTTACATTTTCATCTCGAAGTCTATAACAATAAACATTGATATAATATTATAGCAAAATTTTTTTCAACTTTTTGTCTTTTTTTAAAGATAAATAAAACAAAATTTTATATGAACAAAATTGTGAAAAAATTAATAATTTAAAAAAATATATGATTATATAATTATCAATATTAATCCTATAAAACCTTAATTTTAAATAATAAAAACTGATATATACATAGAGGCCAATTTACCTGCCATAAATGTGTTTCGACCATGGTTCTACCTGATTAGGGAACCTAGTAGCAAGATCGCTTAATCCGATCAGCATATTCGATCGGATTCCAGGATACGGCGATCGCTCTAATATGGTGATCAAAAGTTGTAAAGATTGTTCACAAAACTCAGAGCTCACCGTCATCATTTTGCTGAGCGCAAGCGAACCTGCAGCCTGTACGTTTTCATTATTATACTTGTCGGGATACTGACATACATCCAATATCAGCGGCCTGTAAAAAAATTGTTAACTGTGATATTTAACAATTAAATACATATTCTTGCAGTCTTAATATCCGAATACATACACAAATTTCACGAGTAAACCATCTCCAGTGAGAATTTCATGTTCGAGTGCGCCGTTCACGTACTCCGCCTCAGCATCGTCCATGGCACCCTCTAAGGCTTCTTCTCCGTTATCCTCATTGAATATCGATGTGTCTTTAGGTCGAGAAACTCGTCGCGCACTCGACAACGTTGACACGTTGGCCGATTTAGTTCTAATATCCGGCGTGGAAAACGTGCTTTTCGACATCCGTTTCTTTTTCTTACCCTGCATTTCTCGTAGCAAGTTTCTACGCTTTAGTTCTTTGTAAATGGACACGTCCAGGTGAACTAACTGTTTGATGGCAATGTGTCCGATTATGTAGAGCAAGTTAGAAAGTACGGTGCTTGACACATCTGATATTTCGTTCTTTTCTTTATTTATAAACTGACCCTTCTCAGTAAAGTTCAATAACAATTCCTTTATTAACTTGTCAGGTTGATTCGCTAACTGCAATTAAAGTAAAACAAACTTTCGATTAAATGCTCTCATTCCAGATGTACAAGAGATTATGTTAATTAACACACGATAATTGCACTTACATGATATATAGCGTTAAGTGCATCTGTCGCGAAAGAAATATAAGCATTCTCCTCTGCGCTGATAAAAAAATCTGTTAGTAATGTCAATATTTTTCTGAATATATCATGACTGTTAGGATACCTACGAGAAAATTTGTTTTTAATTAATAATTTCGTTAAAAAGGTTTTAAATTAATTTCCGCTTGGAATATCACAATAGCTCCGTGTGAGAGCGATGGACTTGTAAGTGATATTATAGATAGCGAATTTGAGTCTATATCTCGTATATGGAGATTTTTAATCTCCTCTAAATATTTACATTATCTCAACGCACAAAGGGTGACTCTTTAGGTGTTAGGGACGAGGTTTTGGTCTCTAATTTCTATTATATTTATTCATACTTATACTCATAATTTTTGCTTTAAATTTCCGCTTACCTTAGTGGTGATTTTTCGACATCCTTGCTAGTTTGTTTTATCTTTAATAAAATTCTACAAGTATCTCGCGCTAAAAGAAGATCGTCTTTCGCGCGCGGACCTAATCCTATCTTCATTAATACGTCCAGATTATCAGATGCTATGTTGGGATTTGCCTGAGCAATCATCGTTATTATCATTAACGCGGATCTGCTATCTATTGGAGATGTGTCTGGATATTTCATGGAAAACTTTTCCCATAATACCTACACAAACAATATTTATTAGAATGTATCAATTTGTCTTTATTATATAATATTCAAAAACTTTACAAAACTTATCGTTATAAATAAAATTCAATATTAAATATATTTAGAGGTGATGCACGAGAAAGCGATTGAGTTGTAATCGATCAATTCTCAGGTTTATTTTCTTTTTTCCATACAGGAGATGGACAAAATAATGTATATATCTCTAAGAAAATACATAAGAAAAACACATTTTTTACACACACACACACATGTGATAAGAGATTAATATATCATTTTATTAATAAGAATTAATTTATCATTTGTCTTTAATACAGATTCTGTCTTTATTAGCATAAAGTTGCACAATGATAGGATATTTATAATGAAATGTATTATTCTTTTAGAGACTAGAACATCTTTTAATTGATTATATAAATGTGTTGGAGGAAAAACTTGCTTCTTACACCAAAATTACTCTCTATTATTTACAGTTATCCAATTTTGTGAGCAATTTTGAAGGGCAGAGAATAAAAAACAGATTTTTTCCAATATTTTCTTTTCACAAACATTTTCTAATATCTTGTATTTTGTTAGAAGAATACTGTAACATTGCACTAATGATTATTTAATTTATTTTTTAATGTTACTCCACACATACATATAAGAATATTACTGTACATAAAATCTGTATTAAAAACAAATGATCAGCCTCTTATTGATAAAATAAATAGTGTATCTCTCAAAAATTTATATTATTATTTCATCTATCACTTGTAGTTTTCTACAAAGTTGATTAAAGTTTGGAAATTATGAATGAAAATCATCAAATACTTTTAGAAATCCATATTTTCCAATTACTGCAGACTTACTTGTAGCAATTCGCTGTTTAATTCTTCTTTCTCGTACCATGTTACAATCAACAGAGTCAAAGCTGGGCTCTGTCCAGGTTTCAATTCTTTCAACAATTCAATCAGACGATTCGCACGAGCTACGGCTATTTGACGAGTCGATCGTTTATCATTATTCGTATCGAGATAGATCTCCTTGTACACCACGGCCACATTATTACGCACAGATTGATCACGATGAAACACTTGAAACAGTGCTTCGCGCATGGAGTTGGCCGCTCCGGTTACACCAAATTGGAAAGCAGTGCCTAAAAATGTGCACGATTCGACAGCGTCGCCAGCACTGGTAGAGAATAGCAATTTTTCCGCCATTGGTATAGCCTTTTCTAACTCGGTTGCAAACTCCAGACAATTCTGCGGAAAAAAATCAAATAACAATAAATAGTTCAGAAAAAACGTTCGCAACGTTTATTTTTATGTTGCATACTTTTAAATAATTTATAACACGCTTTCGTAATCTTAATTCCTCTTTCTTGTCATTGTTTTGCTCTAACTTTTCCGCATTTTCGTCTTCGTCATCTTTCGATTTATTTTCTGACTCTATAAAAATTTTCAGCAAAAAGGCAAATAAACATTCTTCTTTTGCTGCAGCAGAAAGATCGTCCATCTCAGGCGCTTCCTCCAATTTCGTACACGTCTTCCACAGGTATGTCACTGCTTCAGTAACTTTTCGGCCTAATAATAATTGTCTCACATGCTCGAATGCATCATTTGGATCGATATTCTCATCTTGTTCTGTATCTATACAAAAAATTCATGAACAATCGATATCGTAATATTTTGTTAGTATAACTCGACAAGAAATAAAAAAAAATTTGGAATACTAACTATTTGTATATTCAGCTTCATCATTTTTTAAAACTTCCTTTATTGCTGTCTTTATATCCGACTGTAAAACAGTCCAAAGGTGAAATCTTTGCTTGTGACCACGTCCACTAGCACTCACAATGTGCGTTTGTAATTCTTGCAATTTTGCTATCTCTTTTTCCAACGAATTAGAGAGTTCAACGCAATTTAACTACAAAGATATATAAGCCAAAAGTTAGATCAATTAAAAAAAACCACTTAGTTTTCAAGTTTTGCATACCTTGCCAGCGAAAGGATTACTTTGCAACAAAGTACCCAGCAATTGAAGAGCTTGTTTGCGGACATTCGCGCTCTTATCTTCTAAACGCAATGCGGTACAGGCTAAAAGCCTCCCGTGTCTCGCTAATGGCAAAGCGCCTTCGCAGCACAAACGCTGCCAAGTCTGAAGCACTTTCGATCTCACGTAAGCATTGCAATCCAAAATGTGCTCCTCCAAATTATCCAGACATTCATCGCGTTGCTCTTTTTGTTCATCCGTAAGATCTTCGCCAGTCAATGCTTGTATTACAACACCCAAGACTCCAATCACGCAGTTTCTCATTGAATAGAACTGTTGACAGAGTTTCCAATAAAGTTCTAATTAATTTCTAATTATTTAAAATATTTGTAAGTTTTTCCAAGTATATGTAATTTAATACTTGCTTAAACAGTTGTTCAACTAATAGCATGAAAATTATGATGAAAACATACCTCATTTGACAGGTAATCAGTGATTTCGTCGAGGAGAGGAATTATAAGATTGGGCTGTAAGATTGCGATATTCTCGAGAAATATAGATGTATTACGGTTATCTGCTTCGCTAACTTCGCTTTGCCCAATTTCATTCATCACTTCTTTTATCAAACCATTGCAACCGCAATCAGTCACCATATGTACCACACCATTAGCAATGGGTATTGCTAGTGCGTCGTATAATTTCACCAACTGCAACATTGCAAATGTATTTTGCGTATTTCTAATATAAAAAATTAAAATGGAAATAATTTATTTAAACAAGTGTGAACAATTATCAGACCTGAACAATCCTCACAACGCAAGTTATTCCATGATTGTATTTTTTAATCAAAGTTCCTAGAATCTATAAAAAATGGGAATTAAATATTAATATAATAGGATTCACATACATGCAAATGTATATATGACAATACCTCAAATATAGTTTG
Source organism: Monomorium pharaonis (assembly GCF_013373865.1). Taxonomy (NCBI): domain Eukaryota; kingdom Metazoa; phylum Arthropoda; class Insecta; order Hymenoptera; family Formicidae; genus Monomorium; species Monomorium pharaonis. Next base: position 23,698,840 of record NC_050468.1, on the reverse strand, counting down.
TCTTGTGTGTTTTTGCTTAGCGTCTTTACTCTGTTCTAATATCTTGTAACATATCTGTGCTAAAGTCCTGCAAGTTATAAAAGATTATATTATTTTAGAATTAACTTAATTCTAAATAATATCATAGGTTCAATAACACGCTGAATCTTCAGATAGCATTATGAATAATTATTTATAACAAGTGTTTTCTTTTACAATCTTACATGATTTTATTTTTTGGATTTTGACTTTCAGAATGAAAAAAAAGTTCAATTATATTAACTTTAAGTGAAAATATAATCATTTGAAGTTTTGTCACATTAAATCTTCACAAACACCAATTAAAGATATTTTAGAGCAAATATAAATTATAGTTAATTAATAACTTAGTTAACTTAGTTAATTACTACTGTATAACTTACATTATAAACGAATTATCAACAATAGGGGGTCTCCAAATTTTATGCAATGGTACCTGCAGCCATCGATAAAGAAGTTCTAAAGCTTTCTGTCTTGATTGTTCCCATTCTTCTTCAATATCTGACTTTGTGCTTTTCTTACGCTATAATGGAACATTCACGTCATCTATAATTTTATAACACATAATAGTACAGATAAATTTTATACCTTTCCAATGTTAACTTCGCTTGCATTTTTTATTTGTTCTTCTATATGACAGATGAACCACGAAAATAAATATGCCAACATATTGTTGATGCATAAATATGTTTCTCTATCCTCTTCCTCTGTAATATCCTCGCCATAGTTAAATATTTTTTCCAGGTCATCCACAAGTATTTCTACAGCTGAAAATTACATATGTACAAATGTATATAAAGTAATTTATATCAGGGTGTTTATGCATAAAATAATCACTAAATCAGATATATTGACAATTTTAAAACTCATCTTTATATTGTTATACAATTTATTATTTATATTGTTTGTATAGTCTGTATAAAAAAAATTATGTAGACAATCTAAACAATACATAAATAATTCTTATAAACATAATCTTAAGATATAGTACAATCCTAATTTATACATCAATTTTGATCAATTATATAAAACTATATCTAACAATAAGTTAAATATTAGACTGATATATGAATAAAATGGAAAACAAGATAAATATAAAGAAATAAAAATAGATGAAAAACATTATTAAACATGATCCAATTTAACTGAAAAATATCACAATTTACATCTATTGCAAGATATAAAGTCAACATTTATAACACAACTGGAATTTTCCAAAAAAGAATATTACCTTTATGAATTCTATTAAAAGCACGTAAACGTATGTCAAGATCCACTTTAGTGCCGTGAACAACGATAGAGAAAAATGTGTCAAAGTGATTTAGAATAAAATGTGCACCATTCGTTTGTAATGCTGATCGCGTACCTGCAATACAAATTAGAATACTTATACACTATCATATTGCAACTATTATTCTCATTTCTTACATGCAACTTTTTGATTAATTGTAAACAATTTGAAATAAGATTTATTACCATCAAGAGCTTGTGATATCGTTCGTAGTGGAGTAATCTCTTCGACGAAGTACTGTCCAGCATGTGATGTCAAAAGCTCATCCCTCACCAGAGGAATTACAAAATTTCTTACCATTTTAATGTAGTTTTCAATTCAACTGTGTCAATATCAGATTTTTTCTATAATCTATCGCATTATATTGTAGTAAAACATACAAATAATAATTTATTTGTTTTAAACTGCTTAATTAAAATAACACTATAATTATTGTTTATGTCTCTTTTTTTCTTTTTTATAACAAATTTTTATCTCTTTAAATTCTAGATCGAATTTAAAAACAACCAAACACCAACACACTAACCTACACAGAAACTCACACGCTTGTTTAGCTTGTACTGACAACTGACTAATTTTCAAATTCAGTGCTGCCAACAAGTAAAAAAAAATATCGATTTTAACGCCATCTAAAAATACTTGTTGGTACTTCTAGATGGCGTTAAAATCAATTTTTTTGCTTTTTGTTAAAAGATGAGTATTTTTTATAAAAATAAAATATTTTATATTATTGATCCAAAAATACATCTAAAATTATATTTTTATACTTTAAATTATTTTATATTATATACAGGGTGAATTTTAATGGCTGTCCCAACTTTTTACCATGAGAGATGGAATTACCGACTACAATCTTAGTGCACCATGCACGACATATGTATGTGCCAAATGCCGTACATGTGCGTATTAAGATTGCAGTCGGTAATCCCACCTCTCATGGTAAAAAGTTGGGACAATCATTAAAATTCACCCTGTATATCTGCAATACAAATAATAAATGATATATCAACCAAGCAAATAAAAACATACATATATTTTCATATTAGAATGAATTAACAATTAAATCATTACGGAGAAAACTCTGATATCTCATAGAATTGTCCTTATAAGACAAAATCTTCAACTTAGAAATTGAAAAAAAAAGGTAAAACTTTGGCAATAGAGCATTTTAACATGTAGTGAATTATTTTTTTGCTGTCCAAACTCACTGTGAAAGAGTAAAATTAATCCTAGATAATTGACCTATTTTTTATTAAATAATTATATTTTGATAATTTTCTAATCGATAAACTTCATTAAAATGTTTTCTTCATGAAACTTTGTTCAATCTTCTTTTGTTGGTGAATAAAACAAATTTGAAAAATCAATGTTCAAAGTTTGATTTTACTCCAGTCAGTGTGAATTCAGATAGTAAAAAATACTGTAATATATATCTGGATATCCATTTATGTATATTGTCAGAATTTATAAATTTTTTGACTTTCTGAGTTAGACATCTTTTTTTAATAACAAGTTTAATAGACACTATCAGCTGGAGAGAATAGTTTTAAAAATGTTGTGCCGCTCTAGTGCTTGCAACTCAACAAGGATGGTAGCTACAGTATGCCTCAGTTGATGAAACTTTGCCAGAGACAATTCAAACGTCACACATTCGCCTGTATTGAAGATCCATTCCATCATAATATTTGGTTCTAGTACTCTGTTTAAAATGCTGCAATTTATAAAGAAAAATATATTAGGATCACATTTTCTTTAAAATATTATTTGATTAATGTCTGCTCACAAAATCTTAACGTACTTAGATGAGATAGTGATATCTACACGCCATTTGCAGGATACAAGTTGTGGATTAAACTTTGTTCTCTGAATTAAACCTGATAGTAAGTCTGCTTGCTTTGGACCGTAAATCACAGAGGATAAATCTTCTGCACAGTCTGAATTCAGTCTATAATATACATAAAGAATAATGAAAAATAGTATACTTTTTATATATTTTTAAAAATTCTATATAATTTTTCAAGTACTATTAAAAAAAGAGAAATATATTATTAAATTTATTATTTGTAACAATTACTGTTATAAATGTATGTATTTATTTGTATTATATAAAAATACAAATGTTACAATATACATATAAACTTACTTTAGTTCTTCCAAATATTGCTTGAACTCTGCAGGTTTAACATTGCCACATTGTGAGCGTAGATATATTTTCAAAATTGTAAGAATAGCAGCATAATATTCGTCTACATGTTCTTCAGGAATGCTATATTTCTTACTTATTCGTTCTAATATACCTTCTTCTATATGTTCCAGTTCTATTGCTTTCACTGCAACTATAGTTTTTTTAGGCAATTAATATATATATATACATACACAAATATTACATATAAAATAAATTAAGATGTATATCCTGTTTTCGTTGTATGTAATTATGCAAATCCTATGTAATATTAAATTTTAATTTCTATTCAATTCATGTATTAATTTAGGATAATTTAAATTCATATTTGAGAAAAATAAACTCACGTTGTATTAATGGACGTGCGAATGTTTTCTTCAATTCCGCAAGATATTTCGTTTTATTTCCTAAAGCACTTAAAAGTTGTGTCTGAAGGGCAGTTGTCATTCTCGCTACAGTGATGTTCGAGACTTTGACGTCTTTGACAAACTTCAATTGATAACTTAACCAAAAATTTCTAATGTTTATAACGAGAGAGAATTGAACGTATTGCCATCTATCAGAAATTAGAGAAAGGGATGTAAGTCACCGATGAGACACTGGGTGGAATCATTGGGATGTGGGATTCTGATGAAGCAATGAAGGAGCAATTATTTGAGCTATTGTTTATTAAAAAATCTGAACTTGCAGCGCCAATGTATTTCTGGTTGAGACATTGGGTGCGGTCCAACTTAACGATATATATTGCTTTGAAGAATTTATTGATCAATAAACAAAGAATTTTACTAATTGATCAATTAAAGAATGCTTTAAAGTATTTGTAGTACCAAAGTAAACTAGAATTTTCACAAATTTAGAATTAAAATTGAAAATTATGTGGACCTTTTCGGCTGCTGATATAAATTTTCCGATTGTCGATATAAATATTTATATTTAATCAATGCTATTTTAATTATAATATGATTTATTAAGTTCATAATTTATCTTTATATTTGAACCAGGTGCTTCATATATATAAATTAGTATACATGTATATATATATATATATATAACATTATAAACATCAATATAATAAAGATAAATTATTAATTATAGTGCAATGGAAACACGCTGTGTGATTTTTTAATTCATATTTATGTACAAAATAATATTAATTTTAATATTTTGAGCTTAATATATGATAAGAAAATCAAATAAACTTATAGAAATACTTGGTTGAAGGCACTGCTTGTATCTGACCGTGTGGCCTAATGGATAAGGCGTCGGACTTCGGATCCGAAGATTGCAGGTTCGAGTCCTGTCACGGTCGCAGACCACTTTTTTTTCTACACGAGATATGCATTCTATATATTTTATAGGTACTACACGAAGTTATTTTATGACTTATTTATATCTATTTTCATTCTTTTAAATTTTTCTTAATGTTCCGAGAATCGTCAGAAATTAAGAGCATAGGAACAATTTCACTAGTTATTTTTAAAATTAGCTAAAATCTCTTAATATATTAATTTAATTAAAATCAAGTAAATTTTATCTTTGTACTGTAAGCTCAATGTTTATAACAATAATTAGAAGGAATTAAATTATACCCTTATAAAATATAATACTTGTAGATAGTATTACATCAACTAGTAATTAATTAATACTTATTTTAAGTATTAAAAACACTGTTAGTACTTTTAATTCAAAATAAGTAATAATTACTGATGAATTTAATACTGTTTAATATTATACAATTTTATAAGGGTATTAGATATATTTAAAAATTCTACTTTTTAATTTGTTATTAATAATAATGTTAAAAAATATGTATATGCTTAAATTATTTATTTTAATATTTTTATTTTACTTTATTTAGAGAGAAATTAATGTAATATATATTATATTTTATTGGAATCTTTTGCTGTTATCTTGTACATTATTTTATTTTTTGCTATGTCTAATATATATATTATTTTTTGTATTTGTGATACAAGCTTTATGTATTATACAAAACGATCCCATTTTTTTATAATGATAAATGATATTCAAAATAATGAAGTGATAATTAAAGGTTTTGCGGAGGAAATTTCTGATATTGCATACTGTGACATTATTAAGAAAGGTCGAGGGTTTCCGAGGGAAACATTATTAGTTACTCAATAGCCCTTAAATCATTTTAACCGAATTCTGTCAAGTAGAGTGAAATGTCGTTGCGACTCATTTACTTATTACATAAAATTATTGACATTACGTTGATAATTTATTGATTGTAAAATGTATAAATGGTATTTGACTGTCATCGATTAAGTAACTTTTAATCTTATCATTAAGAGCGATAATATATTATAAATTAAGTTTCTGAAACAATTAAATTTTGTTAATTATTTCTTAGTAGAGAAAAGCTAATATTCTCTAATATTATATATGTTTAAATATAATTGTAGTTTTCTTTTTTAAAGAAATATAATAAAACATTTATATATAAACTTTTATAAAAGTTTATAAAAATTTAAATATTTTAATAATAATTTGTGCAAATATATGCGAATAAAAATTGTTTTTAAGATAGTTATTGACAAAAATATAAAGAATAATAAGTAATATATATATATATATATATATATATATATATATATATATATGAATATTATAGTAAAATTATTCGATAAGTTGTTTTTTGTCTTGAGCAATATATTTTAATCCTAAAAAATTTAAGTTAACAATATCATTTAAGCTCTATCATATAATGAATTTGTTGGGAAGAATCACCAAGAACCTTCGATAGCTCAGTTGGTAGAGCGGTGGACTGTAGTTGGTGAACTTACGAGCAGGTATCCATAGGTCGCTGGTTCAAATCCGGCTCGAAGGAATCTTTTGACTTTTTTTAAAAGTTTTTTTTTATGTAAAATATATTTTATTCAAACAAGAGACTTCCACCTTAAAATACAATTTATCTCTCTCTCTCTATTTTCAAAAGTTATAAAAATTTTTCTATTATAGAAAACTGTGTATATAAATATTATTGTAATTTTCATAAACAGAGATTATATTTAGACTATTGTAAGAATTTTTATGATTATTAGAATGAATTTAACGTACAAATAAATTTTAAAAAATAAATGTTTGTAATAAATAAGAAAGTTTTTATGCAAATGCAATATCTTTGAAAAACATTATATATACTTACTAAAATGTATTTATAATAATTATTATTAAAATTATATAAATGGGAAATAAATTACTTTTAATACTGAGCATTTATTTTTATTAAACAATTTATTTTATTTTCTGTTTATTTAATAATTTATTAAACATTATTAAATAAAATACCTATTTTATTTATTATTAAATTCTTTGTTTTTTCTTTTAAAAAAAGCTTTTAAAAAAAGATATATCAAATAAAAAGCACTTAAATTTTTTTCTATTAGAATCTAATTAGAAGATATTATGTTGACAGACTGAACACAGACAGAATTTGAAATATTTTAAATTTAAGATATAAACATGAAAAAGTAATTTTAAAACGTTAAGAAATTTAAATATAACTTTTTATAAAATATTACAAAATGAAAAATTTGTGTTATACAATTCCAATATTTCTGCAAAAAATATTATAACAAATGTGATTTAACATATTAATACGAAATAACTTGTATTGTTTGAATGCTATTTATTATTTAATAAGATTTACTCTTTTCTTTCATTTTATATGCCATACGTAATTATACATATATACACAGACATACACACACACACATATTATGCTCTGTCTAAATATAATATAAATATAAAATATATAATTATAAATATTTACACATATATACATGTTTATATTATATAAAATAATATTCATATTTAGATATTTTTAATTTTTAAAAAAGTCTAGAAACTATAAATAGCAAAAACAAATTGAATTATTATCTGACATTGACAATTTGTTTACAGAAGTTATAAAAAAACTGATTTTTTTATTGTACACAGTAAAGAAAACATTGAAATAAAATAAAGGTAAGAAATTATTTCCATTTATTTTTATATAATAATTTGTTTTTATAAATTAATCAAGTTCGTGAATTTTTTGTTGGTATGTCATTGATTCTACGTCATTCGATACTTATCTATTTATCTGTTTCGATCGAAACCCTATGAAGGCGTGGCATTCTTTTTTGTCTAATCAGAGCGAAGTGAATTAATCTCAACACGAGACCGCGCCTAAATATTGTTCGTGTCTCGCGCAGATTGACGAGACTTTTAAATTCTTTTTCACGTAAATTTGATCTAATCACAAGTGCCACGAAGATTAGACAGTCAATACAAGCCATTTGCATTGCAACTTCTAATATTATTATTCATATTATAGAATTTATCATAGCAAACATGTTTCAATGCAAATTATTTTACGATTTAACAATTTTTATTTCTGTATTATAGACTTTTAAGAAAATTATTTGTGAAAATCTTTTGTGAATTTTTTTCAATTAGATTGAGTTATTTCAAAATAGCTTAGTATTCTATAAAATTTAAGGATGTATTTAATATTATATTATATATAATATAAAAAAAACTTAAATATTATTTCATACGAATATAAAATACATTTTAAACAAATTTTAATTATTAATGAGAAAGTAAAAAATTACAAATTTCTATTTCTTTTACTTCCTGTAAATTACATTAGTCTGACTTTTAGAAAGTTTTATTTGTCAAGATATAAATTTTCATATAAGATTTATATTTATATAAGTATTTATAATGAGAGAGAGAGAAAGAGAAAGAGAGAGAGAGAGAGAGAGAGAGAGAGAGAAACTGTCTAACTGAAAGATAATTATTAAAATTTTATTATAACTAATACTATAAATTACATTTAGTCTGTTTATTACACTTGTTTAAAAATTTATAAAATTTTCCATAAATAAAACCTGTAAAAGAACGAAGTAACTTTACCATACTCTTTTAATTTTCCTGCTATTAGAAAGAGATAGTAAAATTATCTCAGAGCAGACATACATACATTAGTCCTATTATGTTTAGAGTACAGTAGATCATATTTATCACTACACTGTAAAAGTATTGCTAATTTGTTTGTAAAACGTGTTTTTCACGAAAAAGTTGTAAGAAAAGTACAGTAATAGAAGAGTAATCGATCGTAAAATTGAATAATTTCTCGAAAAATATATATTTAATTCCACAATGTGTGATGTGCAGTAATATTACCACATAAGGGACATGGCGTCTGCGTTGTTCGCAATGCGAGTAGGGAAAATCCGAGAAAAACACGTGCTACCACTGTCCTGACGTTCGACTTGGGGGGGAAGCGGGGGTAGTGGTAGCACGAGGGATGGAAACGCGTCAACGGTATGTCGCAACGGGACTCACCTCCAAAGCCGTAGCTATAATCAATGACGTACATGCAATGATTTTATCATAAGGGATCAATTAGGATAATTTGTGACCAAACATTGAAGCGAATTTTCTAACCGCGCTTTCTAGGTGCAAAAGATAATCATCATCGATGATTGAATGTGATTAGCTCATTTAATAACCCGGGAAAAAATGTTTTATATAAAAACATATATAAATATTTATCAAATATGTCCATATATGTTTATATCAGTTTCCTTTCTTTTGTGAAATTTCTGTTTGATCTAAAAAAGATAATAGGCATACTGAAAAGATACAAACTAATTTTAAAAATAATTTTTGCATTGTTTTTTTTAAGAAAGCTAAATGTGAAAAATTGTCCATATATAACCGGATATATTCCGGAATATATATGATTATATGGACTATTTTTCATACTTAGCTTTTTTAAAAGAAGCAATGCGAAAATTATTTTTTTAATTAGTTTCTATCTTTTTAGTACGTCTATTTTTTTTTTATATCAAACAGAAATTTTACAAAAGAGAAAGGAAGCTAATATAAAAATATATATAGACATATTTTTTATATATTTAAATATATGTTTTTATATAAAACATTTTTTTCCCGAGAAATGTTAACAAATATTAATTATTTAGTACAGTTGTACTATCATTATTACAATAAATATTGACTATCAATTGTGCGACTATCAAGTGTTTGTTGTAAATATTGATCAATTGTGTATCATCATGTTTATTCCTGTTTTATTTGAGTCAGTATCACTGTTACGTGTCACATGTATTACGTGTAGAAGAGTGTTTTACTGAAGCTTAATTTTCATATTAATTTTTCAAAAATTTATTAACAAATATTAATATATACATGTAGCCCTTATAAAAACGTAATACTGGGTAGTATTAAATTTATCAAAAATTAATACTCAAAGTAAATAATAATTATTAGCCAATTTAATATTGCCTAGTATTACTATACATTTTTATAAAATATTCAATTTTGTATATGAATATAATTATATATATACATTTTTTAGAACTATGCTACATTGATTTTTATTTTAATAAAAAGTAATATACTTTTTTTCCAACTATATGCTTCCAAATAGAGAATGATAAGCGAATTCCTGTGAGATAAAAAATTATGTGAAACTAGACACATTTTATTTTAGATCTCTGTGAATATTTTTCTACAAATTGCTATCGCACATTTCCACACTCTGTTATTCGTATTTAAATTAATATATTTCTTTTCAAGCATTTTCAATATTAATATTTTACAATTTTATTTGTGTGCGCGTGCTATTAATTAATAGTGGATATCGAGTTTATAGATAAAGAAAGTCTCGAAGGAAATCGAATTTGTATATAAAATATACAAATAAAAGTAAATTGTAAATATTACGCGTACAACTTTTAATTACATATATTTTTTATTTTTACTTGTGCATTTATATATTTTCTTCATAAAAACTGGCAATTAAATAAAGACGAATAAGAAAAAGTAAAATATTAGTATTAGAAATATCAAAAACAGAATATTTTAATACGAGTAGAAATGTGCGATGGCATATAATTACAAAAGAATAATATTGAGGAAGATGTAAAAAAGTTCGAAATGTGTCTAGTTTTATGTAACTTTCGCTCATCTATTTCTCACAAAAATACATGCTTACAAACATCACCCTTTTATCTGGAAATCTTCAATTTTAGGTGTTACACTGATTTTCGAGACGTGTCAAAGTTAAGAATTTAAGACTAATTATTATTATTATTATTATTATAGTTACTTTTATACATCGCTATCTTTTTTTAGTATCAAATCTCGGTTATGCCCTGTGAGTGCGATACTATCGCGAGCGCGATTATCCCCCGGCCGGCGGTGGCGCGCAGTCGTCGCGCGTCATCGGGCGGGCAGTGCGCTTGTGCGAGCCAAGGACGGCGCGGAGGTAGAGGGCGAGGACGTGGTGATCGCGCGCGGTGGTCACCAGCGGCGAGGGAGTGAGGAGGGTGAAAACCCGTGGCGGGTGGCAAGGCACTGTAGGGGCGACGGGGGGTGGTTGACGGCGTTGGTGCGGTGGCGAGGAAAAGATGGTGGTGGTGGTGGTGGTGGCGATAGAGGAGGAGGAGGAGGAGGAAGAGGAGGAGAGGAGGGTCGTGAACGCGGCGGCGTCCGGCGCTCTCCCGCACTCCCGCTCGCGCAGTCTAATGCCGCCGGTCGTCGTGACGGGTTTGCGCGTGCTCCACTGCCACCGTCGGTCCGGATCGCATTCCGGAGCGTAGTGTCGTGCCGCGACGACTCTCGGGGAGGCAGGCAGGGAAGCCGCGAGGGAAGGAACCGCGCGTGAATTCGCGAGAGGCGGTCGAGGGTAGTGGAAGACGGACGCCAGCGTTCGTGCGATTTCGCGAGGATTCAGCGTCCGGGATCGGCGGAGGAGATCGCGAGAGTGCGATCGAGTGCAGAAAAAGGACCGAGCAGTGAGTGAGTGACAGCTTCCCTCAAGGGGGCGGGAGAAATCCAGGCCGAGCCGAAAGAGTTAGGAGGTCAGTGGGCGATCGTCGCACTCGATGCCGCCCTGGCGCCGTGAACCGCTGCGGTGGTGAATCCGACGACGGCGGGCAACCGCGGGGATGACCGACATCGGTCGTGTTCGGTCGTCGTTGTCGTCATGCGCTGGATGGCCAGGTAAGGGAGAATTGCTCCCGGGCGGGTACCACACCTCGTGACTGCCACGGCAATCACGGCAATCATCCGGCCGCGCCGGTGACCAGCCGCCCCCGGTCTCTCCCGTTTCTCTCTCTCTCTCTCTCTCTCTCTCTCTCTCTCTCTCTCTTTCTCTCTCACGTAATGGCCGTTGATTGGGGATCGATTGCGTGTGTCGAGGTGTCTGCAATTGGAACCTGCCTGTCCCTCGTTCACGCTCTCTCACGTCGCGGAGAGGGTGCAGGTTCCGAGCCCTTCGACGTGGACTGCTGTGTGGCTGTCCAGCTAGGCCGGTAGCGAATCGATTTTCGCGAAGGGCGCGCGGCAGGGGGGAGCGCGAGGAACCGAGGGGGTTTGCGAGCGGTAACGGGGGCAGGGGTGCATCGTGTGCGTGGGCATAACGTCGTGTATGTGTACACATAAACACACAACGTATACGTATTACGTTTGCGTTTGTATGTGGGGTGTGCGAGAGAATTCAGGGATGATTTCGAGAACGGGTCGAGAATGTGTATATCTTGAGAATGGCTTGTCAGCGGAATGAGAACGCCGATCGGGATCGGGACACACGGTGACGGGCGCTTTCGCGAGAGGGACGATCCCCGTTCCCGTTCCGGGATCGGAGACCGGCGCGGCGACTTCCGGCTGTCGGCCCATCAACCCGGGGGTCGGGGGAAGGGTGACGAACGAGTGACGCGGGCTGACGTTGGACTCATTGTCGCAGTGATCGCAGCGGGTGATGCTCGACGAAATGCCGCATCATCCCGCTGACGTCTTCCAGCTCCCCTACTCGACGGAGTCAGTATCAATCGCGTCCCGGACTGAAATTGTATTCCTCAAGAGGGCGGGTGCAAATAGTAGTTACACATAATGCACGCGCCGTCCACTATTGCGCTACAATCACTTCGGTTCACTCTGTAACCGCGCCTCGCGGACCCCTTGCGGTGAATTAAAGGCTATATTTCGAAATTCACTGTCAGCATTGAAAATATATAGTGTACGTAACATAACTGTAGACTGACCAGTATTATCGTAGATGCACTTCGTAGCAGAGAACTGACTGAAGACTGAGAGATTTGCAATATCCTTATAAAAATATATTACTGGACAGTATTAAATTGGCCAGTAATTATCACTTATTTTGAATATTAAAAGTACTAACAACGGTACTTTTAATAAGTATTATTTACCAGCCAATTTATTATAGCTTAGTATTATATTTTTGTAAGGGTTAGACACATGTCAAAATAAGCACGGATCAATCGCTCTAAATCTTAATAAATCTTTCCGAGTCTTTGCTAATTATCACATTTGATTTAAATTTTCTTTCACCGTTTACGCTACAATGATTGAAGTTACATAATGTTATTTACCAGGATGATTCTATCTTGAATAAACGCTCCACCATAAATAGTACTCTAGAGATTAGAGGCCACTTCCCAAGAGGATCATCTTGAGCGATAATGAGCTTTCTTGTGTTACCTTCGCAGTGAACGTCGCATGTGTGCGCGCATTTATACTCTTTTGTGAAAGCAATAGACATCGGGGTATGACATTAGCTCACCGAAAGAATCCTTCGTATAGACTTATTATATAATGAAAGAAGGAAACAAATCGAAAAGAATGTAAAAATTGTATATTTTTTAAAATAACGAGTAAACTATTGGAAGGTAAATTGATTTATGATTGTTTGGTTAAAAAAAAATTTAATTTAAAGGTTTCTGTGTACAAAGACTAAAGTTTAGAAAGTTAAATTTTTAGGAAACAAGGAAGTTCCAATTTTTAAATCACTTATTCATACAAATAGTAATTTTTCTCGGGATATATAACGGTAAGAACAAAGTTGTGGGTTTTAATTAATATTCTAAAGCTCCATTAAAAAAAAAAACGTTAATTCTTAGTAACAACTTCAGAATTTCACTTTGTTGTCACAACTTGAGGTAGAACATAGCCAAGCAGTTTCTCTTTGTTTATATCTTCGAGTCAAATTCATCAATTTTAAAAAAATTTTCTTTTAATCGCAATTGTAAAAAATGTAAAAAAATGAATACCTTAGTTAGAATATTGTAATTGCACAGCTTCCAGAGATATTTATAAAAATATAGAAAGAAATTTTTTAAAAAGTCGATTTTTTTTTAATTACTCGAGTATGTCATATCGTTGGTGTTTTGACAACCGAGAGTTAAGAAACATCTGTTTTTTTTTTAAATTTGTCTTTTCTAGCGAGAATTTTATATTTATTATTTATTTATCTTAAAATTTTTTATTATTTACATTACTTCTCCGACCGATACACGTTTTAAATATATCAATGAAATAGAAGGCCCTATACGATCTGCAGCTAGATCTTGGTGCTAATTATAATTTTTATAATGTATTAATTAATCTCAACCCATATAAATTGCGCGCCAACAAATTCGTTAGTCTTAAAATACAATTATAAGCTGAATGTCGATGCTTACTAAATCTTAGAATTCCTCCTTACTCAAAAAATCTGAAAATAATTTATTGCGAAAAATAATATCTCAGCCGGGATTCGAACCCGGATCTCCCATCACTTCGTGAGGGCGTCCTAGCCAATTCAACCACCGAGGCATTTTACATTTATTTTTTTACAACATTAATAATGATAAAAGATGAAAAAGAAAATGTTAAGTGATATTTTTTTTACTTTTTTATTTTTAAAATTTACAAATTGCTTTTAACAGAAACACTCTTTTCTATTACTCATTACGCTAACTTTACATAAGGCGCACAATATGGATTGCAGGTTACAAACATGAATTATTATATATTATTATAATTTTTTTCTGGATGTACAATACATATACAAACAAAGGTTTAGGCTTTAGTATTAATATTTTGAAGAATCTATAAAAAAATATATGTATATAAAAGTTTCTCTAGAGTTGTTTGGTTTTTGCTAAAAATTTTATATTTACTATTTATTTATATATTTATATTTCCTATTTTCTGTTTGATATTGTCTGAAAAAAATTATTTACATGACGCTGTTGATAAAGAATAATTTAATGGTAATATTTTTTTATTTTAATAGACTTGTTTAGTTTCTGGAAACTTTATCTTTAATTTTATCGAAATTACAAGAAGTTATGACAAATAAAAGTTATGAAAAGAAATTGACTTTTTTAAACTTTAGTTTAGACGGAACTTATTTAAAAAAAGAAATTTGTAAATTAAAACCTAATTATATAAGAAAAAAGCAAAAAAGATATGATTTGAATGTATTTAAGTAATGATAAAAAATAACAGAGAGAGAGAGAGAGACGGGTTTGTTCTATAATTTTGCAACTTTTTTCTTCGAACTATGATATAAATAATTATCACAAATGAAGATCTAAATCTACATTGCATTTTTTTGCAGTAAAGAGGATATCATTGAAAATATAAAAATATTTTATCTAAAAATCGCGACACTTGAACTTTTTTAAATCTTATCTATCAACTTATCGATTGCTATGCTTACTCACATATATCACTAAATTGAGAAGGAAAGATTTATCATTCAGGTGATGCTAGAAGTTTTATCTGAATAAGCTTATCATTGATAACAGTGCCCACACGTACTCGATATTAACCGGAAGAAGATTTTTTAAGAATTGCAATTTATTTGATGCATTTACTTGATGATATCATTGAGGGCAAATAAAGATTAACTTGTTAACTTCCACAGAATTCACACGATACACATAAGTAACGCAAATTATAAAAAATTATATCAAATTCCCTGATAATAAAATTTTTAAGTTTTCTCATAAATAGTAGAACGATCAATCCGTAAATTCCGAAAAATTTTGACTACTAGAAGGATTTGCATGATTGATGAACTGGATTCTATCTTCATTTCATACTGCTTGATAATCTTCTGTTTGACTTTATTACTCAGCTCACGTTATATCACTATTCAAATTTACGTATAACTCTAATATAGAAGTGAGTCAATTTTAGTAAAAGTTTATTCCTCGAATGAGATTAATTATATCTATATTATTTAAGCACATTTGGATTGTATTTTTCTTATTTCTCACTACTTCAATTGCATATAGGTTACGAATAATGTAAATATGTCTGGAAAAGTTTCTTGGAAAAAGTTTGTTCTTAAAGAATCAATTCCACTTTTTGCGAAACTATTAAACGGTCATGCGTTGAAAGAAGCTAACCGGAAATATTCTGTCGACTCATCTTTCGCGCGCACGTGTCACAGTTGTTGCACCATTTTGAAATATGACTGAGTAATCATTGAGACTCGCGGAAACGTAACAGAAATGTTGCTTTCGTTCATGAACAAAAATAGTCGTCGCCGCGTCAACTCAATTTCTCAGTTCGATTTCAAGTCCCATGTAACTGTCATAGCTTGTCTTTAATTACTTTGAATCAGATAACAAATTTTTTTTTTTAGATTTTTATGTTTCAAAATATTAAAACTGAGAGAGATTTTAATCTCTACAATAATTATGTCACATAAATAATGTTGATCGTAAAGAATTTAATATTTTTTTTTGCCATTAGATTGTACTGTACCAACAGAAAAGAATTGATTTAAATAAATAATTAAGATAAGATGGCTTTACGGAGAAAACGGCCAATGGTAATTTCTCCAATAATTACTAAATAATGTGTTCTTGTAATTATTTTTAAAGATAATCGATATTTATTGTACTTTATTGTGCTATGCGTATATTATTTGAAATAACAATACTATAGATATTTCATCACGTTATTAATTTTAATTGCTTGCGATGTTTCTTATATATTCATTAAAAATTGCCACGACGTCAAATAAATTACAGTTGAGCTGTCACAATTATCGTTAGACACAATGAAGTTATGTAAATTTTAAAGTGTGATTATATTTTTTATTTCCTTTTCTATTTCCTTTTATTCATAAATACTATAATTATTTTTCTCTGACAGAGAGAGTTTGGGTAAGATGGTCTATGACTTTTTTGGGGTAAGTGTTTATGTATATGTTTTATAAAAAAGATGAGAATTAAATAAATGCTAAACTTATATAAACATTTATTATTAAAAATATTTAAAAACAAAATTAAATATGTGATAATAAATGGCAGTAAAACTAAACATGAAAAGTTATAAGTTTTTTTTATTATTCTGTAAATTAAGTACATAAAATATGGTCAACTGTCCTATATAATGATACTATGGCCATCTTTTCCCTAAAAGTGACAGATGACCAATATTTTGGTAAAATATAATTTTTATTAACTATTTTCTTTTTAATGTTGATAGTGCTATGTATTTTAAACTTCAGTAAAATAATATATCAAACGCTGTTAAAATAATAAAATAATAGAATAATAAAAATAAAAGTATGTTTTTTACATTTTAAAAAACTATAGCCATCATATCCGAGTTTACCCTATTTGAATAGTACTAATAATATATTTTATAATAAATGAATTATATTTATTTCAAAATTAAGTAATATTTTCTATAATTTTTAAAAAATATTTGTTTGAAGTAAATATTAATTTTTTGTAAAATATGTTATTAGTAATATTCAAGTAATTATGTATTTAAATCAAGCATCTTTTCTATTAGTGTGCAAATGTTCTATAATTGCATGTGTCTAAATATCTGCGAGATGTAAAATAGAAGCAGTTCTTTTGAAAATTAGACAGGATAGTAAAAACAATCTTTTATTTGTGGTTTTACTAAATAGATTTTATATAAAATTTTATTAGATTATAAAATACGTTGTGAAACGTGTTTTAATTAAAGATAATAAAGAAAGCAAGTACAGTAATTTTTGAATGATAAGTAATAAAAATCAGAATAATACACGGAAAGAATTTTCTCTTAAAAATTATCCTGAAAATCCTGGTAATTGTGGGACAAGGTAAATCTTGAAGAATTTTATTATACTTTTGACAAAATTTATTAAAATTTTAATAAAATTTGGCAAAATTTTATAAATTTTACTATACTTCTAACAAAATTTACTAAAACTTTCCAAATTTTATTAAAATTTTAGTAAATTTCGTTAAAAGTATAGTAAAATTTTTCAAGGTTTACGTTGTCTCACAATTATCACGATTTTTAAGAGAAAATTCTCTCCGTGTATCTTTTATGAACTGTTCAGTAGCATAATTACACCGTTAATAAATTTTATTTTTCTCCACACGGACATTGTAAAATGAAATTAAATATTGAGTTCGTAACTGATCCATTTTATACAGTTTCTATATTTTATTAATATGTATATAATATGTATTTTATTTTAATTTTTATTGTATCAGTAATTAAGTAATTTTATACATGCATTGGATATATGTGAATAATTTTATACATATAATTTTTTCATATTTTACTAAAGTATCTAAAAATTTAATTGGATATAGATTTTAAAATAATTTTATTATTAAAATAATTATGTAAGATGTTTGAACTGTTTGCTAGAATGTTATAATACAGCATTACTCAACATCTTTTATAATGATGCTTGAACATTTTTTATTTTTTAGATCGTGCATCTCTCGCGTGTACATTCTTTTTTATTGAATTTTTATAGGTATTACAATTTTCTTTACTACTAACGTGTAACATACGAAGCATTATGTATTGTATGCAATATAAAACGTTCCGAACTATTGGAGATTTCCATGAAAACCATGCCGCTCTTCCCATTCTCTATTTATGTTTTTCTCATCCTTCGTTCTCCTTCTTTCTTGTTTCTCTTGTCATCGCGAAGCATCCACTGTGAATCAGGCCTAACGAACCGCGATCACGAGGTCGGAAAAAATCGATCGCACATTGGTATACCCGCTGGCCATCGTATTTGGGTACGTGCCGTACGAAACTCCTCGCCCGTCCTTTCTCCTCTGACCCTTTTCCGCTCTCTGATCCTCGTCGGTCGATAGACTCCCCGACTGCTGTGTAGTCATTCGTAATAGTTGCCCTATTCTTCTTTCTCCTTCTTTACTTTACTCTCTGTTTGTCATTTCCTCCTTCGTGAATTAAGAACGCCGTCATACCCCAGAACAGACAGTACATAATAAATCATGTAACAAAGCTTAATCATCGGATACTGAAATTAAATCACAAATAAAATATTCATACTTAGATTATTCAAAAGAGCGTTGAAGTAGATATAGAAAAGCTCGAGTCACTGTGAACAATGTTGCACGGGAAGAACGGTTTTGCTGAAGTACCTGAAAATTTAGTTAGCTACAGATTTGAAGGTAATTTTGTTAGACCGTCAAAATAATTATAGTAGGACGCTCAAGCGTGATGAGTAAGGCTGCAAAAAAGTTTTGAGCGTTCTAAGAACCAATTTGATTGTCAATTATTTTGATAGGTCAACGAAATTATTTTCAGATCTGTATCCAGCTAAACTTTTAGACGCTTCAGGAAAAATCGTTCGTTAATATAAATCTATTTGATAAAGTTTGACACCACTTAAATGATGAATTTTTTTTTCTTCTTAACCAGTCTTCTCCACCACACAAGTTAATATCGCAATCGATAAGCGACATAATAAATAAGGGTATAAAGTTGATATATTGATTGATCGCTTTTCCTAGTAATTCTTTCATTATCATCGAACTTTTTCATATATTCGTTCAAGCAGGATTCTATTTCTTTCGTACTGTTTTCATCTTCTTCGCGGCACTAGTCAAATTACTCAAGTCGTGTCGACTTTAGTCCGACATTCGATACGAAAATATAAATTAATCTTCTGTAACTTTTCTTAATTTATCTTTGGCTTTTCTCAAGATTGGTCGAGTCTTCGATTGGAGTAATGCGGTGCCTGGATTGAGTCTACCATGTCGACATGTCGATAAGCGTTCGGGAGAGTCTTTGACAGGGTCCTCCGTAGCGCAGGCCAAATGAAGTGATGGTAGATAATGGGTGATATACGTGGACGAACTCGATCTTCGAGTAGGATACGAGGAGGCGAATCGAATTTCGCTATGTTGTTCTCCAACTTGAGCGGACAAGCGGGAAAACGGATTTGGTTGAGTTTTCCCACAAGTTGCTGGCTGGAAATCAGGTCGCTTGCTTGCCAGCGAAATATACAATAACCATTCGTCATTTTGTGGATAAGAGTGTATATGTATACGTATATAGATAGTATCTGGGATGTGAATATCACAGCGCACTACGTTACGTGTTATGCTATACTGTATTCAATAATCTATTTGCATATCTTTTGACATTTCTGGATCATTTACAGTATTAAGATGCTAGTCTGCGACTCGAATATTTCGGATGATGATTGATCTTGCAATTTTATGCTTTTTAATAGTATTGTTTTTAATAATGAACACTAATGGAATTAATAGTAAAATATTTTTGTGTATAATTATGATTAAGATAAATATGATATTGTTACGTCCAGCCTTATGGGATTTTACTCTTTATTCGGTAGGAAGGATATCTCAGGGAGAACAGGTAAGGCAGGGAAGAACGTAACAAAACGTGTAGAATTCCCGTAGGCACACAGTTTAAGGAGGGTATGTGCCTCGGGTCGAACGCACTTTTTATGACTCAAAAATATAGGTCAACGTGCCGATAGGCCCGCTATAACCCGTTTCGAGTCGTACGTTCGTCGGTCCAAGTTTCGAGTCAACGAATTGAATCGCTTTAACTCGGGATCGGACCAGGTGCAGTCTTTGTTCGGGATAGACGAGATCGTTGTTAATTAAAATAAATGATAAAGTTTCACATAAAATTAACAAAAGTATTTATTCTAATAACAAATAAAAATGAAAATATAAAGAAATACAAATAAGCGCTGAAGTCGTGATTTAACATAATTTGTTGGCTATGAATTTATAAAGATTAAATTATAAGAATGGTTCTAAATAAATTTCGCAAGAGTTTACAATGTTTAAAAATACGCAAAGGGTTATAAAAATAGATTTTCGATTGAGTTTACAAAAGTTTTAAAAGTTTAACAAAGGGTTATTAATAAAATAAAAAAAAACACAAAGGTTATTAATATAAATTTCGGAAGTGTAAAACTAATGGGCAGCTTTTTGTTTGTGAGTTACATTATATCTTAAGTAATTCGGAGAGAGAAGGTTAGGAAAGTGCAGACTCTTGAAAATTAAAACCGTGAATTGTTGTTTGGACTCTCGAACACTAAGGGCGGAATTCGCATACCGGAACGCCCGGTCGGACTCTCGAGCAACAGCCTCTGAATCCGCGCACCGGAACGGCCGGTCGGATCCTCGAGCAACAGCCTCTGAATCCGCGCACCGGAACGGCCGGTCGGACTCTCGAATGACCGTCTCCGAATCCGCGCACCGGAACGACCGGTCGGACTCTCGAGCTGCCGGGCTCGCATCCGCAAACCGAGCAAAGAAGGGGGACGGAAAACTCTAAGAGAGAATTATTTATAAATAATAGGAGGGTGTCTTAAAGAATTAAAATGGAAGGGAGATGTTACCATGAGTAACGTAAAAACCAAAGAAATTATGATTGTGGGACTTACTCATTGTTGGTTCTCGAGCAAATTTGTCGGAATCGAATAGATTTCTTGCCCGGATGGAACGGCACTAAAGTCTACTTGCGCACTGATTCTACATGATTACTAACTAACTAACTAACTCTAAAAACGTAATTCTAAAACTTTACTCTCCATTACTATTACTGACTATCCATTACTGACTGCTAAACTCTTATTACTGATACTTTCATTACTGACTACTATTGCCTACTATTACTAACTGGTATAAAGACAACTGACTCCCTTCAAGATTTGGTATTATATATATATATATATATATATATATATATATAGAGTCTTACAAGGGGAGGATCCAGAGATAGGTGGTTCAAATATTCTAATTGGTAGGATTCTTTTTCAAGATTGTGTGGTGGGTGAATTCTAAGTTTTCTTATTGGAGAAATAGTTTTTCCTTTTTGCCCAATCATACGTTAAGTAATCTGTCGAAAGTTTTTCTGTTTCCTCCCACATTCTTTCAATTTTATCGAAGGGATCCGACCTATCGCGTAGGTTATCTTCCCTTTGGGTTTAAGAGATAAATATTTTTTTCTATTGTGCTAGACGCGCTACGGTATGGGTTGCAGATGGAGGAAACGGTTATTTATTTTTCGCTTATGTTTAGATACTTTATTGCTCATTTTTTGTGAGCAAACGTGAAACTTTGCTTAGATCCCATGGTTGTTTTTTGAATTTCTATCTTCAGAATTTATTATTTGTTGACTCAATATTCAAAGGAGTCGGAATTATCTACTTGGTCGTTTCGTCCATCTATGTTTGTTATTACGTTTCTAACAGACTAATCCTAGACACATAAAAATTATCGGAGACCGTTGAAACGGAATTTCTTTTGTAAAATTATTTGTTCCTCTGACGAAGGGAAATCGTGGAGTCTGCCGGACGTAACAATATTTTTATGTTATTATTGTTTGAAGAATTGAAGACGTCGACGTCAATATGTTTTAATAATTACTACTACACAATTATAATGTTCTTGATGTAACATTAGTACGTCTATCGCGTATAAATGAGTTTTATAAAAATTTCATTCAACCTTAATTACTAATCGGAAGTGACGTCCGTAGGTTTGTGAAATCTTAATATCAAGACTTTCCACTTATCATGTATTATTCTCACTTCTTCATAATTACGAAGCATGATTATTCGTGTCATTTACATTAATCAGAGGCAAATTGACTGGAGTTAGCAAATCTTAATGATCCAAAAATTATACTCATTTCGTATTTCTGAAGCGAAATAACTTGTGCAAATTATTATTGTAGTACAATTATTATTGTAGCGGTCAATTTAACGCTACAAATGCGTCGAAGCGATTGACCAATCAGAGCAAAGAATTTTTCAATTTGACCAATCAAAGACTGCGTAAAAAGTATTTTTAGCGTCAATTTTTCATCGTACCCTTAAGATGTGTTTGATATGATATATCTCCTTTAATTTAAAAAATATAGAGCGCAATACAAGGAGCAATATCTTGCTACTAAGCTTAATTATACATAGATTGAAGTCGCACGTACGTTTCTTTTATTTTTTGCTTAACTTTTAATATGCCGTGAAATAAAACATGTACTATTGTATTTATCATTTAATAATCGAATTATCGCGGTAAATTGAATAAAAAAAGTAAGAGAAATTTAATTTAAATTTATAAAAAAGTTTTTTATAAGCATTCTTTCGTGGAATATTTCTTTATAATTTTTAAGAGAAGACAGTCATTCCTAAAGAATATGTATTAAAGAGTTAGAAATACACGCTGAAGTTTAACAAAGAAAAAAGAAAAATTTATTTTGGCGATATTTTTTTTACTGTCTATTTATTTAACATTATTTATTTAATATTTATATTAAAATGCATGGAGAATGTAATTCATGAAGAAACATATGAAAAAAGCAATATATTAATGTACCTAAACTATTTAACATTTAGATTAAAATATAAATATAAATTTGAGAATCAATATTAGCGTAAAAATCGGCTTTTCAAATTGGTTTATTTCTGAAATAATTAGTTTACAAAATTTAGCAATATACACTGAGAGAAAAATGTCGAAGTATTGAGAACCAAATATTTCTTATAACGTTTTCTTCGATATTTATTTGTTATAAGAAAAATTATTTGTGAAGACAAAATATATATTTCTAGGAAATGCATTTTATTTTTCTTATTAATTGGTTTATTTCTTAGAAATAAAATTTTTGGAGTAAAAATACATTATTTCCCATAAAAAATTTCAATTATTTTTTTCTAATAAATTGTTTATTTAAATAGGACGAATTAAATGTTTTATTTCTTATAGTAAATAAAGTATTTATTTTTACGCACTGGATGTTATCTCTTTAAATAAGCTATATTTTACAGAAATATATTTCAGAAATATATTTCATAAAATATTTTACCGAAATGTATATTTCGTTTTTACAAATAAATTTTTTTATAACAATAAATATAAAAGAAAACGCCACAAGAAATATTTGGTTCTCAATACTTCGACATGTTTCTCTCAGTGTAAGGATAGTAACTAAAAGTTAGTTATTCTCTATTAAAATAAATTAACAATCAAGATGCCGAAACTATTAAGTACACGAGGCAGCTCGTTGGATATCGACGTAAGGGAGATTAAGGAGCTCAAGGGTGCGATTAAACGATCCGTTCCTCGAGGTCGCGTGGTGTGACGGCGCAGCCAACGTCATCATCTCCACCAATATTCTTTTGATCTGTCAAGGACGAGAGTTCGTTGTCTAGACGAATCAACGGTTAAGTAGCACCCTTCAAGCGCGGCGGGATGCATTAAATGCCGAAGCATTTGATGTCAAAAGAGACAGTGGAAAGGCAGAGGTATATGACGATGATAGTGCTGTGATATAGGAAGGAGATTCGATGTGGCGGACATTCGCGGAAAGGATTAAAGAGCGCGGGATCAAAGCGAGACAAGCAGATCCTGTCGCCGGCAGAAGTTCCGCGATCGATCGTACCGCGAAATCGTTGAGCCCCTCCGGAGTCTGACTCTCTGTGTGTCTGCCATTCCCTTTCCGCGTTTTCCTTTACGAAGCGAAATTTACGCCCATCTGCTTCAGGTATAACTTACATTCAGAGAAAACAAAGTAGTTCTTCGCGGCAACAAAAGTATGGCTCTGAAATTTAAGTACTTCTCGACTAATTTTATAAAGCCGTGAGAACAAAGTACTGAAGACTGAATTGTAACAATAAATGTCGGATGTTGATATTATTTTATTAGCAATAAATGTAATTTTTAAATAATAATGAAATGATTGAATAATTGCAATATACAGTTGTATATACTTTTCATACATACAGAAGGAACATAATTAAGTTAAAATTAATATATTCTATTTATTAAACATTGCGTTAAATGTTAGTAAGAAATTATATTCTTGCTTATAACATGAAACAATGTAATAATCTTGCTTATATATAACTTTTTTTTTAGAATTTGATTATCTTAAATTCTAATAAATATATTTTTATTTCAATATTGTAATTTATATGATATAATATATGTCATTATTTTGATAATAATAGTATAAATATTACTTGTTTAGAAAAATAGAAAGTATGATTCGTTTAGGAAAGAAAATAGAGTAATTTTTTAACAATTTTTAAAAAAAATTCTATGGATTTTTTAATGAAACTTTTTGTATATATTTCTTCACATTTCGAGAAGTAAAAAATCTTTTTATAACAAAATTGTCACTTGAGTAATAAGCAGATTACATGGCTCCGCCGCCAGGACTGGAAAAACAGTGTGATCGATAGCTCAAAAGTTCTTCGACCGATCAAGTTGGGTCCAAGTGTATAGTTTACATACATATAGTTTATTGCGTTCTTTTGACGATAAACCTATGCGAAAAAAGAAAATTTAGTAACTTGTTTTACATATAAAGAGAAAAATTTTTCTGAAAATCGTTATTTTTTTCTTCAAAAGTCTATTATTTTTCAATTTTTTATTTTTTATTTTTTTGAGATTTAGAGTGGACAGTAATATATTTAAATTAAGAAACTTTCAAAATTTTTGTTGAATACAATGGACGCTAGAGCTTATATGCTACAAGTTTCAGAAAAAGTTAAAGATTTGCTGTATAGTTTTTATAAAAAATTATAAATAAAATTACTTAATTTTTAGCGTTGAGATGGATTTTTCTTCTTAAGTAAATTTTATTCAACTTGAGTACTCTGTACTGTATTATTAAAAGAACTATATTACTATATTATTAATTATACGAAAATAATATTTTGCTAAAATACAAATCTGAAAATAATTTTGTTAAACTATTAAAATATTTATATTTGACGTTTAAGCTGGTTGCTAGAATGTCAACATTTTCTGCAGTAATAGTTTATGTTTGAACGGTTTACATAATTATTTTGATGGTACAATAAAATTATTTTCTGATATATGTATTGCCAAAGCAAATACTTATTTTTTCTGATATGTATCTAGCTAATTTTTTAATTTTTAGATATTACAATAAAATTGTTCTTTCGTGCATTCATACATTATACGTACGCGTAATTAAAAAGTGAAATTACCAAAACGGACGCAATTAACTTTACCGCGTATAATTCATCGCTAAGAGAGGATAACTGCATGATTAAATGTTGACAATTTTATTTAATTAAAATTTGTTTAATTGTATTTAATGAAACGTGAGTGTGTACGCACGCGTACGCACACTTAGACACACATACATACACTTACACACACATACATACACGCTCAATTTGATTAAGTTAATTATAATTTATCATATTTTTAATTGTGATGTTTATCTTAAAGAATTCATCATGTAATTGTATTTATTTTAATGTATAATATTTTACGTGTTTGTGAAAATTTTCCGCTTCTAGGAAAAAGTAATGTAATCGAACTTTACGAAACCCCTTTTGTATAGCGCGTACACCCTCTCAATTGCGATCGCAGTGGCGACATCCTGTCTGTAGTCCTTACTGCAACAACCCTCGCGTCGTGGGGTGACGACCCCGCGTGTCTCGCGCACTCCGTTTCCCTCTTGCATTTCAGATTTATTATTTACTAGATAGATACTAGCAAAAGAGCGTATGTGAGAAGGAGTGTATGCCAGACTCGATAGAAAGACACGTAATTGGTCAAAAACTTTACTCGTTTCTGTACTAATAATATTTAATATTGATATCATTTTGTGTCACGAGTATGTGGGATTACTTTACAATGTTATCGATCTTCTGTATTTAGAAGTACGATGAGCAAGGAATTAAGGATTTATACGTAACGAATGTAATAATGTTACATTTGATCTCAAAGCAGTACTATAAAATGTAATCAGATTACACTAGCAAGACTATTTTATATAAATTATATTCAAGATTGGATAAGTTAATATTTTTAAAATTAAATTAAAAGTTATTAACATTTTAACTTTATCACTTACCTGTAAATTTGTAACTAGTCACTACTCCCATACAATTCTAGTTATATTTAATTTTACATAATATTTACATATATAAATTGAAATTAATATTTAATATAAATTAATTTTTGATATTTTATAAATTATGTATTTAATTAAATGTAATTTTTTATGTAATAAGATAGACATAAAGAGTTACATTTATATTAAAAATAAGAAAATTAATTTTATATTATAAAGAACTGTTTTATTATTATCATATTTCTACAAAGGATATATTTTTTATTTCTAAAATTATTTTTTTTATCTAATTTGTCACAGATAGTTTATTAATATTAAAATTAGAAAATATATACTACTTAAAATAGTATTATTATGCTAAAAACATTGAATATTTAATATCGAGTTTAATATCGAATTAATTTTTATATAAAGAAATACACAATGTGAAATAAATACGTAGAAGATTTTTTACATACATTGTTTACATAGCAAAATTTACATTGAAAAATTTAAACACTAATAACTTAACAACCGAGAATATTGTTGTATGAATTTTTAAACAGGAACATAAATGGAATCACTTTATTATGTTATCGATCTTTTGTATTTAGAATTGTGTTAATTAAAGATCTCTGTATTTATAAATAACTGATTTTTTAAATATAATTTTTGTTACACAATATCGTTTTGTTGTGTAATATGTTATGATTGAGTAAGTTGTTTTATTAAATGTAGAATGAATTTTCATGTTTTGAAAAACATTGAAAATTATTTTTTAAATCGCTGAAAAAAAAGAAAAAATTGGGTTTTTCTGGGGAAAATTGTTTTTTAATTATTGCTGTTTTTGCTATGTAAACAATGTATTATTTAATTTTATTTTTATTTATTGCTGTGTGGTTTATTTTGTGTTGCTGCTTTAACATCATCTTAAATTAATAATATTTTAAGAACAAATACTTTATGACAGATTAACCTTAGTCTGACTTTTTATATGGATCATTTCCTAGTCATTTAGATTTAAAATGACAAAAGCAAATAGATTAGGATAGATAGAATAGGAACATTTTACGAACATATATGTCAATTTTTCCAAATAAATTTTTCTACTCTTCCGAAAGAAACTGAAAAAATCCGAGAAAAACTACAAAAATAAAAGAACCGTTTTTTAAACTGTTAAAACTATATTTTAAAATGTCATTTAATGTTTAAACTTTTTACACAATAAGTAAACTATTCAGAAAATTTATATAATTTTGTTTGCTTTGCAGGTAAAACAGTGTTTTGTAGCTAATGCATTTATGGTCTTCTTGCGGACATGATCGGATGGGACAAGGTGGAAAAATCAAGAGGGAAAACTTCAGATTGCTGAAGGGTTATTCCTTTGATATTCGTCTAGGCACGTTTCTAAATTACGTTCATCGACCGCGGGAAGTTTGACCTGGTTGTGATCGGTAGGTCTTCCTCTTTCCTTCTTTTTCTTTATTTCTGTCTTTTAATACACGTGTTAATTAACAATATATTAAATATATTAAATTGCGCTGTTGAATTGGTTCATTGTTTGCGAACTGTGCCCGTAAATGCACAGTTCGCAAACAAACAGTTTAGTATACAGTAATGAGACTGTGACAAAATTTGCAGTTATTCTTTGATTTATATTTATATTTATCTTTTGATTTATATTTACTTTTTTGATATTTTGATATTTTTTTTATAAATGAGTTCAGCAAATTGAAGGTTTGTTTTATAAAGTAAATTTTTTTTTAACATGAATAAAACATTTGACATTGCTCATATGTATGTCCAAATTGTATCGAAGGAATTGTTTATGATGAATCTTGTCATCTAAAGTTTTTTGGCAACAGTTGGAAAATCTCCAAACTCATTACTGCATTCTCCAGATGTGTTTCATTAAAATCTAAATTTACCTAAGTTTTGTTAAATTTACCGTTGGCTACTAATTAAAATATGATATAAATAAGATATATTTGGTTTTTTTAATTATATACAGAATGTCTCGAATTTAAATGTCAAATCTTTGGAGCGTATGAAGGATCCATAGACTGAGAAATAGATTTTTTTAAAGATTTATTCTTAGTTGTTTTTTTGTTATGGCAAAAATCGCAAAGAAAGAAATAAAATGTTTTTACTTATTATTATATTTGTTTATTTATGCTGAACCCATGATAGTTTTTTTAGTAATCAATTTCTCTTTTTATTTCATCCGTTTCTATTTTTTATAGAAATAAATTGTCATTTGTGAAAAGACTGAAAAAACCAATTAAAATTCAATCTTTTGATATACTGAGGTATCTTGAGACAATATATTCTGCACCTTTGAAAGTGATAATGTCCGGCTGCAACACTGTCAGTTAGATGCAATACTTACATATTGTTACCAAAAGTTAATATTTTGAACAATCCCTTCATTTAAGAAGGTGATAAAGATATAAATTTAGGAAAATAATCATACAATGTCAATAAGAACCAATTTCGCGTAGTAAACTTATGCTTCAACTTGTTATTTGTGTAATATAATTTAATAAACGCATAATAAATGTTTTAATTTTATTACAAGTTCTCCTCAGTACGATATAAAATAAATTATAATAAACTGCAATTCTTATACAGGTAGCACGCCACTTTAGTATAATTCTTACATAAGTCGGGAAGAAATCGTTTGCTATGTCTTATTTTAAGCATTAATATTTATTCATTCACGGAAATGATAATAAATTAAAGCATAAATTACTACCTCAAATCATCTTAGACGTCGTCTACATGGAGTAAGTTGAGTGTAGGAGTAAGAGTAGGAGTAAGAAATAAAAATAATTTCTTTTGATTAATCACAGTTGAATGCGAAAAGAATAATCGAGTATGATTGGATAATTTCTCATTTCTTGAAACACATTCCTACTCTTACTTTTTACTCCACGTTTACTTCATATGTTATAGATAGGCTTTTATTGGTATTGTATTAGTATTTTTTCTTTATTGGAAACTATTGAATTTTTTTTATTTATTATGTATAAGTGAAATAAATAAATGTAATAAATAAGTAATAAATAAGTACACATTGCAACCTTTTTTGTGCAATTTTCTCCATAACAAAACAAAAACAAGAAAAAAAAATATTTTTTTTAATTTATTGATTTCTTGCATAATATTTTGACATTTGAATTCAGAACACTTTGTATAAAGTGCTATTTATAGACAGAATATTGATATACAGTCACAAAATTTAACTATAAAATGGTTTTTAATAAAAAAATTATAAAATGGAAAAAAATATAAAAAATAATTTAAATATAAAATAAATATTTTTAAAAAATAGAGAGATTTTAAGAGAGAGTTTTTCTAAAAATTATTTATAAAACAAGTGATATGATATCATAAAGAAAAGAAATTATTACACGATATTGAAGCGATTTTCCTCTATGCTTTAAGACTTTAAGAAATTAAAAAATATTAAAATTAATATAATTGTATAATTATGTTATCTTTTTAAGTAAGAAATGAAAATGTATAGACCCGATATGACAGTATTAAAACGAGTAATGAGTTTGTTTCTTTTATTCCGGATTACAGTTAGCGACGCCAGGCATGGCGAGGAGCAACGACAATGGTTGCGGACACAGTTCCAAGCACACCGTCCGTCGTTACGATGCCGTCGTCGTGGTACGTGGTAAGGCAGCGTCCCAGCAATGCGAATCGATTGATGTCGTTAACAGAGACAGCGTCCAGCAATGTAGCAACGACGACAGCACCGAGAACAGCAACGGCACCGCCACCGGCATCGTTGCCAGCAATCACAGTCAAATAGAGAGTAGTGTAGACTAAAGTTAATCCTTTTGGACGCAGACTTGGTGCACTTCAGGATTAATGTGAGTATTTTTGTATTTATGTCGGTCATTATTTTTTTAGAAATTAAAGAATTTTTGTGATTAAATAAGTCTCATATGAAGAAAATTATAAATGTATTTTAATTTTCACCGAACGATATCTAAATTTATTCAGATGTAGAAAATTGGTCTGACTGTTTGATACTTGACGACGTGCACTTTTTATTTATGTTATAGCGATAAGGGATGAGATTCAAATAGATATATTTTTTATCAGTGTAAAAGAAACTGTAAGATTTGCATAGTCGTTATTAAAAAAAGAATTTAGTTCTTAATTCTTTACAATAAATCTTATTGTACGCTATAATTAATAAATTTGCTTGCCATATTTGTAACTTGTCGAATATTGCATGCTTTGTTTATGAGATTCTGAGGAATTATCAAAGTCTCATAGTTTTAGTCTTCCTATGTAAGATAGAAATAATTTCATTTTTTGGGGAAAAAATTTAGAGCGATATACGATTGTTTATCGAAAAAAAGCTTTTAGGAATGGAAAGTCTAACCATCTAATTAAACTTAGTCATACATTCTTAAAATAGAAAATTCTTATGGCAATATTATTTATCTCGACTATATTTATTCAATTATATACACGGAAATTTTGCATAAAAATTGTAATTTGCAATAATGTAAATATTTACAAAAATAGTATTGATTTTATAAAACATTGAAAACTGCTTAATTAATTTTGAAATAGTTCAATAAAACTATAACGGCAAATTATTTATAAAACTTAGAACAAATTATTTATAAAACTTAAAATAAATAAATATTACAAACAAATAAAAGTTCTGATAAATTTTAATTCAAGTACTGCAGTCTATGCGGTTACTGAAATTATCAGTATTGTTGAGGGTCAGTACCAAATATAAATTGTATTATGTATTTGCGGGTTTTGTTTAAACAAGCATTGTGATTTACGAGGAAAAGAAACTTTTTTTTCCTCTTTTCAAGAACTTTCAACAAATATTTTCTTTTTTAACCGTACACTTTTTTCAGAAAATTAAGGTTTCAAAAAAGAAAAGTTTTTTTTAATTATGTATGATTCTAAGTAGAGTGAGTTATTTCTGTTGTATGTAAAAACGTTAAAAATGTTATATATAATACACATGTACACAGACACAATGACACAATGTTAGATATAAATTACATGTACGTTAAAAAAGAATTATTTTTCAATTTATTAAAAAGTCGTATTTTTTAGAATTATTTTGTGTTATTTTACCATTGTTTTTGCCAAACAATTGTATTCTATCGTAAAAACCGTTTAAAGAACATGGCGTCAATACGGTGTGTCTTTTGATAAATTTTTGACTAATTACAATACAAGCCTTCATTTTTATTTGTTTGTCTAATTAAACATGTTAGTTTCATAATTATACTGAATAGGACTCGAATCAGAATTGAAACGTTTACTATTTGTGATCAAATTTGCGATAATAAACAAAATCAATATTTAATTACATCGGCTTTTAACATCCTTAATTTAAATAAAAATCTATAATTATTTTTAGTAAAAAAATTATTATTTAATAATTTATTTATGTGAAATTTAAATATTATTAGACGTACGATCAATTCGATTTACCGAAATCAAAATTTTGAAACATAACTCTATTATAAATAGGATACCTATATGTGTAAATCTTTTCTCAACTATTCTTGGATCTGTCTTTATTTTTAAAATGATTGATAGAGAAACAAAATTATTTTGATCGTTCGAAAAATAGATTGATAAACATCAATCTTTAAATGTACAGATTTGTTATCAGAAAAATTAAATTTTGACAAATCGCACAATTAATAAATTATAAAAATATTTAAAATACATTTGAATTGAAAATTTTTAAACAACGTAAAGAAACGTTGATGTTTAAACAGTGACGCACATTTCACACACACACATATATGTAAAATAGTACACGTTCACAACACGCAATCATAAATACTTTTGGATACATATATCGAAGATATATTAAATATCACACGTTGGACACTCTGGAATAAATTTTATGAAGAATTATTTTGTTTACAATTCGATTCTATCCTTCAAATACGTGATTAATTAACATAAATGTCAAGCAACTATATTTTGTTATCACGCGAATTTACTGTAGAGCAAACGAGTATGAAAAGGGGACAGAGAGGATGTGAGGGGGAGAGGAAACTTATCGCGCACTTGTGCTAACAAATTCAGTTAATTAATCGGGAAGAGTGAGATTGTTTTGCACGCCTACATCCGAGTTCAGTTTCTCTTCGTCGTCATGTATTACTGAGCGTTAGAGCGAGAAAAGTTGAAATATTTTGCTCTCTCATGGATTAAATGATGAATGAATTAAATGGCAAGTTATTCTGTTGTAACCGATAGATTATATGTATATCGTTACATGTAATCCTAAACTTTTTTTATCATAAACCGTCATTCGTATCTCATTACTCACACGCACGAAAAAAATACATAACAATAAATGCACTTCAATTTACTCATTTTTTAATTTAAATATATTAGTTTAAATTAAATGCATTTTTCCAACGAGCTTTTAATAGAAATTTACATAAAATATTTTTGCAAGAAATAAGATAAATTATAGATAAATTATATGAGAAATAAGATTAATAATCGCCGAACAAAAGAGTATTCATCATAAAGACTCGATCTTTATCCGTCATACACGCACACAAATCTTCACGACGTTGTCTATTATAAACAACGCTACTAGAATTTTCGAGAGAGTTCAAGAAACTAGGCAGAATCGTATATAACGAGTCTAATGCTGCTTTCGATTTATCTGAAAGTGAGACTGATTGTGAGTCACTTAGTAATGTGAGTATTTTATACTCAGATAGTGACGTCATTACTCAGTGATTAAAGAAATATGCAAGTCACGCTTATTATAATGACAAAATTATATCAATATATAACCTCACTTCTAAAGTGAGTATGCGAGACTCAGTAAAACACACGGTCTTGAAATTGCTCAGATTGTAGGAAAAAACTCAGTTGAATCTCACTTGTGAGAATGCAAAAGGAACGTGCATTTAACTGAGTTATGACGTTACAAGTGAGAATTATCTGAGTTTTGATGTAAATGGAAAGCAGCATAAATCATCGAAGGATGCATTCGAATACCGATAGTCCTCGGGGCAAGTCGAACCAAAAATTGGCGTGTTGAATCGTAAGACGATGCAGGGTACTCAAGCCCCTAGGCGTTGTCGCTTAAGTGTGTGACGCGAGTGAAAGTAATGCGACTTAGGGTGTTATCACCTCTAAGCGTAACTGACCAATCGTAATCGAACTGATTAATAATAACTCATAAAACTTGTAAACTAAATTTAATCGGACAATATAGTTGTAAAAAGTAAAATTAAACATTAATGAACTTGAAACACAGTGCGAGTATTAATTTATTAACACTGATACGAAACAATTATAGTTACATTTTTATTACATTGAAGCTTAAAATTTTGTCGCATAATAATGCAAAACTGTATATGATTGTAAAACATACATCTAATATCTAACAAGTATTTTGAATGCAGTATCACACATATGTAAGATAATATGTCATCTGAACTATTAAACTTGATACGATAAATTTAATAATTTAGTTTGAAAATAAATTTTAGTTCAAACTAAATGCTCATTAAAAATTCTTTATACAAAAGCATTTAAATTTATTTTTGTCTATTTTGCATCTATTTTCTTATTATAGGTAGATATATCAACATGTCTTTCAGACATTCTACTCTTTAAATTTGAATTAAAATCGAATTAAAATAAATTGCTAAAATAATGCAACAAAATTTGAGCTTCTATTTCTATTATACATTAAATGTGTAATGAAATTTCGTCGTCTAGTTTATTGATATTTCTGTTCCAGAGGACGAAAGGGTGAATGTATCTTGCAGGATGAATTCGTGTGCGCTCTACTTCTCGCAGCTGCGGGCGATGCTCGTGAGAAATCTCCTGTTGAAGAAACGCGACACGCGGAAGACACTTGTGGTATGTCCAAATCTAATTTTGATAGACCGATGATGCAATTAAAAATTTCCTTCGTAGTATAACAATTTGGCGTTTGATGTCTCTTACATGAAAGCCGCGCGACCAATTATTTTCAGAATTCAATTTTAAAATAGAAACCCAAACATTTCTTAGTCACTCACTTCGATGTGATTTCCATTTTCATTTACCTTGTAATCCTCGGAGATATGTATGTCAAATTAAAAATCGGCACCTGTCTCGGGAAATATGTCATGAGTATGTGCCAAATAGATACTCGTGCCATGTATCAGAATGCACAGAAATGCGTTGCCAAAATAATTCTTCGGAAGGCCGTTTTAACAGAATCAATCGGATTCAAGTGACGAATTCGACCCAATGACTTAAGAACTCGTTATTATGCTGTGAGAAACGTGATTGACAGTAGATCAACTTACATGGAACTTACGTAGATTATCTTCTACATATGATGCATGGAATGTATAAGCGTAAAATATCGCGGCATTTTTTGTTGGGAAAATTGTATAATGAAAAACTTTTTAGTTTAGTTTCACTATCGCGTCTGTAACAGAATTTATTTAAAAATAATTGAGATATGTAAAGATTTCTATAATATATATAAAGATTCTATTTTTACTTTTGTATTTTATTTATCTGAAATCTTTTTTTAATGCTTTCAAACAGTTTAACTAAGGAAAAACAATTTGTAATTTTTTCCGATTGAATCTCATTAACAATATACGATAAGAGATATGAAAAAGTGTGTATAATATTTCAACAATTAAGTATGAGAGTTACATAACTTCGCAGTTGAGCTTCTGTTCGAATTTTCGTCGAAAATAGCTAATTCACATTCATTAAATAATCCGTAGGACCGTATAAGAGTACGATGTATGAAAGTAAAACAACGTAAAAGAGAAGACTCAGGTTTGCGGACGTTTGCGAGAATGGCGACGGCACGACTGCATCTTATTGCAGACTGCGTTCGCCAACTGCGTTGCCAATCGGGCGTTTTTGCGTAATCGTGGTGCCAACTGGGCCAAGGGTTAACGATAGAGAAGGGAAAACGTTTCTTCGTCTTGCTAAATTTTTCGCGCTTTTTTACATCATTGTTGCTGCATACGTGATAGTGTTGCATTCAATACTAATCAGAGTATAATTATGAATTAGAATTGTTATTTTATAATAAGAGAAAATTATAATCATAATTTGATAAATTAAACTTAAAAATGATAAATTAAACTTAAAAATTTAAGTTAGATGCATTTGAAAATATAATTAAGTTAAATACATAAAATCATATTTTTAAATTAAATTATAGTAACTTGGCAAGTTAAAATGAACTTGCAAGTTAAAATAATAAATTTACATAATTTTATATTAAATTTAAATTAAATTTATAATGTTTTCGCCAGGATGTTATTATAACATTAAATCAATAATAAAATTAGTCTAACATTATTAATTATTTGCAACACAAAACATATGACAAACGCATGATTAGTTGACGGTATAAATATATGCATATATATATAACAGATGAATATAATTAAAAATACGAGTAAAATATAAAAATTTAATAATTTATATAATAACATAATTCTTATTAGAAATACAATATTTTAATTTATGTCTATAAAATTATTAAATGTTCATGTATTAAATAATTAATATTTTAAGAATATTTATAAAATTATGTTATAATGTTTAATAACATTTAAAACACGTACGTAACTCATGTTTTTAATATTAGGACAGTATATTATTCAGTAATATTTAAAAAATATTTATCAAACGTTATGTCATAACATTTAAAAACATTTAAATTACATCTAATAAATGTTTTTAAAATATTTTAATAATATTAAAACAACAATATTATTAAGTAACATTTTAAAAATATTTATAAAACATTAAGTTATAACATTAAGAAATTTCTCTAAAATTAACGTTTCAAAAACGTTGATCAATGTTTCTTGCCTACTGGGTAAGTATTATAATTTTATTTTGGAAATATAATTTTTTAACTCGCGAGCACGCGGACAAAATTAAAGTACTTAATTTTTAATACAAAAAACTTATTTGAATCTATTTAAATTTTTATTAAATGGGATAGAATATATGACAAGACAAAGTTCTTTACTGTTTGTATCTATTTAGAGATATTTATCTCACACTCTTTCACATACTCAACCAGTGACAAAATAGGAAAAAATATTTCACTATATTACGGTTGGATTTGCCAGGAACCTGCAAAGATTCAAAAATTACAATTATACCTTATTATGAGCTTGAGCTTGAGTAAAATTATATGTATAAAAAATTTCAAGTACCATTGCTGTAGCAAGCTCATTTTTTGCGAGCGTTTTTTTGCTTGCTGTCCTTGGCCTTAAAGATAGTCGGATCAAGAACGTTGATAGGTCCGTGATTCCACAATGAACTGGACAAAGTCTCGACAGGCTCGACGGTGGACGGCAGTAGGTGAGGTCCAACCAGAAAATACGCCTGTTCGACCCAGGTGGGCAGAGGTAACTCGGCGACACAACATTGCCACAATGGCAGGCCCAAGTGAGCCAGCATCATGCGGAAGTACGTGGTAAAATTGTCAGCCAGGTGGTACCAGCCGTTTCCTCGATGGAGCCAAATACCGGGCGAATCTTGTTCCTGCTTGGAACGATACGCCAGGTAGACTCTACCGTTTTCGGGTCCCGGAAAGCATTGACCGATCTCGAAGAGTTTGCAGTCGCGCGAATCTCCGGAAAATATGGCTTCCTGCAATTCCGCGTTAACGTTTCCCATCTGGATCCCCGACGAATCCTGTGTCGACGGCCCCTGCGTCTGCCGATCCCTGCTGACATATCTCTTCAAAGACGAAAGACCGCCGATCTCCATTCGGCCTATTAAGAATTCCTCACCTATATCGATATAGAATTTTCTAATTAATATTGGCGAATTGAAGTCATCAGTTTGGAATTGATAGTCTTCCACATTGCTACGAGCAACGCCAAAATCCTGGAAAAGTATAAAGAACATTTGGAACGTTAAGAAAATTTTTTTAGACTTTTATATGATGTTTTTTCGACGTGGCTGTGTCGCTTAGATTATTATCTCTCATTATTTAGACAATTGAATTATGACTACGCTGGATAACATATTTCAATGCTTGCTTTTAAATAAAAGATTCTTTGGTAGATCTAGGATTGCTGATAGCGGACGCCGCGGCAAAAGAGTCCGTAACACGCAAGCTTTTTGAGAAGTCAGCAAATAATGGTTTCAGTGATTAGGAATTAGCGATTTTTATCTATCATAACATGAGATTCAACATTCAAAGGTAAAATTATATATATAAAGGTTTTTAGATACACTATCAAAATTCCGGATACAACTATTAATCATGTAAGACATTGGTTTTTATATTCACATTACTTATAATTATAATCTTTCAATTTATTATAATTGTTAATAATAATGAAAAAAATTATATATGAAAATAAAAATATTCTAAAGCTATTTTTGCTACACAAAGAAAGGAATTATTTTTTTAATTACAATTTTCACTTACATTATAATCAAAAATTGTATTATATAAATAAAGTTATAATTAAAACATTTTGATGGATTATGGAATTGGAATAAATATCTATAGATTTAAAATAAACTTTTAATATAAGAGTAAAAATTTATAAAAATGTAAAGTCATATGGAATATTATTCTACTAAGAAAAAGAAATTTTTAATGGATATTAATGGATTTAATGAAAATTGTATATACATATATACAATATATAAATTTATAAAATATAATAAGATATAATTGAATACTGCAATGGAAAAAATACAGTAGATGAAAGTTAAAGAATTACAGAATACATTGAATTGATAATAAAAGGATTAAAATGTTCATCAAGATTATACCTGCTATATCAAGATTCCACTGCAGCAGAAAACCATCAATAGAGGTGTAGAAATTCCTGATGTCCTCAGGAAGCGCGCAGCAGTGGCGTTGCTCCCAACTGGTGATAGCACCGGGTTCGCAACCATTTCGCCTCTCGATCCGCACGTTTCTCACGCATGGCGAGTTCTCGAGGATCTTGATCACACCAAGGGTCAAATTCTCGTAGAAGGCATCCTCGGTGACAATGTCCACGCAGAACGACATTGTCTCGGGATTCTTGCTTTCCGTCTTGTGCAAATTCAATCATTTTTAAATGTGATCTCTTCTCAAAACTTAATGTTACAAATTATATTTCTATTGACTTTTTTCAATCTCTTTGTTTTAATCTATTGACACTTTTATGTTAAGAAGTACGAAAGATTAAGAATTAAGAATTAAATCCTAAAGAATAATTACAGAGGCAAGACCCACAATATTTTTAACAGTATTCTACAGACATCTAAAGCATTTATGCACACAAAAATTCTCAAAGTTATATTTTATATTTATATAAACAATTAATGTATCACATTATATTTTTTCTATGCATATATAACACTATCTTCCCTCGAATCGGCATGCAATTCGAATTTGTTCTTGTCTTTTTGTTCTGTTTCTTATCATCTTCTATTTCTTACGACTCTCTTACATAATGTCTGCTTCTTATAGCAGATAAAAGTTAGAAGATAAAAGCCGTGATGAGTAAGTGAATGGTGCATTATGTCACAGATGGAAGCAATTACCATTTGTATGTTTATATTGTTCTGCTCATGATCATTTCCTACGAAGATAAAATATAAATACTTTATTCACTCGCATATATATAACATTTTTGTGATGGTTGCATTGATCTATGTTACATAATCGTCGTACGGGGACAACAAAATGATACAAATTTTTGCACTGCACATTACGATTTATTCGTAGTAATGTCAAAAAGATCTCTGTGAATCTTTACTTTTTGACGCGTTCTGGCCTTCTGGCAATCGCGAAGTGTATGTCTGTTCTTTGTTGATTGTCATGACGACCGAACTTTTGAAGCTATCGATATGCTCAAATGCACCTGTGTACTGTGTAGGCTGTGCACATCTAGAACGTTTCATTTATTATTGGTTACATTTAGCAGAAAAAGTAGAGCTTTGCCATTTGTAAGATTTTATATTATATTATATGATATACACTTTATACATAGTACAATCCTGTTGTACATTTAGATGTACATACAACAGGAACTAAGAGCAAGAACCATTTGTATTGTAAACTTTACAACAGTTATTAACAATAAGTCTAATATAGAATCCATTATTTTAATTATGTTTATATTAATTATGTTGATATTATGTTTTTTTTATTATTTATGAATAAACTTTTGTGAACAATTTTTTTTAAAACATTCAATTTGTCAGGAAGAAGAACACACACTTGAAATGATTGAATGCGTTGCGCGAATAGTAAATAATGAACTAAATAATATAACTAAATAATAAAACCCAATTATTTTTTGCCAAAATGACATTTTTGATTGCTATGATTGATGTGACGAATGGAGAATTGACTTCTAATGATGCTATTATGAAGTATACTACTATAACTACATATTTATCTGATCTGAAATCAGCATCATTTGATTATCTTCACAGGAGATTTTTCTACCCCTTTTTATCCTCGGGATTTTGATCGTGGTAAAGGCTATGACACCCAACCCAAACTTTCCCGCGATTACGACGCCGAAATACGAAGATAATATATTTGAAGTATTCCATCAGCGCTACAATAACAAAACGATTGCCGTGGTTCCCAATTCTACGGAAACTCTCGTAAGTACTGTTCTCTGAAAATCGTCGCTACTTTAACAGGTCGGATATGAAATATTATATATATTAATTTCAATTTTTAAGTATAAACTGATAGATTTCAAATTTGCTAATACATTTTTATATCTATAGAATCCCGTAGAAAGTAAATGTTAAGTTGATTTGTTTATTAAAAATAAGTTCTCTTTTTCCAAGTCATTTGAAGAATTAACATTTTTGTAGAATTATTGCAAAAATTAAATGCGAACATTCGAAAAAGTTCCAATTTTTATAAAATTATAAAATCTTAACTTAATTTTTTAAAATCTTTTGAGAGACAATATTTTATTTAAAAATGACCAATTTTAAATTAAAAATTTTAATTAAAAATTTCTTTTCGTTATATTACAACGAAAGGAATTTATATAGTAAGATGTAATACCATTACATTTATTTTTTTTTTACACATACTAAAGATATATTATGTAATTATATCTTGCTATGTATATATATTTTTTTTCATTATAATAACATGACGAAAAGAAATTTTTAATTAAAATTTTTAATTTAAAATTGGTTATTTTTGGTCACACACACACACACACACACACACACACACACACACACACACACACACACACACACACACACACACACACACAACGTATATGTAATTATATCTCGATGTAAACTGGTTCGAGAGATGGTCCCTTTATCAGATATTGCAAGATTTTGCGGGATCTAAAATTAACGACGTATTTTCTAGAGCTTCTTAGGCTCCATGAATAGCCTCTGGCTCTCTATGGGGGATTATCCCGGTAAGCTTCCTTTAAACTTCATGGTGTTCGACACGAGGGATGATCTGCAAGCAGCGTACTGGAGAGATCCTTGGAACATACCTCTAGCAGTTATCTTTGAGGACCCTCAACCAATATCACAGCGTCTTACGTAAGATAATTTTTACATATCTTAACCATTAAACCAACTAAATTTAGAACAAGAGATTTAGCAATTTTTCTTGAGAATGTATATAGAGATTTGTGAAAAAGAAATATTTTATGACAAATCATTTTTATCGTAATATAAGATATTTTTGTGTATATTTTGTACTTTTGCCAATCAGTTTTGGAAATAAAGATATCGAAGATTTTTATAATTGTTATATGGAGAAATATTGAAAATTACTTTCATAATATTTTGGAGTATTTTTAGCTACATAGAGAAAATATTTTAAGTTAATTAGATGTAACAGATTTTAATTGATGTATCTTTCTATTAATTTACTTTGTGACTATTTTAATGTATTACCGCCTGTTTAAAACTAAAAGATCAATATTATTATATTATAATTACTATTAAGTGCATTTTGTGCATATAAATTTCGGTAAAAAAATTTTACAATTAAGTATGCAATTAAACATTATGGAGCGTTAAGGACGACTTTTTTAAATTTTGATTTGACTCTCAAAAAGAACTTATCTTTTGTGTTTTTTATTGATATATGAAACTTTTTCTATTGCAGATATGAAATTAGGATGAATCCTTCATACATCTCACCGCCATCGCCAACCATATTGTATTCTACTCCGATCAGCTGTCGAATAAATAGAACCGGTTTCAAGATAATGATGATTGACATTTTACCTATAAGGGCTGGAGAATTTTGTCCTGTCAATAATTATTTGTTTTCTGGTTTCTTGGCTTTGCAGATGATAATAGACATCACAAAGATAAAAGTGAGTCCTTTCTTTTTTAATTTCTTAATAAATATATATTAATTTTATCTGTGAGTCTTGCTTGAGAAGAATGTAAGTCTAATCTGGCAATTAAAAGTCTGACTTATCTTGATGTTATTTTTTGCAGTTGGAAAATTCCGATGTGACAATACCAGATATTGAATTCATAATGTTTCCTAAGGAAGCATTTACCGCTGGTAAGTAATCTTATTTAAAATGTTTATATAATTTATTCACTTCTGGTTCACGTTTAATATATTAATAATTTTTTCTTAGACTGGATGCTGGCCTTTAGAGTTGTTGTTCCACTTTACATGGTCTTGGCGCTCTCGCAATTCATTACCTATCTTCTGATCTTAATAGTTGGCGAAAAGGAAAATAAGATTAAAGAAGGAATGAAGATGATGGGTTTAATCGATTCCGTGTTTTGGTAAGCTAAGTATTTGCAAACTATCTAACTGTCATAATATATAACTCTGAAAAGGATTACTTCTTTGTGTTAAACATTTTTAATAATATTATCTCGTGGTATTATATTTAATATATCTTTCTTTTTCTCTTCTTGTAGGTTATCTTGGTTCATAATCTACAGTATCTTCGTCTTTCTGCTTTCTGCTGTCGGAGTAATGTTACTCTTTACCCTACAAATGTTTCAACACACGCATTTTTTGCCGATATTTCTTTTGGTGGTCCTGTACAGTTTTTCCGTGATTATGTTTGGTTTTATGATCACGCCATTCTTCGATAAATCGCGCGTAAGTAATTCTTGACTTAGTTTTTCTTAAAGTTTTTATATCTGAAAGATTTAATTTTTTTTATAAAATGCATTTTGTAAAAATTGATTTATAAATTACTGATTTGTTATTTTTTTAATCAAGAAATGTTATACGAACAATAAAAAAAGTATTTTATTTGTTTCAGACGGCTGGAGTTTTGGGAAACTTTGCTATCACTTTACTGAGCTTGATGTACTTTATCCAAGTATTCGTGAGTGATTCCAGCTCAGTTATGTATTGGTTGGTTTCTCTGATAAGCCCAGCCGCAGTCGCTTTGGCAATGGACAAAGTAAGTTTCGAATTTGTGAATTCATCCCATCGGAATTCTGATTCGATGATTAGTTCTACATAGTTTTTAAACAAATTGATAATTATGATAATAATTTTAATTTTCTTCGAAATATTATAGAACGTAATGTAATTTTTATAACTTTAATTAAAAGGTTTAGTAAAAGTTATAAAAAATTAAAACAATCTGCATTTTATATATTTTAGCGAAATATTTCACTCAACATTTATAAATGATTTAAAAAGAAGACATTTGTCACAAGACTTGTAGTATTTTGATAATTGCGGCAATGTAATTTTTCATGTATATGTATTTTAATAAGCTTGACACTATGTTGTCTAGGCTCTAGTGTTGGACTTGCAAGGTGAGGGAGTGAATTTCGACAATCTCTGGTCGGGACCAGGTATACCTTTTGGTGGCAGTCTCATCATGATGACTCTAGATATCTTTCTGTACGGCTCTCTGGCCTATTATCTCGACTCCGTAATACCAAGTATGTTTCTTTTTAAAAATATTTTTATGATTTATTGCAATGTAATGTTATTTCGCAAAAAAATATTAAAATTTTATTTCAAGTTAAAATATGAAACGTTTCTGGATAAAACCTAAAGTAAAAATCAATTTCTAGATGAGTATGGAACGAAGGATCCACCCTGGTTTTGTTGCTTACCCGAATTTTGGTGTCCAAAGAAAGTTCAAAGGGTGAGTTTTGAATATACATTATATAAGAAA
The DNA here is from genome assembly GCF_013373865.1 of Monomorium pharaonis. Taxonomy (NCBI): domain Eukaryota; kingdom Metazoa; phylum Arthropoda; class Insecta; order Hymenoptera; family Formicidae; genus Monomorium; species Monomorium pharaonis. The sequence goes on along the minus strand of NC_050468.1, from coordinate 23,655,210 downwards.
AATATTATATCAATTTTTCCTTAAATTATACACATTTACATTAGGTACTTTATTACTTTTATTTTATTTTCTTTTTTCTTAAAATAAAAACACTAAAATTTTTTAAATTTTCGAAATATTTTTTTATTTTTTCAAAGAACTTTATTCTTTTCTCTTTTTAACAACAAGGACATTAGTCCTTATCGATGAGTTATGAGAGTATCACGGTCGTTGTTTTCATAGAAATATTTGCAGGTACCATCGTCGAATGGCGAGTCTAACTCGTTTATTCCGGGCGAAGAGGCGAGTCGCGACGTGGAGCCAGTGGTGCGCGAGATGAAGGGCCGCGAAGCAATCAGGATAGCCGACCTTTACAAATCGTTCCACAAGTGCAGGCAGTCGGAGATCAAGGCGGTGAATGGCATCAATCTGATTATCTACGAGGGTCAGATCACCGCCATTCTCGGTCACAACGGCGCCGGCAAGACTACTCTTTTTAACATCCTCACGGGCCTGACCGCGCCTACATCTGGTACCGCTCTCATATTCGGTTATGATGTGCGCGATTCCAATGACATGCGGGCAATACGAAGCATGACCGGGCTCTGCCCGCAACACGATATTCTTTTCGACCTGCTGACACCGCGCGAGCATCTCGAGTTCTTCGCCGCGGTGCGTGGCATTCCACGTTCGATGGTACAACATGAGGCATGTAATCAACATCAAAAATATCTATATCTTTCATATTTATATTAAATGTTGCGCTTAGGTAATTTAAAATTTACACTATTTTACACAGGCAACAACAAATATTTATGTTTATATTACACTAATTTATGATACTTTGAGTAATAATGTGCATTAATAATGAAGCTCAGAATTGTTATTTGCTTGAAATAGAATAAAAATTAATAAAGATTACATGTTTAATCTCTAGGTGAAGAAAACTTTGAAGGATATCGATTTAGTTGAGAAGGCAGATACTTTTGCCCGATACCTAAGCGGTGGACAGAAAAGGAAGCTGTCTGTGGGAATCGCTATCATTGGCGATCCCAAAATCATTATTCTTGACGAGCCTACTGCCGGAGTGGATCCCTATTCGAGAAGACAATTGTGGTCTCTCCTGCAATCGAGGCGACACGGAAAAGTAATTCTATTAACGACTCATTTTATGGACGAAGCGGACATACTCGCTGACAGAAAAGCAGTAATCAGCAAGGGAAAACTCAGGTGTTGCGGCAGCTCCCTGTTTTTAAAGAACAAATTCGGCATTGGATACCATTTAACGTAAGGATGCTACTAGTATCTATTTTGTAGAAGAGAGTCATCAATACTGGTATACCATTTTGTTCTTGGACAAATATTTCTTAAACAAAAGCTAAAAATAAAACTTTAAAAACATAAATGTAGAAAGCGTCTTCTGAGTGTATAAACTGTATTTTTATTTCTTTAATTATATCTAAGAAGCCAGTATTAGTGATTTTCTTCTATTACTTAGTAGTTTATGACATAAAAATTTAAAAAACAATAAATAATATATAATTAAAATAAAAATTTTGCTAACAGTCTAAATCCCGGTCGTTATTGTAAAAACAATTCTATAAAATCAAACAAAATGTTAAATACAAGTAAATACAAAATGAATGTTATGATATATTAACAATTTTTTACATAATCTAATATCGTGAAGCAATTTCTGCCTCATTTAAGCCTTCATCAACCGCCATATTTAATACTAATTTAAGATTCTACATCAATATAAAATTGAATACAGTTTAACAGAAACTGTAGTTCGCAAATGTAAAGTCATGTAGAGCCGAAATTATATAAATATATATTTAAATTTAAAAAGGGGGAGTCAGAGTCAAAAGATAAAATTTTTTCCAGTGCCTCTCTTGATCGATTCATCTGCTCGTGTTATGTCCAAGAATTGCTGTTCTCACTCATGTGTTATGTCCATGAATATCCGCATTTCTCACGTGGGACAAATATTATAAGTCGACATCCTCTCTGCATGGTAAAAACTTTGTCGCTAAAATAAAAAATAAATTTTTTTACAACATATAATCGGTATCTCTCAATATGTGTTATAATTACGAATTATATATTATAAATTTACACCAAAATTAAATGATTGTAATCAGTACAATTTGTATAAAATCTTCGAATTAATCCCGTACCATAATTAAATCAACTGAGTTTCTCTATTAAATCTGCATAAGAAGAGACAAATTCAAACATTGAACTCAACGATTGCTATATCAAACTACACAAATGAGAACCGTGAAGACCAAACAGACCAAATTAAGTTTTAAATAATTATGAATATAAAATTCATAAACGCTATACAAAGTCATTATTTACGATGCTGCTAAACAAATTAAATTAATTTTTTAATCTTAATTTTTTTCCATCTAAGATGCATCACAATCTTTACAAAAAATTTTATATGATATTGTTATTCATAACCGTCAAGTCTTTGTAAATTTCATCTATATAAACATTTATAAACTATTAAAAATTCTTTTTTATTTATAATGTCAGTAACTGTTTCTGAAACATTTTTAATATAATTTAAAAAATTTTGATATTTAAATAAAAATCTTGATTTGAACAAAAATTTATAGAAAAGAATTCCAATGTTTTCATAGCGCAAAAAATCACAAGTGATATGTCATGATGACATACAAATGTTTTTTATTGCAAAGTAATATCACCAATGATATGGCAATATCATTGTGACAAAGCGGACATTCGCAAGTTGTGACTTCGTGATATTATTTGTGATATTTTTTCTTTTTATGGGGGAAATATTTTCTTGTTTTGCGTTTATTCTAAACAATTTGATGCAAAAATAATTTAATCTCTATAATACAAAAAAGCATATAAAATAATACAAAAAATTTGACGTCCTTTCCACCCTTTGTTAGCTTTCAACGTTTCAACGGAAAGGAATTGTAAAGTGTATATAGTTTTCTATCAAGAAGAATTTCAAACATTTAATGTAAACAATATTTTGCATTTATAGATTAGTTTTGGAGAGTAACGCCAGGGAACACGCTATCAGTCGGTTAGTAACGTCACACGTGAGTAAAGCGGAGAAGGCGAGACGTCATGGCCGGGAATTAAGCTTTATCCTACCTCACAATTCTGTGGAGAACTTCGCACCCCTTTTCTCCGCCATCGAGCATGAGATCAAGACTCGTTCAAGCAGGCTTGGCATCAGCAGTTATGGCGTGTCAATGACCACCCTAGAGGAGGTATTCTTGCATCTGGAAAAGGATGAGGAAACCGAGTGTACAATGGACAATCTGTCGAAGAAGATGGTACGCAATCGTGCGCTTAGCCGATCGCTTTCGTTGCAGTCGAAGAGCACATCCTATCAAAGCTTGCAAAACGAGGGAATAACTGTACATAGTGATGGCCAAGGAAAAGGTGTGTAAATTATCCCTTTTTATACAGTCCTTATCAAAGCTTTTAAAAGAAAGCGATTCTTCATTTTTCCCTAAAATAAAAAAACGCACGATTTTGTTAGTTATGAATTTAATTGTCGACTAATAATCAACCTATATATAACACGTAATATTACGTTGATATTTCAAATTTATATATAAACATTATATATCAATAAAATTACCGTAATGTGATATTACTGTAATATTGCGTGTTATGTAGGAATATTATAATATCAATATCAATATAATATAATAAATATTAATATTATTTTAATATAATGTTTAACCATTAATTAGTGCTATAGTTATTATTACAGCACTAATTGATGATTAAACTACTATATCACTTTGTACAATGTATAATATTTTTGGAATTATTTAGCGAATGATTTGCCGGACGGCGTTCATAACGATCGAAATCCACCTGTGCTTGGTCTTGGCCTAGATCCCATCAAGATTCGGCCTAACTGCTTTCAAACTCTCTACGCTATGTTACGTATAAGAGTACTTAGACTGGTTAGAAACCTTCATTTGCTGTACTTCACAATTATCATGCCAATGTGTATGACCGTGCTCGGTCTTTACATAAACAGCATCTGGACGATTGATATTAAGATGGAGTCGCTAAAACTTAATAGCCGTAAGTGACTACAACTGATTGCAATATATACAAAATAGAAGACAGCAACTTGCTTTTTTTTTCTTATTTGCATTCAATTTATTTTTAAAACAAGTATAGCACAAGCATAGCATCTCTTTAAAAACTAAAATTAGTTAAATAATATGTATAGAGAATACAACATATTATATTTTGATATTACAGAATTAAAGATTGTTACCGCGAATCAATCAAGTTCTTGAATTTCAACAAAAAAGAGTGTAAAAAATTTATTTATCTTAAATTTTATTTATACAGAACAAATTATACTTTTTATAAATTAATAAAGTTAGTCTTTTTAGAAAATTAAATCAATCATAGTTTGTTTTTCTTCTTTTAGATACATACAACGAAACCGGAATTCTCTACTTAAATAATACCGACCATGACATTACCCAGTTGGTAGACAGCGTAGCTCAAGACACAAAGAACATCGAAGAATATGATGGCAATTTTGCAAATTTAATCAATGTCGCGCCGCATATAGCCGCCTTCAATATTAATGATTATAATCTAAAACCTCCACGACTCAAGCTAACTGTTACATACAACGATACGATGCAACATTCCCTTCCGATATTGATAAATATTCTTTCAAATGCTTATTATAGGTAAGTCATTTATGTAAAAAAACAGAGAGTTGAGTGAATTTTGAAATATCCCAGTTAAAAAAAAATTGATAGAAAATGAAAGATAAGGATCGATACAATCTGCTAAAAATTTTCATTATTTTTTATTGTAAATAAACAATTATTGTTTTATTTTTTTCAGTCCGAAAAGAATGTTATTGTTTCCTATTATTATTTGATGAAAGCAAATTTAATTGTTTAAATAATTTTGATGGTTTTTATGGTTTTAATCGAAATTTATTGTGAAAAAATGATTAAAATTTGTCGCAATTAATTGTATTAATTCTCACCCCATAGGAAGATTTTACAAACATTGCACAATAATGGCATTAAAAATTGTGCTAATATGATTGCCTGTTATTTCAGACGTGCTATTTAACACGTCTGAAATAACACTCAACAGTTCTTCAGCGGAAACTCATAATGGAGAGACATTAATTTATTGACGTAATTTAAACAAATATACTTGATAAGGACCAGAAAATGACTGGCCGAAACGTCGTAATTTTGTAATTTACCAATAAACAATTGCCAGACTATTTACTATTAAAAGTTATTGTAATTTTATAAATCTTTTCCTATCGGGGCAATTCATAACTACAATTAAAAAGCTATCGAATATTTTCTATCGCTTTCTATGAATTTTTTAAAGGAATTTAAAATAAAAGTTCTTTAAAAATAAAAAAGTGCTCAAAGAGTGCATTTTATTATAAAACATTTTGAAAAATATTTGCAAAAATATTAGTATTATGAATATTAATATACTTCATAATAAAGAATTATCAATGACAAATTAATTGTTTGAAATATTTTTAATTTATAGATAATAAAGAATTATTAATGACAAATTGTTTAAAATATTTTTAATTTATAGAAAATAAAACATTGCAATTTAGTTACATATAATAAATCTATTTCAAATTGAGTAATATTTTACGAATTTGTAATTTTTATTTAGATTAATCTTGGGCAAGGACGAGGTCTACACGCCGATTGAAGTCTATACGTACCCCTTTCAACAGACATCACAACCCCAACAGTTCAATCTCGGCACAGCTAGCTGTGCTTTCCTCCTCGGCATGGTTTTCATATTAGTGCCGATTTCTTTAACAATAGACATGGTTTATGATCGTGAGGTAACAACTTTGTTTTTACATCTTAGCTATAAATCGCGTACAGGTCTTGTTTCAGCTTCGATTTTTCTATTTCTATTTCTTAATTAGTTTTTTTGTTTAACTAAAACTTTTTATAATATAATATTAAGCATTTTAATAATATGTTACGAATTAAACAAAAAAAGAATCATTAATATAATTTTTATTTTACATTATTTGAATGTTTATTGAACAAATTGCAAAGCTTTTTTTTTATTGGTTTTAAACGAAAGAAATGTTCTAATTTTCAATATTATGCATTTGTTTATATATGATTTTATAATTTAAAATTGCATACGCGATTGAAGGACTTAGCAAGAAGAAGATCAAAATATAATGAAAATATAATCTTCTTTCAGAGAGATTCTTTATATAATATAAATACTTTTCAGATCAAAGCGAAGAGTCAGCTTCGTGTGAATGGCCTGTCGTTCACCTTGTACTTTCTTAGCTACTTCATTGTGCTAGCCGGCCTGATGGCTTTCATCTGCCTGTGCAACCTCAGCATCGTATTCCTCTTCGATGTGCCTTCGCTACGGGAAATACCGGCCATCATCACACTCGGCATTCTCATCATGATCTACTGTCCATCGTCTATTATTTTCTCTACATGTCTTAGTTACATCTTCGATAAAATGGACTCCGCACAAAGCATATTACCGAACATTGCAACCTTTTTCGGGTTTATACCGTTCATGCTCGTCATGTTCCTCGACATGATAGGAATTGGTAAATAATAATCGACTACTCATTTTTTCTTTTAGTAGAATACTGCGATGGAAGACCACCTTTCTCGCAAGCTTTTGATTTTATTAATTCGCGATGTCAGCTATGAAATAAAATCATTCGTGTATTTTTCTTTTATTTTTAGTATTGTTTTAAAATATTAGATTTTCAAGTTACAAGCCTTTGATTTTAAATGTTAATTCCTAACATTAAAATTGTGGCGTTTTTTATTCGTAGAACCGTTTATATTTTGTTTCTTTTATTTTTATTTGAAATTTTGATTATAAGTTTTATAACTGTTTTTTTTAAATTAATATACTTATCAAGATTGGTATCAAAATATCATCAAAATTATAAAATTGTCACGTTATGATTTGATCTGTCATGTTATGATAATCTGTTGCTCAAGGTGGGATAGCTTCGTTCGTGTTGCACGTGGTCTTTTCCCTATTGAACAGCATGTACGTGCCATATGCAGCGGTGTACTTCGTGGACCGCGTTTATTTGATGTGCTCTATCAACGCCGCTTGCAACTATCTCACTATGTCTGATTATCTCACCAAGGAGATCATAGCGCTGGCTTTTGGTGCGATGTTACAATGTCCGATATGGTTTCTCCTACTAATCCTGCTAGACATCAACAAGAGCGGCGGCAACGTCAGCGATACCTTTAAACGCTACTTGGTTAGCGCAAACTTTAACGTTACAAATTAAAATTTTTACTGCTAATCATAGATCTATTTTTCTTTTGTAAAAATGTACAGTTGTTTTAAGCTATTGTTTTACAGTATTATTAAATACGATTTTGCTTATATGTTTATTCTGCATTACAATTCAAGTCATTTGATTGCATTTTATAGAAAGAAAGATGACTAATAAAATAAATTTATTAATTTTCTTTTTCTTACATAGTTTGCTTGTAATTTTTTATTTTCTTTAAATTTGGTAAGATTTCTTTATTGATTACGTTTAAAAAATTATTTATGTAATCTAGTAGTATCTGTGCGAAATATACAAAAATATACATTTGGGTTTTTCATTATTTAATTTTTTGCCTATTTAATAAATAAATACTTGAAATAAATCAGTGTTTTAAATATAATTTGAAGTATATTTCAATAGTGTTTGAAAAGTATTATAGATCTTATAAATTAAGGACCGGTTGTTTCAACTTTTTGATAAACTTACCTATCAGATGTGTCTATCTTTCTTTCAAAATAAATACAGATAAAAGATACTTGTCAGGTAAAGCTTCCCAATAAATTAGAACAATCGATCCTAAACTTATTAACAATAAAATATTTTTAAAATTTATTTTTATAACTTTTTTCATTCTTATAGTGTGGTGGTGATTCCGTTCATGAGGAAATTATAGAAAACGCAGATATCGGTGAACATGAGGATGTAGATGTGAAAAATGAGCGACAGAAGGTTTTCAATTTTGTCGCTTCGCCAACTCTTGGTCAAGAGCCGCCTCTAGTATTAGTTCAAGTAAGTAAAATAGTAACAGATTAAATTATCATATCTAATAATATCAGTAATGAAAAAGATAGTCAAGTTTGCGGTTAAAATTCTATTAAAATATCTAGATACTAATTTTGAGGCTTTTGACACTATTGATTACATCAGTATGAAAGGCTTCCGAATACTATGATGGTAGCTTCCAACCTTGATGATGCAAGCTGCAATGTTTACGAAATGTACAACGCTATTTCAGTACACGGCATCCATTCGGAAGCCTTTCATATTGACAGTATCTAGACATTACAAGAGATAAATTTTTATTCGAAATTGAAATTATGTCAATATGTATTAGTCAGAACTATTTTTACATTTAATTGCATTTCTATATTTAAATATTTTAATATTATACCTATAACAAGATTAGTCACAGCTTGTTTTAACTTAAAGCATTTTTTATTCTTTAAAACAACAGTTTTAATGCTAACAAACATCTATAAAATACCCTCCTCCCTGAATCACGGGGAAAAATGACAGATATTATAAAAATAATACTCCAGAATTCGAACCTCCCTACTGTTCGTGTATTTGGATTAATGTGATCCTTTTTTTTTATTGTGATGTTATTCTCTTGGTGCGATTTTATTCTATCTCATACGGCCATATAATGCGCAATTGTAGAATCTGCGAAAAGAGTATCGACCAAAAGAGAGCTGCTCGCTCTGCTCATGCTGTTACTCAAGGCGCGAGGATGAGTCGAACATCGCCGTGCGAAATCTTTCATTCGCGGTGGAACCAGGCGAGGTTCTCGGGCTGTTAGGCCACAACGGCGCCGGCAAGACCACGGCGATGAAGATCATCATCGCCGAAGAGGTGCCAACGAGAGGCAGGGTACAGATCAGTGGGCACAACATAAATACTCACATGATGGATGCTTATCGGCAGATGGGCTATTGTCCCCAGCATGATGCTCAATGGAAGAACATCACCGTAAGAGAACATCTGGAATGCTATGCCGCGATTCGCGGGGTTCCACCGAGTGAAATCGATAGGTGCGATCTTTCTCAATATTCGTCTACACAGAAAAAAAATGTAATGCAGCCAATAACATATGTGATTGCGGGCTACCAACTACATAAAATACTCAATACAATAATATTTGCTATTAATGCAAGTACAATGTTGATACTGCAATAGCATATATTATTGTATTGAGTATTTTTTTAATTGGCAGCCCGCAATAACATATCTTATTGAATATATTACTTTTTTTTTTCAGTGTAGTAAAACAGAATTCTTTATGGATATAAGTTTGCGAACAACTAAATCATTATAAATTTTAAAAAATTCTATTTGTGGCATCAAAGTTCTATTATAGCATCAAAAATTACAAATTAATTTTTGATGCTATAATATTATAGTACTATTAATTCATTTTATGATATAAGTATTTTTGTCTTTTTATATGAAAATTATTTAGTTTCTCGATATATGTATATAAGTCAATATTAACTTTCCAACATAACTGATAAAATATTGTTCTATTTTAATTGCAATGTCTATTTTTCTTGATGGTCCTTAGATGTACCTAATTCGTTCTGTTGATTGTTTTGCAGAATCGTGGATTTATATTTGTCCGATCTGCAGATTCAGGACCATGCCGATAAACAGAGCCAAGAATGCTCCGGCGGAACTAAAAGAAAACTTAGTTTTGCAATGGCAATGGTCGGTGGTCCCAAGGTGATTCTCATGGATGAACCGAGCACGGGCATGGATCCCAAATCGAAGAGATTCCTATGGGACACAATTCTTGCTAGTTTCCAGGTGAAAGCACCATGCACTACAAATTAAAGCTATTCTTCTTAGTTTTATCCATATTTTTTAAATTATATATTCTTACAAAAATTTATATTTATACTAACATAAGTAAAAAAAAAAAATAAAATCAGAATAAATAATAAATATAGAAAGATGAATAATAAAAGAGTACAAAATAATTGTAAAAATAGGTCAATATACAGCGATATATTCACATTAAAAACTTAAAGACTTCTCTTCTAAAGATATTTTTAATTAACAGGGTGGCAGAGGTGTCATATTGACTACCCACTCCATGGAGGAAGCCGACGCGTTATGTTCAAGAGTCGGCATAATGGTGAAGGGTGAACTGAGATGCATCGGTTCAACTCAGCATCTAAAAAATCTCTACGGTGCTGGCTACACCCTAGAGATGAAGTTGCAGGGCGGCGACTGCACACCGACGACACCTTCTGGCGACAGGATCGCCGGCTTAAAAGAATTTGTTGCCGGCCTCTTCCCCGACGTCACTCTGGAAGAGAGCTTTGCCGATCGGTTAGTCTTTGCCGTGCCTCAACATGCCGTAAAGTCGCTGGCTGAGTGCTTTACACAATTGGAGAAAGGTGAGCAGAAAAAATTGAAGGATTTCTTAATTTTGGATTTCAATAATTGTCACAAAGAACACAAAAAATTAATTTTTTTAATCCTAAAAAACAAATACAGAGTGCTTTATCACTCAAAACAAAATTTAAATTACGTTTATTTTCGCACATTTTTCGTGTTTCTTTTGTTTTAAGTGGATTTTTCAATACTTCTCTGACAAAAAATATCATGTTTATATATACATCATCGTTTTCTTCATTTAAAAAAAAAAAAAATGCACTACTTGATTATTAATTTATTACTGATAGAAAGAATTGGTTGAAGGAGAAGTTTGAAATTTCACTCTGTTTTTGCGTTTGAAGATAGAGAAATTCAGTTTTGTTTGTTAGATTAATATAAAACGATGAGCTGCGTTTAGAAACATCACCCGAGTGTTTCCAGCTATCATTTTATCCTTGTTTAACATTCGATAACAAACAAGGATGAAATGATATTTGAGGGCACTCGGTGATGTTTCTGAACGCAGTCATGAATATTAAAAAGTGGAACTGAAACATAAGAAAAACATAAAATAAGTAATTTTATTGATTTTTGTGTTGTGTAGAATGTTTCTTCAATTTGAACATTTTCAGTTTGAAATTTTTTAATTGCAATAGTTTTGAAAATCGCATTTTAATCAATAGTAATTGGCCAATTTTTAATTTGCAAAACTTTGAATTTAAAAACTTGATCTAATTATAGCGTAGAGTAAAAGTAGAGAAAAATAAAAGTAGGGTCTATCTAGAATTCTCTTATTAAGACTTAACGACTTCAGAAACTAGAATTTGAAGTTTTCTTAAATAAAAAATTCATTTTAACCTTATTACAAATTGATCATAGAAAATTTTTGTAACTTTTTGAAAATTTTTATTTGCAGCCAAACTCGAACTGGATATAGAAGAATACAGCTTTAGTCAAACTACTCTGGAACAGGTGTTTCTCAAGTTCTCACACTAGGGCACTTTTCTGAAATGACGATGTGCCGTCATCATGTGATAATCGGTGATAAACTCGCGATTGGTGCGAAAGAGTTGTTCGTCTGTGCACGAACATGTGAAGGAGAAAAATATGTGCTTGAATATGACAAATGTTTTTAATTGCTTGGTTTCCGAAATTTGTAAAACAATTTCTACTGTTCTCGCTAACAAATTATATGACAATTACATGACAATGTGATGAAACGTGTCACCTTGTTATAAGGCGTCGCAGAAAATGGAAATAACGAACATAATGATTATCTAACAGCTCTAGTGTTGTATTACAAAAGAATATCAAAGAGACACATCGTCTTGTGCCTTCAAATCCTTGGAGGGACAATGAAGTAACGAATAGAAAGAATGAAGGGAATAAGAGGAATTTATAGATAGTTTTAATTTTATTTCCAAGTGTTGCATCGAGGGATAATAGGCCGTTTGAAAAAAAATTATAAATAAGGAAAGAATACGATGAAAAATGAAGAACAATTATCCAAAAATTGTAGCGTTTAAGATAAAGAATTATTATTTAATTGTTCCGAGATATTGAAAAAGCAATTAGGAAATTATAGAACAATGAAGGAACAATTAGACAAAAACGATGTGTTGTGTTTAAATATTATTAGTATTTCCATACTAATAATATCCAACATATAAGTTAAATTAGACCGTTGATTTATATTTGTTAAAGCAAGAATGAAGAAATGTAAAGTAATGAAGGGATAGCTAAACAATCGTCTTAACATTACGTTCGACAACAGTATTAAGACGGCAGAAAACTAGGGAGGACAAAATGGTGAACAAATAGATAGCTATATACCAAAGTCTAGACTTGAGGGAGTGTTAAAATAACTAGTCGCTTTGTAGCTCCAGACTGACAGAATGTTGAAGGGGTAAGGAAAACTACGAGGGAACACATAACAAGTTATAGTCACTAGATCTAGCCATGCAATTTCGAAAGAGTATTAAATCACAAATCGTCTTGCAGCTTTAGAAGAAGAAAAAGAAGAAAGAACGTTGCGGAAGAAACAGAAACGATATAGTAGCATGGAACTTAAAAGAAACATTAATGAAAATTCTTTGATTCCAAGATTAAAGAAATTACGGAAAAAAGATAGAGAATTTAACAATTGCTGTGGTAAAAATTGTCTCGTCATTGCAAAGGGGAGAAATTGCAACGACGGGAGAATAGTCCATTAGTTCTAGCGTGGAAATACTTTGAGGAACATCAGGAATAAAACAGTTAGGTCGAAAAAATGGTGAAACGTGAAGTTAAATCCTTCAAATGATACTTCGGAGAAGGTGTCGAGACGACAGACCGCCTTCGAATTATCGAAGGAACGATGAATCATGGGACTGTTAGAAATAAATAGGAATCTAATAATAGTCTTTCCTTTAGGAGAATGTCGAGGTGACAGGGTGGATAAGGGAGAGACGTTGTCGGTGGTTACTGTTCGTGCTAGTGAACGAGCGCAATCGTCCTTCGCGAAAAGACTCTCTCATAGTTTTGTGTATTTATTCTATAAATAATATCGTGGGAATACGTACCATACGAGAGTATAGACGCGATTTTTGAGCACGAGCTCCCTTTTAAGTGATGGAGCGTTACTCTTAAAATTGGGTTTTACGCTCGATATTTACCCTCTAAAGTTTTTAATCTGACATTGCTATCTCTCTTATCGGCATTGTTTCATTCGTTATAACGTCGCGTTCGAGAATTAGATTCTTTGCTGTCGAAGATCAGCGTTCGAGGGTGAATGTCGGGTGTAAGCGCAGCGCGATGCATGAGGCACATGGACGTCCTCGTGACATAAAGTCGACATTATGTACTGATAGTTCACTTCATATTTGAAAATTTACCGATAATAGATCTTGTACCGATATTGCACTGGAATTGGAGCACACGTTCCGTTGTTCTCGGACAGGACGGCTCGTTCGTGTTTCGATAGCCGCAAATCGATAGACCGGCTCGAGAAAATGACAATTCGCGAGATTTCAGCTTTGACCGATCAAAATCCTGAAAAATCTTTTACATTATGACCATATATATATGCAAATAAATTGCATTATATAAATCTGTTATTTACATTAATGTAATATTATTTTATCTGCAATCTTGTACGATTATTGATTGCAGAAAATAGATTAAATTTGATCGAAGTCGATAGATAATACAAAATCATTTTGCACACACCATTAACAAGATTTTGTACATATTTCTTTTCGTTCTCGGTATAAATTCCAGTTTACAGACTGATAATAATAATATACTTTAATTTTGAAAAAGAATTTTCGAATCTATAAAAGAAATACATATAAAATCGCGTTACGAAAATTTTGTAACACGATTTTGAACTGGACTACTCACCCCTACATTTTTGTACGTATTTTAACTCTGTAAAAGAATTTTGCATTCTATATAAAGCCAATGAAAAATACCCAAATAGACATATTTCTGCATATTGTCTGCATAGTGAAATTTGAAGATTAAAAATGATGGCATATATACTTAAAGATGCGTCCTTATAGGACATAAATGTCGTCAGCAAAAGAAAGAGGTCTTTTAATGCTATAAAAATTGCGACAATATGCTGCTTATTTTACCAAAAGCAGAATGCAATTAATCCATTATTAAGGCAATGATTTAAATTGATGTTGCAATTTTATACTGTTACAATAATATCACATTTTATAAATAAATTTTTGTATATTGTATTCAGCATAACATGAATATCTGGGTACAATAAAAAATATATAAATGGATTAAAATAAAAAATATCGATAAAACAGACGGCTTGAGAATCCTCTTAATAAGGATTTATTTCTAAAACTTATTTCTACCAGATATTAAAATTTGAGTGAATATTTGTATATATCACTGAGGTCTATGTTAATAATTTATTTAAAAAAAAAAAAAAAATTTCTCTATTGCGAGAGATACAGTACAACGGTAAAAGAGAAAAAAATAAGGCCTAATTTAAATTGAAATCATTTTCCTGATAAACCTGTCAAAATGATTTCAAAAACAAAAGGATTGATTTTACGAAATAAAATTGTCATGTCAAGTTCTTCTCATCCATCTATTTTCTGCATTCAACTATTACAAAAGAGCACAGACAGTACTATAAATACTTTCTAAGTTCTTGCAAATAGATTTTTTTTTTAGTTGGAAGATTGGGAACAGATTTGTAATAAAATTTAATTTTTTGAATTGCCACTTTTTTGAGCCGAGTCATCAACGTGGCGTCAATGTGACTTATCGGGCCGTGCTGGATGCATCGAGTTACGAGAAGTGTTCGAGAAGTAGCTTTCATCGCGGAATATAATTACCGCAAATATACAGATTATTTAAGCTTATCAGTCGAGAAGCTTTTTAGGTGAATTTTCGGATTTTGAGCATAACGTGCAACGTAATACGAATGTAATATTTGTACTTATTAAAATTTCTGAGAAATTAAGAAAAATTCTCCCTAAAAGACATGAATGAGAAATAAAATGAGAGTTATTTGAGTCATTCAACACATTCAATGATTTGCACTGAATATAAAATTGAATTAAGGAAAAGTGTCACGTAGTCACCTTAAATTACTTTTCTTCGAATAACGCTGCAATATTCTGCCTATATTGTGATTAGCATATTGGACAATGTTTTATTCTCTTTTGACAAGGATTATATAACGTGCCTCGAGTTCAATGTATATATATAGTATAGATGCGTAATTCGTGAAGAAGCCGTGAAATGTAATTGTAAATGTCACGTTGCTCAGAGTGAGGTGCGACTATTCCCGAGAGAATTATGAAAGTGTCGTAGCGATTTTTTTCTATCTTATTATTTTTGTTTCAAACTTCCTCCATCTGCGATTGTTTTTTGAAATACTCCCGGTAAAGTGTCACATTATTTCTCGAACACCTCTCGCACGTTTTCTACACACATAATTAAAAGTATCCCAAGAAGGGCCGTAGTCTTAAAGAGAAAAAAAACCAAAAATGAACATGGTCTTGTGCGCAACTAGAACGTTTTTCTTGTGTGATAATAATCGGACACTCTTTACCGTTAAACATCGATTGAACAATACAGCGAACGATTCCGAGAGAAAAGCATTTGAAGATACTGTTAATATCGTAGGTTTAACTCTTTGCACACGGCAATCCTGTTTTACACATCATTACCCTTCCCGATTGAATAAGGATCTTGTAAAAAGAAAAATTGAAAAATAAAATTTAGTTAATAAAAAGAAATGTTATTTTTTCTTCTGTAATTATTTTATGTGAAAAGAATTTTTATATATACATATATATAATTTCATACATGTATAAATTAAATTCATGATATATATTTTCCT
The DNA here is from genome assembly GCF_013373865.1 of Monomorium pharaonis. Classification (NCBI taxonomy): domain Eukaryota; kingdom Metazoa; phylum Arthropoda; class Insecta; order Hymenoptera; family Formicidae; genus Monomorium; species Monomorium pharaonis. The sequence continues at coordinate 23,639,392 of NC_050468.1, read as the reverse complement.
TCAAAACTTATCTTGTACCATCATTCGAGTGTAAAGAGTTAAGTCAATTTTCTGTCGAGAATAATTTCGCACACTTTAATAGTCAACATAATGAAGAGAGAACTGATGAACATTAAGCAATATATGCAAGAAATTGAAATAGATACGAGTATGTGATTAAAGGTACGAATGGTAAAGGGCGTCAATTAAAACACGATTGATCATTCGATCAGGTCGAAAAAATATCTTAGTCCCTTCCATAAAAAAAAATTATTTGTGAGATGTACCCTAATTAATTTATATATTGTTTACAAATATATAGTATACAGGCTATCCTAAGTTCACTGTTTTTTCCCCTTTAATGACATTCAACAACATATTTCTCAAACAATTTTGGTTTAATTTTTATTCAAATAAAAACTTAATGGAAACATCATCTTTTCATTCATCTTTAATCTTGTATCTTGTAACATCTTTACTTGTCAAAGTTTGAATTTTTAGAACGTGTTTCTTTTAGTAATAGAAGATTTGAAAAAATAGCTCTTTTGCTTATATTTACGTGCTTTTGTAAAGAGAGAAAGAGATACGCAGTGAATTTGGAACAGTTTGTATATAATGTTATTAATAATTGTCTCAGCATATAGTAATTTGAAAAGAAAGCATTTTTACGTGTGTATATAACTTTCCTGATCGTATAAAAAAGAGAAGTAATATGCTTTTTATATTGATGTCATCGATATTTTAGAAGCTCGCTTTTATTGATTTACAAAAAACCCGGGATGATAATTATCCTTATCCAATTTTTGAAATAACATAGTGAAACCAAATAAACTTTATCTAATGTCAAATTGAAATGAGTGAATTGTCTCTCTGTCACAAGATAGTATATCTAAATTTATATTTCTTATTTATATTAATTGTAAAATTTCTAATATTTTGTCCATTTGTATTATTTTTATATTTCTATTTCATAGAGATGCACTGATACCTAATTAGAATATAAGGATTATTTTTCAATTAATTGTTAAGTAATACAATGTTCCAAAGTATGTTTCTTAACATTCACGAGTAGAAATTAAGTTTTTAGATTTTTCAAGAATAATGATAACTTAAGATTTATATACTTCCTTGTGATTATTTTAATGTATAGTTTCATTTTGATCGCCTATATATATTACACAATTAAGGCAATGCTGACGTCGTCTGTTTAATCGACAAAAATACTATTTTGTTAAACAAATTATATTAATTTTACAGAATTATAATTTTTTTTACATATTTATTTACATGATAATATTGTTATGCTCTATCACGGTAAGGAAAGAAAATTCGTACACTTACACTTTACTGGGAAAGCTAAGAACTTTATTGAACTTTTACAAGCGTTTCAAAATACGCTCTTCTCAAAAATCAATATATCGATCAGGACAGCTGACTGATCTAACAGGCGCAACAACATATACGGCTCTGGTTTAGTTTTGTAAAAAACAAAAAATTTTTTAAAATACATTTTTTATTAATATGCAGGTTAAATGTGCGAAATAAAGACAGAGAGAGTTAGACGTAAAATAAACAAAGTTAAATCGTCAGAATTAAGTTTAGAAGCCCGATTTAAGATAATATAACGTTTGAAAAATTATGTATATATATATATGTGTGAGATCGATGTAGTAGTATACAAGTTCTGTAGATGTTTCGTAAATCGTATGTATGTATTATAAATCGTATATGTGCAAGTCGAGTTTGATCAGTAAAACTGACGACGCCAGCATTCTCTTAACATAATTATGTAAAATTAAAAAATTATTATTATTATAATTTTAAGGTACAATTTATTATTGTTATTTAATATTTGTTTCATAAATTATTGTGGTAATTAATAATTTTCTTAATCCAAGTCACGCCATTCAATTGATGATTGCATTTAATTAAACAAATATATATTTAAGAAACGTAATTCGCATGCAGTTATGTGTGCAAAGGTTTTATGTTTAATCAAAAAAAGGAAGAAGCATCGAAAGAGAATCGAAAAGGTTTTGTTAAAGCTAAATTATTATAACTGCGAATAGATAAAGAAATTAATTCGAATTCATTTTGTAAAATCGAATTTTTGATTGTCAGAAATCAGAAATGCGTTAAAAAAGGTGTTTCCTGTTACTTGCGCGTTTCTGTTTATTCTATTTATTATAATATAAAATATAATATAAATTATAATGATTTCGCATTTCTTACAAATAATTAGAATAGTAATAAATCTTTTATTCCTATTTCCGATACGTAAAAGCATTTATAACATTTTAATTCTTATAGTTATTTATGAATTCATACACTAGTGAAGGATAGAAAAAAATTGTATCATTATCAAATCGATGTTTGATTTCGACTCTCGGGATGTCACAACTCTATAGAATTTGTCAACTTTTTTTAAAAATAAACTTTTCTTACAAGAACTGCACTAGATACACGTATTTCTACTCTAGCTATACCTCGATGAAGTTTTACTCAATATACACATATAATAAACGTAAAAAAAAAAAAAAATATCTGTCCATAGTATCTCTCGAATGGCCGTTGTCTCCGTATCAAAACTAACGGCAGCTTTCCGCGAAAGATAACTTTGTAAAAAACAAGACATAATTTAGATCGAACTAGGCTTTCCTCGTTGATACTTTCAAGCTTATGTAGAACTGTTTCTTAGGATTTTCAACAAATTTCGTAAGCTAGAATAAAATCCGAAAGAATTTCGTATGATAAATTTGGGCTGAATCATTTGACTCTCCGCATCCTGTTTTCCAATTTTCATCATCCGATAAAAAATACAAGTAACTATTTACACCAAAAACGTTTCTCATTCATTATTCACAATTAAAAAAGTACACGTTGAAACAAATGAAATACAGAAGCTTAAGTTTATGATAGTAACAATAATGAATGGAATCTCACTTAACGTCATTTTCACTACATTTTTTTATTCAATTGTCAGTATAATAGAAACGTGTTTAGCTGTTAATATTAAACAAAATTTGTATACATATTTCCATTTAATTTATACTGTTCAGAGGAAATCACTATAACGTACGATTCCATTAGATATATATGCTGTCCTTATATACGATTTTATACAAGTTTTTTGAAAATTTACTCATTTTTGAACTAATTTTCGAGAAGCGCAATAAATAAAAAGTTTAATTTTGTAAATTTCTTAAATTATTTAATAATTTATTAATTACTAAAAACTATTAAAAGAATAAATAATTTAAATACTATTTTTAAATTTTTATTGCATCTATTTAATAAATATAATAATGTATTTATTAAATTTATTAAAATAATCTATTACATAATGAATTTTTTTTAATTAAACCTATGAAATTTAAATTACACCTTAATATTACATCTACATACTGAAAACGTATAATAGAATTTAAGAAAAACATTTTTCTTAAATTCTATATTGTAAAAAAAGAAATACAATTTTTTAATATTATAGCATTTATAAAATGTTTTTCATTTTCTAGATGTTTTACATTTAAAAGTTCTTTAAAAATTAGTTCAAAAATAAGAGATTAATATAATGTTTTTCCAATTTCGTGAAATAAAAACCACGAATTCTAGACTTGACTTGTTTTAAATAGTTACGGAAAAATTTTGTTTTTGCTGTTTACATTAATTATTGCAAATAAATTTTTAATTTTATTTATATTATTACTTCATACATACTAAAAAAGATGTAAAATAACATGAACAGTAACAAAATCTATACATATATTTAAAAACTTTGTTATAAATCGTATAAATTTTACATTTGTTCATGTATTTTTACATAGTACGTTTTTTTATAGTGTACAATAATTATGATACAAAGCTACTATAATTAATCAATATTATATATGTGTAAAAAAATTAATATATATATATTATTTCTCGTGCTATTTTTCATTTTAACATTTTTTTATTCGGTCTAAATCAAAATGTTAAAGAGTAAAATTAGATAAATGTAAGAAAGGTGTCATAAATACAAAATAATGTCTCAAAATATAGAAAATTATTTAAAATACTTTTGTTGATTTTTATCCTTTATACATATATTAAATATAAAGTACCTTAAAAAATATAAATCTATTTTTTGTTAACTTTGCAAATTTAGATTTGAAATAAATTTAATAAGAAAAAATCTTTACATAAAATTTAGGAAATGTTTTTCTCGAGTACATCATAAAAAATAAGAACTTATTTTTAGCGACGTCAAATTTTTGTAAATGTACCTACATTATATTGTTATGTATTTAAATAGATAAACTTTCTATATATAAAAAAAAAAAATTTTTTTTTAATGATTCTGAATAGTCGAGAAATAAAGATGTTTACAAAACACGTCCTATTAAAACACAGCTTTGCACATTGATACATTTCTTTATCGAAATAAGTTACTCACACATCTCTTTTTTTTACAAACATACATACATATGGATGCTCACGTTCATAATTAGCATTCATACATGTGAAAATATTTAAAAATTATTTATATTATAATACAATGTTAGTAAAATAGTATCAAATATTTAACGATTTAGGGAGCATAAATTGTAAATGGAATAAATTATGTAAATTTAGTAATGTCTTTTTAGTGTCAAAATAACATTTGCTAATATTTACTTTTTGCTTTATATATCTTTATATATCAGTGCTTACATATAGAATTCTTAAATAAAATACATTTTTTAAAGATATTCTAAAACAGCGTGTTAAAGCTGGATTATTTCACTTTTTTGTTTTTAATCGTTTATTTTTATTTTCTAATTGATTAGCAATTTCGATGAAAATCCTCACAAACATCTTCACGATCAGCATAAAAAATTCGTTTCTTATTGAATAATATCGAGTAATTATCGTACAAGACATCGCTGTTATTAATCAGTTTGCCTGTCTCGTATTATAAACAATAGACAAAGCGAATTTGGACCGTGTTTGCTCTAAATCATATTCTTTTAATTAAATAAATAACTCAGCGTGATTATCACACGAATTGCCAATTAGTGATTTTGAGAACTATGAAAAAAAGTTTACTTCCGGAAGTGAGGTGTGATTAAATCACTTCTTTAAAACTTTCAAACTTCCTTGGTAGTAAAAATTTTAATGAAATTAAATTATACGATCTAAGCAGGCTTAACGTCTAGAGTCTAGAACATACCGAGTCTGACTGAATTACGTTCAGCAAATTTATAGTTACACAAAAATTTTGAATAGTAATTAAATTTCAGGCTATGGCCAATCTGATGCTACAAATGCTTTGAAGCATTCTTTGATTAATCAATTAGTGAAATTCTTTATGCTGATTTGTCAATCAAATATTTCGAAGCATTAGCAGTGTTAAAGTGGATCGCACTCTAAATAATGTGTTATTATAACAATTGAACATTATCAGTAATTTAGATTAATAATTTCAAAGTGTTTTTACTAAATTAACGAGTAATAATTTTTTTGAAGCCACAAACTCTATCTCTTTTATTAATAAGTAACTTTCATTTTATCGCGTATAAAACATTTCAAATAAGAAATTGTCGTTCAGAGAAAAGTAATTCATTTTAGAAAGGTAATAATCTAGGCAATCGATTGTACTATGTGTAGATGGTAACAATAATTTTGCAAGCTTATTTTAAAAACGAGATCAAAGATTAATTAAATAAATCTTATTATAAATAAAATTGAAAGTTTGTAGCTCATGTAACTGTATTGACTAACTAAAAATTTAATAGTTCTTTCCTTAACCTTTCTTTTCTACATTACACACCTTACTACACTACATACTTTATTTGTTCGCTTATTTATTTATTTGGTCTGTTCTTTTCAGCTGAACTCTTTCTATAAATCATGTTTTCTTTTCTTCTCTTCTACGTTGAAAGAAAAAGATGAAATATGCAAAAAGATAAAAAAAATAGACTTACTAATTCAACATTTTTCTCTCTTTCCCCTTTCTCCTCCCTCTCTCCCCCTCTTATTTATTTTTAAATATTGAATTCTCACATTAGTTGGATGCGTTCCACTTAAAGCTCGTAATATTTTTAGAATCATTTCATTGTTGTCAAAATTTCTTGTTATTAAATATTAAACAAGGATAAATGATACTCGCAAGCATTAGCACCAAATGAAGAATGTAGCCTTTATATATAAACTATATAATGCATGAAAAAATATAATTAAATAAATAAATCATGTAGTGACTTTAATTTTCTCGATTGTGATTCTACTAAAGTTCTTTGACTTATGTTCTTCTTTCATGTACTATGGTCTCAATAAGAACTTACCAAAATTCGTGATTCATTATCGCATTCAAGAATAGTCATTCTGCATATCGTCGTTCCACAAAAAAAGTCAGAGTAATAAATAAAATATATAAAAAAGGTAAGAGAAATGTTCACGTAACATATTACAAAACATTACTCTACACCACGGCGTATTTTTCAACGAATTAGCACCTTCTACAAGTGGACAGTCGGTGGTAATCGTTAGCGCCGAAGACGCAATTGCATTTAGAACATTTACACTGCTGCGTTTCATAACGTGCGCGCGGACAATCCCAGCGGAACACGCTGCGTATTTTCTAACAAGTCAGTACCTTCTTCATGTTGACAAGTACAGTCGATGATAATCGTTGGCGCCGAAGGCGCAGTTACACTTAGGACATTTCCGCTGCCTCGTTTCGTAACGTGTGCGCAGACAGTCCCAACAGAACACATGGAAGCACTTGGTAAGCACGGCATCCTTGCGCTTTACCTTACAAGACGGACACGTTAAAGTTTCCTTGTATTCCCGTAGCTCCTCCGCCATTACTTCATCCAGGGTTTCAGCAAGCTCAATTTTCTTCATACGTTCGACTTTACGCCTGAGTTGCGCTATCTCTTCCTATAATACAATTTACATATTAGATTTTATTTCAATCAATAATTGAGTATTATTATTAGTATTCAAAAGATACAAATATTCTTTTACTTATGACTACTTCAACTTATGTATTTTTAAATTTACGACCGATACATTATAAAAATAAGAAATAAAAATACAGTAAATTATATATAATTAAAGAAATAAAACTCATAGTTAATATATTGATGGCTTTTTTCTGTATGAAATATATTAAAAACAAATCTAACCTAATTTAATCTTTATATATATAGTCATGCTATGTGTTGCGTTTTGAAAAAGCACAAGATATTTGTATAATCGGCAAAAAATATTTTACATCAAAACGCGACTTCTAAGAAGTCTCATATCAACTTGTAAATATTTTGTACGAATGATTCGTGTTAAAAGAAAAGGAAAATGCAGTCTACTAATTTTTAAATTCAATTTCTCAGACATTCATTTTTGGTTATTCATTTTTGCAAAATTAATCATTATAAAATGTAAAACAGTATTATAAAGATTGCTGTTACCTAATAGAAGAGTTTCTTTTTAGTTAACATTTATATGCTTAGTTTTATTTTTTTAATGTTAAAAAAATATTTTATTAAAAAAACAAAATGCCAGTTTAAAAAATATTCTATTAAAAAACAAAATGCCAGTGTTAGTAACTTTGCTCTACTAAATGTTACATTAAGTTGTATTTTTAAGAAAAAATAGTATTATTCTTTAATCATTTATTGGAGTTAATCTGTGTATTTAAATTAAATGTTAATTTTATAGTAACAAATGTTATATTAAAATGATAATCTTAAAACAATATATAATTGTTTTTAGTAATAAAATAATTATTTTGCATGTTTCATTCATATAAAATGAAATAATAAAAATATAAATAGATCAAATCGCACATTAAAACATTTTTTATTGTCTATATTCTTAAACAGAATTTGGAGATATAAAATATGTGCTTGGTCTAAATTTCTCCAGAACTGAATTTTATTTACTTGCATCTTTTAGCACTTTGCCAATTAACTACGATCAATTTGATTTACGAAGTTTCGGAACGTAACTCCGTCGTAAATAGAAATATATCTGTATCATAAGATCTAGAAAAAAAACTGCAGGATTAAATCGTTATACCTGTAATCTTTTAGTTTTATATGCTTCAGCTTCCAAGGAACTAGTTTTCTCGGCTACGACCTGTTGCGCTTCTTTCATTTGGGAATGATACTTCTCTGTAACATTAAAAGCTATATCAGTTTCTTACTAAAAATAATTGCTTAATTTTTATTGAGCATATATCTTTGCTTAGTTTTCTAGGTAATGTAATGATAATAGACAAAGAAATCTTACCAAGATGAAGTTTGAGATCAGCTGCAGATTGTGCGCTTTCTATTGCTTTCCGTTTGTGCATCTCCATTGCTTGCTGTCTCAGTGCTAATTCTTTTTCTACCGTGGCGAGAGAGTTTTGTAAAAGACGTTCCTTCTCTTCTAATTTTCGTACAACTACGTTGGCCGCTTCTACTTGCGTCGTTAATGTAGACACTTGCTCTTTCAGCACGTCCTTCTCCTCCCTCGCGAGCTTGTGCAATTGATTACTTTTAATTCTCTCCGTCATAAGCTTGAAATTCGCGTCGTCTTTCTCACGCAGTTGCTGTATCAGTCTAGAGTTTTGCTCTTGCATGTCTTCAAATGCTTGCCCGGTCACTTCCATTTCATTTAAAAGCGCTTCCTCTTCCTGCAGCCCAATACAATTCTATTTAACGTTACATTTCCATTCACATACATTAACAGAATCTGGTATTATTTCCTAATACTAAAAAGCTTTTAATTATATAAAAGAATAATGATAATAAATTGATATAAATAAAATTATTTTCAATCTAGATATCTTCCAATGAATTTTACTTCTATTTAATTAAGATTCTAATCTTTTTAGCACATTGAGTTGTAAGAAGAGTAAATGCGATCTACCTGTTTTTGACAAGCGACTTGGCGTTGCAATGTATATGCTTGTTCTTCCAGTTTCTTAATTTTTATTTGCGCATCTTCATCAGCTAACTTTTTACGTTCTTCGCGTTTACTTTCCTGTAAGAGCATAATGCAATTTTCATATTACATTATTATTTAAATAATCTTCGCGAAGACAATATAAATCGATAAATGGAACCAATTTACACATTGTGTGTGTGTGTGTGTGTGATATCAATAGTTATTATATATATATATATATATTAATATTAAACAGCAAAATATTTCAACTTTTACTGGAACTAATTGCTTTTCTTAAACTAAAATAATTATTAAACTATTAACTATTAACTAAAATAAAATCGAATATATACACATGCATATAAGTAAATGTGTTTCACGTATTCCATTAATTTATCAATTATATTATCCATGGTCTATTTTACTTTAAAATATCGTATATAGTAATTGCAGTAATTGTAAGATAACATACTTGAATCTTTTTGACTTGCTGTCGTAAATCTTCTAATTCTGCTCTTGTTTTACGCTCTGCAGCCATTAATTGTACCTTGTCTCGTTGTTCTTTTCCAACACCTTTATACATATCTAATAAAAGCTTCATTTCTTTCATCTCATTAACAGCTTTTCTGTAATCAGATATTTGTTCTTGTTTACTTTTTGGAACTATATATATCGTTATAATAAAAATATTAGTATTTTATAAATCGCTGGATATTTTCATAAACATACTTAAGTTGTGCCTTCAAATCCCTAACAAGCTCCGATTCCGCTATTTTTGCGTCTTTAGTGCGATGTGCAGGATCCCGATGTTCAGTTTTCACAGATTCTTTCTTTATATCTTTCTCACGTTTTATATCTTTTTCCTTTTTTAGAGTCGGTGAAGTTAATGTTAATGAATCTGGCGTGTTTTTATTGCCTTCTCCTTCTCCAACCTCAATAGTTTCAACTTCTTCATCAGCACCAGATTCCCTTTTTATTGAAACACCGCTTTCTTCTTTTATCTGTATGTCAAAACAATGTACAATGTAAAAACAATAAACAAAAAAACAAAATCTTATTTTCATAATTAAACAATAATTCAATTTATTAACTTTTGTAAAATAAACTTCTTTTTTTCAAAACATGTAGAACATACACATGTATAAATAAAACGCGTAAAAAAATTATATTTGTGTAAGAAATATTTATTTATTCACTATGTATTTACTCACTATATATATCATTAAATATATTTTTTATATCATTATACCTGTGTAGAACCAGGCAAGGAATTTGAGGCATCTTCTTCTTTTCCACTGCCATCTGAATTATTTCCTTCTTTATTTTCTTGCGACGTTTGTTGCCCTAACTTGGTTGTCAATTCCTCTACTTCTTTTTTTAACTGAAAAAATTTGATAAAAATAACCATATTATCTATTTTTATTATCATTAATTAAAATATATCAATTTATAAAACAATTGATTAAAAATATAAAGAATTAAAAAAATTAAAAATACGAAAAATATGATACAATATTCCAACTACTAAAAAGTGATATCAAATGTAGAATTGTGAACGAGTAAAAGAATATGAGATAAATCGCGCTTCATTTCAAGAGAATAATTTAAACAAACACATATTGTTTAAATCAAGATGTAATTGTGTATAAAAAGTTACTGTTTAAAAAAAAAATCGTTAAAACTTATTTATATGTTTATGTACATACTCGAGGTATTTCAGTAGAAGTTTCTTTGTATTTTCGTTTGTACCGATGCACTTCCCCTTTTAATTGTTGATTATGGTTTTGAAGAGAGGTAATAAGATGCCGCATTTCTCGATTGATCGGACCCGTCTGTTCATTAGCTGCTAAATTCTGTTCAAATTCAATACGAAGCATCTCATATTCTTTACGTAATTGTGCTAAAACATCTTCAAGTTGTATACACTCTCCACGCAACTTTTTTTGGGCCATTAACTCTTCGCTCTAAAAAGATTATTGTGATAAAAATACAACGTTAATTTACATACTTGTAACGAGTCTTCGAATATATATCTTACCTCCATCATCTCAATATGGCGCAGATGTGCATTCTTACTCGACTGCAATTGTTGGCGAGCGTCATCTAATTGTGTTTTTAATTGCATAGACTCGTTATACAATACAGAAAATTGCGATTGCAAACATTTGTATTCTGTTGTTTCCACGATCACTGATTCAGGAAGTTGTCTTATCTGTAACATGAATATCCAAATTCAAATATTTTATAACATAGCAAAATTATTTAAATTGTGGCAAATAAAATGTAAGAAATATGACAATTTACTCACATCCATTTTCAATTTTTCTACTTCTTTTAAGGTGTCACGATGTTGCTGATGCAATTTATCTAATTCCTGCAGTCTATTGTTAGCTAATTCACGCGTTTCTTCAAGTTCTCTTTGTAAGTCTTCAACCTATAAATATAGTATATCTTTATACATTTTATATATATTATAATTTAAAATTAAAGATTATTGCAAAATAAACATATTATAAAATTTAATATACAGCTTTATATAAGAAAACAAAATTTAACCTTAGTTTGAGAAACACTGGATGCAACCAAAGTATTTGGTTTATTACTGCCTTTCTCATCTGAACCATGAATTTGCTGAAAAGCTTTCAACTTTTCGATTGCTTCTCCAAGATGATGTTCCAATTTATCATTTCTCGCGCGCACTTTGTTCAATTCGTACTGTAAATCGTCAACCTGATTTCGCAATTCTGCTGCAAGCGTATCTTTGCCTGTTATTGTATCTTGCAATTCTGACATCTATTAAGAAACCAAAATATAAAAATATTACCCAAAATATCCAAAATATAAAAATATTAATATTTCTGATTGTCAAACTTTATAACTAATAATTTTGTAATAATAATTAGTAGTAATAATAGTAGTGAGAAAAAGCGAGTGCAACTAAATCTATAACAATACTTAGGCCTAAAAAGCTCCTCTAAAACTCTTCATGTATTTTTGAGAGTACATAAAAAGTTGTAAAAGATTGGAAGATGGAAATCATTTTTTCGCTTACAAGAGTATAAGGGCTGCTTTAGACTCGAGAAACAGTTATACAATCTTGTATCTATTATTTTTTACAACAGAAAGTGACAAAATATGCATATGTCCTCATTCTCTTCATTGCATATTAATTATTTTAAAAAATATATGAAAAATCTGTTCTTTTTACTTTAACTGATTCATGATGAATTCTAGTTATATTGATAATAGAATAGAAAATTAAATATTAATAAAACAAAAATTAATTACCTTTAATGAGATTGTGTGATATTTTTCATGCAGCTGTATGTTTATCGCTTGCAAATTTCTGTTTTCCATTTGTATTTCTGCATTAGCACGCCGAACAACTTCGTCAATGTTTGGCACCTCTTCTGTATAATAAGATTTATAATTGCTTTATCTTTAAATGTACAATTTTTTAAGTATAATAGTAATATAATGTCTAATAAATAAAATTTCGAGATTTTGTAAAAAATTTTGCGTTTTATTTCAAAAAATAAGATATATATGTATATATCAATTTGTTCAAATATATTGCTTAATTTAAAACTTCAAAAGAATTCTCAATATAACTTACCACCGTCAAATTCTCCTTTAAGCGCAAGAGTAATCTTCTCGTTTCTTTGAGATAAACGATCGAATGCTTGTACAACTTTAGACACAGCTCGTTTCGACACTTGTACACGATTTGCTAATTTGTCATCTAATTCTTCTTTATCCCAAGAAGATAACTGCATAAGAAACGATGTTGTGGCTTCGCTCTCGTCTGTAATTAAGAAAGTATTTCGTTAAAAATATTTTGTTATGGAAAATATTATATTATTACATTATATTTTATTTAAAAAAAAAAAAAGTACTTTTATTTTCTGATTCATCAGCAGTTTCAGCATCAAATCTTTGCAGTAGTACACGTATATCTTCGTTGAGTTGATTCCAATATCGATTAACTACATTAAGTACTGCATCATCTTGCATTTGACGTTTCTCTAATTGTTCAATACGTTGTCTCAATTCAGCTTCCATTCTATGCCTTTGTTCCAATCTCTGAAATAAATAAATTATGCATGAGAGAAAATATATAAAAATAAAAAAATATACAATACTATAATTTATATGTAAAAGTAGATGATTTCTTATACTTAACATTTTTAAGTTATATAGGATGCTTATAATAAATGTAGGGTGATACGAAATGTAAGATGAATCAAAAAGAAGATTAATCTAAGTTATTTTGTAATAAATGATAAAAAAATAAGATTAATTACATACATAAAAATAAAATTAAATATTATTTTGCAGAAAAACTATGTGTTTAATGGTCTAGTCTTAAAAAATAATAGCAATGTAATTTTAGTAGATTCCCAACTGTGATCCTGTATAAATTATATTTTTTATATAATTCAGTTGTTCCAATAACATAAACTAAATTTTCTGAAAAATCAATTTGAATGTTTTTTAAATCAATTTAATTTTTTTATGTATGAATTTATTAATCTACAATATTATAAATTTATAATATTATTTTTAAATATTATTTTAGTATGAATATTCTTTATTAGTGTATTGAACAAAAAGTTGTTCTTTTACAAACAACTTAAAGATGACAAGCTACGTCACATATATATTTTTTTCATAATAGTACATAAACATCTTTCTTCAGATATTTATTAGACATTATAAATCATTCATTTATTATTAATTTTTATTTTTATAAGTATATTAAAATTATTAAATAATTCTTACATATACTTTAATATCTCCAGAAAGTATTTATATTATTTTTTTTAAATTATATATAATATTATATAAACTAAACATGACTAATTATGGCTAACAAAATATATTTCAAAGAAAATTTTACAAACCCATTGTCAACTCTGAAAGGTTGAGTATACAACATAAAAATTTTTATACCTGCGCCAGCTTCTTGTTCTGGAACTGTAAAACCTTCATGTCCATTTCCTCCAGGGTAGATATAGGTCCAATTAAGATCGGCTCAAATTGTACTTTCTTTATAGGTGGTTGGGAACTGGAGTCCCCACTGTCTGCTGGTCGTTTCGACATCTTTGTATATGATGCTGTATCTGTCAAACATAAATAATAATAATTGTAATTTGTTTATATTAAAAAATATGTTTTTATTTGTGCAATTCATATGACTATACGGAACTAATTCCAATTTGTGATATGCATATAATACATATACCAATGTCAATAAAAAAAAGAATTATTTTTGTTACTAATCTGATACCTAACATACAATCTCGATACAAGTATAATTCAACAGTATTAGCAAAAAAAAAGGAAAAAAGGCTATAAGGTTATAATTTATACCTGAGAAAAAGTTAAGAGTGTAAACACATTACACGATATCAGAAATTGAAAACCTAATACGTGGCAAAGACAACGCTTGAAAAATACGCTTATAAAAACGAGCCATAAAAATAATTCTATGCTATTAAAGTCGGCGATCCCTAAGATGTCGCCCAACTTCTTCAGCCTCTCCTTTACGACACGGCCAGTGCGAGCCACGCACATAATCAGAGTGAAATCGGGCTCGCACTGGATCGAGCGTAAGGTTATCGTGGATATTAACGAAGGTCTCTCATTTAGCACGGAATTCCGGAGAATCGAGAAGAAAACATCGTTTGAAAAATGCCGTTGGAATAACGGTGTTGTTATTGATCTCGCGCGCGCGCGAGTTCACGCTCGCGAGCATGCGGCCACGGGTATATACCTCGGTACGGGCGATCAAGCTGCCTCCGATATCTCCTCTACCTTCCACGATGATCCGTCCCTCGCTTCCTCGACCTCGCTGCTAGGTCATTCTCCGACGCGGTGTGCCAGAACGGTCGTTGCATACCTCTAGCAACTCTACATGTCGCGCGAGCCCACGGATGACGGATGAAGAGTCGTGCGATACGAAAAGATTGCGCTCGCGCGACCGACGCGCGCCGCACCCGCATCCCGCGGCGGGTTGCGCAATGGCAATGATCGAGAACCCGGGCGCGGTCGGTAACTTCCGCCCGCGCCCTCTCTTGCCGATATATGTATAAAAATGCGCGAGACCGATCGAGTGGGATAAAATGAGTGGAAGTCGATAATAAAGAGTTCTACACAAGCTGTTACAAATAACGATGATACTACGAAGGCCGTCATATGGAAAAATATTAGGTTATGGCTCGCTTTGTTTACGGATCCACGGTATTGACACGCGTGTGTAAAAGTTCTCCAATTCTTTAAAATTTTGACTGTTGAACGAAAAGTTTTTTTGCATTTTGACCATCTCTTAGGAGATATTTTGCTTAGTTTCTCACATTTGACATTAATAATTGCAATAAACATGAATTCGAAGAGAATAACGCTGTCAAAGAGTATACTGGATATGAAGGTGAGTTAGAAAAAAATTGTAGATTATTGTTGTGCGATAATTATGTGTGTGGACTTATATTTTTGCAGTTTATGAAGCGTACGAAAGACAAAGTGGAGAAAGAGCAGTTTCAGGAAGAAGGAGAGGAATACTTTGGTAGTGAGCTTACATCACGCATGAAGAAAGCATCGTAAATATTTCCTATTATCTACGTCCTGAATTATCTATGATTCATTGAATATTGTTTATACAGATGACATGTAAAAGATAGTTTGCACTTATTTTGCATCACATACATGTATTATTCATATTTTTCACATGTAAACATTTAATCTTGATATAAATTAATGCTGGAATGCTTTTATATTTTTTTATATTGATATTACTTTGGATACAAATTTAACTATAGAATTAAGATTTTTAATACATTTTTATACTTTCTATGTTGCAAAGTATTAGAATTACTGAATTAATATTGTTTCAATGTAACAAAATCTTATGATACGTCAATTTAAGCTATGAAAATTTTGATACTAAAAATTGTATTACACTTAAATTAGTACTTGAGTGAAAATTTGTTCCACACTCTGGGATTAATAAATTTTTGAATGCTATACATTGAAGTATATATATATATATATATCCATTGTCAAAATTTACATATTTTACTTCAATAAATCTTGTCGCTATCAGTTGCTTCTGTTTTATGTTTAAGTGGAAATTTTTTTATGGAACCAAGTTACGTTTTCTGCGAGAAACTCATTGACGGCAGATTAAGCTTTCAAGGGATGAATCCAGCTATAGAGAAGTTAATGGAAACGAAGGAAAATGCTAAACGGACAAAAGAAGAAGTGAAAGAAGTTGATGTATCTGATGAACAAATGACTGTTCAATGGAAAAAAATGCGAGCAAAGTTTGATACCATGAACAGACACAGAAAGCCATACCATAAAAAGAACAATGAAGATGAACCATTAGAGAAGAAAGTGAAATTCTCGAATTCAATAGATTACTCTACACGGTAAATAATAATTATGTAATAAGTGTATATATATACTTTAGATGTATTAGATAAATGTGTTGTACATATTTAAGGTACACATAAATTTAACTGATAAACCTAAACTAATTATTATATATTATTTTAATATAATTACTGAATAAAAGTAATGTTTTTAAAATATGTTAAGTAATTGGTGGTTATTACGTACAAGATGCATAATTTACATTTTTTTCTAAGGTTTCTACAGAGCTTTTAAGACCAAGACTAGATATATATCTAGCTGCATGTAATTTTTTTTATCACGAATCCTGACGCGGCGAGTAGCTCTCGAAATGTTTCTATGCATACACCATCAGTACAGTCCTTCTGCATTCCTTTCTGCCAAAGCGCATCGAAACTATCCTCTGGAAATTCGAAACCGATGTTCTCGAATATACTTCGTATTTCTTCCTTGTCGCGAATCTATATAACAGATTTATAGAATAACATAAATTGATATTTTTATGATGGTAACAGATTTGTGTATAATAATATGGAAAATAATATAATAAAATACCGTATCGGTATAAATTTATAATTATATCATTATTAATTAATCACTGAATCATAATCAAGAATATTGATGAATTTTTTTAGTGAGGAAATTATATGCTCGGATTTTGTATTCATATCGAATTAATAATTAAATAGCCATATAATATATGAAGTAACTTAATATGAGATTGAGTGATGGACCTTGAAAAAATCTGTATGTGTCAAGCCATATCTCGTGAATATGCTGGGCGAGATCAAGTAATGAACAGAGGTTTGATCACCTAAGTTCTCCTTATCTGGATATAAACCGGCGCACGGTAACGTTGTAATCAGGAAATCTGATCTTTCAGATGGAAGTCCTGCCGCACGTACTTCTATAATATTTCTTAAAGTTCATACTCTAAATATTTGCTATTCACTTTGAAAGGAATATTAACACTTAATGCATATGTTGGTTTTTCAAACTTACTACATATCGTAGATCATTTGTGTTTGTGTTAATTTTCACTACTTTAATAAATAGATATATAAAAATATACTACATATACTTTAATAAGTATATAAACCTAATTAGTGGACTTTTACATGTATTTTAATATTTTTAAAACATATTTGTATATAATTATGTATTTTTAAAATGTATTAATTATAACTACAAGATATTATAATTACAAGATCTTTCAAAGAAAAGAAATCCGCAGAACAATGTTTCAACATGTGCATTAAGTGTTATAATCTAAAGATATTAAAAAAAGGTCCTACTTGTGCTATCGGTTGTTTGAACATTTTCTATGTTGCCATTATATATAATACATTTTGGTCTCGTCAATGGTGCTTCTAAAATAATATTCTTTAATGTTATTATGTCACTAAAAATTAAATTGCATTAGCTGCATCAAAAATTTTTCGTTAAAATTATTATCACACAAAGATTTATTATTTGTTATTTTTTTAGTTAATCAGTTTGAAAAAATCTTAAAGAAATCACAATAATTATTAATTATTTGTAATTTATTCACGTTTTATCACTGGTAGAACGGGCAAACTACACTTCCAATTCAAGAGATTTAGCAATTCCTTGTAATTAATATTTCCATCTTTGCGTAACTGCAACGTATTCATCAATGGTATGAGAAACTTCTTGTTTGGATATATACGATATTTCTCAAAAGTTAGAAAAATCTTCTCTTCCGGCAAAACTTCAACATATTTCTGCATTTTATACAATTTTAGCATTTTAAAAATAATTATAAAATATGATTTTGATTCTTGTATAATTTCCGTTAATTTTATTAATAATTTACATATTTCTAAATTAATATATATTTTTACTTGTAATAAATGCATAAAATAATATTAATCTATATACATATATACATCTATATACATATATTCTTATGATATATTTATATTAATAAATAGACGTACTTTGTCCAGACAAGAAAATTCATCCTCTATGTCCATAAACGGCACTTCCGGGACGCGCTTTTTGAGTTTTTGACGGAAATTATTTAAATCTTGTAGACATTGCCACCAGAAAACCATTTGCTCATTTAAATAAAAATCATGTAAAACATCTGATACATTGAATTCATCTTTGACACTCTTTGTACCATGTACAACATTTGCATAAAGACGCGACGTTTCTGGGTCCCTTGAATTAACAAATTTATTATTCTGTATGTAAAGTAATTTGCCATTTTTATCGTTAATTAAATTTGTATTATACAAAACAAACATCAAAAATTTTATATATCTTAGACAAAAAGACATTTTTAGACATCTAAAAGATATTTTGTAATATCTTGCAGTAATTAAATTTTTTTTAATTTTAAGTTATATTTTATAAGCTATAAAAAATTAAATTTATACATTAAAAATAAAAATATTTATATTAATAAAACGTAAGAAAGTAAGACAAGTGTAAAATTTAGTAAAAATTCAAAATATTTTATTTAAACTCTATAACGATTAAAACATTTTTAACCATTTGTTCACGTGACGAGAGATTTGTTACACAAAAGAGCGATGAGATTTTCGTTATCTCTCGTGCTATTATAAATTATATAAATTTAACAATTACTACTTCAACTAATATTACTTGACTTGTCCGATAAACGATCTAGTACGCTGTATAAAATCCGCTTGTCGACGATCGACTAAGGTAACCGGTTCGTGATTAATCCATGTCAAAATTCTTTTAACCCGAGATTTTGATCCTTGATTCTTTGGCGGTTTGCCAAATCTTGTACATTTATCGAAAGGTTTTTTGTAACTGTAAAAAGAAATCTCGATTATAGACAGCTCAATCTGTCTCAATCTCTGTATTTGCTTAGTCGGTTGTAATCTTATTGACATTTTATTGATATAATAATACTTACTCTCTAGCGACTTGTTCTACCAGTTCGTAATGATTATGCGATTTTCGATATTGAGAACGTGCAATATCTTTTTGAATCGCACATCTTTCAATTTGAAGTGTTTGTTTCATGGTCACTTTTACTAAAAATCCAAATTAGAGAGTTAATTACACAATAAAAAGGTTAATTGCAACTTTTATGTTATAAATTATAGGATGAAAAAGAAATGATAATCACGTTTAAAAAAAATTAACTTCAAGATATAAGGTTAAGATATAAGATTAAGGCTTTTGTTCTTTTATATATATTTTGTTTACCATTATATTTCAGATTATCACAACCTAAGACAGTGACTAAGTGAATATAAGTTTAAATAATAATATCTATATATTTCATATAGATTATATTACATTAATAGATGGTATTTCTACAAATATAAAAAAGCGTTATCTTATTAACTTGAAAAATATAATAATTTTTAATACTTCAATATTTTCAATATTTTTTCATATTTAATTTTAATTTCAAAATTTTTAAGAGAAAATTTTTAACGTAACATTAACTTAATTGTTCAGAGGAGTGCAAAAGAAATTTGCCGTCCGCGTGCAAAAATAATTTTGTTGCTCCCGAAGTGTACATATACAACCATTTATATGAACATAAAAATATTCAAATATAAATATATTAAATATACTCTCATAATATAATAAGCTATACGTATTAGGACCGCCGCACACACTTTCCGCAATTGTAACCGTAAAACATAAAAGAATTAGCCAATCAAAGCTGAGAATTTGAAAACAGTAATCTTACATTTTTTTATAATTTTTTATTTAATTCTTACGGTAAGTCTTAGAGTTACGGCTACGGAAAGTGTATGCGGCGGCTCTTAAATGTTATAGCTAAGCACGCCTCTGAACTTGTTAATAAAACTCAATAATTATATCGTTTCTCTCACAAATGATCATTAAGGAATTGATCTATACGTTTTACACAATGCGCGGTATTGCATAACGAAATATACAGTGTCCGGTTTTGCAATGAAACAGCAGAAACGGAATATGGCCTAGCACTCTGTACGTACGACGTAATGTTATATGCGAGGGATATATCGAATGAAGTTGTTCGGCTGATGCCGACTTTTTTTCGCGTGCTAATTCCCCGGGATGGATTTGCGGCGTTTAAAGAGTCGGGTGTCTTGATGTTGCGCGCCGATTGATTACTCTGTTAATTACGTCTATGCATTGCACAATTAATGTAAATAGATAGTTGCACGCTCTTGGGTAATCCTTGATATTTAGCGTTCTCTCTCTCTCTCTCTCTCTCTCTCTCTCTCTCTCTCTCTCTCTCTCTCTCTCTCTCTCTCTCTCTCTTTCTCTGTATAGATATAAATGATTTTCATTTCACAGAACATATTAAAAGCAAACGAAGCAGCGCGATTATTTACTCTCAGATAGCCAAATAAGTCGAGAGCACTTTGCAATGTGCGTTACGAGCTTTTTCGGAAGGAAAGCGAGAAAATTAATTAACAGGTCGACAATAAATGTAGCGAGATGCTGACAGAGCACGATAGCGACGCATCTCGACGATGTATCGTTCATTAATTAAGTAGTAGAAAACCATTTAAATGTCATCACTGCGACAAATAATATGTTTACTTACTTAGCAATGAGATTAAGTATTTTTTACAAATACATAGGTTTAAATTTGATTGCACACACGAAAAGATAAGGCTGAAATATATAAAAGTTAAAAAATTATAATAGCCAAGTACAAATCTGAATATAATTTTGTTACACCATCAAAATTGTGTACTATGTTCAATGATATAATAATGTTTTTAATTTTGTCAAGAATGTTGACATGGCAATCAGCTTGAGTGTCTTACATAAATATTTTATGATCTAACAAAATCATTTTTGAATCTGTACCTATTTATATTTTTAGATTTTATTTCAGCAAAACTTCTTTTTATGTAACTTTAAATTCTTTACGAGTACCTCGAATACAATCAAATATATTCAAATTCTTTATGAATTTCTTTTCAATGTACATTATTAAAAATTTTATTTCTATTGAGAGAAATTTATTTACTAACAATTTTATTTCTAGAGTTTAAATACTGCCTGTAAAAAATTCGATTCTTTATGATAGAAACAACTTATAAGTACATTTCATGGGTACTTATTGTAAAATTCAAAAATAACTAATCGATATCAATTACTTTGATAAATACAATGTATAAAATATTTCATTTCTCTT
Source organism: Monomorium pharaonis (assembly GCF_013373865.1). Lineage (NCBI taxonomy): Eukaryota > Metazoa > Arthropoda > Insecta > Hymenoptera > Formicidae > Monomorium > Monomorium pharaonis. Next base: position 23,617,950 of record NC_050468.1, on the reverse strand, counting down.
AAGTATTACTCGAGTCTTACAAAATACAACTTGATTATTGGATTTAAATTAAACTTTCAAATACATATGGAACTCGATCTCATCTCTAATAATTATTTATCACGTGGTTTCGCGAAATTCGTACGTGGCACTTGTTGAAAAGCGCGCCGTTATCCAGGACAGTAATTCGCGCGCTCACGCTCGTTGCACCACTTTCCGAGATTTAATGTATTCTTACATTACCACCACGTCGAAATCATGATGCAATAATATTGGCTGTTTCGCCTTGTTTTCAAGAATGAAATATCGGGCCGTTAATTGCAGCGGCATGTGGCTCGCCTTGAACGAGTCCCGGCTCTTCCCTTTAAGAACACAGCTGGATGGTAGGGTATCGAAAATTGCGTCCCGACTTGACCGCGAAACTCGATAATATATTTATGAAATCCTCGATTTTACCTCGGGCGCAGCGCCGCTTTTACTTCACGTAGGTTCACAGATATCGCGACGTATCTTACAACAACGATTATTTACTGATCAACAAGGTTGTTAAAATCCTCGTGACTACAGTTAAATAAATGTAGAATTTAAACGCAATGAAATGGAAGAAACGCCATTTGCAGAGAATGAATTTGAGTTTTGTTCTGGGGGGGGGGGGGGAAGATTCAAGGTAAATCTTAAAGTTGAGAAATCAATATTTGCGTCATAATCTCGTTTCGCGGAAAATCGCGACAGAAAAAGGAGAGAGGTGATTTTCGGAGTTCAATTCCATACTGCATGAATTATCGAAGCGTAGAATTAATGGCTCATCTTTCTCCTCTTACGTTCGCGAATCCATCAATGTTGACGTGCATATTCCGGTTAATGAAACAAGCTGTACGCGGCAAAGGATAGCGCAACTTTGTTACAAGCCTATCTATATCGTATGCATCATCGTTAACGTATTACGTACACGCTTCGGTTTACTTAGGACAAGTCTGATCATTTGTAGTATCTCTCTCATTACCTGTCCATTCCTTCTTGCATCCTATTCATCCATGTATGATTAAATTTCGATTACATTAATGCTCGCGTCGTAGCGAACAGTAATTATTGGCCACGATGACTCGTTTCTTCATCGTCAGAAAAAAAAAACGCGAAGAAAAACCGCGCAGGAGCGCAACGGATGCGCTCGTTGCGAGCACTGTCGGCATGTTATTTCCAGAAAAGCACGCGTTACCAAGATTACAGACAATTTGCGCGATATGTCGGTAATTGGACTCGGGGTGGTAGGGAACACCCGATACGAATCTCGCGGTACAATGCGTGACTTTCCTTCCTGGAGAGTATAACGCTCCCCTATCTCTCTTTTGCCGCGCAACTGGAATCCCATAACGGTCTTAGAGAAGTAATTAAAGCTCGATCTATTGATTGGAGAACGATCAGAGAAGCTAACCGAAGCAGCCGCTCCCTTTCTATCACTCGCCAGTCTTTTTTTTTTTTTTTTTTGCGAGAGAGGAAATGAAGAGATTGCACGCGCGCTGTGCTTCGTTGCGCACTTTGAGAATTGCAATTCCGCCTCGAAAGCCAAGCGGAAACTAACGAGATACGATGTAGAGAATAATTTTTCATATACTTTGTTCTTCTTTTGTGTAATTTACTAATTATTAGGTGCTCGTTACTAAATTTGGTATATTGAAAAATGGGGCACGTTATGGTACCTGCAATATTGACGCCATTTTATTGAATATTATCGAATAACAAATCTATACACAGATGCGCACATAGTAAAATTTATAGAAAAGTAAAGCCAAAATAACAAACTCAAGTACAATTTACCCTTAAAATTCTGCTGGTTGTAAAACAACATAAACTATGAAAAATTTTACATTTTTAAATTTAGCAAAATTTTAATAAAATTTGGTTAAATTTTACTTTCAAAATTACAGTAAAATTTTTCAAAATCCATATCCTGTAATTACCATGAATTTCAAGATAAATTCTAAGACGAAATTCTCTCTTCTCGTAGAAACAAAATAAATATAAAATAAAAATGTATGATGGATTATGTTAACATTACACGACTGTCGTTCCTCGGTAATTCAGTATGCACGCTGGTCTACTTGGCGTCCACATTTTTTTACATTAGCGAAGAACATGCGTCGTTACGGGTTTCATGAAGAGGGAGAGAAAGAGAGGAGAAGGGGGATAGGGGGAAGGACGAAAGCTCGGACATGGCAAGCAGGCAGTCTTGTTGTTCGTCTTGTACGTGCTAAATATTTGAGTCAGGTTGTCGTCGGCATTAAACGGCGAGCAAACATCGTCGATATACCGCGGAAGAAAACGTTCGCTCGTTTATCAAGTGCAAACAAGGCACCGTTCTGCCTTCCACGCATCATCCCTCGGAGTAAGTTGTCAGAGGCAGCCCGGATAAAATCCTCAGTAATTTAGAATTTAAGAAAAGCGATTTAGTATTTTAGTGTTTTAGCTTATGTAAGTCTAAGTATATATTTTTCCTTTTAACATATTTTAGATAATATAAAATTATATCTCCAATCGTAAAATATATGCGCCAGTTTGCGTAAAAGTGTTCAAACCAAGCTAAGATATTAATAGTATTTACTAAATTATTAATTCGATTTCTCGTATTATTTTTTGAGAGAGTAGTTTTGAGATGTAGAGCAATAATTTGTTTATGTAACAAAATCAATTTCGCATGGTATTCGGTAGAAGAATGTGAGAGGTAAATGCGCGAATATTTTACCTAGCAAAAGATTCGCCGATACGCGCACAGATTAATCTCCTCGCTGGTCAGATACTTTTGCGAAGGTGCAGGAAATAAATTAGAGAAATGGTTAGAAAGGTGAGAATAATCCTATCCGAAGAAATCGTATCTGTGCGCGCGACGAGAAAAAGCGCGAGATCCCGGTCGCCAAGAGGAACTCGATATCTTACCCAGCTGTGCGGTCGCGGATTTTTAAGTTACAGCCTTGTGCAAAGAGAGAAGCGCTAAACGACAGGTACTTTGAAATTGCGTCGTCACCATCGTCGCCCGGTTGCATTTAAAGCAGCAGCTCCCAAACCGCACAAGTGAGAGTAATAATAAACCAGTGAATATTACAAGGACAGATAAGAATGGCACGTGCTTCGCGCCAAACGTATCTCCATTTCTATTTCTGAAACGTGTCGTATATTTAAACGTAAAGAGTGAGTTGACATTTCTCGTGAAACTCTCGAGGAGGCTTACGTTATCTTATCTACGAAATATCATTAACATCATTCTTAAATTGTTACTAATCAAACAAGATTGTTATATTTTAAACTTCAATTCTTGGATTAATGAATCGAAGTGCGCCACTAGGGTTTCTTAACGTTGGAGTTGAAACTTTAATATGTTATAATTTTGTACATTTAACATTCAATACATTCTTCATTTAAAACATTATTTGTGTCTGGCACGAGAAGTATAATTTTATTTTATCTAACTATAGATATATAAATCAGGAAATAATTTTATGTTGAGAACCATCAAAATAATTAAGATGGTCAAGTATGACAAAATTGCTACAAAATATTTGACATTCTGAAATATTTTTAAATGGCCAATATAATAATTTTTTTTAAAGGTTTCACGTAATTTTCAAATCTGTATTTCGGTAAAATCGTTTTTTCCATGTGCACATTTTTTTCTCTTTGAAGTATTTTCGATTATTAGTTAATAGCATTTATAATTCTTTTTTAAATGCACAACCATATAAATGCCTTAAGATGTTGGAATATATAGGAGTCACTCAATTATATTTAATATTTGTAAAAGTAATGAAAATTGACTTCGGAATAAACTTACGTGTAGTAAAAATTGATATTTTGAGTTATATGCAAAAGAAAAACAGATCTTTAGAATTTTTATTACTGATACTAAGAATGACGTAACTAATCTTCTAAAATTGAAAAAAAGATGAAAAAAGAAAATTTTGCTTCATTTTCAGAAATGTCAAAAAAAGTTGCTTTCATCAGATTTATTTTTATAATAGACAAATATAATAGAATTTAGTGCACTGTGAATAAAGAGTTAATACATAATATTATTTTCATGATTTTTTAATGATTCAAAACTCATTTTTTGAAAAAAACTTGTTTTTTTTTTTATAGTTATGTCGTTGTTGCAAATAAACGATATGTACATAAATAATAGTTAAATTAAAGTTTAAGAACTCTATCAGACATAAAGGAGCGGCACAAAGTATATAAAAATGATGTTTTTATTGTGTGTATGAAAGATGGATTATGTTTACTAAGGATTAAGCTACTCTCTATTATGAGACGTTCCTTTGGGAACCCCTGACAGACGTGATAGCATATGATGTAGTACGAAACAGTGTCAGCAGAAGTGGCGTGTGTGTGTGGGTAAAACGGTAACCGAGCGCAGAACAATATTTGCCCGATAACCAGCCTGGAAAACGTTCTCTCCGCGTGTGCTAATGGATTTAGCGATGGCGGGACCACGTGCCCCGTTCCGAACGAGCAAGCGTTGCTCCACACGCGGCCGGCACGCGCGTGTTGTGCAAATGTCTGTTTGCCGTGCCGCGTGTTTCACCGGCGATGATCGATGAGATTTTTATTCACATGCGGGCAAACAACGGTGAGCCGAAGCCTGCGCGCCGCCGTTTCTTCTGCCGCGAGCAAGCTCGATAGAGATGCGCAGTCGGATCGTTCGAATTCGGGTCTCGGATTCTCTCAGGATCATCTACAGTCCCCGTTATTTTCTACATCGTAGATTTATCATACAATTTCCACCGTTATGCATTTTCCCAAGAACCTCTCAGCAGATGTAATTACGATGTAGCCGGTAATGCGTATAATATATGTGATCGTCCCTTTCTGTAAAATTTTAACCGATGGAAAGTTCTCTTCAAGAGAGTACATGTAAATTGTAAGACGGATGGATTTAAAAATTTTATAAATCTAAAAAAGGAAGAAAAACGTTTTATGTATGTAAAACAAAAAAATGTAATCTAAGATACCTATAACTTTTTGAGGAGAAAATAAAAACGTGAAATGTAAAACGTGAAAATGTATGTTCATTTTTTAAAGTATTAACTTTAAATACTAATTAAGTATTCAATCGGCATAATTTATTCGAAACTATTTTCTGGAGATATGGAATAGAAGAGATATGAAATAAAGCAGTTTTTCAGTTATCTTCTTAAAAAATTAACTATCGAAATTAATAAATGATCGAGAAGTTGTAGCCAATTTGTTCAAATTTTCAAAAATTTTTTAATTATAGATTCGTTCTATTAAAGAGAGATAGTAACTTTTCATCCAACTAAACCTTTCGAAAAGCTGTTCGTGTAATTATCCCGGCATTATTTTGACATTTTTGTCGAGTAAAATTTAGATGATTAATCACGTTTCTAAATTTGTTAAATGTATTTTTCTGACTAGATCTGATGGTATAAGAAAAAAGAATTTTCTCGATCTTCTTAATCTAATCATTACTGTCTGTTAAGTTGCTATAAAATATAGGAGAGATAGGGTTAGTTGACTATAGATACCGGCCAGAATTATATCACCTTTTTTTAAGTGTAACCAGATTTTTTTAAGTATAACTTTTGTCAAGGTGCATCAAATACGCTAAAAATTTTATAGTAGACATCTAGCAGCATATGCATCTTGTGCATGAAGTGTAATAAGATTTGACAAAATATACCATGATTTTAAAATTTTTGATTAATTTTTTGAAAATCGCACATTTTTGCTATCTCTGTTTTTCGTGTCACGCTGCCAAACTGTAATCGATGCCAAGGTTTTGCTACAAAGTACTAGAGTTGTACAATATAAATTATGGATTTGTTGTTTATTTTTAAAGCATTTGTATGCACTTGTTAATGTTACGATGCGACCAAAGTTTATTATTTCAAATAAATTGATGAAAAGTTATTTCTTCAGTAAGATATACTTGCCATCAAAACATATTATGATATGGTAAAGATCCGTGTACTTTAAAACAAGTTATGCTTAAAAAAAACTAAAGGTGATATAATTTTGGTCGGTACTGTAAGTTGACTAATTAAATCTTTAAATAAAATAAAATACTAGAGATAGTTATCGTGTTTGTACACGTGACACTCTGTTATCCTGTTGTCCGAAGTATTTCGGCACAGATATTGTTTAAGAATCACGAAGCATTATCAAAAATCATATAGGCTTATGTAAGAGTCCACTTTTATTTTCTCTATATCCCAGAAATAATAAATTTTTATTTAAAAAATTGATATAATAAAGATCTGATAAAAAGAATGAGATAAAGAAAATAAATAATTCGGCACTTGCTGTTTCTGAAAAGTTTTTTTAAAAATTTATCCTTTTCATTATTAATCTCTACTTTTTTGTTTCTACATTGCTTGTTCGCAAAAATGATTGGATTTTCATCTGCAGAATAGTGCAAATTAATTTACTTTATTTTCTCAATTACTTATATTATTAGTTATTTAATTTTGAACTACTTTCCGTTTATTACTCTTTATGTTTCATTAAATGTTGATAGAATTAAGATAAAAACTTGGAGATAATTGTAAAATTTTATTAATGTAATTTTTTATTTTTAGTTTAACTTTTTATTTTAATGTATTTATCTAATAAAATATATATTGTATGCATTATCTAATAAAATATATATTGTATGCAGTTCTTGAATATTAAGTTAATTAAATTAATATTAATGTATATACGGACTTTTACTTTCAGATAAATAATAAACATCCTAATGAAATAGATTTTCAGAAGACCATGCACACCATTTATGAATATGTAATGTAACGTTTTTTCTTACGATTTTTTTCAAGTCCATCTTTCGTGCATTGAGTAAACGGACGGCATCATCATGTTCGACGTTCGAAACTTTCAAGGAACTCGTTTCAGCCTTCACACTTGTGCCGTTATAATGTATCGCTCTTTGGATGACTTCGAAGTAGCGGCAACAGTTTCAGCTCGTCCTCCATCATCATCCGTCACACACGTAGGTCGGGTTCATCAATTTGACGGAGGGAGAGATCGATTTCCCTCATTTGGTCTTAAGATAATACGGCCGGAAGTAGCGTCGTTCTCACATCTATAATCACACTATAACGAACTAGCAATGATGGACATCGCGTCAAACGAATTTTTTCATTAACATTCATTACGGCTTAACTTAGCTTACGGCTAACTACTACCCGTACTTTTGAACAAGCACGAGGTCAATTAATGATTCGCGATAGAAAAACTTAATTACGTTGCATGTGAACATCACGATACGGTCGGTTCGATTTTTAAGTACAAAAAATATGTTTAAAGACAGAAAAACCATCGCACAAACTGATTTATTTTCAAAGTTTCCTTACTTTAATTTATTATTATCATTATGTATTATAGTTATTAAATTATTAATTATTAAATGTTTGATTCTTTATTGATAAATTAGCAATAAAATAAGTATTAGTTAATGATTTTTTTTTTATTCTTAATTATTTCAATTCACAAATTCAATATTTTTATACAATTTAAAAGGAACGAAAGCAATCAGATGCGATTTAGTTGTGCGTTTTAGTTTGCAGTACATTGCTAAAAGACATAATAAATAAATTTATTATTAATAAAAGATTAAATGTTATCAAAATATATACATAAAACATCAAAATACAATTTTCAACATTCATTTGCGTACATATCAGTATAAAATGAGAAATATAATTTTAAAAAACTTAATTTAAGTACTATGCACTTGGCAACTCCCCTACAGCGATATAATGTATTTTCTCAATGCTATTAATGATTATATTGATAATTTGATGCGTGCATCAAATCGATTTTTACAAAATTTCATCAAGAACAATCCCCATTGGAATTCGTCAATCAGATAAAAGGATGATATTTCTACGCAACGAGGCGTGTAATTGCCGGTGTAAAAAAATATATCGCAGTCATAAACGAAAAGATATTAAAATTCGACATGTGTGTGTTTATGGTTCCTAGAATATATCGTATAGGACGTATACAGACCAAAGTATGCAATCACACACACACACACTGATACCGTTATCATCACTCGCGCGCGTGTACATACGTGTGTCATAATTTTAGAATCAAGGAAACCGAGCTAATGATATCCGACATGTCATTTCTATCTTAGACACTCCCTAATTCGGTACCGATTTACATTCTCTCTCTAGCCAGATAAGAATCCAAGTATGTATCACTATCGCGATCTCTTGCAGAAGTTCTCTGTCGCGAAGTCATTTTTGCGCGATAAAATATTGCTGTGCTACGATTGCAAAACTTTCGCAAATATAACGTGTAAGATGTTAAAAGATAATATCAGTTGTTTAGCAGTTAATTCCTTGATAGAGACTATTAATTTTAATCTTTCAATTTTATTTGACTTTCGCCAAATCTTAAAAAATTCTGAATAATAAAAATAAGAGAAATAACAGACTGTGGTATAAAAACGAGAAACTTTAATTCAGAATGAAAGTCAATGAACTTTTAGATTTCCCGTGTAACGCAATTTGATAAATATAGAATTAAATAATTATCTCAATAAATTATAAATATGATTTTAAAATCCTTTTCCTTCAAGTAATACATATAATATATAAAACGTATGTGAAAACGTAAGATTAATTATGTTACTTTGATTAAGATCTTTGAACGTAAATGATGATAAATCAGAAGATTAAATTTAAATTCATTAGACATTTTGATCCATTAATAGCAGATTAATTATATACACTAGTTCTTTATAGGAACACTACGGTAATTGCCATGTACCGGCAAGTGAATAAAAGGTGTATAATTACATCTTCAGTTCCATTGCAATTTATAAGAATTCTAATACTTATGTGATTCAGCGTGTGTGTTTTTCAATCTTTCTTGCACAATAATCCTAATAAAAAATATAAAATCTTACAAAAATACAATTTTATATAGAATAAATAGATCTCTCATAACTTTACTCTTAAAATGAAAATCAGCGTATTATTCACTGATTTGTAGTGCTACACTTATGACTGTGATAATCAGTGAATGTCCATTGTATTTTAGTAACTATCAGAATTAGTATATTATCACTGAAAACAGTGGAGTCGACTAATTGATAAGTTATAAATATATTACTAAAATGCAGTATATTTGCATTAATTTTATTTAAAAAATACAATTTCCTTTTTCTATAATTTTTATATTTTGGATCCTGTTCTCTAAATTACAATAGTAAAAAATCAGTGAAATCAGTGAAAATACAATGATTTTCCGTGGCATACTTATAACTTTTGTTAATCAGTGAAATTAATATACTGACCTTTCAGTGATTATGCACTCATTTTAAAGTAAAAATAATTAAAAAACAGTGAATACTCACTAATTATCATAGCTATAAGTATACCGTTGCAAATCAGTGATAATACACTGATTAAAATAGAGAAAAAATTTTTCGCTTTCATAAACATCTAATGTATCTAAGAACGTGGTCAAAAGTTAGATGTTCTCAATTTACGAAATGTGTTCAAGTTGTAAGGTCTTCTACGTTTTTTTCTGGAATGGGGGGAAATACAATAAAAATACACAATTCTTAAAACGTTTTACAAGCTGATGCTGCCAATTTTCTGTTTCTCCTGAACGCATGTCTGCATTTTTTTAAATCAAATGTTTTTAGGGTGCCATTCGCGAGGAAAATTTTAAATTTTCTAATTTCTACGCTTTTTCATCAAACTAGCCTTTATTAATTTCTAGATCGTTTAATTATATAACTAAATCTTTATATACATAATTTAGTCTTTGATTGCACAAACTTTTGTAAATTTCTCACTTTCTATATGGAACTAAAGAAAAAATTGCACACTTTACTTTTCATATGTATACTAATACCAATTGGTATTATTAGTCCATTATGTTTGATAAACAGGCTGTCGGTGAGTGATATCGCAGAAAATCCCGTTCATTCTTTTGATTTCGATGTTCTCGTACTATGCCATACTCGTCGATTACAAACATAACGTGCTAACGATTATCCGTTTAATTCACTGACAGCTGACATTACCACACGAATTCCCGCGCGAAGCGGCCGCGCGTTCTCTCGCGCATTGCTTTTGATATAATCCTAGTTCTATCTGCGCTTACCTTTCTACAAGTAATAGGACCATAACGCGTACATGTAGTTTCAAACACGAGATGCACGTGTTTTCGCAATGTAGAATTCAATTTTTCTCCGAAGACTAACTGTATGATGTTGCCTTTTCTCTCCTCATCGTCTACTTGCCTATTTGCTCCACGGAAATGGCGAAACAATAGACATTCTTTAAGAAATAAAATTTATTTTTAAATATTAAAAAGCATGGATAATTCTCAAATTGGTTTAAAATTAATGGATAAAAATTAATCGAATGACTAACTGAATATTTAATGACTTAAAAATTAAAGAAATAAATAATTATATATTTGTATTGTTCGCACAACGGTTTTCTTAGCAGAATTTATCCATTGATTCACATTTCTGTTTCTAACACTGCGAATTGATGAAATACATTTGAATCGCCTTGTATAGGAATCAGAATGTTCAGCATATTAGAGTATATTTCCGTATATTTCACGCCGCAATTTATTTCAACGTCAAGCAAACTGAGATCTCTACATTTCATTTGTCTACGGTTTCCAGTAAGAAAGCGATTGGTACGAGGCCAAACGATCTGAGATGAATCCTAATTGTCTGCACAATCTACATTCCCAGACGAGCCGTTGGCGATTCATCTCCAATGCATGAAACTTAAGCCTTTGTCCTCATCTCGGAATACGACAAGTCGCATTTTTACCTTTCAAGTTTTACCTTTATTTTTTTTCGATCGATCGATCGATTATTTTTATATCGAACTTCTGACAACCGCGCATGAAAAATCGAAATCGAGGTGATTTTACGTGCTCGAAAAAGAAAACTGAAAAGGTCGCGTCCGCCATCATTTCGCTCATTTTAACGTGATTGGAAATCAATTGTAAACCAAGCGCGGATGCGTGCGTTTACGTATATACGTGGGACGAGTGCACGCAGGTGCACTCCGCTTCGAAATGGAAGAAGGGGGGGGGATAGAACAGGGAGATATGGGAGGAGTTCCCTGCGAGTGCTCTCTCCGATCTCGTCGGCGAGACCACTCTCGCGGTGGCAGAGGTGGTCTCTGCTCACCTGAGCGTTTCAGGTGGCAGTCGCCCTGCTGAGTCGTTCAGCGACGGGTTCCCCTCGCGCGAGCTGAGCGCCGCGAGCGAGCTGAGCGCGAGCGCACGAATACGGAACGGGCCGGCCGTCCGGAAGGGAGCTTGAGATTCGCGAATTCGCGAATCCGATTGAGATGCCGAGCGGGGTATCCGCGAGTACCGGCGAGAATGCGGCCCGAGAATCGCGGATCCATTCGCTGCTGACGAATCTCACGAATTCTCCTCCGTAGATCCGATGGGCCGGCCATCCATCGTATCTGCTTTCGTAAATGCGGCCTCGAGATCACGAGATCACGCTACATTTTGACACTTAGATCCAATTGTCAGATATCCGGGGATAAATGAGACTACTTTTAGAATAAATAAAGTTTCATTTTAACGAGATCGTGAATTGGCTGACTGCTTTGATCAGGGACTAATCGTTGAATCAGACTGATCTGACTTCTGGAAGAATGAAGCGGTTGATTGATTCGATTCGATTACGTTTCTTCGGCGCTGATTAAAACAAATGGACGCTTGAAATTGTCGATTATTCACGAATTAGTTAAATTAATACATCGGAAGAGAGACACATATTCTCCAAATCTTCACTGAACTTCCCGATTCAGAAACATTCGCGTAGAATCGAAACCACTGGGTATCGCGGAACGTTTTTACGAGGGACAACGTGACAATGTCGACATAACGAGGTGGACGAGCGAAAAGTAGAAGGCGCATCCGCGGCGTGAGAAAAAGTGCACGCCCTCCCCCGGGTGATTTCGAAGATCCGCTAATTGCTTGCGACGACGGTCCCCTGAGGAGGAGCAGCGATCGAGAAGAAGAGTCGGCCCGGCGCTCATTAAGCGGCGGGCACCAGGACGGGCCGACGTGTGTGCGAAGCGGCGGTGTTCCCCCGGGCGGCGTATAAATTTGTCGTGAAATCGATTCGTCCGACTGCATTCTGGCGGAATTATCGGGAGTATCGCGTAATATACCGAGCGCGACCGCGGAGCGTGCCCGCAAAAAGCGCATGCGGTCGAAGGAAGGAAAACCTCAAGAGTCTATCTCTCTCGAGAGTTTACAGGACCGCAAAGAAGAACGACGAGTTGCGCGCATGTTGGTCAACGAAAGCGCCTTATTAAAGATGTATCAATGTTGTAGGAACGACGGCCGGACGGTGCGGTCGATCGGGAAACTTTGTGAAACGCGAACAATGACGCGGAGAGAGACGACGTTGTGATTTACTTGACGAGAGTAGAGACGGGCCACGTTTTTCCACGCCGTGCGGATTTTCCGGGCTTTCTCTGGCGAAGGAAACAAACTTTAAGACACCCGTGTCGCACAAATAATGTATACGGAAAATGTAACGAAAAAGATGAACGATAAAAATTGATAGCGTTAAATATTCTTTTAATTTACATATGTACGACAAGATCGTTTATATTCCTCAGAATATAACGCAATTTTTTGTTAATGTAAACGAGAAGAATCGCCTACGTTGAAGATCCCGGAGAGATATCGAGTTTTTGCTAGTTTGCACTCCTAGGAAGACTTATCCGATTTTGGTAACTACAGACAGAGGGGTCGGCGACCAGAAAGAAGATTAATTAATGGGTATAAATTATGAGCGGAATTTGCTGGGAATATTCCGATTGGCTCAACCCGCTGATTATCGAGCCAATTTTAACGGTGAATTAAAAGCACGATCGAAAAGCGAGCAAAAAAAAATTGCGGCCAGTCATAAATCTTATACAATGACGATGTGACAGCGGATGCCAACACCGTTATCGCTGACAAATGCGAATAATTATATGACCATAAGTCAGCCTCGCGCAACAGAGTCAACAGATGTCACTTGTTAATGCGATTCGATCGATCGCGCGTCAACAAGAGCCCGTGAAAATTCCCGAAAACGGTGCGGGCGTTCCGTTGCAAATGGTATTCGGTAATCAATAATTATTAATCGCACCGAATTGACGCGCATATCTTCTGCAACAAGAATGGCGTCGTAAAACGGACTGAACTTGATCGAGGAAAAAAAATAAAAGGAGCTTTTCTCTCGAATGAGTGAAGAGAGAAAAAGGATATTCCAAGATTTAAAGAGCTCCGCGAATTTCCCCGGAAGGTGGTTTTACGTGAAAGCTAAAGCGGTGGAATGGACAACGACAATTCGACTGAAGAGCAGTCGTTAAGAACTTTCGAAGTTTTGCAAAGATAATCTTTCCCAAGAGCCGCAAAGTCGCATGCAAATGAAATAGCCAAGGACTTTCGACGGGGAGTGCGTATTTCCGCGAGTGTCTCGGGCGATCGTCATTGATCATAAACAAGTGAGGTATGATGGGAGAAGTGATCCGCGTTTCTGGGAGGGTACCGGACGTCGGTGACATCCTAAAGGAGGCGATGTTGTCGCAGAGGTTCGCCGATGTGGCTCTGTGCTGCCCGGGAGGCCAGCGATTCCTCGCGCATCGTCTGGTCCTGTCAGCAGCCAGCCCTTATCTTCAGGTCAGTGTATCAAATAAAACGATGGTCTATTATAACTAGTTAAACGCGTCGTAATTAACATGAGTAATTTATTATAATTTTCATTACACCGAGAAAAGTCTTGTTGCATTAATTGGAAATTTCAACCTGCGTTCAAAAACAAACGAATGCAGAAATTACCGAATTACAGTAAAATCTGTCAAACGTTCTAATTATCTTGAGTTCTAATAATAACAAATCCTGTTTGATTTCACTAAAATGCACTCAATCATGTGCCTTGTTTGTATAATCAAATCATTTTTCTTAGTTTATCAAATAAAAAAATGTAGTCGTATTTTCTTAATTTTTCTGCTTGTAATACGTGAGCATTTTTAATGGACCGATTAATTAAATTCGTTTAAAAAATTATGTAAGAATTAGGCTAAGTTTTATCCACATCTTGTCGGTTTTTTCTCCTTTCTTTATTTATTTATCAGATAATATTAATATAATTTAAACAGAAGAAGCTCAATATAATTTTGCTACAACAATGATACAACTCAACATTATTCTTTTTCAATTATTTTCAAAAAAGAAAGAATTTTAATAAGAATTTAATACACTTACTAAAGAGCTAACGATACTTTTATTCCTTTACAATACCAATAGATTAAATTGTTACATAAAAATCACATTTTTAAATATCACAAAATTTTAATGATAATCAAAACATTCAAACTCGCAAACTTTTGTGTTACGCACGGAAAGAACAAAAAATAGTATCTAAAACTTTAGCTGTGTGAATACAGATCTAAAAATAACTTTTTGTTAGACCGTCAAAATAATTATGTTAAGACGCTCATAAACTGGAATGTTTGTTCAAGCTGAAATAGAATGTCAAACTTAGCTTTTTGCAGCATTACTTATCATCGTTTGAACACCCATCATAATTATATTTTTACATCCAAAAAAATTATTTTTAGATTCAGATTTAGGTAAATTTCTAGATACTTCAGCAAAATCATTCTTTTCGTATATCTTTCGTATATAAACATTGTTTGTAGCAATAGTGAACAATGTATTATTAAAAATCAAAGTACAAAGTTTATTGATATCCTTATAATTAATATCCTTAACACTCGAAATAACTATTTGCTTTAAAATAGCAAGAGATTAACTCTAAGATATAATTAATCTTGGACTTGTACGCACTTATAGAAAGTTTCACAACGTGACATTTCTCGAGTGCGTTTTATCACGCTCGAGAGAAGCTCCTATACGACTGTTGCTCGTACCTCGTTCGTAATAAGTGACGTACAATAAAATACAGTTGCCGTTTAATTAACGGATCAGTAATCGTATAACACCAGACTGAGGGGGAGGCTGTTAATTCTCCACTTGAATGTATAAGTGCATTTCGCAGTGGATGTTGCTCGCTGATGCCATGCCGGGTCCGTATTCAACCGTGTAGACCACCGTCGCGATTATAAACCGATTGTATGCGCGCCGCTGACGAGCATTTAATGCCACCGAATTATGTCACACGGAAATAAAGATAATGCGATATCGCGCAACTCTCGCACTCTCGAGAGAGGTTTCTTGAAACCGCGCCGGCACATAACGTTACGATGCGCGGTCTTGCGAACTCACTGGGTTGCGCGATCGTTAAACTATTGCGCCACCAACATTGGAACATGAGCGTAAAATTAACGAGACAGGTGCGACCATAGTAGACTTGACGATATTAAATGTGCAACAGGACATGTGGTCTTACAATACTTCTCGTTCTTGCGTACTTCGAGAATCGAATATTTCCTAACGAGATATCGAATCGGCGAGAAATAAAGCTCGCCTTTACTTCAATTGAAGAGAATTTGGTGTTATAAGATAAACTACAAAATTAACACAGTGCAAACTTTCCTTCTAATTTTTAACGACACTCGATTATATTGTTATCGCGCAATTATTAATCTTACGTATCTTTTTGCGGTTCATTCTTGCGCGTTTGAAACTTTACAAATTGTACGTTGCGTTGCGTTCATTCGGTTAAACGAGAATTCGATTGTAATACATGGAAGAACTAAGATTATTATTTATCCAAATTCTTTTTAAAAGTTTGCTCTTTCCCTTTAATTTCTAACGTCACTTGATACCATTGTTATTGAGCAATTATTGATCGTTATATCATTTACACTCTTGATCTTCTGGGCGTTTAAATTTCACTTTACGCTTGATTGTAATTTCGTACAGGATAAATAAGATTGTAACACAGTACGTCGAAAATTATAACAAAGAGATTGTCTATTATTTACCTGAATTCTCTTGAAGCCTTTTGTTCCCTTTAATTCTCCAACATCACTGAATTCCGTTATCATCGGGCAATTATTAGTCGTTATATCTTTTTATACCTAATCTACCGCGTACCTATTTTATACGCCCCGTTGTTTTTTATCACATAAAACGCTTAAGTGCAGTTTTACGTGAGTAGAATCTTGTTGCGAAAGGAAAACCTAGGAAATAAATCCCGATGCACTCCAGCGTACGACGTAATTACAAAGTAATGTCGCGTCAGCGACGTGAAAATTGTCAATTATGCGCTGCTGCCGTGATTCGTGCCGTGAATTGCGCTTTCTAAACTCTAGTATAAGCGGAATGCCGAAAAGAAAAATTTCCCGTACTTCCTCGCGAATGGAAATTCGTTGAACGAGCTCAGTCAGTCCGAGCTGCCTCACTTAGTGATGGACGACGACAAGACAAGAATTTCAAGATCTTCTCTTGTCTTGTCTTTATTTTTCAAGACAAGAACACCAATCAAGACAAGACAAGATCTACTACTTCAAGATCAAGAAAAATCAATCGAGATTCTTGATTCTTGACAAGAAATTATAATTATACATACATTTTGTGTGTGTGTGTGTGTGTGTGTGTGTGTAGTATATGTGTATAATTAAAATACATAAAATTTTATATTTGATTAAAATTTTCAATAACACATGAAAATTCTTTATTAAAAGATCTTATACATTTTTACGTATTAAAATGAATTTTTTCATTTAAACTGCATGTAAACCAGAATTGAAGACATAGCAAACTTCTGGCAGAATCATCATTCATTTTGTTTCTATCATTACGAATAAAAAGTGCCACTCTTGAAAATAATCTCTCTGATGGAACTGATGTAGCAGAAATAGATAAAAAGTTACGAGCCATTCGAGATAGATATCGCAAACGCGATCGTATTTGTTGCCGAGCTTGGTTTCCAACATCACTGCTTCATTTGTTTTTAAAACTTCCTTAACATATTTACCGCTCTATGATATGCGACCAGCAAAATTTGAAATGCTTATTTAAAAGATTTGATTTTAACATTTGCATCTTTTATTTTTCACAAAATGCAATTTCCAAATTGTATTACATTAAAATTAAAAAAAATATTTAACTATTTTGTTTTTAACAATAATGAAAAAATTATTGTAAATTTTAATAATTTGATTAAACGACAAAGTATTAAATAATTATTTTTTAAATTATAGTTGATAAATTATGTCAAAAAATCATCTAACTATAATAAAATTTTATCAAATATATTGATCACTAAATTATAATATTTAATTATAATTTAGATATAATTCTAAATTATAATATAATATTTATATGTAATTTATTTAATTAGCGAATCATTTAATTACGAAGATTCCCAATTGAAGTGATATCAAATTTAATTTCTTTGACAAGTATGCAACGTATGCAGTCGAAATTTATAGTTTAGTTAATATTAATTGTATTGTGATAAATAAAAATATATATTTATTTTTAAATGTGTTTTTGTTTAAATATATTTAATGATTGATACTTTATGAATTTTTTTCTGTGTATTCAGTTAATATTTGTCTGTCAAAAATATATCTTTTTAATAATTTTTATAAAAATATTTTAAAAACTTTAACAAAATCAGAATATAAATAAATCAATATTTTTATTTACAATATCCGGATTTCATTAAAATTTATACATGCATCTATAATTTTATAATCTATAAATATATATACAATTTATAGATATTATAAAAATATCAAGAATCTTGCAAGAATGAAGAATCAAGACAAAAAGTTGATTGTCAAGATCAAGACATAATTCTTGATATTAAAAAGTCAAGACAAGTCAATAACGTCGAATTCTTGTCTTGTCTTGTCTTGAATTCCATCACTATGCCTCACTCACTTTATTTAAAAAAAAAATCGTCTTTCTTCTTTAATTGCGGAGCACATTGTATCTCGCTCAATTTTCACATTATTTATTAGGTGAATTTTTAAAATATGAATAATTTCAATTGGTTTAGAGGCGGAAGAGCGGCATTGCGATCGTGTTGCGTTAGAAAGGCAATCGCTCTTCCCTCTCGCGTCAGAAAAAGAAGAAAAAAAGGAAAAGGAAGAGAACAACGTCCGCAAAAGGTTTTGCTCTTTTGTCGCTACAAATATGGCAATCTTGACTTCAATGTTGGCGAAAACCCAGATCTTCGATGCCGCGTAAAGCTCGCATGCACGACGCATTTCTATTGCACTAAGCAACCCTTTTGCGGTTCTCGGAACGCACCGGAGCGTCCGTGGGACGTACCTTTCCGATACTGCCATTCCCGGATACCCAAGTCCCGGCATCTCGATTTATTACCGTTTGACCCAGTACCTGTTTACTCCACGCGAGATTCCCACTTTTTGTTGCGCTCCTTCGTGCGTCGCGTGGCGCTGAAGAGAAAGAAATAAATTCCCCGCGCGTTATTACTGTTCCTTTAAAAAAAAAGCAGAAAAAGTAATGACAAAACAACTAAAATTTTTTGCACTAGAATTTTCTCACAACAGTACGTATTTATCAGATTATTTTTATCGCATTTTTAAATCAAAACCATTTATTAATAAAAAAATCTTTTTATATTGTCATACTTTTTTAATGTGTTAAAGAAAATAAAATAAACGTATTTTACACATATTTTCTTTCTCTCTTCTTCATACATTTTAAATTGTTTTTTTATTTATACATATAATAATTTGAAAAGTAAAATTGTAGTTTTCTCTTGCATTAAAATATTATTATTAAATATACAAAACATTTTTCTCTTCATCAAATAACAATGTTGCGCTGTTCAAAGGAAATGTTGAAAATTACACTATAATTTTGAAATTAAAAAAAATTAGCATATGTATTTAGAGCAATCTCCGGTTTGTTTATCGCTTAAAGCAAGCTTTTCATTGACGCACGTCTCATGGCTAATAACCCTGTTAATGAAAGCCATAAAGGATCGATATCCGGTTTTGTAGCAATTCCACCTAATAATGTTTTCGCGCAGTGTAATGATTCGCCATGAGCAGAAAACTTGAAAGAAAATAAAACAAACACGAGTTGTTAAATATCTATGATTCAGCCACTATCTTGTAATGGGTTTCTGATTGCAAAATAAATCGTATGATTTACGAACAACACGCTAAAGCGTCATCTCGAAACTGGCAAATTCTCATTTTAGCACGAATGACCTGATTAATCGAGTGTGTACATATACATACACATACTTATAGAACTGAAAATATATCAGGTAATCAGAAAAAAATAAATTAACATATTAAAATTTTAATATAAACTTCAATAACGAAAGAGAAAGAATGAAGGAGATTATAAAATCGGAGAAAATATCGCATAAATGTTCAACAGATTCATCGTTACGAAACCTGTTGCGCGATTTGTGGACATGATTGCGCTACAACTTTTTACAACTGGCGTTTTTTTGTCTCGACAAGCGTGGAAAATCACACGTAGTTTAATTAGTGCGACCGATACAATTAGCGGACTGATTCTTGCAGTCGCGAGTGAGAAAGAAAATTATCACAATGAAACGTATGTGCAGTATACATTGTATTCTTAAGAGGATTTTATGAAAACGTAACGTTGCGATATCATGTTGCGACTACGTCTCGCAGAATCTGAAGGAGATCTCAAACCGGTTTATTATCGTACAATTATTTATTTTCGGTTTTATTTGTCCCGTTGGATACACTAACACAGAAAATTACTTTTTTACGTTTAATTTAGTTACGGCATGAGAAATTTTGTCGACGCCCAAGAAAAATATTACGTTCAGAACTCAGGACTCGCTGCGACCCGGAATAGGATTTATGCATGTATGCATTTGGCCTGTTTCCTTCGCGGCATTTTACGGCTTCTTTATGGCCCCTCGCAAACATTAACGACTTATGAATATTTTGGGGTAATTATAGTTGTGCTATTTTTTTCTTATTCGTTCATCTCAATGATCGACAGCGTTTTCATCTTTCGTAAATATTCGATTAAAAGAAAGTTCTAGAATTGTTTTCTTTTACAGTCAAAAATGTAGTGACAATATTGGTATTAAAGTATATTCAATATCAAATAAAAGTATTAATTAAAAAAACATTAACTTCAAATATTTTTATCAGTTACAAAAGAAATTATTTATAATATAATGTGCTTTGTTATGTAAAAAAATATCAGAAAAAGAATTATTAAAGATAATTAAATGTAATATAGTTTCTATATACAATAACTTAAGAAACAGTAATCCCGTGCAAATGTGCAAAAACATCAAAAATTCACGGTTTATTTTATAAGAATAAGATGCTTTAAACGACCGGTAATGAGATCTTATGATCTTTTAGTGCGAGTAGATTATAGTGTAGGTATATGCTTTTTATAAGCGTCGCAATTTTTCCGCAAAATGGATTATATCTCTAGAAGCTTTCGACTTTCCGTTAGTAAACAAGGGAATCATGTCATTCGTAAATATCCAATTCTTCAGGCTGAATCATTATTTTAAAAGCCATGAAAGTCATTTGAGCGTTATCAAAAAATATTTTAAACACAAATTTTTTCAAATTAAAGAAAAAATAAATATAAGAATAGTTTTATTATAATGTAAACGAGAACCATGGAATCTTATTTCTTAAATTATTTTCATATCAAAACATAAATTTCTTTTATATTTAATTTTGACTGTAAAAAATGCTTATTTTGTACAAAATTATAATATTAAAAACTAAAAACAAAATCATATGTAAATATAATGAAGCATAGATACACGGAGAAAATTTTCTCTTAAAATTTACCCTCAAAATTTGATAACTGGGATAATGTGTGACTTCAAGGAATTTTACTATACTTTTTAGTAAAATTTACTAAAAGTATAGTAAAATTTATTATACTAGTAAAATTTCCTAAAAAAGACCTATAGTACATTTTACTAAAAAGTATAGTAAAATTCCTTGAGGTCACACATTATCTCACAATTAGCAGATTTTGAGAGTAAATTTTAAGAGAAAATTCTCTCCATGTATGTCTTGGCGGTCAATGAAGGAAAGATGCACGTGTGCACCGACTATGCAAACGTGCAATTTAATAATTTACGATTTATCTCCCAAAGAGCTGATAGAAACAAAAAGCTTTTAAACGTCGTGTGATGAGGAATTATGGTTTTCCGCGGCGAGCAGATTATGGTATCCACGTGCGCTTTTTGTATGCGCACCTTGCCGCAGGAGAGCGCGTTTCTCATGACTCGGTCCATCATTAGGATGCCGACGCAGCACGAGATCGCGTATTCATTGCTTAATTAAGATTATCGTAACTTGAAAGGAAGCGACGAGCCGATATTTCACGTCAGCGTGTATTGCTCATGTCAATCGAAAGATACGATGCCGACACGTACGATCTTGAGGTTCAAAGTGTCGTTCCGCTGCGTGCATGTTTTCTTTTAATGCTGGACCATATTTATACATTGTATTATGCCATAGAACTTTTTTTTTCAATTTTAGACGTTCGCGGAAAATATATTTTATTCGAAGACATATCTTTTACAAAAAAATACATATCTTGATGAGTGATAAACGTATTGTGATATTATACTTTATATTTATTATCTAATATATTTATTTAAACATATTATGTAAATTAAAAAATAAGAAACGTATATTTTTTTACATTAAGAGAATAAAATATTCTTTCGAAAAAAGAATCAACTTTTACATTTATAAATGTATGAGGCGGTTGTTCCAACTTCTTGTCTATCAGCATTATCTATCTTACCTATAAGCATATATGTATCTATCTTCATTTTTTTCTAAATAAATAAAAACAGACACATATTTACCTGATAGATAACTTTACCAAGAAGTTGGAACCGGCTCTATATCATTAAAATAATACGAAATAAAACGCTCTTATGTGTTTTTTTATTAAATATTACATAAAAATTTAACGTTACATTAAAATTTAAACTCTACTGTTATTTAAAGAAGCAAAATTATTTGTTGAATTAATTAATTTGTTTATTGATGAGATCCTGACGACCGAAAAACGGAGAATAAGAAACAAAACTGGAAGTGTCACGTTAATATATTGCAAAAACATTATAAACGCGTTTGATTCATATGTCTAATATATCAAGATTATTAAAATAAACTGCGAGCTATTGACACTGACATACATAAAGAAGATAGTATAACGGCAGAACTGCAGTGTCACGCCGATAGCAACGTTTTAACGTAGAAATGTTTTGCATCCACTTACATCAGGAAATCCTAATTAAACATTGCTGAGTGGAAATTTACTATGAAATTAATTAAATGACGAAGGCGATCAAATCATAGACAGATCAAAAAGATCAAAATAAATGTAAGTAAAAGATATAATTTGAGAAATAACATTTGTTTAAAGAAATCAACTAAAAAATTAACTCAATTTTATCATTAAAAATGTTCGAATGCAGTGTTTTATAATTCTAAATTTATCCTAAAGCTGTCTAATATCGATGTTCTTTTCATAAAATATTGAACATACTAATTTGCACTAAAGATTTTTTTAATAGCCAATATATTTCAAAAAGGCTACGCCTAATGACGTTGGTATATGATTTATATGTGGTTACTTCATTGAGCGGTGCGCATAATAAATTTACGGCCACCTTTTAAAACCGTAAAAAATCATGATACCCGTTACTAGAGGAAGCTAATTGAAGATAATAGACTTTCAGTTCGTTAGAAACACCGATGATAAAAAAGGTCGTTTAACAACTACCTATTATTATTAAACAGTAACAGGCTATTAATTCAATGTACATTGGGAAAGAATAGTTTTTTTTTAATATTGTAGACCCTTGAACTTTAAACATAACATAACATATAGTGAAAGTTCTCTCTTTTTATCAAGTATACTTCTTAATTCAAGCAAATCTTTGTTTTCAGATAATAATTTTAATGTTTCATTTTTTTTACAAGTCATTTGGACAAAATAGAAGTTAATGATAATTTTTAAAAGCTTTTCACTTTGATGTAAAGTGCTTTTCGTTGATTTGCAAATACCTTATGTTGTTTTGCAAGACGCAACATGTAGTGATGATATATAAAGATTATGTTAGGTTACTTAATTTAAGAGATCGATTTCATAATGCTTTTCTGTTCTATATTACTTCTTACTATATTATGCGTCGTTGATTCGGTTTATGTGTTGTACTTCAATATTATGTGTTAATAAAACGCAATGTCTATAGTTTCTAAAATAATATTGGCTACTTTTTTCTATATATAAAATAAATATTATATTTTCTATACAATAGAAATCATTAAATTAAGAGATTTCAACTTTTGCTTCAACAGTTAATTAAAATCATGTGAAAACTATTGCATAAATAGACGATAAAATGTTATTAATGTGATATGCATGACGTGATTATACTTATAGATGTATGAAAATGATATAATTCTATAGCCATTTCTCACAAGACTTTTTTTCACATTGGCGAAGGAACGATCTTTCGTGATCCGATTTTATCTTGCCTAGGGCAATTTCGTTAAATTCCAACATATCACAAACATACCGTTATAAAGTCTAACGAAGCAATCGATCGATCGTAATCGTTCGCAAACTAAGAGAGCTGTAACGATATTCGCGCATTTTATCTGTAGCGAGCATCATCCGCAACTATTAATTCACGCGGCTCGGCAATATTCTCGGCACGCATTCGAATCGCTTATACATGCAAATGAGAACTGTTCTAGAGCTCTTCTAACGTTATTCCGAGACAGTGCTCCCCAATTCAAGAGGATACCGTTCCGCAAGATGCAAATGCGCATTATTTATGTTTTATTTACATCTTTTATTTATACCGGTGCCGTTTCGCGAAGATCATTCTTTCCATTGACCTGAATTATGTTCAAAATAAATTCGCACATTTACGCGAATAACTTCTACGAGATGAAGCGGTGATAAAGTTGGTGATTCAGAACGTCCGTTCATTTACTGTTCGATATGTGAAATCCTTCGAACTTCCTGTACGTCGCTTCTTTTTTGTGCGGAGCGTTATAAATCGTGTATTTAGGTTCGGCAAGTTTATGGCCTAAAATACACAGATATTTCTCCATAGATGTTTGTTTACGACAGAATAATGCCTGTTAATTTATTCATCAAATATATTCAAAAAGAAAGAAGCTAAAAAGAGATCTCTTCAGAGTTTATGAAAAATTAATCTTGCACGTGTGCGCAATAATACAAACTAATAAAAAATAAATAATGAAAATATAATGCCAATGAACAATAAATAATAAAAAATACATTTGATGGAAGTTTTATTAATAGATGATATCAAAGTATACATAGGTCATTACGCGTGTGATAATATAGCTGTAGATTATTCATTGCACTTAAAATTGGTATTTCTTCAACGAGAATATAATAGAAGCTCATCAATTGTCCGTAACTTATCTATTTCTCCAATTAAAATTTAACAGCGATTACTGCAGGATATTAATATTCAAGTAATATTTTTTATGTGATTTTCTACACATTTTCTAATTCTTAAAACTGTGCGCCGTTGCTTTCGGTTTTAAACCATGGCTTTTAAATTGAAGCAGAATAGTAATATTACAATATTAAATTAATAATCAATTTAATTAAGAAAAATCACAAATATCAACAGGTTTTTTAAACAACATTCTTATTTCTCAATAACTATACTTTGTACTTTATTAAATACCAGTAAAAACATAGTTTGTTTACAAAATTAAAATAATCAAAACATAATCTATGATTTTTTTCTACATAAAATCTGTTAAAAATAAATTCTTCAAAGGCAAGAATACAATTTATACAATTTTCTTTTGCAATTTCATAATTTAAACAATGGTAATTATATTAATTTTAAATTATTTTACATATTTAAAACATCTTAATTTTCTCTTATTTTCTCATAAAATGTGTGCAGTTTTAAACATAAAATCAAAATACAGCATAAACGATACATCTGTTGACAACACACATTATAAGATAGTAAAAACCACATAAAATAAAACAAAACAGTATTGGAAGTTCTATCTATTAGATCAGTAACTCTATCTAATTTTTACATTGTTGTGCTATATGTTGCGTCTTGCGGAACAGCATAAAATAGTTGTATAAATCAACAAAAAAAAAAACGTTTTATATCGAAGTGAAAGGTTTATATGGAAATTCCCATATACATTAACTTGTAAGTATTTTTTACAAATAACTTATGTTAAAGGAGAAGAAAAGAAAATGTAGTACTACTACCTACTAAGTTAATAATATTCTTAGTTTTCTTTTGCCAGCAAATTGCGTAGTTTAAACAATAGTGAGTATATTATTAATAATATTACATCATTGTATATGTTTGTAGTGTTCTAAAACTTATTTTTTTTATATTGTCTTTTATTTTTCTCATAATGCGGTTTTAAAATTGAGCTGCAGCGTAAAATGGCATAATAAGATAGATTATAAGATAATAAAAACTATATAGTATAGAAGAAAACGCAGCATTAAGAGATCTACCTATTAAGTTAGTAACCTAATCTAATTTTTATATATTATTCCGCGTTATATGTTGCGTCTTGCGGAGCAGTATATGGTATTTGTATAAATCGACATAAAACGTTTTACATCAAAGTGAAAGGCTTCTAGGAATCCTCATATACATTAACTTATAAGAATTTTGTACAGATGACTCACGTTAAAGAAAAAGAAAAGGGAAATGTAGTATTACTACCTACTGTGTCGGTTTCGGAGATCATTTTGTCAGACGCTCCTATTTCTGCTTACGAAAAGCTTAATTATTGCATAATTCAAAACAATGCTAAAAAAAATTGTTATATCATGTAATAAAAAACTTTCTAGTTTGTATTTACATTTTCAAAGTTTAATTATTTTACCAATGCTAAGCTCTCTATAAGATCCTTCCCCTCTTCGAATTTTTCTTTTATAAAAACTTGTATAAATATGTATCTTCAATTGTTATAATATATTTATAGTCATTTTTCCATTTATAATAATTCATAATAATTTTTATTTATTCAATTTATATATTTCATAAATGTGTTTGATTTTATATTAAGCGAATAAATTTCATTAAAAAATACTTTTATAAGCACTTATATTTTCTTGGTTTTTTTCCTCAATCTGCTCTTACAATTAGATATCTTTGAATGTACCGTTTCTAATCGTCGCATGCAATTCGCATAGAAATACTAAAAATAAACACGTCGATACCGATCGCTCGCGAGCGTTCACTTATTAGTCCGCATCCGTTTCGATCGCCAGGATGGATAATTGCTACCTCAGCATGTAGGAATAACTAAGAAAGTAGAGAAGTTGACGCTAACAAGAGTTACTTTTTCAATCTTATGACGTGTTAACTCTAGAGCACAGCCCTTACATTCTGTTATGTCAATAACATGCTGTCCGACGAACACCGTGTCGTCCTTCCGTTCGTGCGAACAAACTAAATCTAAATTACCGGTTTAGAATTGCATATCAGGTATCTGTGTTAACATATAAAGATGGATCCACTGATGGTGGCGATGAGCTCAGAGAAATCGCTTTTTTTTTTAGATGCGATATTATGGAACCGGATTATTGAATCTCGATACACCGGTTCTGAAAGAAGCCTCAGCTAATATTTCATACGATAGCATGATATGATTGAAATCTTTTTGCCGACACGCATTGTATTTTCCATGTCGGGGGAAGAGATAGAAACAGGAAGCTAGTTACAATAACAAATTATTTCACTTAAAGCTCAACTGCATTTGACGGAATTACTGACGACTGGAAAAACTACTAGTCAACTGAGCGTAACCGCGACAACACTGACGACACATACAAACATGAAATACACGTACATATCACATATCAGCTTCCGATCTACAACGGCAACAATCGTGCCCTTTCATTTACACGCAAGCCTTAAGCTATCATGTAACATTAACACTAAAGAAAGGCATCGAGCGAGATAACCGCCGGCAAAATTAAGATTAAATACTTTTACCTTCTCTATAAAATCAAGCTCTAGAGGAAAAAAATTATTATAAAGATATAAATTATATAGAATCCAATTTTTTTTGTTTTTAAATTGCTATATGCCAAATTCTAACAGTTTAAAGTAATAATCTGACGTTTTATAAATCGTAATCCACACACATTTTATAACGCACTTAATTTTGTTATGACGGCGATGTTATGATGTTCTAAACCCACTTTAGATGATCTATAATTTACGTCAGAATTCAGGATATGATTATATTTTACGTTCTGCGTGACACAAAAACATATAAAGAATTAAAATGCAATACGTATGTAAAATATATAGTATATAAAATTATAAACGCAATTTTATTTTAAAATCTGAATTAGAGATCGTCTGAAATGAATTACATAAATATCCTATTATTTTATTAATATATTTCTCTTCAGCTGCATATTAAATATCTGTATTAACATTTAAAATTCGATTCACTGATGACGATTCGGTCCACTTTCTCCCCTTTCATTGTTCTTTTACTCGCAAAATATTGTAAAATTGAACATTTCTTACAAAGGTCAAAGTCACTTTTTAGTCCCTCCCATTTCCATTAAATCATTTCTTTTATCTTTTTATTCTCTTAGCAAACAATAATTAAAGTTTTATTTATAATTGTAAGTAGCTTTTAATTAATTACTGTAAGCTAATTAAAAAATGTTAATTAATTTATTAATATTGATTAAATTGTTAAAAATAAATATTAAACGTTTCAAGTTTTTTATGATTTAAATCGCTATTGATATAATCCCAATATCTATTATTATCTGTCACAAAATTTTTAAGGATATTGCTCAAAATAAAATTAATAATAATTTTTAATTATGCTAAAAATAGACAAAAACATAAAAATGAAAAAAATATAAAATATAAAAAATATTGTAAAAATACAAAATACACTTATAATAATCATAATCTTGATATGAAAGAGGCTTTAAGCCTATTAACTAATATGATTAAATCAAATAAACATTTTGTTAATAAACATAACAAAATATTGTAAAGTTAATTTTTAACAATAATCTGCGACATTTATTACATTAATATAAAATACATTACAGATATTATAGCTTTATACATTGTCGCGAACGTAACTAAACGACATATTTTCAATATTGTTTAAAAAAGTCGATTAAAAATATTTTTTCAATTAACAACAAATATTGATCTATTTGTGAAAGCTCTTTTACAAATAATAATGGAATTCTATTCAGATATATCTTCTGTTTAATGAAGTTATCAAAAGGTAAAAATATTGTTTAATGGAAAACGAGAGGCGGTCCAAAAGTGATTTCATTGACCCTCCTCCTTACGCATATACCCTCGTAAGACGTGAAGCGTGGCGCTAATATTATTAATTGCAGACGTAAGAAATATTACAATCGATCAAGATTAATAACGTTTTTCAATTCTCCGTATTCTATTGTATTCAAATAGTATCGCATTCCCTCTCTGTTAGGGTCAATCGCGTTAGATCCTTGTCGTGGATGCCGCGGGCAGCGGATAGCGTGGCTCTTAAACATCGCACGTCACTGGCATAATAGTTCGTTCGGCGGCCAGTTATCGATATATTCGCGGCGGATGATTAATGGGCGATATTGTTGCTTGGTGATACCTGTATCTCACGTCGGCAGAAATCGTTACGCTTCACGCTTGCAGCTTCGCCTCATCGCTCATCACGTTTGCGGCACCGGTCTCTCGCGTGCGTAAGAGACGCTTAAATAAATTCCACACGTTACGATTCGTACGAGCTGGTCGTTAACCATTTCTTAACCGTCACTTATGCTTTCTTGCATAAAGTGGATGCTGCAAACCACCGCATCTGTTTTGTGCGCGCTGTGTCGTTTTACAATCGAGCGCTGAAGATGCAATATCGATAAATTGAGTTAAAAGAAATAAGAACTTAAATTACCCGTGACACAATACCGACAATCGATTCGAATCTGATCTTCACGGCTAGACTTACACGTTTCAAAATGTGGAACAGCTATAGTGTGAAATGATCGAAAGTGAGAGATAAGGGCGCTCGTGTATGAACACTGACAGAATTGAGAGAGGATTAATAAGAATTGAATTACCTATGGCTATATATCTATGACACAATATCGACACTCGATTCTTTCAATTTCTAATTTAATTCTTTAACTTAATTCTTAATTATCTCATTTCAATATTCCGTAAACGTTCACATTCACAACTGCCATTACGTATCTCTCACTTTCGATCATTTTCACATTATAGTTTTCGTCCCGTATTTCAAAACACAAATGTGACTGCGGTGATAAACCAGTCGCAAATAAATTTACATTAATATCGTCATGTTACGAGAACACTGCCTGTCATTTCTTTATTTTAATGCGGTAATTTACATTCGAGTTATATTCTCGGTTACACTAAAAAAGCGTTTCCCTAGCGCAGCCGTAACGGTAGCTGGTAAATTGACGATGCCATTACGTGTAACACGAATCAATCTGTGGCGGTGGATTACAACCACTCACAGCTCTGCATTACGGAATATATATTTCAACACGTGACGTTGACGACACGTGATGTTGACGTTGTACATCACGTGCGAATGGACCCTTAAACAAAGCCAGTTTCATTTAACGATTACGCTCTTTCCGACATCCGCGTCCCTCTCTCGCCGCGGCAATTAATTCCGCGGTTGCGCTTATGTACGTTCGCCGATAATTCGAATAATATCGAACGGGCCGCGCGAACTCTCGCGGTAGATTGCATCGTGGCTCTCGGCATTTTCTCGGCGTCGGAATCGGCATAATTATCGGTCTCTCTAGGTGCAGTATCGCCGCGGATCGAATGTGCATTGCACACACAGGCCGCTGCCTTGGCCAGAGCGCGATGCTTTCTCGCGAATAGCGATATCGATAAAAACCAAGTGATATTATTCGTTTCGCCACTTACATTGTATCGCGGATACGCGGCCACTCGAACGATACTCGCTGCAGCAGTCCGCCGTAACGAGGCGAAGCAAAATACGTCACGCTAAACACCAAAAAACCCAGATTCCGACTTTTTCCCGTAATAACAATCGCTCCGCTCGTTATCTTTAACCGCCCTGCAGTGAGCGAAATCGCGAGGCTGAGTCCGTACACTCGAGCACAACAACAATTTTAGAGATCTATTTGTCTCTTTTGCGGAAAGACTTTGTTCATGAAGTTTTATAATTTAGTGTTAAAAGAACTAATAAATTTCTAAGCGATTTCTGTATACACTGAAAAATATATGATATTTGCGATTATTAGTGGAAGTAGAATAATTATAGTATCAAGAATATTATTTTTATAGTAACTATTACAATAATATTAGCAATAATAACCATATACTTATAGTAATGTCAACTATGAAAAACTTTAAATTATACAATTTTAAATGTGACTACAATTATTTTTTTATTACAAATATTATAGTAATAATTACAAAAATAATATTCCCGTTTTTAATTATTTTACTGTGCAATTATGGTATAGTCACAAATACAACGTATTTTTTTGTTAGTGTAAACAACATAAATCGCGCATTTTAGTTTCGCAATAAATTGTGTACTATTTTATTCACGTACACTAAGAAAAAAATATTATTAACTTGACAAAATTTTTTCAACTAAATTGTTTCTCCAACTCTTTTTGCATTTAACTAAAATACTTAAACTTCAATTAAAATATTTATATATTTGATCAAAATTACAAATACTTGAGTTAAATAAATTTAATTAAATTGAAAAATTTAGTCAAATTAACAATTTTTTCTCAGTGCAGCTATAAATTTTTTTCTGTTTGAAAAGACAATCGTCATCTCTCTTTTTCTCGCAATATTTGTCTATTTATAGTCGTAAGTATCTGCTATCTATGAATATTAACGGTTACCGATTTCCAGCTGTGTGAAAATTTTAAACCTGTTTCTGTTCACGTGTCAGTCGCAAACTGAGGGACCGGCTACTCCTGCGAGATGTGCGCGATGCCGCAAAGGTGCCGCAATACACTGTTGAACTGTGAAACACCCACAATTACGCGCAAAGTAAGCGCAAAATTTCGCGTGTTAAAATCAATCGAACGAAGATTTTATGCTGGATCGTACACGCCGCGAAAATGGATACACGATTACCGTAATTATGACGACCTAATCGGTGTTCTCGATCGCACCCTGAATTTCGTAACGTGCACAGATAGAATACATCGGCATCGTGGATAGAAAGCTACTCGTCAGAATACCACTATGATTCTGATTAATTGGCAGATGCCGACTGTGATGTTTCATGTACAATGGATTGATCTATAAATCTTTAGCCTTAAAGCAGGCTCAAAAATATCGCGCAGCTTGAAATCATAAGCCGTTTATAGATTACAGATATTTATCCGCGTATATTTATAATATTTATTGTAATTGATTGATAGATTCTCCGATCATATAATCGCTATTTCGTGCGTGATGGATCGGTATAATATAAGTTATAATAGAAGTAATCCTAAGAATTTCGCACAGCTTGAAACCAATAATTACTAAGATGTGGATTTGTAACTGTAAATTGGAATGATATTAGAATTATCCAAAATAATTAACTATTACTTAAAACAATGTTCGAAATGTTAATGCGAGCTAGAATAACATTAATTTTAAGTATTATAAAATAGCGAGTGTAAAAAAATTCTTGTAACTGAGATTTTGCAATAAAGACCGCACATGTAAAAATTAAATATTAAATATTTCAGGAATTAATTCTCTTCAAATTAACTTCTTGCATACAAAATTATTAGTTTTCTATTAATGTAAAAATGAAACAAAAAAATATTATAATACTTTAAAACATATTTATTAAAAATTAAAGATAAGATCGTGAATTTCAAACATAAAAATGAAATATTTTGGATTCTATAATATGATATTTTTTTCAAACAAATTTTATGGATATTTACCAAATTTAAAATAATATAGATTTATATAAAAATTTGTGCAATTTACTTGACCTTAAACATTATCGCGTATTTTAAAAGCAAAATAAAAATATTGTTTGGAATATACAATTTATTGAAAACCAAAAATAAAATTATAGATTTAAAAAGTTGAAGAAAAGTTGAATATTTCAGATGAATATTCTTCCTAAATTTTAATGGATTAAAAAAAATTGAATTATGTACAATTTTTATGCAATTTGAAACACTATTGTGTTTCTTGTAAAAGCACAATACGAAGTATTGTGATGCTTTAAAATGTATGATTTATCAGGAACCGTGGATTTCAAAAGTTAAAAATAAAAGTTAAATGTATTTCTAATTTATTGTGTAAAAAAAATCGTAAATTTCAAAAGTTAAAAATAAAAGTTAAATGTGTTTCTAATTAATATTCTCTTCCCAAACAAATCTTGATAAACTAAAAAAAAAACAGATTTATGTAAAAATTTATACAGTTTATTTGACTCAAAACTTTATTTTGTCGTGTCTCTTAACAGTCAATATTTCTTGACATACTTATGTGAAAATATTTACAGATATATTAGAATTCAAATAGAAATATCGTTATTTATTACAAGATGTGAATTTACGCGTAAGAAATTTGATAGCAAACTAGATACTACAACTCTATAATACCATCCAGCACTTCGAAAGTTCATAAAATATGTACGAGATAGAGGAAATGTGCAGCGCTTATTATGTCCCTAATTACGTCGACTAGGTGCATTGATAACCATGTACATTAGACTTGATTATTCCGCGATCAAAAAGGAGAAAAAAGGAGCTCTTACTTTGTATTTGCATTTGATTATATATTCGCCTACGTGTACGTGATGGAATACATTCTGGCTGAAGGCGTTGCAACGTTTCCGGAAATGTTTACGATTCAAGTGCAATAAGCGCAAATACTAACCCTAAGTAATTGCGCCTGAGAGAGCACTTCTAGCACATAGAGGTAGAAAACTAAAAAGCCGGCGTGGTCTTGTGGTATAAGAGTGTAGCTACCGTATACGAAGAATGTGCGAACACAGATGCATAAAAGAACAGGCAACCCACAAACCCATTTCTTCTTCCTTTTCGTTATTGAAATCAGGAAATTACGTTGCAATCTTAAATTCAAAATAATTTTATCGATATGTAATCTTCGTATATCAAATGTGTCTTCAATATAAAGAAATCTTGAACACAAAACTTTGATAACGATTGTTATTTCCTTTCAGTATCGAAGATACTTAAAATTAAAAAAAATTAAAACTTGAACTTTTCCTATCACGATAAAATTTATTTCAAATCTCACAGCTTAGTTTCTTTCAGAGTAATAAAATTTATGTTGTAAAATAATAATACATTATAGAAGTGTGTATAGAAGATAAATGTTTGTTGTTGGAGAAACAAAATGCAGAGTTTATGGGTGATTTTTATGAAAAATTTGAAAGTTCCTCCTACGCCACTGGACGCAACGGTGCAGCAAAGCTGCATCGAGCCGCGGGCCGGTTTGAAAGCCAACATTTAATTTACGTTCTACGTGCAGGAATGATGCTCTCATCATTTTTCGACTCCAACGATCCGTTAAAATGGTTGCGAAACGGCGCGAAGAAGAATGATTGAATGATTGAAGACTGAAAACCTCGCGGCAAACAGGGAACTAAAAAAAATTCTTATAAAACTTTAAAGTACGTCAACATACGGATAATGCACTACAAAATGAAAAGACTGGGAAATGCTTAAGATATTCAACATAACGACATATCGATCTTGTAAAAATAGAGTTAAAAAATTCATAATTTGTTTTCCTATGCAATCTTACGTTTTAATGTAATAAATTTTTCCATGAATACATTACATAATGGAACGACAAAAGTGTACAGAGATTATCACGTGATCAACATTGTGTGAACGGCGGAGGTTAATTCAAGTTGGTTCCGTGATCTCGGCGACCAGCCAATAACGGTTAATTATCACCTTAAAAAATCGGAAACAGCCGCCGAAGCAACCGCCGCGTAATTACAGTTATCTCAATGCAGCACGATCTTCGAAGCTTGCAACAATGAAATGCTCGTAATTCATTGTCTATGTTTCATTATCCGCGCGAGTAATGACGAAAAGAATGAAGTAAATCAAGCCCGCGATATTTACGAGCGCATTAAAGCTCCGAACACGGTTCGGAAAATTCGAATTTACAATTCTTCTATTAATCCATCTGTATATTCATCGTAGGTTCATCAGGACATGTATCGTGAAACTGTTCGGAATGGATGCCGAATGTTTTTCCTATAAAACACAATGGAAATTTAAAGAATTATTCCAACCGAAATCCATTTCAAACAATTCTATAATGTATCCTTGGAATCTTTTTTGCATTTTTTAAATTATTCTTTAGTTATTTTATTTGTAAAATTTCGGAATCTTTTTCGGAATATAAAAATTCTATATAAAAATCAATGCAATTTTCCTTAATCAAACTAAATTTATAAAAAATATTAAGATATTAGTTAAATAATTCTTGAATTTTGATGAGTTAATTTTAGAAAAGAAATAGAGTGTTGGTAAAAAATTATTGTTCAATACTCGCAAACTAGTTGCTCTTTTCGAAATGAAAGAAAGACAAAGAAGCATAGTTTAGTCTTATATATATTTTACAACGTTGACGATATCACAGAAAACTCAAAACATCGTTAAATTTCCCCGCCGCATATCACTGCCGTTATATCAGATAAGCGAGGAAATATACGTGCATATATATTTCTTCAAAATGAGGGCACTCCACGAAATGGGAGCACAATAAAATTTGGCCCACATATGCAGCCAGCGTGCATTAACCTCTCCATAACTCGGAACATGTTCTTGATACATGTTATTACTGCACACTACTAAGTCATAAAACAATCTTCGTTCATATAGAAACGTAAACTTATTACGAGTCATGTTTTATTATGGCTTCTTTAGCGCTACGTTAGAACACACTTCAAAACACATTCTCTTTCTACTTAATATAGTACCAAATTATCTGATTTATTATTAAATAACTAATATTTTGTTAGGTCTCTTAATATTTTCTTACACATTCTAATATATGCATCTTGTTATATGTACTATATTATAATTAAAAATTATTATCTTACTCCATTACTCCGACAATAAGCAAACGTTGCTTTCGTTTACAGGAAGTGTTGCTGGCGCACAGCAAAGTCACCGCTCATTGCGAGCCGATCACAGTAATCCTGGCCGAGGTGGAGGCGCCGGAACTTGCGGCTCTCCTCGGCTTCGTCTACACCGGAAGCGCGACGGTTCCGCGGATGCGACTAGACGCGTTTCTGCGCGCTGCCGAGGCCCTGCGCATCCGGCTCCCGCCGGTGCCGGTGATGACGACCTGCGGCGGCGAGCGGACAACCGACTGCAAGCTGGAGGACATCAAGGATGTGAAAGTTAGCCCCAAGTACCTGCAGTGCGATCAGTACCCTTGGTACCGATCGAGAAGACTGTCCTATAACGAAGACCCGTTCGACAGGAAGGAAACCTACAGGATATTCCCCACGGACGACATCAACAGAAATGTGTTCAGGGACATCGGGACGCTTCACCAGATCAACAACCCTGGCCCGTCGTTTGACCCTAGTTGCCCATGGCCGATCGGCGGTTTCATGCATCAGGATAGAGCAAGAAGCGATCATCCTTCCACGGACAAGAATCACGGCTCAATGGTACTCGCTGACAAGAACACGATGATAACTCCTAGTAACGAATCGTCCTTCAGTATATACCAACGGGGCGCGTGTCTTCCCGGAGGACCGGGGTCCTCGGAAGGATACGTAGGCCCGGACGCTCTGGAGAAGGTCAGGACGGGATACGAGAGGTTGCACATGAGTTGCCCGACGGAAAAGCCGATGACGAACGAGGAGAGCGTGCTCGCGGGAGGAGGTTCTTGCACGGGGACGACGAGGGAAGAATGTCCGTATCAAGGCACGATGTCCTTGTCGTCCTTGCAGTCCGCCGCCACTGCCACTGCCACCGCCGGCCAGACGAGGTCGTTCGAGATGCTCGAATACGCCTCCTCGCAGACTTCGGCGGGCGAGGATCTCAGCTGCGGCGAAAGTTGTTGTAGGTGGAGAGCCGCTCGCAGGCACGTGGCGAATCGCGTCACCGCGTCGCCGTGGCGCCAGATTGTCAGGCCCCATCATTCACCGAGGATGCCGCGGCCTATGCCGCCCGTGCCCCAACGTCACGCCGATGACGTGAGTACTACTCAGCGGGCAAATATTAGCCCACGTGTTCGCTTTAAAATCGTCGATCGTCGATACGAAATCAGTCACTCCTCGACCGATTCGGAACGATTTTAATTTTAAATTTTATTTATCCGGAGACCCAAATGGCATATTTATCCAAGAATGAAAAACGCGAGAAGCGAGTGTATCGCGTATTCACGTATTTGACTACGAATCACTCTTGGAAATATGAACAATTTGGGAGGTAAATATTGTGCGAATCCTTAAAAAAAAAAAAAAAATGGAAACAAACTCTTTTCAAAGAGAAAAGGCCAATATACGGTTATAGCAAGATCTAAGTGCTGAAATAATATTTCGCATATGATTTTTACATATATTTTCTAATTCCTCGAATTCTATGTGCCGTTACCTACGGTCTCAAACACTTTAAATTAAAAGACGATATCATCGTATTAAACTGACAATTAATTTAATAATACTGATGCTAGTATTTATAATAATTTTTTCCTCCCCGAAAAAATTCGTTGCAAAGAATATTATCCTAGCCAGAATTTGAACCTGGAGCCCCTGCATTCCGCGCGATTGGCATTGCACAAATCGCGGTCTTATACCAATTATAATTTTTTTCAAAAACTTTTCCAACACTTTTCCTACACAATTTTTATAACGCTTTCTTGTTCTAATTTTATTCGAGATTCGAGAAAAAAATAATACAATTATAGGAATTCAGTTTGTTTCTTAGAGTCGGAAAGTTGACAATCCTTTTAGAATTGATCCGTTATTTCTGGAAAGAGAGAGGGGGTATTATGATACCCGTGACACATGATATGGGGAGACGATTTTATTCCAGTCGATACTCTTTCAATCACGAAAGTTACAACGACCATAGAAAAGACGCAGGAAAGAAGGAACGTAGGCTGTGCATACTCGATTACGATGCCAGATACGATTTCGTCGTAAAACCTGTCGAAATCCCGTTGCCAGGGGATCCGTATTCCCACGTATGCACGAAAAGAATCGCCATTATGGGAACTATGCCAAGGTGAATAACACTGAACACGGTACGACACGGTCGGAACGATCGCGCGTTTTCGTCTGATAAATACTGTGATACGTGTCAAGCGAAAAAATGCGGATTCGGCCAATATTTCGTGAATAATTTAAGAAGACCCGAATTCGCGAAGGAATATGTTTTGGATGTTTTAATATTTATGTTGTTATAAAGTAGTACAACAATGAATAAAACGCGAATATTATTTACATGCGTCCATTTACATAAAAAAATACAAAGTGCTTCTCAAAACCGATAAAATATGACATTCTAATATGCGATTAAAAAAAAAATTAATATATTTTGTTCCTTTCCCCAGTGCATGTACGTAAAGAGTTTCATAAATCATGTATATATTATATATAATATCCGCACATTTTTCAATTAATTCGCATTCAATTTTAAAACTGCAAATTTATTGAGAACCATTAATCGTGATTGATTGGCTTATGCTGGACCAACCAATTTCCGCAAAATGGCGAAAATAAGCCGTTACATCCTTAATCACAGCGGCAAATACGGAGCACTTTAAATCGATAACACGTGGATGCGCTCGATATGTCGTCGTAACACGTGAGATTAACGAGAGAAAATGGTTTCAATATCCCGACCTGTCTCTATAAATCGTAGTTATGGTGGAGTTAATTAAACGGAAACCGCGGTCTCGATTCACAAATTGATAATTTTTGTCATTTTAATTAATTAACAATTAATTCTGTTATTTTAATTAATTTATTTCATTAATTAATTCTTTAGAAATACAGAATGGTTCTTTGGTCTTTGTTCCATTTTCATATTTGTTTATTAATCCATTTCCAGCAGAGAAAATATAATGATTCGTATCTATCAGCATGTCTAATTCCTCAACACTTTGAATAAAAATGGTCTTCGCTTATTGTAGTATTGTATATTTATTATCGCGAATAAGGTTTTATCAAAAAATTTATATATATAAACTAACATAATATACGCAGAAATAAAAAGATTATAGCAAACTAAAAAAGTTAGCAAAATTTTAAAATATATATGAGTGTGCAGACATTTAATTATAGCAAAATAATTTCTTAAAAACTTTGTCGACAATTTTTAATATAATTAATAATCGTAAAAACCTGAGAATTAAATGTTATATTTGATTACACGGTGACAGTTTCGTTTAGTCACGATATTCTATCGGAGCCGTGAAATATGACGTTATTTTCCATCGTAGATCTCCTATTTTAATCCACTCGCAAAGCAATTATGATGATATATAAGTCAAATTAACTTGCTTATTGAAAATTGTCTAGTTTCAGCCACTACTGGAAGTTTATGTGTCAGACACAGCAAGCAATCTCATGAATAAACGAAGATGTGCGAAACGCAGAAAATATGGAGACTACAATTTGCATAAAATGTAAATCCTTTCTGCTATCGTGATAAATTCTTTCCTTTCTTTTACCTTGCCTCTGCTCACTTCAATTGCGAAAACCGGGACAAAAATGGCATCTCCCGAAAATAATTGAAGAAAGATTATTTCTAACATAAGCTGTATCGGGTTTCGAAGCACGATTGAAAAAAATCACGAATGGCTCGCACTCACTAGGAGAGGCTAACGACCGATAGAGATTACCTGCTACACGCGACATATCGTGCGTTAAGAGTTAATTGAAGCCTGTAAATACTACGAGCATCTACGAATTCGAACACCGGAAGATTCGTGTTCGTCATTTGTCGGTAGTTCGTTCGCACGCTTACTAGACACGTACGTTACGCATCTTTACAAGTGACAGGATACCGCTTCCAGCTGCGTTTTCATCCTTCACTCGCGTTCGGTGCCGTTCCGCTTAATACGACTATCAATTAACTCACTCCGGCTGTTTATCAGGACACCGCCGCGTCGTGATTGCGCATCGCCAGCTGGCAATGCCAGCTGCACGCGCGCATTCATCGCATTATTATTACGCGGACCGATCTGGGAACGTTTTCTCTTTCGACGAAGGGAGATACGTGCCAGATTTTGTAAACCGTCGTGTTGTCGCGACAACTGTCTGCTTGCATAAGCGACGGTGGTTCCCGCAGCTTACGTCGAGATATGGCGAAGATTTCAATCGGACAAGTATGCAACGCGACACTATTGTGCTCGCGATTTTCGTCACTATAATTTTCCTTGCGCGCTGCGAGAGAATCGATTCTGTCTACTAAGATTCTGTTTAGAATTCAGACTAAATTTTGAGAGCAAATTAAACTTCTTTGACGCTTCAGTTTCATGTTCATTTAATTTTTTTATTTAAAAAACCATTTAACATGGAAACATTATATAGTATCCTAATCTTTGATTTTAGATTGTTTAAATTATTTGAAATTGAAAAATAAATATCGATAAAATATGTATAATTTTGCAAAACACATTGGCCTAAATGTTGAAAATACTGATCGTGAATTTAACGACATGAAATAACGTATTACAAACATGTTTTTTTATTTTAAATATAAATCCAATTGTTACATTAAAAAAAACTTTTCTTAAAAAGTTACAGAATATTATAAATTAAATTAAATTTTCTTTATTTTTATATCTCCTATATATTAATCGATATATTTTGTATAATCATATATATGCAATAAAATTACACAAATCATAAATATTTAAAAGTACTCGTATAAAAAAAATTACATTTTTGTCATTATTTAAGAAATTTTAGTATTATATAACAATAAAAAATAAATAAAATTCATAAACTATAAAAATGTTTAATAAAAATAAAGTGTTATAAGTACCATTTTCATATGTATATAGTTCATTTAAAGTATAAATATTAAAACTTTGTAAAAATTGATGCATTATATCTTTAATTTTTTAAAGTTAAATGCTCTCATATGAACCTCTCCAAAATATCGACATCTATTTATAAAAACATTTAAAAGAGTAACTACAAGATCAGTAACAAAAGTCAATATGGAAGTGTGAAAGTTACAATCCAAAGCTACAAATTCCATACGAATCCATTAATTCCGTTGTTTGAAATCCAGGGAACGCGCACAAATATTAATAATTGATAGGATACTTTGGATACACATTTTATCTTGTGAATTCTCGACGATTTGCATTCGGCTTCCGTTGAATGCAAATATGATTATTAAGACGCGAATAATATGCAATCTCAACAATTTGCCTTCCTTATCGTGACGGGAACGACTGATCCATTACAGTTACATTCAAACGGTCGATAGCGTTAAATTGTTTTACAAACTACTTTCTAATTGCTGCTTTCTTCTTGGTTTTTCCAACTGCTCATTATGCAGATGCATTCCTGTAGACTATTGCTGCGTTATAGACTTAGCATTAGAGATGGGAAACGACAGTCGTTTCCCATCTCTAGCTGACGTACGATTGTTGAATTATGCCGTGTTGGCAGATGAGACGTTTAGAAATTGTTTCTCGAGTAAATGTACAGTGAATGACAATTCTTTCTATAGATTTAAAATTATAGGTAATTTATAATTACTTGTCTAAAAAAAAAAAAAAAGAATAAATCTTTTTATTATTTAGTTACAATTTCTATGTAATAAATCAAACAATATAATACTAAAAAGTAAATTAATATAATTAATAATGAACCAGAATTTATAAACGTTTGCCTCTTAAAAGCATCGGATTTTTTCTTCTGCAAAATATTACGACTGCGTGAACTTAAGAAGAAATTGTTGCGAATTTATTTATACGAATATATCGAGAAGGCCGGATGATTCCGCACGCAACTCGTAATATCTTGACATTTCGACATCATTCAAAGTTAATGACGGATCTAACTACTTAAAACCGAGCGTGACTAAAAGTACTATAAAACAGTAAATGGCGTTGAAATCTAGACGTCACTTTCTAGCTCATTGAAACGCGTCGACCGATGCGCCGTGACGATTTCGATTCTTCACGCGAGTACACTCCATGCTGTTCCTTAAGATTAATGAATACGGATAAGTTCGACGTGACCGGTTATGTTCAATGAATGTCCGATTTTAAGTAGATATGCTCGACGTGAGATGAATGCAATTGGAAAATCACATACTTTAATAAATATGTTAATAAATATGTAATGTTTTTATTTATAACAGTAGATGTATTAAATATTTCTAATACTGAATTTTGATGTTTTATTATAAAAGTAAATTTAAAAAATCTTAAATTTAGAAATTTGAAACAAATTCTCTAATTTGTCAAAATGTATTTAATTGTTTAAAATTATTTTTAAATTACAAATACGCGATACTTTAAATGTAATGTAAATATATATTAAATAT
Organism: Monomorium pharaonis; assembly: GCF_013373865.1. NCBI lineage: Eukaryota > Metazoa > Arthropoda > Insecta > Hymenoptera > Formicidae > Monomorium > Monomorium pharaonis. The sequence goes on along the minus strand of NC_050468.1, from coordinate 23,576,415 downwards.
AAAAATAGGATAACAAAACAATTAAGATAATAAAATTCCATTTCATAATGAATTAAGACAAAATTTTGTTTACTTTTTTAATTTGTTTTGACAATTAAGATTTTTATCTCTTATTTAGAATTAGTTATTACCGAGAGGAGAAGATTAATAACTGTATATAAAAAAAGCAATTCGACGGCATGTTACAGGAAATCCATAAAAAGCCTCCGGCTCCGGAACCAACGCGGTCCACCGTGATATCAATGAGCCCGAAGAGTGCCGTTCATTCCCCGAGAAGCGCGTCGCGGGGCAACGGGCATTGCCCTACGGCTTTCGAAGTTCCTACCGGTTGCGAGACGAGCTTTGACAACGACAACTCGAGATTATCGCGCGAGATAATCAGTAGTCCGGAAGCGAAAATCCAAGAGGTGTATCGATCGCCGGTACCGTTCGCAACTTCCGATCAGATCGCGTTGCCCATTTCGAGCGCGACGAGAGGCGCCGAGCCATCACTCGTTCAAAACGTCAACAACGGGGGATCCGCACGACTGTCCTCGACGAGCAACGAGAGCGTTATCACGAGTGTCGGCGGATTTGCACCGACGCAGGCGGTGGTCCCGCAAACGCCGCCAACGAAACCCGAACTGTCGCTTCCGATCAGCCGACTCTGCGACACGATCGAGACCGACGAGCGAAAGGAGACGCCGAAGGCGGAAGTAACGGAAGCGGAGAAGAGCGAGGACGAGAGGATCGCGAGGATTTTGGTCAACAGCGACAGCAACAATAACAACGAGACGATCGTGAGCACGGAGGCGCAGCGCGGCGGACGTTCGGCGGACGACCATAGGTGCGATCAGTGCGGAAAGACTTTCGTCACGAGGGCGTCGCTCAAGGTACGCTTCTTCTTAACTCATTAAATCAGACATTTTAACGCTCTAAAGGCTACGGCGGTTTCGATTTCCATCAGGCAGAGAGACGTAGATCGCAGACCTGTAGAGATTAACCCGAGAGATTTAGCTTGATAGATCTCACGGAGGCCTAACTATTTAGCATAGATCCTCGATCACCTCGGGTTGCGTAAATCCTAAACCATTAAACCTGACCGTTTCTCACCGACGACGTCCCTCACACACGATGTTCCATAAGTCACTACGCAAATTACAACCTCCTCGTCTGTTTTTTTCCTCCGCCCCACCTTTTTTTTTTTTTACGTTAACGTTAGATCTCGCGAGCCTCTAATTTCGCGGATTTTCGCGGAGCTCAAGTGTCAGTTACGTTAGAATTAATGTCAGTTAAATTACCGCCGTTCTTCCTTACGACATTACGTGCCTGGTGCAAGCAAGGCACTTCATACCTGATCGTGTACACGCTCTCTCACGCGTCTCTATCGATTATGAGAAGAATGAGATACCGATGTCTCTGAGTTGTTCCATATGCCTACTTTTCCTCCTTTAGTTTTTTTTTTTTTTTTTTTTAGCTCTCGTAGCAATAACTGTCCCCTAACTGCAAACGTCCTGCCGCGTTTGTGCCGATTACGAAGGAGAAACGAACGTATATCGAGATATTCGAGATGCTCAAAGCTCCGAGCGGCCTACGCTAAATTTTCTCCTTTTTTTTGCCCTTCGTCTTCGGCCACGCGGTCTTGTAAATAGCCTAGCCTATAGTTACACACCGCCGTGTGTCTATGTGATGATCGTCACAGGTGCACAGCCGAACGCACTCCGGTGAAAAGCCGTTCCGCTGCGCCGACTGCGGCAAGCAGTTTTCGCAGCTGCGCAATTACAAGTACCATCGCAGCGTGCACGAGGGCACGCGGGAGTTCGCCGCCACTTGTCCGGAATGCGGCAAGTACTTCAACGACCGCGGCTACCTGAGCTCGCACATGAAGATTCATCGGAACCGCAAAGAGTACGGCTGCGCGGAATGCGGGAAGAGCTTCAATCAGCGAGTGGCCTACAACATGCACGTGCGCATACACACGGGCGTGAAGCCGCACCAGTGCGATCAGTGCGGGAAGGCGTTCTCGCGGAAGATGCTGCTCAAGCAGCACCTGAGGACCCATTCCGGCGAGCGGCCGTACCAGTGCCAGGTCTGCCAGAAAGCGTTCGCCGACCGCTCCAACATGACCCTGCACACCAGACTGCACTCCGGCCTCAAGCCCTACCAGTGCACCCTGTGCTCGAAAGCTTTCACCAAGAAGCATCACCTCAAGACTCACCTCAATTATCACACCGGCACCAAGCCCTACTCCTGCACTAATTGCGGTGGCAGGTTCTCGCAGAGCAGCAACATGAGGACCCACTTCAAAAAGTGCATCGTCAACAATACCGCCGGGATGACGGCCAAGTCCGGCGACGAGGCCGGCACCGATCGCACCGACACCGAGAGCGGTATGGCGCCGCAGGTGGTCCTGACGCCGCCCAATTCCGATCAGGAGTCCAGTATTCTGACACCGATCTCGAAAAATGCCGTCGCGATAGAGAGCAACACGTAGCGGTCAGTTCCAGTCGAAATACAGAATCACGAGGGTGAATCGAGTTTAGCAAAGAATAAGAAAATACTGTTGCGGTCAATCAATCGCCATATTTATGGTAGATGTTTGACGGTACATGGTGCATATATGATAGATGCATTTGTCGGTAGCAAATCGACTGGAAACAAACCGCGGACTTTATGTTTGCAAGTTTCGAGAACGTTCGTGTACAGTTTCTAAGACGAATCATATTTACATCTGTATTAACGTAACGCTGCAAAATTACCAAGTAAAATCTCCTGCAAATTGTGGCAGTAAAAAATGTGCAGCTTACTTTCGAATGACTTAATGTCGGTTAATTAAACAATTAAAGCAAGATTGCGTATCTCGGTATGATACGATAGTCATTGCATTGTGCCTTCCAGTTCCTGTATTTATTGAACTAATCTCGTTGTATACACCGACTCCATATTCTAATTTAATTTAATGTTTAACAATTTAGAATTTAACAATCAAAAAAATAATGTTAAATTTTTCGCAAAAAACTTGGCAAAATTAACCGTCTTTATCTTGCAAATTGGTAATTCTTTTATTTCAAAAACTGATTGTTTTTCTCATAAATCTACTTTTTTCAGATTTAAAAATATCCGTTTATCATGTAAATATATTTTTAAATCTTTATTTCGTTTAAGACTTTAATACTAAAATTTAGAGAACGCACCGAAATTCTTGGTTCTCGTTTAATTCATATTATAAATTTTTCATTTTATTCGATTTTCAAATCCAAAGATAGATTAGTTCAATTATTACAAAGTAGAAAAAAGTAGCAAAGAGAAGAACGATGGCATTATTGCTATATCTGTTGCCATGCATAAGATATTCCAACTTCAAAAATTGAAACCACTGTTTTATCTCTTTTTGGTGTATTTTCAGTAATTATATTAGCCTTATATATTCTTATACCAAAAATGATTCAAGGAGTACGTATACATTTCTATATTACGTACAAGACGGTTAATAGCTCCTTCGCCGAAACTGCAACATGTGATTGCAACACGGCGAGTCCAATTGTCGATTGCAACATGGCAATTGTAAATACAATCGAAAAGTCTGCAATGTATTTAGTATTTCCTCGTATTTCAAACTCGTCGGACTCCGGAGAGTAATCGAGCTTCCATATCAGCGCAAATAGTTTTGTAACAATCTTTTCTAGGAAATATCCCTATGGCAGCGTTTAAGGATCTGTCTCTTCTGGAGCAACTTTGTCAACGGTTAAAGCGTTTTCTCAAAAGGTAAAAACTATCGTGTGTACTTGCATTAAAGATCGCACGAGCGATTTGAGATCTTTCTGAAAAGAGACTTGCATTAAAAAATTTTTAATTAAAAATTAATTTTATATAATTCTAAAAATCAAATATCCAAAGAATCTAAGCTTGATAATTAATCCGAGATCTGATTGGTAAAAAATATCAAGAAACTAATCTTTCCGTTCGCTCCAGAAGAATATGAAAAGTACGCAAAAAAGAAGCATAATTATGCGAGACAATAAGTCAGTGGATTTTAACATATTGTTAAGAAAACGAGTAAAATAAAATTATTTGCTGGAAATAAAGCATTTTTCGAAGTACTTTAAGACATCTATTCTTTACATGTATAAAAACCAAGATTTTTTTATAATGCCGATATATGTATATATCCGATATTATATTTATAATTATTTACAAAATTATTACATGTTAATAGGAAAATATTATATGCTTAAGTTGACTGTGTATATGCACATTAAATACATGAAATACAAATGAGCATTTATATATTGTACAGCTCTATTTAGTTAAACAAATCGAATTACCTATTCAATAAATAATAAACAAATAAAAGATAAAAGGCTTCGATACTTTCTAACTCAAAAACTCGGTATGTACTTCACATTTATTTTCATCGAGAAAAACCAGATTTTCTTCACTGAACGTATGTTGCTTCGCGTTTAGGTGCATCTGCGGTATAAGGACTTTGTGTTTAGGGTAAGGGGCAAACGCGCGACGCACGTACGAAATATAACGGTGCATCGCGGGCAGAACACGCGGACAATGACGATAAATCGCTGCCGCGACGGTGGTTCCTCTCTCTCTCTCTCTCTCTCTCTCTCTCTCTCTCTCTCTCTTTCTCTCAATGCCGACGGAATTATCGTAAATCCTGCTGCGCGACACAAATCGCTCGTTAATATTCAAGCGCGAGTGAATGACTCTCTCGCGGCAATAAGTCATATTTTTCAGGAATGCGCGTGCGTGCGGTGGGACGCATCCGCGACTTTTGCCATTAATACGTGTAATGCTTATTAAGTCGTGTACACTCGCTCACGCGTGAATTATTACCTCTTACATTAATGTTATCAAAGTATCAATTTGCAATTTCACATAGGTGCGAGCCTTCGCGCGAGCACGGTAACTTTGTCGTGAGATAACGCGTTTCCAATTTGCGCTTCCAACAATCTTGAAATACAATTTGAAACTTATCTGCACATTTTTCAAAACTGATTAAAATTACATTCACGATTACATCTGCGATTCCGATAATACTCTCTATGTTACGCCGCGAAACGCATAGAAACGGACCGGCTGCTCGCTTGTTGGACTGGACCCCTTAGGTATGCGCACAATGTAATGGAAAATCACCTGTACGTGATGGTTTGTAGCTCGGAGCGTATCAGATTACGGAAATAACCCTGGAGAAACGCGTGGATGCTGCAAGCGGATGATACGCGAGATGCGAAATAACAGTCCTGCAGAATCGCGCGCGCACGTATAGCACGTACAAGGTCAAGCGTAAGCTGTAATGGATCATGGGCACCATAATCGAGTCGGAGAATCAATGGAAATGGGAACAAGCAGAGCGAGGTAAGTATTTTTCGATCTGCCCGAAATAAAGATGGAAAAGAAAAAAAAAAGTAAAAGAGAATATATGAATCGTAATGAACGTTGCAAGTAAAATTTCGAATAAATAGATCTTACTTTAATAATAAGTATTTTAATTCAATTAGCAGTATATTTTGTTTTAACAATTTAAAAAATTATAAGAAAGCGCGAAGAAAATTTTTGGCACCAAAAAATATTCAATTTACAGCCATGAGAAAAAATATATATGCATATATATTATTATACATATAATAATGTTATAAACGACTAATTGTTTTAGAGATTCGCAAGCGCTGAATCCAATTTAAATTTTCTTAGGGAAATCTCCGGTTGTGGCGCGTGAATGCTCCTTGATTAGTCTCCTACTGAAACATCAGAGTCTTTTGTTTTCCGTAACAATTTGTAGCGAAAGACAACAACGAACGTCTCTTTTCACGCAAACAATTGATCAATAGCTGCTCAGCGATTACGAATGCCGTACGAACTGTCCATTCAACGATGCGCCTTCCCTTCTTTATTTCCGCCGTTTCTCCTCCTATCACTACTATAGGCTATTATATCAGAGCCGCGCGATTCTCTCCGCTTCCCATTCATCTAATCTGATCGGGAGAAATGGCATCTTCAGAGAACACGTGTTAGTCGTAAAGAAGATCTTGAACCTGCTCGCTTGGCAAAGACACGACAAAGCTATCAAGGCATTATACTCAGTCCCGAGTGGGTTCTTAGCGTCGAGTCATCCTCGCCACATCGTTAATTAGGCTCATGGCTCATTAGACATTTTATCGTGTACGAGCCTCAACTTGACGGACTGCTGACCTCGGGTCGAAAGTTGCCTTAACAGTTACATAAAATCGCGTCGTTTGAGAAACGCGTTTACCGACAGTCCCCGACACCGATAAATCTATGATCCAATGTAATTTCTCGCTCATTCTATGCTACTTATATTCGTTGTATATTGATATCTCGAAAGTAAAATCGAAAGAAACTAAAATCGACCGAAAATTTTTTAATTTTATGATCTTTTTCTTTGCTAGGTTAAAATTGGCAACAAACGGACTAAATACTGTTTGAAATTATTAGAAAAGTGAGTGCATATCTCAAATGAAATTAACACCCTCCATTTAAATATGCACAATAATTTAAATATTATATTTTAATTGTACTTAAACGCGTACAATTAGATTTAAAATAAAATACGGATAAGAATTAAATTTCTAACACGTATTTTCCTATAACAAAACGTATTTTTTACTGTACAACAGATAAGAGAAACATTCACTTTTCGCAATAACAGGCATAATTTATTGCCAATAAATCATTATTCTAATGAATACCATACAAAAATAATAAATCGCTAAAGATACCATGTAGAAATATGACCCAAAATGCATTCAATGTTTAAGAAGAGCATTAAACAAACACTCATTAATTTGAAATATTATCATCATAATATATTCAAGAGATGAAAGAACTCCCTTTACACAATTTCAAGAAAGAAATTCGATCGGCAGTCCGCCATCCGAATGTACGCGAATCCGTGCGAGCTTTCTCTTGTCCGGGGTGATCTAATGGAAAAACATGGGAATTGTTGATTTCCGGAAATAACTGGCCCCATTCCAATTATATGCACTTGCGCGCGAAAGTATCAATAAAGTCCACGAATGCACTTCCGCGATTGAGTAAGAAAAGAATACTCAATATGAAGTGATCGCGATGAGAAGAAAATACACAGATAGATATTATGTAAGATCCTTTAGTGCTACTGTAATTTACTTCGTAAAAAAATGCTTTAGTGGAGTTAACTTAAACGATTATCTAATATATAAAGACATAACTATTAACGTTAAATTAATGTATATTTATTTTATTTTACTTTATAATATTTTATTATATATATATATATATATATATATATAATGTGTAATAGAATTATTTTATTTGCAGACTATAAAATTTTAAATTTTTTATATGGATTTATATTTGTACGTATATAGATAGAGATTGACGAATATCAAGTCGAATTGTTTTGGCACTAAACGAAAGTTGCAAAGTTAAAAGAATAAAAGCTAAATCTTCAATATAAAAATATTTTGATTAAAGATGCCTTCAGAAGATACCCTTCTAGTTTTTAAAATATTTTTTAGGTGTGGTTTCACAGAAATCCTACATTTTGACCTTATATAAATCTAGTTTGTCATCTTTTCTACCATTTATCCCAGTTTTCCCTAACATTCTTCTTGAACTGTGACAAATAATTTATCGGTTTATTTTGATTTATATATTTGTCAGCGACAAATTATATTTCTTCTCGACCTCGTGTATCCATGACCTACGCGAGTTCGCAGATCGGTACTGGCATTTCAAAACTACCTGCTGAGACCGACCGAAGCATCAGATAACGTCCGTTAGAACTGGTTATGCGGACACGGTGCGTTACGATCCTGCGGCATGATACGGAAGATAAACACCGGATAGAGGTCCATCGCGCCTTCGGGTACGGCGACTGACCTCCTGAACTCGATGGCCGAGAAGGAGAAAATACACCCGATCGACCGCTTCCATGTCTTTTTTTTCTTAATCGTCTGTTCCACTAATTAGCAGTACTAGCGAAAGACTGGCAGGATTTTCGGTGTAAGTATGCATGACAACTCTCTAGTGAATGTGGAACACGTGAAAGAAATGGAACAATTTTAATATTACATCAATTAATTCATGCTAATAAAAACGTGCATACATGTATATGTACACATATGCACGATGAGATCCGCGTCAAATGAACATATAATCAAGTATGAGCACTTCAAACGAATTTATGCAATCAATTTTTTTTCGGAAATAAAATTTCATCGTTACTTTTTCGATTGCCCTGTTTATTAAAAACATAATAACTAACGTACGTGACATGTTTAATCCTAGCTAGAATGCTAATATTTAAATTTCATTTTGATAATTAATGTAACACAAGATTGTCATACTTTTATTGACAAAATGTTTATAATCTAGATTTTTATAAACATCTAATAACCTAATTGTTAACTTATATCGTTTATTTAGAATGAATAGAGAAGATGAAATATATATAAACTGTCAAACTTATATACGATATAGTACTCTAGAAAATTAAAAATAATATTTTATTTAATAACTTTTATTTTTTTTATAATTTTAATCGGATTTATTTCTAATAAATTTAATAAATATTATAAACCGCAACTATCAGCGTTTATCTTTAAAGATCTGTATGAAAATTTTTAATTTTAATTAAAACCAATCATTTATTTTGAAAGAAATTTTCGGAGAGCACCAAAGATAATTGTTTGCGAGCAAAAAAAGAACGTGTATATGTATATCTACTATGAAAGGATTAGCCGCGCTCTAATCATCAATTTACATATTCATGTAAAATTTACAGCTCACTGTCAATTTACATATTCATAATTGAGTCGCTCGAGATGGCTTTATGCGAGCAAGGAAAATCAGTTCCTAATGCTGCGCCATTTTAGCAGGATAGGTAGGGCCAATCTGCATGTACACGTTGTACATGCACGTCTGCATAATCATATAATTGAAGCCAATTGACAGTCGCGCTGTAACCGCGATAACGACACCCGACCGCAATCACGGTTGCTAAATACGCTTAATTGGCAGGGTAACGTGAAACGTATCTGGACGGCACTACATTTAACCCCGGAGCGACTGCGAATCGGAGTCGCTCGACTTCCTCCTGCGGGCTCGCTCACACTCGCCGAACGAGAGGGACGGCGAGAAGGGGGATCCCCGCGTGCGAAAAACGATTTTTCTCGCGCGCCAATTAAATTGTGAACGTTACGTAAACGTGTCGAGATCGCAGAGATCGTGTAAGCGAGTGTTAGAGTGTTCGAGAGACGGAATTGCATCTCGCGCCGCCGGGGAGCTTGCTCGCCGTCCCTATTTAACAGTTTGCGTCACGAGCGAGCGGTATTGTTCCCCCCGCGGAGCATTAAATGCTTTTCGATTAATACCCTCTAAATGAACTGCGCCGCGGTATCCCGGAATCGAGTGTTCCTCGACCGGTTTTTCTACGAGAGAAACCTCCTTCAGGATAAAACTTTTCTTACGTATTTTACATTATAATATTTTTGCTGGTTAAATTAAAATTATAAAATTTAAAATTGTTTATTTTTAAATAGGTTATTGATATATTGCGCTTTGCTAATTGCTATATAACTGAATTTAGTATGGTTTCCTCACGCTTCTTATAATGAATTATTATTTCTAAGAACATTATTTATTGTTAATGTTGTTTGGGCGTCGATTAATTATTCTACTTCTAAATTCGGAATTTAGAAATCTGTTACACAGCACGGTGAAATTTTCATTAAGGAAGCATCGTGTGGAAGTGGATCGAGACACCTACGCAAGGAAATGGGAGTTCCAACGGCTATCATTTACATGTCCAGTGCATCTAAAATTGTTATATGGAAAACCCTCCAGCGGAGTAGGTTTGAGGTCATTAGAATACAAAATTGTACATGGTTGTACCTATCTTTAAGACCATAAAGTAGAAGCGAAATTAAGATCGTCGGAGTAATCGATGATCTTATACCACGGTAGCGGTAATCGCTTACATGCAAGTAAAATCGGCACATTCGGTGTCACGGAGGCTACATCGTAACAAGACCGGTCGAACCACTAGTCGACTCTCTATGTAGGTGGCACAGATCGAAATTATCGATAAGCGATAGCAAAATAATATTGTAACGAGAAAATCAATTGATCCGTGGCAAAAGCAGCGACTGTATAGACATACTCGTACAATACAATTGTAAGATAGTAACAATAATCTTTTATTCTACAGATTATCGAATCAAACACACTACTCTGCAAAAAAAATCTTAATTCTTTTAGCATATAGTGCAATATTGTTTGCTAATAAAAATTATAGATTTTTTTTTACAGAGTAATATTTAATTTACTTTATTCAAATTACTTATTACAAACTAATGCAATTTATAAAAAGTCCTAACGTACTAGCTAATCCAACCGTACTAGCTAGTCAATTTTTAGTTATTACTTAATTAAATTTATTTTTATTCTTAACTTAAATCTTAATTCAATGCTGAATAGATTCATGATCATAATAAATAAGTTTATTTGTTACTCACCGACCGATGCGCTACAGCCGAGTCATTTGGTACATTGACTACAGAAATTCTGTAACACACAAATATGAAATCCAAATTAGCTTTAAAAAATATATATATATGTTTCAAAAATAATGTGTACAAACATTAAATTTTTAATCTTTTTATTAAATATTTATTAATTTTCTTTGTTTTATATATATATACTTATTATGTGTCAATAGAAAAATCATCAATATATTTATACAATAAAGATAAATTTTTTATTTCCTGAAAATGTAACTTTTTTGGTACTTTTGGTTTTTATAAGTAATCCTTCGATTATATGATTTTTGTCAAAAAACTTTTCATAAAAGTCTTCGTAAAAATATTTTTGTAGATTTATTTATATACAATTTTGAATTATTTGTATTTCCTTATTTTTATCATATTTAGATTATTAAAATAACAGAATGTGTAAAATAAATAGAAAAAAATTAATTAAATTTACGCAAGTAAAAATTAGTATTCATTGCAAGGTTGTCCCACCGGTGTTCGATGTGTCTTCCCATGCTTCCTTCTCCATCCCTCAGGTTATCAGGTTTCCTCTTGTTCCTCTTCAGGTTGCACTCGCACAACACTCGCGAGAAACACTTACGGATAATTACGGTCACGCGCGGACATCACTGCACGTCTCTCGCGCGATTCTTACAGCACTTTCATTTATGTGTGTCTAAAATAGTTAAGACATGATGAATAATTGTAATTATCGAGAGATACGATCGTCTTTCGAAGGATAACATAATAATATGTACATAAAAGATCTTGATTCACTATCTGCTCGCTCGAGTGTCGGAGTGCGGCGACCTTTTGTAAATACAGCGCGCCGTACGTAGGAAAAATAAATATCAAAACATTCAGAACTATTAATCTATCTAACGAATGATAAGATAGATTTGCATTTAAATTTTAATCTCTCGTGAAGAAATAAGTTTCAATTTCACGCGAATAATTTCTGAAGTGCATACGAAACGGAGCTCAAAACCAAAAGGAAGTATAATAAAGAGACGGCGGTCGCAGTAAAACACATCGTCCCGTTATTTATATTCTTGTACCTTGCAATATAAATTATTTTGCTGGCTCGTTTGAAGTATTATCGTGACCCTGTCGTCGCCGGGATGCTACGCGAGTGACGAGACGACTTTCTCCGTGTAACAAAGCCGTGACGAAAGCCACGTGGAACTCGAGCGATCGAAGTCATTCAGCGGCCGCATGAATAGACTCGATCCATTAGCATTGCGCAATTGTGTTGTAGGTGTGCGTGTGCGGACTACTTGTTTTACGAGACTCCACTCCACGGTGACAGTGACACAAATGGGTTCTAAATACCCGGCATGCTGTCTCTCAATGGGAGAACGGCATTACGTTTCGAGCACCACCTACGTAAAGCTAACGGTATGGAAATATACGTGCATACATATATGGTTTATGCGCAATCAAATCGCTGAAGGCGAAAGCATTGTTCATATATATTTTCAAACTCTCCTCTGTCAGTAGATATGAAACGAGATGCCACGTGATATATGCCACGCGATTTCGTTGAAATAATTTAAATTCGTGTATGAAAAATTACGTGATTATTCGTGGCACAAGGTGAGTGATCCAAAATGATTCTGAGGCGTGATAAAAAATAATCGAGTTGCCTTTGTTCAATTAACTAAAAGATATTCGATCTGTACATTAATTTTTTTAATAAATCTTATTATAGGTTGAAACTTGTAGGAGGGCGAGAAGAAATATATTACATAATAAAATTATAAAATAAAAATAATTTATACAAATAATTACAAAATAAAACTAAAACAAATTAAATTGATTTTTTTCTTTTTTTTTTAAATAAAGAAAAGAGAAGCGAACAGGTTTGAAACAAATTGTATGATCAATGTATTCGTGTTGCGGTTGTAACGCCCATGCGTTTTCAATCAATTAAATTTCACTTCAGTCGAATGAAATTGCGAGGCGTGGCCTTGGAAAGCATTGTCGATAATTAAATTATTGACGGTTGTTACACGTCAATGGGTTATTGCAATTAGTTATTGCCGGCAGTGGCACATTTTGATATAAGAGACAAACAAATGTATTTTTATAAAATCCAATGTCCATTTTCAAAATTTTAGTAAAATCTTTTTCTTCGAGACTTCTAAAATTCTCAATGTTTTAAGAAAAAATTGTGGCACGTTGTTTTTAATATTTAAAGCAATAAAATTAAAAAAAAAAACGAGTTTTAGTGACTTTTCGCTTCTTGGCTAAAAATTCTTAAAATGTTTATAAGTTTTAAAGAATTTTCCAATGATTTAACATTTTCTGGCATTTTCTAATATCTCAAAAGTTTTATTAAAAAGTGTTATAATTCAAATCAAATAAAAATAAAATAATTGTTAATTTTTGTGTACCAATAATTGAAAAAATTTCAACGTATGTTTAAATCGCACTATTTTCACATGTAATTGCAAAGCTCTCTTTAAAACATATTAAAAATGTCAAAATTCTTTACAAAAAAATCGAAACTGACCTAATTACGTCAACATTTTAAAAATAAAAATGCTATCTACTTACATATACATTAATATACATTAATATATGCATTAAGTGTCTCAGACTCAATAAATTTTTTTATCTTTTTTTTTCAAAATAGTATTAATAAAATTTTCAATTAGTATTGCTGTAAAATATCAATATTAATATCCCTTGGTTTTACTACTAATAGAAATGTTCTTAATTTTTAAAATTAATTTTTTTGAGGTAACATTGTATTATTCAATCATAAAGATCATTGAAGGTAATTGCTAATTAATTTCACATGCGTTGAGTGAGATATCATTCAATCGTTTGCGTAACTGCATCCACATTAAAACCGCAATCAATTATTGTTACAGCTCGAATAATTTGTCTATCAGACAAACGTCAAGACAGAGATATTTGCGAACCGATAGGTAACCTGGCGGCTTAATGAAAGTAATTATTCGATATTCTGTCTAACTTATTTTATTATGTATTTAATTATATGTAATTTATTACTCACAGCTGTCATTGTTAATAATTAACAAACATCGAATTTAACGCATTTTGTTTTCAAATGTCAAAGTATATGTAAATATTTCTCATTTATTAACAGACAAATATAAAAATATGTATACATATACGTATTTCAAGTATATATTTCAAAAACGCAAAGCTTTATAAATGTTTTAAATTATAAATGTTTAATGTATAAATTGTTGCATTATACTCCGTTTAACAAACAGCTAAATGTTACAGCTAAGTGTAATATCGTTAACGTTAACATTGAAAGTTAATACTTTACGTTAATTAATGTAATCTCGAAAGAGTATTATATCTTCGTGACGGTACATCGTAAGTGGTCCGGAACAGGTGCGAGTCGCCGCCCGTCAGGAATCTCGGCAATAACAGGATTAAAAGAGAGCAACGCGATACCGAGAGATCGTATGATTCGCGGGGAATAAGTATATCATCGGAATAAGTATACAGTTCGATTACACGCGTATACGCGTATACAGATATGTATGAATCCTTGGAAAATTAGGAACAATCATATGCTCACGGTCGACAATTGGGCATCGATCGGGCACAAATGAATATCGTAACATGTAATACGCCAAATCAAGTAAATCAATTCATGAAGTCTCAAGTCTGGTCCATAACTAAAAGCTCTAGTTCTCACGAAGTCTAAAGCTTCTAGATATCTCCTATGGATATTTTAAAAACATCCTATGATATCCTATAAACTTTCTATATATCCATCGTATTAACATTCTATAGATATCCAATGGACATTTTACAGATATCATATGAATATATATATATATATACATATGGGTGTGTGTGCGTTTGTGTGCGTGCGTGTGTGTGTAGTCAAACTAAAAAAACTAAATTATTTTAATATAATCACAATGACAATAGTTAAATTGTATAAAAATCCTAAACATTTTTATCTCTTTCGAATGAAAGATATTTAGATAAAGTTCAAGAGAGAGGAAGGATTGGTAGAGAACTAAGTTCTTACTAGTTTCTAATTAGCTCTCCGTGTTGCCCCATTAAACTTGAAAACACCGGTTTAATATTACCGGTCTAATAATCTGTAACCGGTCAGAATCACCGCTCGTAACGCGGCCTCGGCAAACAAAGTATAGAGAAAGAAAAAAAAAACGCGCGAGAAGATTTACGTTTCGCGCGAGTAGCGTGTCCCGCATCCGCATTAGAGGGCTATTAGCGTCATTCAATGTTGAGATGTATAGTCTAAAACAGAGTAGCAGGTATCGGCCGACGCAGTAAACGTTGGTGTGCTTGGTAATTATTGACCGTGCGGATAAAACGAGTCCGACACGTCGCCGCGAGTAACGTGCTTGCTAATGAAATGTCACGGTGTAACTTTGTGCTACACTTTGTTTGCATTCACGGACACAAAAAAAGTCAATCAAACCATTTGTCGAGTATACAGTTCAACAAAAAATTCAAACGTAAACCCCGAAAAGTAGATCGTAAGAATAATGTAATGTTACATTAAATCTCAAGTACATTAAATCCTTCCTTGCAATAGGTAACTTCACATGTAGTGACATTTAAATCGTTTTAAAATTAAAGATGTGCAATTTATAAAATCATGCAAATTTCTTAAGAATTACAATAAAAATTATCCATATCATATTCCAATTTTTCTATTTTTAATTGTGCGTAACCTTGTATTGTAAATTTTATTCAAGTGCCATTTTATGTCGCAAGCAACATTTTAAATTTGTAATTTTATAAAATAGAAAATTATATTATCAGTTTTTTATTGTGCGTTGAATCGCTCGCACGGTACATAGAATAGAATTTGTACAATATTATACTATGCAAAATATAATAATTGTAATAATTAAATACAGCACTCGGAATTATTAAATTAAATTAGAGAAAAAATTAATGTTAAATTATTTATAAATATATAAATTTCTATTCACAATATAAAAAAATGGAATACGTATCTTCCATGTATCTTACTGTAAATCAAAATTCATGCACATTCATAATAGTTTCAAATTTATATATTTTCTTAGCTCTCTACGTTCTTAAATATTATATTTCATAAAATTTTCACGAATTAATAAAAAAAAAGCTTCAGACAGATTACTTGAATTATGTCTAGTGTTAAAAATAAGCATTCAAAAAAACATTTAGATTCACATTTGATTTCTATTGTTGAATCTCTAACACTAAATCGTATGCGATTTTACGATTAAAAATTCAGTTGTATAATTATATTGCGATTCAAGAAAAAAAAAATCGCAACATTTCTATTTATAACAAGCATAAATAAGAGTTTTAATAATCATATAAGGTGATTAATATTACCTATGAAGGTACTATAATTTTCACTGAAGTAACCTGTTTCCTATATACCATGCATCGCCCAGCTACATAGTTTCACGTATTATTTTATCAATTAATGTCAATGTATATATACATAAATAGCAGTATTAACTTATTGCCTAATTATTGGTTGCAAAAAAATAAACAGAAAGTAACCAATTAATAAAGTCTTGTAAATTATCAAGACTCACAATTCAATATTCTTGAAGAAATCTCTGTCTTTCTCTCTCTCTCTCTCTCTTTCTCTTTCTTTCTCTCTCATAGTCCAATAATTTTTTAATTTGTTCGAATTATAATTCGACTATGCCAGTTTTTTTTAGTAATTAAAAATGCCAATCAATCAATGTCATGTCAATCGGAAATTTCACGCTCAAAAGATTATAGATAAAAAAAAGAGAAGAATGAATGCGTGTAAAATCGATCCGCGGCACCGATTAATTACAAGACATGGGACTCGAGCGATCGATCTAGCAACAAGTCTTAAGTCAAAGCCTACATATTTCTGATCCAAGATCTAGTCATAGTCCTACATATTATAAATTTATTCGTACCTTGTTATTATATCTTTCGATATTATTTCAGTTAATATATTATTAGTCAAATTATATTTCCTAAAATAAGTTCTTCGATCTTTTATTATCACAATTGCAATTATTTATCATTAATAACATAAAAATCTTTCTTTAAAGACTTTTAATTTAAAGACTTGTAATTATTGTATAAAAATATTATTATAATAGTTACAACTATTTAAGTATTTTTATTTATTAATTTAACTAATTATTTCGTTGATTAAATGTAATACGCAAAAAGAAAAGAATGGTTTTATTAAAGTGTTTAAAAATTTAACTAATAGTATCTACAAATTTAGACATAGATCTAAAAATATCTTTGTTAGAACATTAAAATAATTATATTAGACACTCGACCGTAATGATAATAATATTGCAAAAATATCCTACTTTCGACATTTTAATGATCAGATCGATTTACATTAAAATTATTTAACATGTATAACATCGATTTATACGCATATATATATACGTATAAATTATTTTCCACTCATAAATATTTAATTTTTTAATTATTCATTAATTAATCAATTGTTCTATAAAAATGTTAATTTTTTACTCAGATTTACACCGCGCGATCGGAGATAGCATACCTCCTATACATTTCACGAGATGTCAACATGGAAAAGAAGACATTGTCATGTTTTCTCCAAAAACTCCACGAATGCATGTACCTTTTCGCACCTCTCCACTTTTTATGCTCCACGGATTGAGAAATGCCATCTCCCGAAATGTCCGTGACAACTCTCGCCCGTTCCGGATCCGCGATTGCGAGGTGATCCACGTCGTGAGAGAAAGAGAGAGAGAGAGAGAGAGAGAGAGAGAGAGAGAGAGAGAGAGAGAGAGAGAGAGAGAGAGACCATCTCTCGAAAGAATGAGGGAACGAGGGTAAAAGAAGAGCGGCGACGGGCTCGGCGAAGGCTTGATTTATGTGTCATTCCGCGGAACGGCACACCCGCTCGCTCGAGTGTGAAACAAATAAATTTCAGGCGAAGAGAGGCGCGCCATGAAAATGCGCGCACAGCTAAAGAGCAATATGACTCAGTGATTAATCAATCGGCGAGATGAAAAACGGGAGAACCAAATTGTGGCGGGTAAAATTACGTGAGACACGACCTACGTCATTACTCTTCCCCTCGATTACACGACTAATCTATAAAATTAGATGAGAAATGTACCTCTAAGTTCTTTAATCGATAAATATAATGATTTTTAAAAATGGCGCTCTCGAATCCGCAAATTGCAAATTAAACGGTAATATGTCAATGAGGCAAGACATATACTCGTGATATATCAAAATAACTTGTGATTGTGAAATATTAATTGTTTATAAGTTGGTGAATAAAACTAAATAACTAAATATATTTAAAATCTCTTCAAATTAGCGATACAATCGAGAAAAAATTTCTTTTAATATACATTCTTAAAAGTATCCAAAAATTAAAAAATTAATAATATGTTCATGCTTTTTATATAATTTATAATAATAATTTTTAATAAAACCAGGTTTTTGTAAAATTAAACTCAATCATAACTATCAAAATATAAAAATAGATTTATCGAAAGAATAAAAATCTATTGGAAGCAATAAAAATGATCTTGACATTTTGAACATAATTTCTTTAAGAACTTTCATTATGCTAGCTTTAAATAAAATATACTTTAAATTCTAATCAATTATTCCATAAACTAATGCTTAAAGTAAGAATAAATAAATCGATTTTCTATTTGATTTTTTTCGACCTTTCAAATCGAAGAACTTTAATTTCAAAATTATTTCGTCATAACAATTAAGTACTTAAACCTATTTCCCAGGCACCGATTAGAAATTATATCGATTGTATGATTGGATATCAGAACCAAATATTACTTTATATTATTAGTATATATATCTATCTTGAAATTAATAAAATTAAATTTATTCTACAATGACATATTGCAAAGAAGATAATAATAATAAAAATCACAAAATACAAAGCTTGTAAAATTTGTTTTTAAAATAAAAGTCTGCTCTTCGAAACAAACGGAGCATGTAATCGAAAATTCACACATATTGATCGAAGGACAACCGCTTCTAGACGCATTATTTAATCAATGTCGCAGCGCGACGCAAGATTCGTTTCTCATTTCTGATGGAGTACAAAAATAAATTACGCTTATGAAATCTTTGATCACTGCTACCAAAAGAAACATTTTGCCGCTTGATAAGTAGCAACTAGATTTTTAATCAATCAACGACATCAATCACAAGTCACCCGTAAGAACTTCGTGTAAATGTATTAAAAATTATTACATTTATATAATTATATTAAGCAATCATATTAAAAAAACCGTTTTATTGTTGCACAATTTAAATAATATTTGTGTGTGTATGTATATATATATATATATATTCCAAATTGCAGAAGGCGTAAGATTGATTAAAGTAAGCAAAAGATAGAGAAAAACAAATTGCGATTATTATTATATATATTTTTAAAAAGTCAAAAATCAAATAGGGCGCGCGCAGCGCGCGCCTGTAGTGTTCTAGTGATTTATAAATAATTCATAAATAATTTCTATTTTTATATTTATTAATAATAATAATGATAACAAAAAATTCCCTTGTCCTTTACTATTTTCTTTACGGTCAAGCGTTAGTAAATTTCGTAGATAATCCAATTAATTGACTGACTTGACTCTCTCTCTCTCTCTCTTATACAAGAAACTTACACAACCACTTATACAAAAAACCAACCCTGTCAAATATTTACTCTCTCTACGTCTCATCTTCCAACAACAATGAAATAAAACTACTATTGCAAAATTTTCTTCTTGTCGCCTAAAGCTACACAATCTGCACAAATGTGTTCCATTTTCTATCAAGATTGAAAGGCTACTTTTCTTAGTGCCTACCGTTATTATAACGTTAATCGCAAGAATAGATCTTTCCTTGATATTCTGTCCTCTTCTAGATAAAAGGAATTAATTTTAAAAAATGGAAATGTTTAATAAATGTAAGTATTTATGTACCAGAATAATAAGACATCGAGGATATCACGAAAATTTTTGCGAAAATAATTATTTAAGTCATACGAAAGATTGAATCGAGAAAGTTGCTTTCCTATGTTATTAAAATAATGGTAAATCACAAATCATATGTTTGAATTGAGTGCGGAAAAACGATTTATATAAGCGTGATAATATATTCTGATTAATTTAAATTCAAGGATGATAAAAAAATGTGTTTTTTACTATTTTATTAATATTAATCGCTTTAAAACTGCGTATCGATCTTTCTGCTAAAATTAATGTTTTCACCGTATTGTACGTATATGCTTTATTTCCTTGCACTACAAATTAATCTCAGTATTTCCAAGTAGCACTTGCAGACAACAATTAAATAAGCAAACAATTAAATAGCAGAAATAAATGCGGAATATTGATTCGCCCATTTTTTTCATCGTGTTCTATCGGAAATACATGCTAATAATTATTATAAATTAATTGTAATGAGATCTCGCGTACCAAGATATATATTTGCACGATAGCAGTTCCGATATTCTAACAGTACATACAAGATAATATACACTATACTTATACTAAATAATTTAACGCTGTACTTTCGCACAGCGTTAACGGTTCATAGATCGTCCCGTATTCCCTTAATCGGGATTCACTCGAATATAAAAACAAAAGTATCGAGGAGATCGGGGGGAAGAGGTCGACGGCAAAAAGCCTAATCTTCTCGCGTGAGCCTTTGCGTTGTTACTTGGTCATGCTATTTTTTTCTTCCGTCCAAGGATAATGTATGGAGTAAAGCGGCCGCATGTTTGCCTACATAGTAAATGTAAACGTTGCTATCGTCGCTTTGGTTTCCGCTTCATCATATGCGTATTAAACGATTTTATACGTTACACGCTGTGTACGGTGCATTAAGGCGTATAATTGATGCAACATATGATGAAGTATAGAAAGTCAGGTAATTGCTATTATTCAATAAAAATCAGATTTTGCTCATATCCTTGCATTTCTCCGCATCACTGAACAATCTCGTCTAATTGATTTAAAAAAAGGATTGTTACAATCATGCAGGATGTTCCAAAAATACTTTATGTTTATCTCCTGATCCAATCCATCATTTTAATGATAAATTTGCTAGCAAATTTCAAATTTAACTCTTTATTACAAACAAAACAAACCATTCTTTTACATTTCCTTAATCCGCCTTTTTAAATATCTCAGAAATTGCTCACTAAATTAAAAAAAAATCTGCTTAAGTAATATAAGTTAAATTTATAAAAAATATTTATTTTGTTATTAAATTTTGTAAATTCATAAATTTTTATTCTTTAAGTAATTTTTTCTATCTAGAATAATTTTAATTTTCAAAAAATAAAAAATGTTTAATGTTTTCAATACTGCAATACAGTTGAAATAAAAGATATCGTATTCTAAAAGAAATAAGATTGTAAATCTCAATTAAAGAATAAAGAACAAGTGAAAGATAGTGATGATCTGACGACACTCTGAATGTATTACATATAGAATAGTTCGGTAAAAATTTATCTATGTAGACAAACAGTTATGTCTCTTAGAAGTTTTCAGCATTTATATATGTATATAGGTATATTAACGCGTGTTTAATATATATCTAATTAATCATGTATTATAGTTATATTATCTCTTTCGTTGTAATTACGTATAATATTATTAATATGTGTGTACAACTTTTCTCCTCTCACATTCTATAATTGCCACATTTTATTACTTATACTCTATCTATTTAATTGCACACACCTATACACACACATATATATATACAAAACAGATTTTACTACGTTGTAAATTATATTAGGAGACGTTATCGCCAAGTTTATTACCTTCACAATCAGCGTTCACGCGGCACTTGATAAGACACAAGAAAATTGTGGAACAAAATAACAAATATTAGGCGTGCCTGAAGGAAACAACAATATTTTAACCCCAATAGTTTAATATTTTTAAATAACTTTGTACTAAAACTACCAGAAGATTTATGTACAGTGTATAGCCGTAAACATTTACTGCATGTTTTTCAACAACAGCTTTTCCTTAGAAAAGAAAGCGATTTAGAAATGAAATCCAATATTGAACATATATGATATACGTCTTGGATAATACCACATGCTTTATTTTTTGCAAACAGGACTCTTCCTCGTGACTGCAATGAAGAAAACCCATCCTAGCTCTATATTTGTACGGAGTTTACTGGAGTGCGTCCTCGAGATTGCTATGTACACCTTGCGCGTCTTATTGCTGCGCCGCAAGCGACATTCGTGCTCGCCGTTTAGATGCGGAGCATATAAATCCGCGCTGAAGAGAGTATTTAACGTACCCGTAACGCGCGGGCGATAGTCACTCATCCCATGCTCTCGCGTTCGCTTGAGTCGCATACCATACGCAAGACCATTATCCGCGGATGGCTCCCGGACAACCTCTTACGTGCGAGACGGCGACTTTCACCGCAATATTCTAACAATTTAGGATAATATGATAACGATTTTTCCTCCGGGCGATAAAAGAAAAGTTTTCACGATAATTTTGGGACGCTATGGACGATAAAGTGAAGGTATCTTTCCTTTTTGGAGAAAAATGTGTGCTATAGATAAACGGTCACACGTTGACTCCTAGCTTTATATTCAATCTTACATGGAAACTTGACAGTACACATTGCAATAATACACAGAGAGAACGATTTCTTTAAACATTTCTTTCTCCATTTGTTTGAATTTATATAATCATTAATTTTCTTCAAACAACATAATGTTATATTATCTTTATTGACTGAAAAAGATATTGTCTCATTGAAACAAATCAAAATACATAATTAATAAATCAAATAATCGTATTCGTTTCTTCAAACAATTTGTTTGACTATTTCAAAGCATATATTTTATTTCTATTTGTTTTTAATAGATTTTATTACATCTAAAGAAATCTTTCTCTCTATGTGGTATCAAGTATTCTCTCTGTATGGTATCCAATAAAAGAACTCAGAGAAATAACTTTGTAACACTTTGATCTTACTGCAATGGGAAAATTACAGGAAAATCGCCTCAGTGGATGTGCTACTTCCTTTATATTCAAGCACGCACTCGAAATGCTCGAAGCACTGCGCGATTATAACCAGCAAACCAGTTTTGAAATCTTCAAACAAAATTTCGTAAATACACCTATGTATATTAGACTGCGATAAATTGAAGAAATAAACATAAAAAAATCCGGAATTAATTTGAAAAAGTCATCCATCGAGAATTGTAGAAATAATATTCATTTCAAGAAGTTTTTTAAGATTATAATTAAATTCAATATTTTAAACAGATCAATAAAGTTGACAACGCCTAAACGGTCGCAACTAGATCTTAATGCTGATTATTATTTTTTTAATATACTAATTTAATAATCTCAACTCATATGAACTGCGCGCCTTATGAGCTGAGATTACTAAATTAATATATTAAGAAAATTATAATCAGCACCAAGATTTAGCTGCGACCGTTTAGGCCTTTTCAACTTTATCGATACGTTTAAACATTTATGCGGTCTAAGAATTTATTGTCAAATATTTTAATTAGAAAATTTAAGATTACTAATAATAAGTTTTTGGTAAGTATCCGGATACAGATCACATATCTGGTCATTGGGACGTTTTACCTTATACAATTTTACATCCTAATGAAATGTCGTGTAATTCATATTGTTTTAAAATAAAAATAAAAAATATATGTTCCAATATCAACGTAAATAAAAAAATAAATGAGCAAATAAAGTCTTAACGTCGGAATCTTTAGGACACTTACATTAGAATTACAGAGCGGCGAGAGGGAAGAAAGAGGGAAATGCTATAACGTTTGATTTTCGAAAGTAACGGGAGCAGACTTAATCGACTTTGTAGATTGTAGTTTCAGGGATATTAATCGAAGACAGGCTTGCGCAACGCAGCGATGCAGCGGGCCAATGAGGCACGTACTTACATACGTTCGAGGGAAATTCGCCGCGGTACGCCGCGAGATCTCGAGAGAGCCGCGTACGTCCCCCGATATTAAACGCAGCTCTCGGAATGGCGTAATCGCGCGCGCGAACGGCATCAGATTATGCGGGACCGGAGAGGAACGATCTCTCGGACGTTTTATTTTCTTTCCTTCCTTCTTTCCTCCCGTTTAACCTTTCGCGAAGCTGCGGTAGCGGTGGTGGCGGCGGTGGCGGTGTCGGCCGTGGCAGCCGTGTGGCGCGGTTTCGAGCCTTTCCGGCTCGATCGTTTCGCTTGTATCTCGTCGTTCTATCTGCACTTCGGCGCTTATTAAAGCGCCGTAGCTTGTTATTTGCGTGCGTTAAACGCGTGTGCATGTATAACGATGTAAATTGTTTTCATGCTCGGAGGCAAGGGTGTGCTTGTGCTACTCTCAGTAGCACGAGCACGCACATTGAGACAAATTTTCCCGCAATTTTCTCGCTGTAGTAAAGTTAAAGTGTTACAAAGTTGTCCCTCTCTCTCTTTATTATTGTTATTTGAAAGTAATAAATGAAACAAAGATTGGCACTTGAGGCCTCGATTTAAAATAATAATTTTAAAAAGCCTCTCTCTCTCTTTCTGTCTTTGTCTCTCTTTATTATTTTTATTTGAGAGTAATGAATGAAATAAAGATTGGCACTTGAGGCCTCGATTTAAAGTAACAATTTCAAATCACAAAAATCAATATAAATATATAATATTGATATTTATTTCAGAAAATTCATATTTCTCAGCTCGCTGCTATCGAACTGCTATTTAATTTGATTTTATTTCTCACTATAGCCATCATATTTCTTCCCTCTTATTTACTTCCCCCTCCTCCTCCCCTCGTACTCTTGTCCGAAAAACAAATTTTTTTATCTCTGGAATGTCCTTCGCCACCCACGATGTACAACGTATCGAATATCTGGGGGAAAAAAACGGGCTGACCTTGCACGATACGTACAAGGTACTTCGCTTAAATACGCGCGCGTTGCGCAATTAAACGCGCGATTTACGCACGATTTGCCGGATCCTGGAACCTCTTTTTCACGTGCATATACAGATCCAGAATAATCGGGCGTAATTAACGGCGTCTGGCCTAACGCGAAACTTTCGTTACGCACGGCGAACGTTTATCGCGCACCTTAACGAACGAGGACGTTAAATCAGCAATTTTATTCGAAGGCGCGCCCATCACTGCACTTTGACGAGATAAAAATTAAATTATACACGTATGCGCTCGGCGAGCGAAAATCGCGCGTTTCCCACCGAAATCTTTTCATTAAAAAATAATCCAGAGATCGAATTTTTCGCTTGCGAGGTTATATGTATATAGTATCGTTATTTACAATATCCTTATTTTTAGTATCCTTTCATGCAAATGTGTTATTTGCTAGAGAAATGCCGAGATATAAATTATACACCCAACGTTTCTTAAAGTTGTTTCAAGTAAGATTAAGAAATCAATTTTTTGTGAAAGTATATCAACCACTTCAAAGATTTATCGAGATTGCTCATGCAATTAATTAAATCCGTTACTTTACAAAGTTAACTTTACACGAGTCGATTGATATATCACAATCTTCTTAAGAAACAGCGAACACGCAAATACTTGTAGAAATTGCTGAGCAGAGGCATTTGGAGATACCCGCATCTTAGTGCCTTTCTCAGGATAATCACCTGTTCGTCTAAGATGCACTTGAAAACGTGCTTATACGTTAAAGTATGCAGCCATCTATTTCTCGCGTGCAAAGGTCTTCGTCCTATCTGGCTAGTTCCATCTTGGCGGACTATCTCTTACCGGGCACAATGACAATTTACTGTATTCGTAAAAATATACGTTAGTTGCGGGTACTAAATTTCATTTAATAATCTAACATTTTTACCTAATTTTATCCGTAAGTAAACGCGAAGACTGTGACTTCAACATAATTACGCCATTAAAGTAACCAAGAAATATCTTACGGTGCGTCCTAATTAAAAAAAGTACTACATGGATGGACGTTGTGACATGGATTCTCTAATTAAGGAAGTAGTAAGTCTCGCGATATATGCGACATGCTAAATCTACACGACAAAAATGTAACAGTAAATATTACAATTAACTTTTTTTATCTTGTAATGTACTGTATGTATATCAGAAATTATAATATTTTATTTGAAAACATATTTTATTAAATTATTATCGCGATTAAATAAATATATTTTAATCGTTTGATTACTTCAAATTTTATTTTTATTTTAGAAAAGTCTTATAGTCTTATAGTTACTTTGGAGTAGATTTGCGATGATTGTAATAAAATTGCAATATCAGTATAATAATCTGTTTGTGTAATAGAAGATTAACTAATTAAACGTATAAACACGATTATATATATTACAGACTAAAAGTTTGGAAGCGATTGAAATTTTTTAACAAAAAATTAATTGTCTCGCTTAATAAAACATATAAAATTTGATATATACCTGTATAAAGTTTTACACAATGTATTTTAAAGTAGAAAGGCAACTTCGATATTTGATTGATGTTCTAACTAAATGAAGCAGTCTTATGACCGCAGTTATTTGCACAATTGACACTTAAGATTGGAGCTGCACGAGAAGAAAAATAGTTATAATATATCACTCACTTTTCTGTATGACACATTTTCAACCATCAATTTCAATAGAAAATTTTCAATAAGAAAACTGCAATACGTGTATTAAGTAAATAAATCTTAAACTAATGAAATACAGTACGATAGTGGTGATGATAATTCGAAGTTGCTTTTTTCTTTATACTCTTTAAATGGCAATCAGTGTATCACTAATTGATTTGCAGTGCAATTAGGTGATAGTGCTGTAAAGTTGAAAAAAGAATACTTTTATCATGCCATCTATTAGAGGCACAACAATAGTGAAATAACGTTTACTTGAGTGGAATAAATGAGTTGAAGATAAATAGCGACTTTGCGGCTAGTAGAAGGCCATGCATAGAAATTCATTTTTAACGCACGTGTAACAAAAATACATTTTAAAGCTTGGAAAAATTATTTAAAAAATAAAATTTTATACTCTCTAAATGACAATTAGTAGAATCAATAAAAATACACTGACTTTATATACTTATACCTTATCGATAAGTTAAAATAAATGCATTGATTTTTCAGTAATAACACATTAATTTTGAAGTCGAAATCACTAAAAGGCAATGAATACTCATTGATTACCACAGTTTTAAGTGTAGCACTGCGAAGCAGTAAAAAATATATTAATTCCTATTTAAAAAGTATAATTTTTCCACCGAAAAATTTAATTCTTTATGAGATACAAGAAAATTCTAAGTATTTCCAAACTTTTGGCTAACAGTGTTGTAAGATTTAATTTATCCACATAGCATTTTTTAATATTTGTAATAATGTTTATAATGTACATTGTAACCCTTTGCTAATATAATTAGCAAAAATATGCACATACAATTCAGATTTTTTATAACAAATAATATATAGTTATGTTATCTCACATTCTAAAATTTTTTACAATAAAATAAAATATATTTTATGTAATTTATGATATATTTTCGTGCATTTTTTTTTAGTTACATTTCTTCCAACATCTTTTAATTTTTCAACCTTTTTTAAATTTAAATATACTTTTGTATATTGGTTACAATTATAAATCACGGTTACGTATTGTACTTTGCACAATTTTTACTGCTGTATCTTACAATTTTAAGAAAGGTCAAATTTGTCAATGGTTCAGTTATCAAAATCAGTACAGATTTATCTCACGATCAGAAGTAATGCGTGAATCAGCAATCAAAGCTGCTTATCCATGCGCAATAGAAGAATCTTCAAGTACTATCATTGGTGAAAAAAAAAAGATTAATATGGAACACATTGAATCGGTTACAGCAGGATGCCGATGTATTTACTTTTCCCACGTGAAATGCGCCACGCAATGCATCTTCGTTAGAAATTCTCATCTCGTGCGGTACGCAATGTCAAGTGCACATTGTGTAGATGAGGCAAGCATAAAGATTATTCCGAAGCGCATCAAAGGTAAACGCTTTCGAAAAACCACATGTTAGACTCTTCACGAATCAAAAAAGGAAGATTTTGTTACCGTTATATAGCAATATAAAACTCATTTATCTCTGAAAGTAAATTATGTTCTTGAAACATTTTTGAATTAAAAATTAATTGACGAAAAACATGCAATCGCGTGTGTCTCCTTGCAGGCAGCTTGCTACTCGAACAACTAAGAAAACGTTCCAAGACGTTTCTTATAAACGTTTCTTGGGGGACGATGCTCGTTTAAGTGTGTCGAGGATTATATTACAACGTCTTCATCGCACGATTACCGCATCATTATTACAGTCAGCTGTGGGACAAAATCAACGACTCGCGATCTCGCGAGTATAGTATAAGAATACATACATCAGGAAGTTCCGACCCATGACGTTCTTTTATCTCGGCATTTCCCTTCCGCCTGTCATCCGCGATCGCTACCAGCTGACGAGGCATCATCCGCGAGAAAGATGCGCGCTTCCCAGACGAGGGGGATCAGACCGCGGTGATCTCCGAGGTGACGAGGAGGAGATCATGAATCCCGACGACGACGACGCCGCCGTCGTTCACGACGGACTTAATTAGCGTCGTGATTTACTCGATATTACGTTTTTACTCTTTTTTTTTCCGAGCCGGATGTTTAATAGAACCCTTTCCCATGATCCCGCGTGCGTCGTGCGTGTGGCGAGAATTCCGTCGCGTCGTCGTGTTCAATAAAACACGGCTCTTAATTGCGACCGACAATTAACTCGGCCGACGGAGCGGAGGAGCGTCTCGGATCGTCACATTTGTCAGCGGTACTAAACGCCTGGATCCTAGTTTTAATGGGCGCCTACCTCGCTCACGGGGGCACCGTTAACGCGCGCCGTCTCTCCTATCCGTGGGACAAGAGCCAGACGTTTTCCAGCGGCAAGGTGGAAGATACGTGTCGTCCTCGGGGATCTCTCGGCGACGAGGGAGCGTTCGCTGATCTCGCCGAGATGCACGTCATGCGAGCGAGCGTAAGCCAAAGACCCGGAAGAACGGCGGCGAGGCAGCTCTGTGAAGAATCTGATAGCTCGGTCATTCTAAAACTGACGTAAATCAATTTTGCAAGTGTCGTTGTCCTCCCGAGGTAAATAAGGTAATCCCGTGTAAACCGTGTTTCGCGAGAAAGCAATCTATGGCGTAGATCGTTTCGGAGAAGAACCTTGGAAAGCGATTTCTACCAGCGATGCTATTTTATCCGTATGGTATACGCTGTACCCTATAAATCACTTATTCTTAAGGTCGCCCGGGTCAATTTTGAAAGCATCTTCCCTCTGGGACAAACAAACGTGTAATCAGGCCTTCCAAATTGTTTTCTCTGAAAAGTTCCCTTATTACGTGGCGAAGAGAATTCTATATTCTACATCTTCTTGAATTGAACAATCGCGACAAATCACGCGCTCCTCGCGAATCAAACTGCGAATTTACCATGTGCGTAACTAACTCCACTCGGTATTTTCCGCACCGAGGTACAACACGACGTAGATGGATCATAAGTATCAGTTATGGTACACGTGTGGCCGCCTTTATCGATACTACGCTACATAATCTTTGACCTCTGTCGAGATATATATATTACTGTCGATACAAGGTTGCCTACTTGCAACTCTCGGCGCCAACTCCTGCATTCTACTTCTTTCGAGTACATATAATGCCTTTACAACCGTGTTATAACCGGTACTGCATTAGATTCGTTGTAACTGCGCGCTCACGTTGTAAATCAAATCTCAAAAATATTAGTTCACTAATCACTTTCCTGATAGATCGTATATATAAAATTGTATTCCTAACAATATAAGAAAACGTATAAAAAAATGGAACATAAGATTTAACAAGTCTCTTTTCCATAATACAATTTTTCACAATATTGAATATATTGTTTACATTTAAATAAAAAATAACGGAGACCGTAAAAAAAGTAAACACGTATACCTCTTATATAATAACAATATAAACAACAATAAAAAAGGATACAAACATACACACAATTTTCTACTTTATAATATATTCTATATAAAAATATCTAAAAGATTGGATTTAGTGTTGTTGCTATTAACATTTTATTATCAATAAATATTTATAAATCTTTCATAATTGCGCATGTCAAATTTATGCGGCAGTCGTAAAATGTTTTCATCTTGATTCGATTATCATTAAATCATTGCAGAAATAACCGCGGTTATGCATCGGCACTTCTCACCGAGCGTAATATATTTTATGATTTTTCTCTCATTCTCTCTCATCCAACAATGACGTATCGAATCCCAATCAATAGCGTTGCTCGAAGAAATGGTATAAATTAGACGACTATAAATATCTAATTATCGCAGCCCGCTGAATAAATATCTCGCTTAACTAACGGATTTACATGGAAAGTAATTGAACTTAATGAAAGATTTAACGATAAGAACAGAAGAATAATTTTTTATCTACATAATATATACACGAAAGAAAAACTGCTTTGCTGAAATATCTAAAAATTAAATTATAAAAGATAGAGCTCGAACTAATTGCTAAAATGTTGCATTACTAATCTTATTTGAGTTTTTTTCACAATCGTTTTTAACCAATAAAATTATTTTCAGATCTATATGTATATATATTTATATATAAATAGAAATATATTTATATATAAATAGAAATATTTTTATATATAAATGGATAAATGGTGTCTTATTACATCGTTATTATAATGTTCATTTCAAAAGGTCAATTTTCGTTCTGTTTTGTTTTCTCGCGAGAATTTTTAAAACCGTATGCCTTTTTTGACTTTAATGATATCGCGGAGTCCAATTAGAATCGCAATAATTATTAATTTATTGATTATTCCACGTGCAAGTATGGAAAACGGAAAGCGGGCTTGCCCAGCACGACACGACAGGACGCAACGTGACGTGTCCTTTCACTCGTACGAGGATGCCTTGACATTTCGCGCCGTGTAACAACGTATCCGCACGCGACCACGAGGATAAAAAAATCGTCAACTTGCTTCGCGTCTCCACACACGCATCTTATGACCGCGCATTCCATCACACTAGTCGAGAATTCATTCACGGGAGAACGCCAAGAAACGATCTAACGACGATAAAGAAACAAAGTAGGTAGAAAGTAAATAGATCAAGATGAGAATTCAGATGAAACTCTTACAGATCAATAGATATATTTTCATAAAAATTAAAAATTCTGTAATTTACTTCCTTGTTGTAAAATAAGAGCATTTACTTTATTATTATTTTCTATGTTTAAGTAAACATTAATAAATATGTATGAAATAATTTTTTTCCAAATTTACAAAATACTTTTTAGAATTAAATTAAGGAAATAATGCTGAAATAAATATACTTATTATTAAAATTTTGTTTTCAGTGTACAAAATCCAGACAAGTTTCCAAAAAATAAAATACTTTTTATCTTCAAATTTCGTTCGTTGTATAAAATAATATTGTATAGAATAATTTTTCTTTAGACACATAATAAGTGTAAGAACAAAAATTATAAACTTTAATTAATATTTTAAGGACTTATTTAAAAAATTTCCTTTTTGTTATTATGGGAATTTTATATTTATTACTTTTCATATTTATTCTATAAAAATATATTTTATATTTATCCTTTTTTAAATAATAAAATAAAAGAAAACATATTTTAGACATAGCAATAATTTTTTTATTTATAAAATTTTCAAGTTGCTCTTAACAAAAATATTCTTTTACATTTTCCTTTGCATAAATATGATAATTTTTCTACATATAATACGTATCAAATAAATAATTTAGAGATATTAAAAAAACTTTAAGGGAAGAAACTCGTGTAGATCGAAATTTTTTAGCAATTTTTTTTTGCTTAAACTTATAACAAATCTTCCGTAGAATATGAAAAAATATCAGAAACCGATTTGAGACTTTCTTTTATGTTATTTCCGTCAAAAGTAAAACGGTCGCTCTGAGCGGAGAGTATAAGTATACGGTATGTGGCGGGCGCTTAACCGTCGATCTTTTTTATAACGATGGAAGGAGAAAGGCAGAAAAATGTGCAAGTTTCTTTATGTTTTTTTATTTGTTTATGTTTATTTGTTTGAATTTAACGGTCGTGTTAAACGCAGTCGTGTTAACTTTAAACGCGTTTTTATTAAAACACTAAATTTTTCGCCCCGGGACGGATTACTCAAAAACTACTCGACCGATTTCGATGAAACTTTCAGAGAATATTCTTCAACTTATTGGCTATTACATAAACCTCTCCAATTTTTAATTATCAATGTTGAACAAAATTTATGAGCAATTATTCATTAAAAAAAGATCAATTTTTCTTTAAAACATTGGCATTTTCGCAATTTTGTAAATTTCAATAATATTGAAGATTTATGCAATGCGTTTTGACATAAATCAAAAAAATTATTTTGGATTTCTTGTTTCAGACCATTTTTACGGTCTCCATATGTCCCGACGCACTTTCGAAGTGCCATTTTTGAGTCATTGCTAGCTTATTTGTCGATATTTTTTACAATCCTCTGTGTATTGTAAAAATTCAATAATTATTTTCCGCAATGGTCAGCCTATTGCAGAAATTATTTTCTACAATCCTCTGTGTATTGTAAAAATTCGATATTTTCTGCAATTGTCAGCCTATTGCAGAAAATAATTTTTACAATGCTCTGTGTATTGTAAAAATTCGATATTTTCTGCAATTGTCAGCCTATTGCAGAAAATAATTTTTACAATGCTCTGTGTATTGTAAAAATTCGATATTTTATGCAATTGTCAGCCTATTGCAGAAAATAATTTTTACAATGCTCTGTGTATTGTAAAAATTCGATATTTTATGCAATTGTCAGCCTATTGCAGAAAATAATTTTTACAATACTTTATCTATTAGTTTTTCCCTCAAAAATTTCTAAAAACAGGTAATTTACACGAGTTTCCCCTCTTAAGAATAATATGTTAAAAATCCATTAAAAAAATACTTCTAAACTTTTGTTTAATACTTGCCAACAATTTTATATTTTCTATCTATTTATATTTCCCATTTTCTGATTCTTGCTAGAACAAAATTATTGACAACGTGATACTATTGATAAAAAATGATTTAGTACCACAATCCAGATTTTTATAGAAATGGACTTGTTTGACTTTTGTAGGCAACTCTTTGTTTGCTTTATCTCTGTCCCCTACTTTTTAACATATAGAATTAATAAAACAGTATTTAAAAAAGCAGAAGAACAATAGTAATAAATTTTCTTCTAATTGACCTAAGAAAAGAACAAAATCAGCTTCACTAAAGGCATCAACGATCGTTCATTCGCTTGCAACTCGCTGTAAATACCGCAAATAGAAGGAAACAACCTATTTTTAGACGAGAAAGTTCTTCTCAACTTGCAAATCGACTTGCTTACGGGCTTAATCGCCAGACACCCACGCTTGTGACGGTTTTTATGACGGAAGTGACGCGGCAACGAAGAGCTGACGGAATGACGGCGAGCTCGTGAGAATCTCACCGGCGAGATTGCGATAACGCCGACGGCGGATGCGTCCGCGAGCGTAAGGATCATATCCACGAGGGGCGTGCGACGTATTCCCTTCAGAATATAGAGGAGAAGGCAAGCGTCTCATTCGTTAGTTAGATAACCTTTACTCCAGCATTAGCCTCGCCCTCGACCTGCTAGCTGAAAGATATGGCCACTGTGCTTCTACGTGCGGGTAAAGGGGAAGAGAAATTGCCCTTTCTCGTGATACACCCCATGGTTTTCCGTGCGAATTGAAGATTACCGCATTTTAACCCTTTGCTCCATTATTTTTTAATCCGAACGAGCAACGCATCGAAATGTTAGACGGAAAACTTGATATTTTACATTTTACATTATGCGTGCACCAATTTCATAGCCGCAGAAAAAAGATACTAACATAAAGATGAATTCAAAAATGTATAGTTGGAAGATAAATATAAAATCAATCAAAAACTGTTAAGAAAAAAGTTTGGAAATATATGTAATAATAATAATAAAATAAAGATATAAAAAAGAGAGACAGATTTTTTAACGAGCACTTACTTTAATCACTAAACTTTAGAGATTCGACTCATTTATCATCAAATTTGGCAACATTTTCTTTAATAAATGTACATCTTATATTTATTACGCAAGATTTTCGAGATTATGCGGGATTTTTTTGTTGTTAATTGACACATGAGAAACTTAATCGTTTCATGTATATCATATAAAAAATTACGTTCTAATTTCTAGCCGCGCAATTCTATTGTGTTTTAAATACCATAACGATCATATAGATCAAAGCTTTTAATGAACCCGATGAAATATCCTTGAAATAGAAACAGAACACCTCTCATTTCGCTTACTTCATCTTTCGCCGGAGAATCATCATTTTCCTCGCGATAATTATTGGTAGACCTAAAGATTCTTCTATCGGCGTCCCGCGGATTTAACGATTGGCGGCATTCCGCGTATGAAAAATACACCCATCGGAATGTAACGCGCGGAATTACACGTTCGGGCCGCGCGAGTATCGTCGTGAATTCCGCGTATTTCGTATCGCCGCGCGCGCTTCGCTGCAATACAGCGATTTCTTCCGCGAGACGAAACGCCGAGCTCCGAAGAGAAAATTGCAGCCGAGTTGCAATTGCGAGTCGTTCGGACAATTAAAGTATTACCGTGGGAAAGCTTAACAATCGAAATCGCAAAGAACGGAAAGCAATTTATGTCGCGAGTTCTCTTAACTTAAAGAGGATTGCTATCGAGACGACCTACTCTTATAGAAATTACATCAAGCAATTACATTGAGAGTAATGATGATTGCACATTAAAGCAATGTTGTTGGAAACTGTAGTAAATTAATGGAACTGTCGTATAAAGTATTATGATACTGCGATTATAAGTTGAAGGTGAACTATAATGATTCCATAATCGTTTGACGATTATAGAGTATGGAACAAACTTCTGCAGCAATCAATTAATAAATGGAAATAAATATAATACGTATTATACATATATTATATATGTATTATATAAATTATCAAGTTACTATAGTTAAAATGTAATATTAGTGTACATTAAAATATAAAAAATAATATCAATTTAATAAAAAAATATGTAATATATAACTATATATAATAAATATTATAATATTAATAAAGATTAGAAGTAGTTTCGTTACAGAATAATATTCTGTTTACATTGATCTAATGTTTGTATTACAATTAATTTTTTTTCTGTCTTTTGAAAAAAGATGGCCAGTTCTCATCTAAGGATGAACGTAAAAAGCAAGAATAGCAGATGCTACTCCCTTATAAATGCATTGTGGGAGGCTGGTTGCTTTCATGCTCGTAATCTCTGTTGAACGATTTGTTTCGCCGAGCCGGAGCGAGAAAAACCGAAAGCCACAAAGTAAACGATCCGAAACGGTCTAACTGTGCTCCATTAATTCGTTGTCAACCGATAATACTGGATGGGAATCAAACCGGGTCTTCTCGCGGATCCGAAAGAGCGCGATGATGAATTGGCGTTATTGAACACCTCGGGCGGATCGACCTAAGCCCGCAATTACACGGCCTGTTACAGCAAATGCCTTTATTTATGAAAGCTTTATTACGAAAGCAAATGGTTTGAAAAATAAGAGGCTGAAACGGATACGTACAAACAGAGTAATGTGATAAAGATTACCGTAAGTGTTTCTTGTTAGCATAATAATAATATAATGATATGATAGAAATTTCACTATTTTTAAATGATTAAATAACTTAATTTAAAAATGAAAACGACCTGTCTTCTATAATAGATTTATAAGAGGTCAGCATTTGTCGTTTCTGTTCTTTATGTTCATTCTTTGACAAAAATAATCATCTCTTCGCAAAGAACAGGAAAAAAATTAATTATAACGCAAGCATTAGATTAATATTTGGCAGAAAATTGACATAAAATTATTCTATAAGAAATATTTATAAATATTATACGTGTTTTATATTTACTTTTATAAAAAAATTATAATTATTGTAATTAATAATAGAAACAAATGTTATATAATGTACACTGTATAATTTAAAAGAATCAATTTCAGAAAATCTCAGAAAGAAACAATTTTTACAATCTTTGAATGTAGTCGTTTTATTATGTAATGAAAAATTTTATGTTAAATACATACATTATTAGAAATTTCTGTATACATGCATAAAAAGGCTTAAATATTTATAACTTTTAAGATAAATTGTAATTTTTATTAATTTAATTGGTAAAAACATACATATAATTTATTATCAATTTTCATAATAAACATATTATATTTTTTATGTAATTTGCACATTTTTGTGAAATAGAAAAATAAAAACGATGAAAAAAATTACTTTATAAAACCTCAATTAACAACAACAAAATAGATACATAAGTGTACAAATATAAAAAAATGTAAAACTATTTTTTTAGAAAATTATTATATTCACAACACTATTATAAAAATAAATAATTGATTGTTCAAGAATATGAAACAATTATTTCGACAAACTTATATATTCTCTGAATAATATGTACAATAAATCGAAACACGAAAGTAAACTGTTTCTTGGGCGGAGTGATGTCAGTCTTAACAAGTTAATTTTGAGATAGTTCTATCTATGTGCCAATATGGAAGCACTACATACGCCCGTATCCCTCAGAGTAACAAAAATTATTGCCGAAGGCGATATCCAGATATTAAATTCACACCCTAAACGAAATTAGAAATCGGAGCCCGTTACTCACTCGGGCCTCAATATTACGTCGCGATCCATTCATTTTTGGTGACTGCCGACGCCTGTCATAAGCGGGTTAGTTAGATCGGTTACATCGGATTATACACCCGAGATTCGATAGAGGAACGCGTTGCCCTTTCGAGCATTACGTGAACGATGAAATTTGTGGTTGCTAGTAGCGCTGGTGTATTATGTAATTGTTAAAATGAAATCACGTGAAGTTAGCTTTCTAATTGTGATGACATAGAACTTATTTAAATTAACGTACTTCAGTACCTGTCGAATTTGAATGAAATTAAAATTAGAATAAATATTTCTATTATTATCATTCTAATTTATTTGCCCGTTAGTATCAAAAGATATATTTTATAATTAATATTTTTAATCAAATAAAATTTATCCATGAAACTAGTAACAGTTAATAATCCGTGCAACACTGATAAAATTGAAGTGCGATTAAATTTAAAAGTTATCAGAATATTCTATATTAATCGCAAGGAATCTCGATAACATAATTAATTCGTACAATAGCTGTATGTAAATGCCGGCAACGAACTTCATTTGCGAAGTGAACGTGCAGCCGCCGGACTAAAAGTGCTCGTCCTGCGTAAGGATCAGTGAAAGTCGTCGCCGATCGAAAGTCAAGAAATTTATAATTCATGAAACTTGGATACTCGTAGAATACCCGTAGAATATCGGCCGCTCGTTTTCCTTATTGTATCATCAAAGGTTAATTTCATGCCGCGTAAGCTTATTCGCCGCGCGACAAAATTGCGTGCAAATTATGCGATTAATAACTGTCCGTTGTTGCATGCTGTCGGGAAATCTATCTTTTATTATGCACAGTAACGCGCGTACAGATTGAATGTATTCCGTAATTCTGGCCGTAAATTAGTGGGCTTAAAAATTATTGGAATCTCGATGAAAGCTTCGTTGAGCTGCGGAATCTGCAGAGTCAGAGAATTGAAATGGGAGCAAAAGTTTATTGCAGAGAAATGAAATTACGTAGAATGAAATGTATGTAAAAAATATACAGGATGTTCTCATTCTCGTGCATTATTTGTGACAGCCTCTTTAATCAATCTGAATGTTTTTCTTAGGCAAAAATGTCAAAGCAAGTCATCACAATTGCAGCACTTTTTCGATTTCTAGCATCAGGTATCTTTAAGCTCTGAATTAAACATATTAAAATAAATTTAATTTAAAAGAAAAAGCTGTTTTGGTATTTATTTAGCTTCTTAAATTTTCATTTGTGAAAACATCTTTTCTTCGTTTACTTCATTTATAACTCGCAAAAATTACGCTGTCTCGAAACTTTTGTTAAGAACAAATAATCTCTAAAGTGAAAAGAATTTATCGTTAAAAATAAAGTATGCGAAAAGGGAAATAATTTTCTCTCTATAAATATATGTATTTATGAAATAAAATGTGATGTACTGTCGATGACACATTGTAGTCGTTTTATTTTACGAATAAAACGACGCGTGTATTTTAAATAATATATTGCCGTTATTTTATTTCACAAACGAAACGACGACAATATCAAATATTGATCAGATTTATGACCGATTCATGGGACTGTAATACCAAGTAGCAATAAAACCGGAGAAATTTTCAATCCGCGCGCAAAACGGGACTTGTAAAACCAGAGAGATTGTAAAAATTAATAAATCCCGATCGAGTTTTTAATTCGCGCGTTAAAGCCATATGTTTACAACCCTGCGCTGGAAATTTCCAAACTTTCACGCGGCGCGTTGTATTTGTCTTTTAATGCGATAACGTTAGATTTGTTTGCGTTACATGCGCTTTCTACATCGTGCGTTGAAACAGGACGATTACGATAGGTCTTCGGCAAGACACGAGAGGAAAAAAAGGCAAGGACGAAACGTTCATAGAAAGTACTCGCGAACGCGGAGCAGAGCATCCGACGTTACATTAGTGCGCTTGTGCGAATTGATGCGTCGACCGGCGACGTCAGCTTCCCAGTTGCATCCCAATCGCTAATCCTTATGTGAACGATACTTTACTTTCACCGGTTGTAACGCCGTAATCCCTTCCTTTTTTTTTCCTCGCCTCTTACCACCGCCGCGTGTGACGACACCGCGTGGTCGATTATCCATCTGCCGTAATCGCGCGGTATCGCGTGCGAAGCGAAATGGGGTTGCGACCCGACGTGATCCACGAGTGGCCATATCGTGCAGCCACTCGAAGAACATGAGCGTAGTATTTCGCACGTGCAAACGACCGGATAAACGGACCGTGTTGTGCAATATGAAACTGAAGGACAATTTAGACGCGTTAACGTCAAGCTCCATCATCTCCGGACTGTTCATAACCACAATGATGAAAACGAGAAATGGGTAGGTATATCCATGTTTCGTAGGTGTTTATTTGTAAACGAGTAAAACGATTGCAATTTACATATAGAAAATTGAAATGTCTAAGATTATAAATCTTAAAAATATATTTTTAATTTATAGTTATAATTATAAAAATATAATTTTAAAAAATTGTTTCTTTCTCTAAATATGTATGAAATATTAAATCCTTTTAATCGGGTATTTACTATATTAATTAATGCTACTAAATAATAATTAAATTGTAATTTTTATTAAATGTTCATAAAAATGATATTTCCTCTCTACAGTGAAAAAGAAAAACATGATTGTTCTTTTCAAAGAAACTGGAATGTACATTACACAAAAAATATCTATTTATTAAAAAAATATTAAGTTTCTGCATTATGTATGTAATATACATATATCTGCAAAATTATTATATTATCACTAAAAGATTATTTACGTTATAATTGGTACACAGTATAGAACTTGAGTACTACTATTACCTAACAAAATCGTTTCGCGTCCCCATTACTCATTTCAGAGTGTACTTACTCAATAGCTAAGAGGCAGAGAATATCGTTTTTAACATTTCTGTATCCCACTACGTTCGCGATGCCGGGGCACTCGTCCCAGACCTAACGAAAATTCTGTCTCGGTACTTGTCGCGAGACACTTGCGCGATCCTTGCGTATCTGTAACGCGAACGTTACGATAAAAGAAGGAGCGACAGAACGGTATATTTTCTTACTAATATGTGGTCAGCTGGAGAATGACAAGTGAATGGAAGATGCAACATGATTTTACATAAATTCCAATTTTTTAATCCAGCGCCACGGATGTCACGGTAGTGTGATTTCACAATTGCATGTCTTTCACATCCAAAACAAAATTTGAAAACAAATCAGAGCTTTCTAGTACAGTTGAAAATGCACGCAGACATAAAAATGGAAATTTACAGAATCGTTATAGAAGCAATATAGATTTAACTCGTAAAAGATCATATCGTCACACACACACAAAAATGACTCAGAAATATCAATTAAACATCAGTAGTCAATTAAAATTTTTCTGTAATTATTAAAAGTTTTTATTAAAAGTAAAATTATTTGTTACAAAATACTAATGTAGTAGATAAAGTTAAAAGTATACTTTAGCACAAATGGCTAAGAAAGTGGCAGCTCAATATCTTACGCACGTGAAGTATTTAATTCGTAATTATATACAACTCAGATAGACTCGATGAATTATTCTCGTGTTTCTCGTAGTGAGTAAAGAATTACACAAAGCACAGCATTCTGAGATTTTTCGCCTCTATCTTGAAACAAGAAGCTATCAATTTTATATTAAGAAATTCCTTAAGTTCCCAAAATTGGACCAAAAGATGATATATAAAGTAAATAAAATGTATTTCGATAATACGATTTCGTCTATTTAAAAATTAATTTAGAAACTTAATATTTCTCTTAGAACAGATTCAAAGCACTAGCAACAAAGCATGCATAATTTTACAATTAGTTAAGATTCTTAGTCCCAGTACAAACAGTATTAGTTTCTATTGCAAAATATGAAAATAGCATAACGGATTCAGATAATTGTTATTTGATTCTAATAGGAAATATTTTTTTCTGTACAGCACGTATATTTTAACAGTAATTAAATGAGCTTTAATAATAACAATTAATTGTTCCTATTTTAATGACACGTTTTAGTTGCCACAATGATTACTTAATCGTTGATTAACCCTTTTCTCGAATGTAAATGTCATTATTATCTGTACTAATATTTTCTGTAATCATCACAAATTACGGTGATCTAATATATCACATAAAATATTACATATATTTTCATTTTTTTTAATACTATCTTAAATATAAGTATTTTTCTACTTTATGCATATTCCACACAAATAAATCGAAATACTATATGTACATCCCTAGAATTTATAAATTTTCATTATGTTTATTTCTTAGTTAAGAGTTTCTCGCGCTCAGATTTGACATCTCTTCAACTTTACTACTTCTTGTCGTTAAAGCTTCCTGACTTAACTATAAACATCTTTTACGTTATTACCAATATTTTATTTCGCAAATTTAAAATTTTATGCGTATACACATATACATAATTTATACTCTATAAAATTGTGCGTGTTTAGAAATGATGGCTTAGTGATTCGATCGCTCTTGCCGCACCTCGTATAAAATTATTGACTCGTGATTGACGAGACAACGAGCAGATAAAGAAGCAATGAGCAACACAAGAGAGGGGGGGAGGGGGCGACGTGCAATTGGGATCTTAATGACTTCGCCTTCAATGATTACACCCTGTCACTGAATAATATCGTAATGATTTAACCCGTTCACTCCCTAACCGTTCGTTTTGCCCGTCGCTTAATGGCCCGTTATCGCGGGAAACAAGAGCAGCTCTCGCGAGCATTTCGCGAGAGTTTACACAAAGTGCACTTTTGACAGCTGAATAGTTGCGAACGGACATACCGCGCGATTACGTAATTCGTCGACCGAGTAATTACTTCAACGAAAGAAAAGATTGATTCCCCCTTCCCCCTATTCTCGACATCCGATATTAATATTTGCAAGAAATATTACACATGAACAAATCGTTGTTACGGAATCTCATCAATCCCGCAAATATTTCGAAACAGACTGTGATAGTTGAGTCGAAATACTTAAAAATAATTACTTCGCCTTAATCGTACTTAATTAATTCATTAATAAACTTCTTCCGTTAACGAAGTACGCACTAACGAACGTCAATAATTCATGGAATTAAAGATCTTGGAATTTGTAAATGTAATAAAAATCAATTTCACCGCGCGAAATTCCGCGAATTGAGAAGCAGTACTGTATTAGTACAGCACTTCCGCCATAACATCGGGGGCGCGATATTATGCGTCCAGCATCGTGCACACCATCGCGATTAATACAAAGTTGCAATCCGACGAGGAAAGCGATCCTCTCTTTTCGCAACCCGGCAATTAATAGGAATGATTTATCCCGCGCGCCGTTAGAACACGGAATACCCGGAATTACGTTCGCGAACGCGTTACTAATTACCGACAATTACCGCAGGTGCACTATGGCGGCGCACCCTCTTCTCTTTCCCAATCGATTCGAGCGATTTAGGAGCTTTCGGAGAAAAAGGACGGATGCTCTTTCCTGAAAGGAACGTGCGCGGCAGAAAATTCGCCGCGGTAATTAGGAGCCGAGGCTGCGCGGAACGATATTATATTAATTGCCGTTCGGGCGATAGTCATTTTGCGCGCGATTATGGAAGACGAGCTGAAAGGAAAACGCGCGTAACCGACCGGCGACGCGACGGCGTACACAGTTTATCTGGCAATACGTGGATTAACATAGCAGCGAAACTAGTTTCTTTAATAGCGCGCGAGTGAGCTGTCTAAAAATCCTTTCTCATTTCTTCATAAACGCGCGCCGCTCGTTTCTGTGAAGTGGCTTATTAACTTTTGCCGATTTTTTTTTTACGGGCGTCGCGTGACACGTGAAAATGAGAGTGAAGCAAGAAACGCGTTGAAAAGAAATTGAGTTGTCGCTGTTAATTAGTAATGGATGATATATCAACTCCGATATCTCCATTTATTTCAGCAGGCACTTGATATTACGTTTACTTCAGTAAATTGAGGAAAATTTTTCATTCAAACTGGAGACGTAAAAATTCATTAGTCTTATAAACTATATGTAAAAACTTAAATGTTTAACACACTAGAACAACCGGCATAAATGTATACCTACTTTTTTTATTTTTAACTTTTTTACGTATTTCTTATTACTTTTAATTCCTATAATATTTAAATAATTAATCTAAAAGTTAAAAACCCGACAAACGTCTCCTGAATAGTTTTTGTAATTTAATTAAAAAATCTGAAATCCGTTACTTTGACGGATTTGGTTGTTCTAAAATGTTAATCGTACATCAAGGCAAAATCAATACAAAAATTTTAAATCACTTTCTAATTATTTTTACGAAACAGAAAGTAATTACAATAAAATGTTTATTAAAAAAAAACTTATAAAATTCTCCTAAAAAATAAAATAATAAAATTATATATAAAATAATATTAGAACCAAAACAAAGTATTTAATATTTATCTATGTTTACATTAATATTAATCTGAATCTACTAATCAATACTAATTAATAATTATTAATTAGTATATACTCAATTTACATTAATTAAAACTAAAATCCATAAAACGGCGTTTAACATATCAATATAAACTCTAAGGACTACGCGCGTGAGTCTAATCACATTTATCTACAAATTCCTTGATAAACCTGACGTCGAATTGTT
The DNA here is from genome assembly GCF_013373865.1 of Monomorium pharaonis. NCBI lineage: Eukaryota > Metazoa > Arthropoda > Insecta > Hymenoptera > Formicidae > Monomorium > Monomorium pharaonis. The sequence continues at coordinate 23,533,452 of NC_050468.1, read as the reverse complement.
CATGTTGTATTCGCGCGCAAACGAATGTTTACTAGAGCATACCTTCCTAAAAATATACTCCCAAGTATTCCAAGTAGATCGACCGTGTTTTAAGATAACACTCTGCAATTACGACCTCGAAATGTCTACGATCTATCTTGCATCGAGCAATCTCTGATTTGTCTCGCTACTGATCGCCGGTAGAAGAAATTTAAAAAAAGAAAGATCGACGATCTATCGATATAAGAAATAAAGTAGGCGGAGTGAAACGCACGGGAGAAACCAAGAGCGTAAAAAAGACCGTTAATACTCGGCTGATTGTTGGGCTCTTTGCTGATCTCGGGATGCGAGGGTCGAATCCCTCAGGTAAAACGGCGGCGCCAGGCCGCCGACACGCGACACCTTTCCTACAATCATCGATCAATCAGAACGAGATCTAACGTTTATCAGCGCGCGTCTATCGTCGAGATCTAAAGCGAAAGTGAGAAGCATTTCTGAAAGTAGATCGTCCAGGAATGTAAGTTCGATCGTCGCGCGGGACGGGATTGAGTAATTCACCGCGTGTCGATTATTACAGTCGGGCAAAACGTCGAAAGATCTCGTATAAGCTTAATTAACATAAGCTAATGGGCGCCATTGGGACGGATCTCGAAGAGGACGAGAGAAAGATTCGCGAATGATGATGCGTCAAGTCGAAACGATGGTAAAAACGGACGAAAGAAAGAAAGAGACGAATTCTCTTTTCCCGTCATCACGGCCGGCCGAATTTTTTCGCTTTTATCGGGCGCTTTCATGGCGCGATGATTCGCAAAAATTTCCGATCGATAAGATGACGAGGATGGAAACGGGCTGCAACGCGAGGATTGCGCTGCAATTGGACGTTGAAGGACGTAAGTGGAGAAGTAAACCAATATACTTCGATTAATCGGCGACGCTTCGATCAACTTCGTCGTGCTCCTTTTGATCTAGATATAGGCGGAGAGAGAGAGAGAGAAAGAGAGAGAGAGAGAGGGCAACGTGAAAGGTTTCGCTATAACATGATGCGGTATGCGCTCGATCGCGATAGTAGGGATCTCAAAACGGAGTTGATCTACGAATCTGGCCTAAGATAATACGGAGAGAACCTTAAGACGTCTCTGTGCACTTCGTGTCGATCACGAATCCAGATTCAATCCCTCAGAATCGGACATTCAAAATGTCCGATTTTAAAGCACCCTGTACACCGAGAAAAAGTTTAATGTTTGCGTAATAAAATAATTATAATTAAAAATATCATTTTTATAGCAATTATTACTTATAATATTGTTAATAATAACCTCATATTTATAGTGGATGCTTATGATTGTGGTATACAACTTCTATATTAAAATCTCCATTTTAATTAAGGCAATTATATCATAAGTTGCACAGACCAATATTATGCAAACTTTATTATTAAATTATAGTTTAAACAAACTATAGTTTATATTTTTGAATAACAATAAAAATATTGGATTCAAAATAGATTATAAATTATAGTGATGTTATGGTCACTGCAACCATTTTTTTTTGTCCTTTTATACACATAAACTGTACCCTGTACGTCTTATAGAGGCGTTACGATAAGATTGCACAACGGAGGTTCTAGCATCGGACCATCTGGATCCGGGGGAATCCTCCTCACGTCTCAGGGAATGTTATCGAAACGATATCGATAGATCGCGTGCTGCACATACGCGCCGGTGAACGTCTTCGCAGGTGCTTGCCTCCTGCAGTCTCACGTTCACTCGCGGACTCTTCCTCATCTTCTTTTTCTTTTTCTTCTTCTATATCTCCACGGTGAGTAGCGCGCAAGGATTCCTTTGGCCGTATATCGGCGTTCTGAAACGGCGAGTAACCGTTGAGTAAGAAACTGGCCGGCGGCTGTACGTGGTAGATCCCTGATCGCGGCGGATCGTGAATCACGTTCTCCAACGGAAACTGTTGTTGTGCATTTGACCCGTTATAGCGCGCGTTCGCGCTACGATCAGATCAAAAATCATTTCCCTCTTTACGCAGCGATTACGTGACACCTGATCCCATAACTCGCTCCGCCTATCTTTACCTTCCCAACTGTGTGGAATATTTAATATCGTACCTGAAGATAGAAACGTTTCTCACGTGAGAGAAATAGTATCAAGTTCGAGAAATCCAAGACCCATCGATCTTGCCACCTCTGACATTATGAATTCCCGTATGATATATTTCAGAATTTATTAAATAAAAATGTGCATGTAAATATTTACGGCCTATAAAAAATATATCCAGCTAAGATCAAGAATTTATAAAAATAAAAATGTTCATGTAATCATTTACAATGTATAAGAAAATATGTTCAGTTAAATCAAAAACTTTTTAATTTACAAAGAGAAATCCCCAGTCTCTACAAATTTTGGAAAAATAAGAAAATAAAACAACTTTTCATTTAATTTTTTTACAAACTAAAGTTTAAAAGAGAGAGACAAACGTTAGACGTCTCAATTCATTTAGACGTTTACATTGTTGTTTAAAAAAAAAACTGAAATTATCGAGAATTTTTTTTTTTAATTATTGTTTCTGCAGATGCTAAATATATCCCGAACGATCCGACACCATAATTTCTCGCGGAGCGACAAATTTTCCAATTACGTAATTACCGGTCTACCTCTGAGTTTATTATGATAAACGATCAGTGCTACTGTATGTCGCAACTCACTCGGAATACAAAGCTGATCTAACTTAAAGCGCTTACGCGCGACGCGCCATAATCGAACTAGATCCCCGAAGGTGAGGCCGTGAGGACAAATCATTGGATATCACAACTCGAATAATACACACTGTTGCAATTCGTGACGTTTGTGACTACACCGAGGCAAGGACTTCTCAGCGACTCGTGATCACAATCGACGTGCTGGTGTCAGTCGGTGCCTAACTGGATTTAATTTATTCCAATCGTTTTCAATCAGATAGGATGAAACGCGCGGAGAGTCTGCGACTTGTGCTTGTTACTACCGCGACGAATAATACGCGTTTCTCCACCAATTCACAAGGGAATCGTGCGGTGACATGCTCGAACGTGAAATCCCTCTGATCTGAAAATCTAATCAATCTTTCAGCTGCATGCATGTTAATTCTTTCCTTCTTTATCGAAAAATATGCGAGTAAAGTAGCCAAAAAAATGTTTTGATCACATGCTAAAAAGAAAAAAAATAGTTACATTAAACACAACGTCACTATAATTTATATAGTCATTTTTAGATCCAACTATATTTTTATTGTTATTCAACAATATAAATTATAGTTTGCTTAAACTATATCAAAGTTCTCTTAACTATAATGTTGGTCTATACAATTTATGATATAGTTGCCATAATAGAAATGGAGATTTTAATATAGTAAGTTGTACCACAAAACAATCACTATAAACATTTGCTATAAGCTTATGGTTATTATTACCATTTTATAGTAACAATTACTATAAAAATAATATTCCTAGCTATAATTATTTTTACTATGCAATTATAGCCGCAAATATCACATATTTTTTTCTCACTGCATTGTGTAAATATAGGTATGTTATAATAAGTAATATTCAGTTGGGTTTCTTTTAATATGTATAGGGAAAAGATTAAAAAAAAAAAAAGTAATTAACTCTTTCTCTTTCTTTCCCTTTGCCTCTGCAACTTTGCGTGCGTTGCGAAAGATACATCGATAGAAATGGTTGATTTTGTTTCGTTAAGGCAGTAACAGCGCTAAATCACTGCCGACATGTCGCCGCTCAGAAAGAGCTCGCGCATTTACATACTCGCAGATTATTCGTTTATCAACGCACCAGATGTTCCGTCCGAGCCGCACAAAGATAAAAGCCCCGAGAAGGCGGCGAAAAACGTAAGGAACGGAAAAAAAAAAAAAAAAAAACCGACGAGGACGAAAACGAGAGCGGCCGAAGTTTCTCCGACCCAGATTTTCGCTTTGCCATAATCACGACACGTTAAATGGCAGAAGTAAATAAAAAAATCTCGGACGCGACCGACGCATCTGCCAGCGACGCGCGAGCGCAGCTGCAACTCGCGCGACGCCCGATACCCGTTTTCCCATTAATTAAGCAGATATGAGCAATTTGCCAAATCACGTAACTCGTCGTCGTCTCTCTCGCAGTTGGTCCTCCAATCTCTGAAGTTCAGCTGGCGCCACATCGCGTACTTTCGATTTTCTTTCGGGCCTCTCACACGCGCCTCTCGTGCAAAACGAAACGTATACTTAATATTAAATCTGTTCTTAATCTGTGCTCTCACGGCCTGAATTCTAATTACCCGGAGTCACCTGCGACTGCTCGGCTGTTCGCAATAATAAGCAGGAATAAGATACACGATTGCTTGCGGGACTTGTTAAAAAAAAAAATTGTTAGTTATTCTCCCTCATTTGCTTTTAAACGTTTTATATAATTATATGCGGAAAGAGTGACTTATTTAACGAATGGACGTTACAAAAAATTACAATCTACGCACATACGCACGGGTATACATGGAATTTTCCAGCTGCTATTCACAATTAATCATATTTATTAGATTTTGATAGAAGCAGAGTTCCTAAAGATTTAAATTACGCCTACACACGGCAAGTATATACAAAGAACCGTTCTTATGAAACTTTTAGATTTCTTTCCTCATAAACGAGATATCGAAAGGATTAAATAATAACGAAACTTTATCTCATGCGCGCTCTGCGTTGATGATGACATAAACGTCCGCTCAGAGAACCGATTCGGATGTTTGAAATTGAAAATTTATCTGTGTCGCGAGAACATACACGCGCGGGCCCACTCGAAAAACTCGGTTTTGCATATCTCGTAGCGGTTACAAAGCGCAATCGCGCGACCAACGACGCGACGGCCGCCAGAAAGTTGCTGGGATTATGCGGGCCAGATTATTCCGGCCGTGGAACATGATATCCTTTATGCAAATTTTACGCGGATGCGTGAGTGCGCGCGCGAGATCTGCGTGGCGGCGAACGACATTGTGCAACCCGATTAAAATCGATAAAAAAAAAAAGTCAATTAAGTAATGCGAGCGACTAAAGCCGAGCGCGAACGCAATTACGCCGAGAAATCTCTTCGCGATCCCGAAGTCGCGATAAATAAAAAAAAAAACGCCGGCTGTGCACATTGTCTGCGAATGCGATTGTAAATAGTATCTGGGTCGCGGCGGCAATATTAAATTTTCGTGCCGTATAAATAAACCAAAGGATTCCCGACCGAAATAATTGGATCTTCCAATCCTATCGAATCGAATTATCGTAAGAAATTAAACTGTTTTATGAATAAAATTGAAGTTGCCCCGATTACATGTAATATCTGATGCCTACATAATTTCCGTGACTATTATATTTTGTTCAAAAAGCTTTAAACTCGTGTGTATCTAGAAAAAATATAATTTATTATAATTTTGTATTAGAAGAAAATAATTGCGTAAAATTGTTAAATTGTTGTATACTGTCAAGTCTGATTATCATGGAAAATAAAACTACCTAATTACACAAACGTAACGAATGTTCTCGTTGCGATAAGAAGCGCGAATAATGCGTGAGGAGAAAGAAATATGAAGAAATAAGAAAGTAATAATAAGTTTTGGAGAAGATAATTACGGCTAAAAAAAAAGAGATAATTATAGGGATTAAAATAAAACATTAACTGCAAGGAACATTGACTGTCGCAACAATTAAAGCTAAAATTAAACATCTCTTTCTCCTTCCCGACCGGATTCGATTCGCGGAATTTGGGTGACCAAGCGTGCTGTTGAAAATATCGAACTCTCGAGGATTGTCCCTGATTCTGAAGCACGGGTGTGGCTTGGCCAAACGACATAATAAAAATATACGCAATATCGCACGCACGTAATACGCATATAGCACGGCGATTAGCATCGATGCAGAGCGAAAAAAATTCATTAGCATGAACACGGCTGTCCTTCGCGATTCGTATCGTGATGATTTCGCGTTTATTCCGCGCCTCTCCCCGTCTCTCTCTCTCTTCATTTTTCACGAAATCACTTTCAATTTCGTCTCTCTCATGAGATCTCCCGAGCGACGCTTTCTCGCGACGAAACACAGCTACAATTACGTAAGCGTAAAATGGCAAAAAATTACGCGCCAAGATTTATATGGTCGAAACGTGTTATTTATTTGATCGAGTTGACGATTTGCAATGCTAATCGAATTCATGCGGACAGTTTAATCGATTAACTTCCTCAAACATGATTAAAGAAATTGTTACTTTCTTCAATTGTGATTTACTTGCTACGCATTTACTTGCTACGCTAATTACGCATATATTGACTTCTTAGCTAATTGATTACAAATACATACCGATAATCACTTGAATTATCTTAATAACAAGAAGATATTTATTTTTTATAATATAACGTGTATTCAGCTCATTTCCTCTGAATTAAGACTGTTTCTAACAACATATCAAAAATATTCTTATAAAGTATATGGTAATTATTTTTTGCAGGATAATTAATAAACACTATCAGTAGAAAATGTTGAGCGATTGCTCTGATTTGCTTCGCATTACGAAACGAGTGTTAGATTTACGTCATTGCATTTTGCTCGTAAATCGATCCGATGATGATACGTCGTATAAAAAATCGGCATTAACTAACCCTCTAAAGGGACATAAAATCACGGGATAAGCGGGTTCCGTTCGTGCACGCTCATGCGTAAAGACATTAAACCACGGGATTAATAATCTGTATTCACGGTCATCGCACGCAATCTGAACCCGACCAAACTCGCTTTTATTACAACGACTAATACGCTTAGCAAGTATTTCTATAATTAGCGTGATAACATCAGTGCGCCGGTATCACTGGCCGTAACTCGAGATAAAGAAAAAGATTCTAGAAGTACCTCGTAAACTTTTTTCCATGTTATCACGCAAGTTAATTATTCAAACATAAGAATGGTAAAAAGATCACAAAAGAAATTTAATGTAAACAGAATTTCTATACACATAGAAATGTATATAAAAAATTATTTGCAGTTAAGTATTATATAAAGAGTTTTATAATATATAAGTGGAATATTTATTTAAAAAACACACTAATACTTTTTCAAAAAGCTATGTAATTGCAAATCATAAATTGAATAATTTTGTTGAAAAATTATTATAAGTCATTTTTGCACCAATTAATTAATTTTATTATTCTGTATTCTACATATTCTGTATTCTGTATTAAAATATTAAAGAATAATTATCAAAAAATAAATAGTTTGCGAGATATTTTGTTTTATTTTATTACATATACATATATGTAATTTTTTATATTTAATATTTCAATTCTTTTAAATTAATTAAACTCAAATAAAATCAAAATATTAAGTATAAGATATATCATAAAATTTTTTTTCAAACCTAGTATTTTTATATATAAAATGTTCAAAACAATCGATTTTATGCCGAAAAATATATGATTCTTCTATATACAGAACAAAATACTATTTTTCCAGTATATTATTGCACTTATGAAAAACAAGTCAAATAAATATTATTATCATTTAACTTTTATCATTTTTTTTAACTTAAAAAACTTGAAACGCATTTATGTCACTGATGATCACAGTTATAATAGCATTGCAAATCAGTAAAATTTTACTAATTTAAATTTAGAGAATTTATAAGAGAATTAAATTGATCAAAATTGTAAATATACATAAATAACAGAACCTTATTGTTTCTTAAATGAGCATCGTTTCTCAATAAAATCTTAATTCCAACCTTTTAATTAGAAATCTTCGTTAATAATTAAAGAAATATTCTCACTTGTAAAAAGAATATATAAAGTCGAAATCAAATTTCGTGTTGTAGCTTCTTTCCCACGATGCTGATTAGTTCTTGTTATATGCTTAGGTCGTATTGTGAGAAATTGTCACCGCAAAGATCGCTTATTGTGATAGTTAGAATATCAAAGTTAGTAGCATAATATTGTGCAACTTTATCAATTATTTGGCTCCAGAGAAAAAGATAAAAAAAGGATTACGCTTGTTTTGAATTTCTCTTAATGGGGATAACACGTATACTACGTATAACAAAAGTAGTCATTGCAAAGATCATGCATTTTAGCCAATAATTTAAGTATCAACAATTATTAACTATGAGTAATTTTATCTATTAATAACAAATTGTTATTTTATCAATATCAAAGGTAAAAAATCGTAATATCATTTATATGTTAATATAAATATTACAAATTACACAATTATAAATTATTGTTTATTTCTACCTGTGTCATAATGTTTTTCATCCATTTTCATTTTCTTGAAAACAAATTTATATCAAACTTTCTAATAAAATAGAACTAGTAGCAAAAAAAAGAAAATGATAAAATGTGATTCGTTATATGTGTTTTATTGTAGAAAATATAAGCAGGCACACAGGTTAAATATAAAATAGAACTATAATTATTCACTTGGGATCTGTTACATGTATTGCGTTATTCGCGAAATCTGCCGTTTACGTGTCGATAAATATCGCTCGGTGGCCTCGTCGAGTATCGAGAAAGCGCATCGTTTCAAAGCCGCCTTCGTTATTTAACCTCGGCATCCGCCACACATTTGTCAGGCTCGTTCTCCGCGATAACCTTCGCGAGAACTCGCCAAATCCGAGTAGAAATCGTGGCGAACCGTTAATAACCGCATCGCGAGATAGATACGTTCGAAAGCTCCTTTGGGGTCGCACGTATGAATGCAACGGATTTACGTTTAAAGACATGGACGCCCGCAGTACCACGCAAGATACCGGACAACATCGTGTCCTCAAGCTACACGACGACAAGAGCATTCGTGCCGTCGTACGAAAAGTATGAATATTTATCGTACCTAATAGCATCTTTTTTATATAGGTGATATAGACAATAAATGATGATCATATTATAAGATAGATCATTTGTAATATTTATAAACTTTTATGTATATTTATAATTAAATTCTCATAATAAGATACTTTGATTATAGAAATAATTTCTAATTCAAAACTATAGTTAATATAATAGCATAAATATAATATAAAATAATAATAATATATTTAATATACAATAAACACAATCCAAAATCACATTTAATATACATCACATGATAATATAAAACTTAATATTATACAACTATAAATATTTTTATTTACCATTCGTATGTATATACACAGAGAGAGACAGCCTCGAATAGAACAACTACTCTCGAACGAGTATCAACGAATTTGGTGGCAAGAGAAAACAGCTTGGGATAAAACCGTAATTGCCAAAAAAGTTGCGAGCAAAAAGATATTACCTCGTAAGGTAAGCTATTATTAAAAAATTATCAATAATATAATTGTTAAACTTAAAAATTTATAGCTGATTAAGAAGAAAGTACCGACATGTGTGACCGTTAAATATCCAACAAGAGAGGAGCGACTTTCGAAAGAAAAAATGAGAGAAGTTAAAAAGAAATCTAACGAGAATTCTAGCACCGAGGAAACAACATTTGTAAAACATAGTAATATGAAATTTAAGAAACGTGAAGAAATAAAATTAGAAGATTGCGAAGAAACGAAATTGTTAAAGCAGAAAGACACAAATTCAAAAAATTATGAAGAAATAAAATCAGAGGAACAGGAAAAACCAAACTCGGAAAATCATGAAGAAACAAAATCAGAAAATTTGGAGGAAACGAACCAGGCAGAAGGCGAAGAAACAAAATCAGATCAAATCAAAGAAATAAAATCAGAAGAATACGAAAAAACAAAAGTAGAAAAATATAAAGAAACAAAATCTGAACAATGTGAAGAAACAAAATCAAAACAAATCGAAGAAGTAAAATCAGAAAGACACGAAGAAACAAAATCGAAAAAATGTGAGGAAACGAAATCAGGACAAGGTGAAGAAACAAAATTAGAAAAATGCGAAGAAGCAAAATCAGAAATAAACGAAGAAACGAAATCAGAAAAAAGTAAAGATACAAAGTCGCAAAAATATGTGGAAGCAAAATTAGAAGAACGCGAAGAAACACAATTAGAAAAATAAAGACAAAACAAGCTACAAGAAAAAAGTATATAAAATTTACTAAAAATTACAAAATTAGAAAATAACTAATAAATAATTGAATTACACTATATCTTGTTTAATATGATGAATAAAAAAGTTGAAACTAATTTAAAAAGTACAATTTTTCTTGAAAAAATAAAAATAAAATATTCTCAAAGAGAGTTAAACATTTATTAACAAAGTTCAGTACAAAGTTCTATTTAGCTTTTGTGTCACACATAATTTTTCAAATTCCTTTTACAATATAACCAATCTGTGTGTGTAATTTTCTTTTTTTTCTTATTAATTCAATATGAAAGATAGACTAAGGCTGGTATTCATAGTCGAATCTTATTTAAAGATCGTCTCAAGCAATGTCTTAAGATGCTAATACGGCTCTGATTGGTTGATGGCATCTTAAGACAATACTTAAGATGATCTTAAATATAAGATCCGACTATGAATACCAGCCTAGTAATACTAACCAATGAATTATCCAGAACCAACACTTTTTAATTAAAATATAAATATACAAAAAAATAAAATCAAATATCCAATGTTCTATGGACAATTACATAAAAACTAGATTTTAAAAATATTTCACTTCTCATTTTGTTTCGTTTTCTGCTAACTCCTTCTATCAATATATGTTTGCACAACTTTAATCTGTTTCGCCAATTTTTCATTGTGTAATACAATTTTTTAAGAATTTTAGTGCAGAAAAAAGCGTACATTAATAGTATTTATGGTACTATCTAAAAGCATTAAAATAATCTTAATATCAAATATTAAGGGGATGCTGGAATGTTTTACCGGCAAAAAGACAGTAATCTTTGTATCGCAAGATCTTTTATAGAAAATTCTCTTCAGAATGAAAATATACACATTACTATCAGTCTGTGTTATGGAGTTTATAATGGGAAAAAATGATTAATTTGCGGTATTTTTAATCGAGTGTGGTGTCTGGAGTTATCGCATCGTAACAGTATTTGCTTAATATAAAAAATTTACTGTTTGTACTTACGAAATTCACATTCTAAACCACGATAGACGACAGGAACAATGTCGAGTTTCAAAAATTATGTTTTGATTCCTAATTGAGGCGCCATCTAGAAGAATTAAAATAATTATAAAATAAAATATCTGTCAATAAACTTAACTGTTCAATTCTTTTAATTGTCGATCAATTATGCGATCAATTATCGTCAACACAGATTAAGAGCATCGATAAATTTAAAAGAATTGCTCCAATAGTAAAGTACAACGGAGTAACTTTACTAGAGTTACGTACACTGCCAACGGCACACGATACCAAGGTCTGTAGATGAACGACGGGAGGGGAAGGAAGGTCTTTCCACTCATATTTAGTCATTTGGCCCCAAAATGGCCCGGGCCAGTACGATGTATCAATTCCACCTTCCTCACATTCCACTTTTACTACTCCTCACTCACTCTTCTCGTACAACAAACACTACATATACACTTTATGACCCCAAAATGGCGCTCGTGCGAAGATCTTCCCCTCCCGAAGTTCATCTACAGACCTTGCACGATACTTAATCGTTTTCATGCTGGATTACTTACTCAATTTACTAGATGAAAATATTCTCTTCTGATTAATGCATTTTCATCCATCTTCAGAAATGCACTAATTATAAAGTATCATATGCCACTGAGGCTGTGCAACGATACCGAAATCCGAGGCAGCCCAAGGCAGCCCGCGCGAATACACTCACGCACACATCGCGCTCCGTCTATCCGTGAGCGGTGAGCCGTCGCGCGCTCTACTGCGGCCTACGTGACCTACGTACGCGCCGAGCAGTACCGAGTCTGGCCGAGTCGGCCGAACGTAGGTCACGTAGGCCACGTCGTAGCCGAGCGCGCGCGACGGCTCACGATCGATTAATTGATTCGCTGGGTCATAGTAGTAATCTGACTTATCGATCTACATATGCATACTTATTGCATACATGTTTAGCGTTTCGCACGTGCATGAGAGAAAGGTATTTATAACCTCAAAAGGATCGTTCTTGATTATTATTTATTTCACACATAATTATTGGTTACAAATTAAAAAAAATCAAATTAAAGATTAAACAAAAGATTTATAATTAAAAAAATCTTTTAGTTTTATCTAATTTTATTCACCTAGAGTACTACACGATACTTCCAGATTAAATAAATTCCGGCCGATTATAATGCGAAATACGTTCTCGTTTAAATTGTTCGCGTACAGAATTCACCTGATTTCACCGATTCTTATACCATATCGCAGTAAGCATATTCAATCGAGACGCGTACTAAAGATGAACGAGGCATTTCTTCGCTATGAGAAGGGCAATGACACATTTGACATCTCTTTTCGCTATGTGGACGAGATGGCGAAGATAGATCGTCAGTTCAACTTTTCCAGACAAATTGCGGAAAGTGTGAACAATTTCCTCAAAAGGATTGATACAAACGTTTGCAAGATTGTAAAAAGAAAGGTAAGGAAAACTAGTTTTCTCCTTTTCTCGTTTTTTTTCCTTTTTTTCCCCTTTTTCTTAGATTTCCAATTACCTATCTCATTTTTTTACTCTATTTAAAACATATTTTACATGATATTTTTTCCTATTATATAGAATATATTAAATACATGCTCCTCTTTCATTTTCTCTCTCTCTCTCTCTAAAAAAAAAGGATGTTTCTATGAAAAACAAATTAAAATACAAAATAGAATTTTTTATATAATTTCTAAAAAATGATATAAAAATTATATGAAAGATATTATTGAGAGAATTCAACAATTAATATTTTTAGAGATAAAAATCTTAAATAAAATATAGTATACAAAAAATATGTAACTGAGAAAAACAAAATTATTTTTCTTTAGCTAGATAGAAAAAGAAAGAACAATGCTAGTTTGGAGACATCTGATATGACAACCGATAATGTGAATGCTGGAAAAATCATGCTTCTCAAGAATGACGTTAAGGTGGATGGCAATACAGTGTGTGAAAGCCTTTTACAGGATTCTGCAGAGCTAAAGCTGATTATTTTTGAGAAATCCTTCTTAGTAAAGCGAAATGCACCTTATATTACAAAAATTTCATTACCAACAAGCATATTGGCAGATTTTCCAACATATCCATCCAAGTTTGAGGCATTATACACTGTCAAAAAGCAATCGACATTCAGTTGGTACAGAAACGATCTTGTTAATAATAAACCAAACTCGTGGACGTATGTGTGCAATGGGTATCTATATGTACCCAGTGTAGGAGACATTGGCTGTAATTTGAAGATTAGTTGTGAACCGCGAAACGAGTCGGACACTGGCCCTAAGATGGAAGTAGAATCAAAGAATGTCGTGGAGGCTGGTCCTGGACAATGTCCATTTGACATGCGGCATCAATTTACGAAACATAAGTTATCAGGCAAAAGGTATACCATTCAAAATATGATAAATACAAATATGCAAGTACACATAAAATGTGAATGAAGTATTAGTCTATATTATATATAATATAATGATATTGAACTTTCAAATATTTTGAATACTGAATTTATATTCTAAAGAAGGGAAAAACAGTTTCAGGATAATATGTTATAATATACTGGCAGATACCTATGCTGATTCTGACTTTTCTAAAGATGTATTGTTTCCGTATTGTCCACAATATGCATTAAATATAGACTATAGAAAGCAATTAATTCTTAAAGAAATAATAGGTGAGTAAGTAAATGTAATGTGTATAGACTGTTTAAATTGTTTTAGAGGCATAAAATATTTTTTAAATCTTATAATTTTTTTTGTATAAAATTTAGAATTATAATTGCCTTATAATTAACATACATTAATTAATATTTATTAATTCACAAAACTGACTTTAAAATCTTTGAATGTTAAGAGTGTTGTAAAATTATTGAGTAAACCAGTAATACTTAATAGTTAATAATCATTTTCGTTATTTTAATATCTTAATATTTTATTTTTGTAGGTTTTAATGGTGATATAATTTGCTTACAAGAAGTAGATAAAAATGTATACGAATGTGATCTGTTGCCTTCTCTGTATATGCTGAATTACGATGGCGTGTATGTTACGAAGAACGACATGAGTGAAGGACTCGCCACATTTTTCAATCAGGACCGATTTGAAAAATTAGGATTTCAATCCAGTATAATGGCACAAAATGTTGATTTTCCTAAATTTGCTGCCATTTGGTCTAAAATTGATAATGATAAGTCGAAGGAAAGATTTTTAGGTAGAAATACAACCATTCAGGTAATTGTGTGTAATACAATTAAAATCTCAAATATTACTGTATTCACCAGATAAAAGTTAGCAATGATTTAGGTGACAGCGTTACGATCGAAAGAAAACCAATCTGAGATCTTGGTTATCGGCAACACACATTTATATTTTAAACCTGATGCAGATCATATAAGATTGTTGCAAGGATATTATGCAGTGACATATGTACATGAAATCGCGAAAAGAACTCAAGAAGAGGTAAATATTTTCCCCAACAGAAATCTTTTACATTTATATATCCATAAAGATATTTGGAAGCGTTTGAGTTGACACTTTGATGGGTCATCTTATGGTGTTAAGAATATTACAGTTTACTGACAGTTGTTATATATATGTTGATAGAATCCTGAATGTAATGTGAACGTGATACTTTGCGGGGATTTCAATAGTGTGCCGGAATGCGGTATTTATAAATTGATGACTGAAAATTATGTTCCAGAAACGTGCGAAGATTGGAAAAGTAGTGAGTGATTTTTTAAAATTTGTATCAAATTAAATTTTTATTAATATCATAAAAATTAGTTTTATTTTGTTAAAACTTATTTCTTCTTTATTTTATTACCTGCTTTATTTTCTTACACAATGTAATTCAGCTGAAATGACTATATTTCGAAAAATGAGAAAAAAATTGTGTTTTATTTTCAGATGTTGAAGAAGCTATAGAAAATGTATCTTTAACGCAAGATCTTCGCCTGTCCAGCGCCTGCGGCACACCAGAATATACAAACTACACTCCGGAGTTCTCTGCCTGTTTAGACTACATATTTTACGAGAGAGATAAATTGGAGGTGGAACAAGTGGTTCCAATGCCGAGCAAAGAGGACCTTACCCTTAACACAGGTTTGCCATCTGTGGTATTTCCTAGCGATCATATATCTTTGTGCGCTGATTTGAAATTGAAAGGATAATAAATAGTAGAAATTACGAAATAGCGCTAATATCTTGTATATTATTAAATATATGATTAAATTTGTTTACACTTATATGTGAGGTTATACATATAACAAAAGTTATAATCATTAAGCATTAATAATCCCTATTGCCATTATTGAAACTTATTCTTTAATACTCTATTTCAAAATTTGGATAATTTTAAAATGTTTGAATTATTTATCCTATCTTTCATTATTGAAGTAAATACAAAAAAATTAATGCACATTTTTTTGTATTGCTAGATTAATTTATATCGTGCATTAAATATTGACTAAAGTTTTATAGAAAAAGAAAACATGTTTTGTTACGATATTTAGATTACGCTTCTTTTAACATGTGTGTTATTATATCTATATTATCGAAATCTTGATAAATAGAGAAAATAGTAAAATTTATATTTCCTGCAACAGATATATATTGCATAACTTTATAACATTTTGATCAATAATTAATATTGATCATTGATAGATAGAAATTTCTTTATAGATGAGAAACAAATCGTAAGACATTGTTGATTAAGAGAAATATATATAATGCCAAAAATGCAACAAATTTCCATAGTCTAAAACAGATCATCCTTCATTCCAATCATTACATCACATTAACTTCATTCATCTTTAAAGTATACATTCAATAACATGAAATAAAATAGCATGATTCTACAACTAGAGTTAATTTACATAACTTGCAGATTAATTTCTTTTTTTAATAGCTCAACTCGTAAAGATTTGGAAATAACAAAGGTCTTTAAAACTTGATTAAACTATAAATTATTTATTTTAGTATAAGATCTTTTTTTAACTCTAGAGCAGTCACCTGAGATGTTTCTTATAACTTAGCAACAAGAAATTGAAACTCAATACAATCTTCGTTACTGATCGAGAATCCCTTTTTTTTTTTCATTTTTCCTTTTTTACAAAAATAATGAATATAAATTTATACACATAATGATCTCAAATAATTTATAGAACAGGTAATTGTTTATACAAAAAAATCTAGATCACTATTCTCGAGTTAATATCTTCTACTTTAGCAGAGAGGAACCTAGCGGTCATCGCGTTGTTTTAGATGTTTTTATCCATCAGTGACTCTATGTGTACAAAATGTGCACATTGAACTATGTAATCAAATATCTATGAATCCCATAAGTAATGTGCATGACTTTTTGGGTACCTTCTATACTATGTCCACGTTTATTTGATTCTGTTTCATGCTATACCCGTAAATTTTACAATTATATTTACAATTATATGCATTCATATACCACATATACATGATATATTCAAATAAATAAATTCAAATAATTGATTTGATAAAAATGCACTCACCGATTGCTGTTGCTGCTCCTACTGCTGATGCTGCTGCTGCTGCTACTGCTACATTCCTTTTCCCGTTTTGATTCTGAAAATGTGATAAATATTATTCCTAAACTCAAACACAGTTTGAATCTCACGAGGCAGCGAAATGAAGGTGCCATTATTGTATTCAAGTCGAATCCCAATACGTATTTATTTGATGACAACAAGTTCAAAAGTCTCTACTGTAGTTGTCCTACTGCTTAAAGTTGCTTGAGAGCAATATTTTATTTCGCATCACGTTTATCACATATTTTGTTCGACATAAACTTGATATAAATTCAAATAATTGATTTGATAAAAATTCACTCACCGATTGCTGTCGCTGCTCCTACTGCTGATGCTGCTGCTGCTGCTGCTGCTACTGCTACATTCCTTTTCCCGTTTTGATTCTGAAAATGTGATAAACATTATTCCTAAACTCAAACACAAAAGCAGGTAAAGAAATGTATCACTTGAAAAAATAGTATATTTAATACCGAGTCGCTTGATTCATGGATGCCGCTTTCTGCTGACATCATCCTGCTTTTCTCGAATCGCACATTAATAACGATCGCCCGATACCTTATTCGGCACTCCCGATATTACGGATAATATATCACACACGAGTAAAACGTTAACTACGCGCGAGAATTTCACTTGGCGCGACCGTTACATTTGAAAAAGTGAAAAGGACGGCTCGTCTGATTGGCGGCGAAAATCAACCTGGCACGAAAGTGGCGTGACGTCACGTAACTTCATGGAAACGTAGGCCGAGGAAAACCGTTTGAATGAAAATTACGCGCCG
This sequence comes from Monomorium pharaonis, assembly GCF_013373865.1. Taxonomy (NCBI): domain Eukaryota; kingdom Metazoa; phylum Arthropoda; class Insecta; order Hymenoptera; family Formicidae; genus Monomorium; species Monomorium pharaonis. Next base: position 23,516,049 of record NC_050468.1, on the reverse strand, counting down.
AGATACAACAAACGGAGACAAATTCTTTTCGAGAATCTCGTATGCTCGCACAATTAGTAGCACTTTAATTGGCACTCGCGATATTCTACCGAACGTATCCTTTTCACACTTTAGGCCGAAGGCAGAGAACGAGACGTAGGTGTCGCAGTCGTAGTCGTAGAAAAAACGTAAGTCGTACATGTCGTAGTAAGCTTCGTCTACAGAAGTCGCAAGCAGCCAGTTACGACTTGCGATAGCCAATGATTGTCGAGCTTTAACTAGAAACTAGGCGCTCATTGGCTGTCGCAAGTCGCAACTGGCTGCTTGCGACTTCTGTAGATGAGGGTGTATACTATTCTAGACTTTAGAATAGTAGTATATTACGACTTACGTTTTTCTCTGCTTTACCCTACGACTACGACTACGAGACACGCACGGAGTCGACGGAGCGTCCGACCGGCGCTGGAGTGGCGTACGTGACGACTGGAGCGCGGAGCAACGGAGCAACATGGCGGCAGCGGCGCAGGCGCGGCGAGTCGACCGCCTAGCAACGCCGAGTGGCGCCGACTAGCGCCGAGTACTGCCGAGTCTGCCTGCCAGCGGTCACGTACGCCCCGTACGCTGCTGCCGTCATGTTTCTTCGCGCTCCAGCGCCGGTCGGACGTTTCGATGACTCCGTGCGTGTCTCGTGTGTTCATTTGTAACACGTGATATCATGCGTTTGCCTTCGGTTTCGAGTAAAATGTTCGCGTGCGTGTTCGAGCAAAGTGTTTGCTCGAAGGGGATACGTTCGGTAGAATATCGCGAGTGCCAGTTAAGTGAAGTGCTACTAATTGTCCTGCGAGCATACTAGAAAATTCTCGAAACGATATTGTCTCCGTTCGTTGTATCTCGGCGCGTAATTTTTATTCAACCGCTTTCCTCGGCCTGCGTTTCCACGAAGTTACGTGACGTCACGCTACTTTCATGCCATATTGATTTTCGCCGTCAATCAGACGAGCCGTCCTTTTCACGTATTTTTTCAAATGTAACGGTCGCGCCAAGTGAAATTTTCGCGCGCGGTTTACGTTTTATTCGTGTGTGATATATTATTCGTAATATCAGGATTGCCGAATGAAGTATCGGACGATCGTTATTAATGTGCGGTTCGAGAATAGCAGGATGATGTCAGCAGAAAGCGGCATCCATGGCGCGACTCGGTATTCCGGAAAATAAATGTAGCAGTAGCAGCAGGAGCAGCGACAGCAATCGGTGAGTGAATTTTTATCAAATCAATTAATTAAATTTATATCATGTATATGTGGTACTGCACATTTATAGAACACGATTATGCACATTTGCATAAAACAGATTTAAAATATGAATGCATATAATTGTAAAATTTACGGGTATGGCATGAAACAGAATCAAATAAACGTGGACGTAGCATAGAAGAGACCCAAAAAGTCATGCACATTATTTACGGGATTCATAGATATTTGATTACATAGTTCAATGTGTATATTTTGTGCACATAGAGGCGCTGATGGATGAAACCACCTAACACCTAAAACGACGCGATGACCGCACGCTCTCAGGTTCCTCTCTGACTTTAGTAAAATCTTTAAGTAAAAAAATCAAAATTTTTATATTTTGATATTTTATTTTACCAGTTTACAATTACGCATGACGAATATAAATTTTGCAACTGAGTTCTAAATTACAAAGCGTTTCAAGTAAAAAGAAATCTAAAAGCAAAAAAACTCTGAATATTGTAGAATAGAAAAATAGAAAAATAATTCTGTTTTCATAGATATACCATAATTAAAATATCTTTTTTTTTATTTATATGTTTCTATGGTAGATTGAAAATTATTAATGTAATTGTACAATTTGGCATCGTATTCATAATCGTCACCACATTAAATCAAACAAATTCATGAATTCAAAGTTAACCAAACTCTTACTTTAGAAATTCTAACTTACACATCATATTTTATTTACATCTGCATACTTTTAACTAAAAAATTATAATCATACAAAAATTAACATTTTTTGTTTAAACAATAAAATTGCAATTTTTAGAGGATTTTGAACAACTTTTGTTGGCATCAATTTTTTGTTAAAATAAAATGTAAAATTACAAGAAAGTTATTACATTTGTATAGACTTAAACAAAAAATAGACGGGCACGCGGTTAATTTTTGGGAAAATTCTGGATCACCGACGAGGATACTTCTCTAGCCAAAAAAGAAACCTCTGGAATAAGAGGGACCAGGCATCATCTTCGTCAGTTGCGGAGGATAGTCATCTGGAAATTTTTATTTTTTATAAGTTGATATAGGTTAAGAATAGAAAGATTTAAATTCGATTTTCTTTTTACTTAACATTACCACAATTGTAGATATAGTCAGGAGAAGAATATAAACTAAAAACTAGTAAGTACTGGGAATTACATAAAATTGATCAATTAGGAAATATAAAATTTACAAGATTTTCTTTATTCTTTTAATATTTAGATATTTCTCATATATTATCGGTACAAACTTAATACATGAACTAGATTAGGAATAAAGAATTAAGGCCCTTCCCTTCTTCAATCAACGTAAGTGTATATGAATGATCGACGGAATTAAATATCATTAAAACACTCGAACATATATTACACTACTTCAATCGCGAAACAATACATCGGTACATAAAATGAAACATCGTGTCGCGGCAATGAACACTTGGGTATCTAATTTTGAAAGAAACAAACATAATTGTCCCTAATAAAATTACGTAACTCACTTTATTGATAGTTAATAAATAATTTTCAGTAACTTTGATGTTTATCCGTGTTGTAGCATTTTTATATGCGATACGAATGTAACTTCATGTAAGTTTTCTGACAACAAAAATTTCAAAATTATATTATGTTCTCATTAGTTTCTGAAGAATCCCGCACATTTCTTATGAAAATTGGATTTAGGTCAAATTAACTACTGTACTATGCTATAGTTTGATGATATTCTGTTCAAGTCATCACGGGCGCAAGGTTCGAAAATGGCTAGTTTTCGAGATACGGATCAAAGGTTGCCAAGTTGTGTTTCCTACATCCAATTTCCATAAAAAACGTATGAGGTCTTTTAAAAAACATCGATTTCGTAATTTTATTGTGTATATTCATATCACAAGAAATCAGAACAATCAGTATTTGCTTCATATTACAAAGGAAAGACTAAATAAAAAATTATGATATATATAAATATATGTACAATGTGACATAAAAATCATATTTTGTGAGTGTCCATATATCCTTTAATTCACATGTGTTTGAACAGATAAAAAAATGTCAAACAAATCCGAACAATGTTCGCCCGTCACAAATTTTGATTACGATCATAACTCACACGAACCATACATGTGCCGTGAAACTAATCGAACTTATCGCGTTCACAATGCTATAATGAATTTATGCAAAAATGACAACATACGTGATCGTTGAAACTTGTTACTCAGAATGCTTTTTTCCCTCCCATCTTATCAACGAATTAAAAAATGCGATTCCACCGGACAGCAACAAGAGTATACGAGATAGAGAAAACGCAATACTACGCAAGGATTTACAAGATTTCAGTAGACGATTGTTGTTCGCTCGTTTAAGATTATTACATTCCTCTTCGCGGTGCACTTGGTACCAATAGTTGTAAAGCGGTCATCGCATCAGGGAATAACGAGTGATAATTCATCACTGGCACGTAAGCGGCGGTTATGACGCGGCCGGCGAACCATCGGCCATGTAGCGAGTTCACTGCCGCCACGGCAGTTGCGATTGACGGACATTTCACATAAACATTGCCCTGTGGTGATGCTTGATCCACGTATACGTGTAGGACGCCGCCATGTTTATTACATTCTTCGATTACATCATCGCGGATCTCTTTTGCCCAATTAGGGTTTGTCTCACTGGAAATAATCACGATGCAAATTATAATTTTAAATTAATAAAAATTCTAGTAATTAACGAGCAATATTTTTTAACAAAATTAACATTAATGCAGAATTAAATTGATTTTTTTAAAAATACGTTTATATTAAGTCTATCATGTTATCATTAGTTTTGCATATAACTGCTCGTATATATGCTACAAATCAATTATGATAACATTTTTATTTAGCATATATATTCCCCCTAGTGAAAGTATGGCACACGTGACACTAGGTCTACAAATATGCAACGCTTGAAATAAATGCTCATTCGTATAAAGAAATATCTGACTTACTTTTGTGGATCAAACATATTCGACAACATGAAACACTGTGTCGCAATAGGAGGTGCGGCCTGAGGTGGTGGTTGTGGCTGTGTCATCACTGGTGCCATATTTAATGCATTCGCTGCAGCAGGAGGAATTTCCAGGCCAGTACCTTCCGCCAATTTAAACATCAGTTGTAATCTGCAAAAATAACATCAAATGTTTAAAATGTAATTTTAATTTGCATATTTATTCCTTTAAGTTTACTTTTTTGTAAGTGTTTTCTGTTATTCTGTTATTTTACGTACCTTCCAGTCGCTCCCAGGTCAATTCCACTACGGTCTAACTCATCAGTATCGAGTAGGGAAGGCCCTTGAATTAGATCAGTTCGTTCCGTTACGTTTCCAACTTTCATAGGTCTACCAGCAAGCTCGAATCCATTCAGTTGTTCCAACGCTTTTTTCGCGTCGTCTGCATTTCTGAACTGAAATAGTAGGAAAAATAATGACGATCTTTAGTTTTACGCAGAAACAATAACAAAATAACATTGAAAATGTCAATATTTATAATTTTGTTCTATTAAAAAAATGTTAATCTAATTCTGTATAAAAAAATATCTTGACACATATTTAAAAAAAAACATCTGCATATAAATAATGCTCTATAAAAAGACTTACTGTCAAAAAACCGTAACCCTTGCTGCGTCCCGTTTCAGGATCCATAATCAACTGTATGTTGTCAATTTTTCCAAACGGTTCAAAAATTCCGCGAAGCATATCCTCTGTGATATTAAAATGCAAAGATCCTACGTACAATCGCATGGGTCCTGTTTGCCCCTTAGGCATTAGGTTCGGCATCGAATTACCCATGCGATTCTTTTCAGCTTGTGTATGTTGTACTACGATAGGCACTCCAAGAAGTTTTTGACCTGACAGACCAAGAGCCTAAAAAAGTAATGTGAAAATTAAGGAAATATGTTCAGCTATTTAGTATAAAACTTTTTTAAATCAGGAAAAATACAAAAAATATGATGTATGCAAAAAATATTTTTCCAATTTTATAATATACTCACGAGTGTCACACTCTCTGGATCTTTGAATTCTACATAAGCAATGCCTTTGAATCTTCGAGTTTTGTTACATGTGATAAGTCTTACGTCTTGTACTTTGCCGACGCTTGAGAAAAATTCTTCTAAATCCCGTGCACGAATTCGTTGGCTTAATTGCATACAAAAGACAGTCCGTGCATCTCGCTCCTCTGGTGTCAATTCATCATTTCTGAAGACAAATATTATTTTTGTTAGATATTAAAAAAATGTTCTATTAAAAATTTTGCGAAATTCTGATTAAGCTTGATCTTGTTGCATATTAATCTCTGTTACTAAATGTAATAATAACAAAAACCAAACTTAATAAACGTATTGATCTGATATACTCAAAATTACAGATTGCAATTTTATATACTTCTCAAAAGTTAAGAATTATACATTTTGAAAAGTAAATAAATATAGATAATAAAAATGTTTGCACACCTAATTTCTAAATAAGTGCATAAATTTGCACAATATAATTAATATCTTCTTCTGATTCAAATTAAATTAATTTTCTATTTTACAATTATGCAAAGTTGATTTTTATACTAAAAAATTCTGTTAGTCTCTTTTTCTCCGTTTTACATTTATTAAATTAAACATCTATAATTCAAGTAGATATATTTTTGTAATAAAAAAATTGATATTAAAAAACCTTATGTTGATTCTTGTATCTAAAAGAGTGTTACTATTAATCTTTTGTGCAACAAAAAGAATAATTATATAAGTACGTATATTAAATTCTCTTAAAACTCTTATTAATATTATGATTATAATTTTTTCTAGCCATTTATTTCTTATTTGATAGAAAATTTATTGAGAGAGCAACGCAATGCAGTGAAATAATTTTGCACATAAAATATTAATATTATCATAAAATAAAGTAACATTTTAACAGTAAACCATTCTTTAATTAATTTTGACGTTGCAAAAATTGATCAATTTACCAGTTAGATTTTATTAATACATGGTCTAACTTGAAAAGAATTTGTTTTCTATAATGACAATTTTTCTATTGGACATGATTAGTTAAACTCCGGTTAAACTAAACCTAAGAAACCTCTTGTAAATGCAACAGATATACTTACATTCCAAGTGGACTGTGGCCCTTGCCAAACGGCGGTCGGGCTCTAGGCAGAGTCAACGGTGTTAGTGATCTCTTTCTCCTTCTATCCCTATCCCGTTCTCTGTCTCGCCTGTCCCTGTCTCGATCATTGTCACGATCCTTGTCCCGATCCCGTCTGTCGCGCGATCTCGACCTGCGCCGACGGTCGCGATCGCGATCGCGATCGCGATCTTTGTCCCGATCGCGGTCCCGGTCCCTGTCTCTGTCCCTGTCGCGATCTCGTCGATCTTTGTCTCGGCGATCGCGATCTCGGGATCGTGAACGTGAACGCGAACGATGTTTGCTCTTCCTACAAAAAGAAAAATATTTTAATCGAAAAGGTCCACTCGAAATAAAGAAAGTTGAGTATTATTAAGATGGATCTTTAAATATGAAGATGAAGATTTAAAATACCCACGTGTGTATGGAATTGCTATTTCAAATACTTGCACATATGTATTCAGGTTCACATAAAACTAAAAAAAAATGATTTTTATTAAAAAAAAGACTAAGATGTTGATAAAAACTTCTTTCTAAAAAATATAGTACAATATAATGGAAAATAATAAATATAACATCAAATAAATGACAGGTTTGAGAAATATTTTCTATTTATAAAATTATAAAAAGCTCACACATATATACTACAAAATAATACTAGTCTTGAATAAACTCTTTTAACACTAAAAGTATCATCATTTTTTTCCCATTAAAGGACCAAATATGTGAGAAAATTATTAAAATAAAAATATTAAAAAAAAATAAATATTTTATCAGGTTAAAGAAAATAAATGATAATTAATGAAAAAATTTTGGATCCTATCTTTTGCACAAGAAAATATTAGTCTAAAATAAAAACGGTCGATAATGACCGTTCAGTATTTCTAATGTTAACATCCACAGTGATGTTTTGTGGTAATTATATAGAGAATTATATTATCATCATGGAATATATTATTAGTTTAGATTAAAATATACTATCTTTTTTTACAAGGAATTTAAATGAGTGATGTTAAAATGATATGAATATATAGAAATGCTGGAAAACACATTTTTAAATTCAATATTTAATTCAGCCATAAAAGGAAAGTGCTACCATCTTTTTTTGTATTTTTTAAGTTACCAAGTTTCTTAAGACTCGGTTATTAAGGTAGCACGACGCAACTTCGCTTCGTAATTTTATACAATTTTCTCCTTTTTTTCCTTACTCAGAGATATAAGGAAGTTATGTTTTTCGATTTCACGAAAGGAGAAAATCTGTAGTACAGATATTCTTCCTATATACTTACCATCATCGGGTTAAACCTGGTATTATGAAATTAACCGGCATTTACTAATTGTATGGGGTCTATAACAAAGAGAATAAAACTTCAGATGGGTCTGTTAAGCGAGTGACTAATGCTGCTTCAATTATGGCGCAAAGATATGACATCACAAGCCGTTGTGGGAAACGGTAATATAAAGCCTTTTTTTTTTACTCTTTAAATCGACAGTGTTGAGAATATTGAGATTAATTTAATGACATGCTAACATAATAATACTTAAGTAATAGTCACGATGTACTTTAATAAATTCTTTTATCATTTTGATAATCTGTGCAATCGTGAAAATTATTTTACGTTGAAACAAAGAACACACAAAATAACATAATAAAATGGAATAAAATATATTTTTCACAGCCCAAATTCTTTCGTGTGTTCCTTATTTAAACAAATTTAAATTAGAAAATTAAAACCTTTTATTTTTAATTAACGTTACTTTATCATCATTCGTTTTTTAAATCATTGACACATTATATTCAATGTCATAATCTAGACGCACACAAAACCGTTTATTTTAAAGTGACCCAAGTAAAATCTCAAAACATGATAAAAATGAAGGTAAGACGATGGCAAGTGTTGTTGTGTTTTAGCAAAATTCCTCCAAATTCTAGTAAGCTTTAACGAGTGACGTAGGGTCACCTAGTCTTGCTCAGCTTCAAAGTCAAATGCAACAAGGGTCGTGCAATTAAATCTTGTATAATCTTCATCTACAGTTTCCACTGAATTTTTAACACAATTTAAACAGAGGTTCTACTCACCCAGATGTTTTACGACTAGACCCATTCTCCTTGGAGGATTTGTCTTTGGAAGAGGAGTCCTGCTCCTACGAACAGCAAACAGTTGAATGCCATGCCAGCCAGCCGATGTGGCAGGGACGCGCGAACAAGGGGACAAAAAGCAAATCGTAGAACGTTAGTAAATTTCGTAACGACAGTCTTTTCGCTATAAATATGTATAAATATAACAATAACATTATGTAATTATTTATATTTTCTCATTATTATTTTTTGTCAAATTCAATCAGAAGATTATAAACGAGAGAATCTGTTTTCTTTTTCGTATCGCCTGTCAGTACTACTACGATAGCAACCTTCCCTTGCTGAGGAAAAGCAATGCTTTTTTTTTTGTTTGATCCTGGATAACGGAGATAGACGTCGGCATCAATTCTCGTGCTCTTTCTCATCTTTTCTGTCCGTTTCATTTCCGGAAATTTTATGGGTTCCCCGAGAGCGCTAAGGGAGGGAAAGGTACAAGAAGAGAAGAGAGAGCAAGCGTGAAAAGAGAGCGTGTATAACAGAGAGAAAGACGGGGCGAGCATAGCGATGCGACACGGTCGCATGCACCTGGCTCAAACTTACCAATCGCTTTATCGGGTATTAGGAAAGCATTGCAATCTTGGGTTGAGCATGCCTTGGTGTTTAAACTACCAATGGCCAACCACACATCCTTTTTCTTCTGCAAAAGAGAGCCCTCATCAAAGACAGTACGATTTTCAAAAGGGTGTAAACGCGAGAGAGATATAGAGACGCGAGCGAAGGTACTGCCCCTAATCGCTAGCTTTCGATTACCAGCGCGCGCGTTTGCTGTTTAGAGTGTGTATCTCTCATTAATTAGGGACCGTTTCAGATTACCGCCCCCCCCCTTCCTTTCCGGCACGAGATTGAGCTCGCAAGTACTACAGTTCAACTTGGATAGATCCGCGCGATCCGGCTGGGTCCAGAAAATGTTTCTTTCGTTCTCGCTGTAACGCGATGTACATGGTATCTCAATGACAACTCTTAAAAATATAATACTGAACAGTATTAAATTAGCTAATAATTATTATTTATTTCAAGTATTAAATGTACTAACATAAGTGCTTTTAATACTTAAAATAAGTATTAATTACTGACCAATTTAATACTGTCCAGTATTACATTTTTATAAGGGTGCAATATGTGACGGCACAAGCAATGGATATATTTCTTCTTTTACAACTTGGATATTAATACACATAAAAATTAATTTAATTTACTTTAATAAAGACACGACATACGAAGTACCTTCTGATGGAGAACAAGAAAGCAAGTTTTTGAAACATTTTCTTAAACAAATTTAAAAAGCTTATTTTACAGAGCTTTCTGGACAATTTACTTTTACATGATTTATTTGTAAACTCGAGAATAACGTAGGATGCTTACAAAGTTCCTATCCAGTTTCTCAGAGATGTAAAACCGTTTTACAAAAACTTATAGATATACAATTTATTTTTATATTGAAAAAACTTCCAGTATAAGTTCACAGCAAGTTGCTGCTCTAAAAGATTGAAGTTCTCTACATGTAAGTGTAAATATATGAATTATGTCATTTGTCGCGAATTACATCAAGAACTGACTGATAAAATGGATAGGCATTTTATAAGTAAAATTTAAAACGGATTAATAAAGACTAATAATAAGCTAAAAGAGAGATAACAATTTCCTGACTTGTCTTCTGTCGCACTGTGATTAAGTGTTGCAATACCTGATTGATGCCACTACCTAAAAGGTAAATTGCTATCATTACAAATTATATAAAAATAATAATGGGTAGAATTTAGATATTATTGTAAAATGAGCTCATTCATGAACCTTTGTAAGTGAAAGTGTTATTAAAAAATAGGAAATACTCTTTTGTACCTTACAGATAAGATAAACTATATCTTGGCAAAACAACACTACGTTATTCTAATACCATATTACGTTGTATTAACAAAAAAATGCAAAAGAAATAATTTATCCAATACGTGCAAAACATTTGATACATGGATTTTAAGATTCAAGTATACTCATTTTTAAGAGTCACAAAATTAATCCATATAAATCCCTTAAATATACAAGTCCATGAATTTGTGAATTCCTGTACGCTCGAGAAGGTAAGATTTTTAGACCCACAAATGCCAAGAGTTTCATAGAACCAGGAGGATCAAAAGACCCTCCGAGTTGCAATATGCAAAACTCTCAAACTCGCACACTCTCACACATTCGCTCGTTGCACACACCCGTGTACATTCATGCCGTCATTCGCGCAAGGTTTGACCTCATAAAGACCTCTGCAAAGACTCCTGTCTAACAGTATTCGGGTAGAGCGTTGTTACCACGTAATGCGGAAACGGTACGAAGTCTCCCCATGTAGATTACCAAACGAGTTATCGTCATTATCACTGTCGTGAACTGCCTTCCAATCGAGCATGTACCGCCATGACAGTGACACGTGTGTAATCTCCATTTTAATCTTTACGAAACCTTACACCTTTGTGAGAAAAAAAAATAAAAAGATAAAAAATGGAGAAGAAAGAAATTGAAGGAGACTATAAAGAGAGAGAAGAGAGAGAGAGAGAGAGAAAGAAAGAGAGAGGAGACAGAGACAGGAAAAAAAAGTAGAGAATGATGAGTTAGATGATTGCAGTATCTTAATACCTCGTCGTCTTTCAAGTGCAAGGCAACTCGCTGGCGCACATCCTATGAGCGCGAGGGTACATGTTACGTACCATCTATAAGTACAGAAAACGGAGGTGTTGATCAATAGTTGGTACACATCAGACACAAGGGCGTACTTTGTCTACATATATGTATATATATCTATATATAGCACATAAAACTATCCAAGTACCACATAAGAGTAAAAAAAAATAGAGCGAGAGAATGTGAGACAGCGGGATGGAGGAGCGGTGGTGGGTGGTTCCCTTTCTCTCATACGGTGACGAGTGCGTATATTGATAGGAAAAAAAAAAGAGAAAGGAGGCACGTCTCGCCATTCGGTACAATGCGATGTACGAGCGTGAGTGAGACGGAAACTACAGCGATTCAATCAGAGATCAAATGAGAGAAAGAGATAGATAGATAGACATAGAGACAGAGAGAGAAAGAGAGAGGTGTTAAGAGATCGATAAAGTATAAGGTCGATAGAGAAGCAAGGCTTACCCCTTTCCTGTACGGCGCCTCCAGCATCGCCTCGACATCCAAATCCTCGGCCATTGCGCGAGTCGGGGAGCTCTCTGAAACGCCACGCATTAGCAGACCACAGAATTTCACGCTGCTTGTAGACAAGAGATGGGACAGAGAGAAAGAGATACGTGAATTACGAGGACTTCCCGGAAGGATCTGAGGCTATCGACGGCGCGCTACAACATACAGACTCGGCGAGCGCCGTGAACTAGAACGATTCTTAACGAAATTGAGATAAAAACGCGAAAATTATCGTCACACGACGACCACGACAACGATGATGTAGCGCAGAACGACGTTAGCAGATCAAATAAGATGGCCGCTACCGGATTCGATGGCGAATCTTCCCCTCCACTTCCACCATGTCTCTTTCAGAAGTGACGCTCGTCAATACGTGAGTTGTTCAGAGACCGAACGATTGATCGGAAAAATAGAATAGTTCTCTCGATTTGCAAAATTATCTGTACTTTTATGCATAGAAAATAGATTGATAAATTGAAATTATTAAAATTATTGCTTCTGAAATCATTGAAGTATTAAATTGATAAATGTTAAGCTCGTATCAGACAACGCGATTGATGGCTACAAATGCTTCGAAAAATTTGATTGATTAATCGGAACAAAGAATTATTCGTCATTTCACCAATCAAAGGCTCGCCACTTGATGCTACAAATGTTTTAAGGTATTTTATTGAACAATCGAAACAAAGAATTTTATGAATTGACAGACTTATGACCGTTGAACCAATCAGCTCCCAGCATAAGGTTGCCATATTGATTTACATAAGAGACGGAATTCATAAGCTTCCCGCACAGACTTTTGCATAACGCATAACATATGGTCTGTTCTTTTTCGCTGCACTGGTGCAACAAGTTAGAATGAGAAAAAATATATTTGTCTCACTTTAACTTATTGCACCAGTGCATCAGTGCAGCTAAAAAGAACAGGCCAATAAATGCATAAGAAATTCGATTCGTTGAATTTCTTATGCACTTTGCTTGTGGACCAATCAATTTGCTTAGGGGTAATGCGATTGGTCAACGAGCACGTTGGAATAAATAGGGGTATGTTAAACCATGTGACCCGAACAAACCCTTGAAGATGGTATTGCTGGTTATATTCTCATCTACATATACTGCATGGTACGTGTCGTTTATGGACTGGTGAAAATTGCTTTATATACATATATATGTATGTATGTACATATTATATATATATATATATATATATATGTATGTATATATATATATATATATTGCATATCATATATAGGCATGGTAGAGCCTCAGAGAAACTCTCGTGTTTATTAATAATTTCTCTCGACATTGCACGAGAGATAGAGCTGAATAGAGCCAGAAACGATTTAAAGAGCTCTGATACAATTAGAGATCTGTTAATGATCTTTCAGTAGATCCACTGCTTGTTTTTGAACCGCAGCTACCTACAGTCACAGTTTGAATATTAACTGTGACGGCTCTTTGCAAAATGTAAACGAGCGGAGGTGTATTCTGGAGAGAAAAAAGTCCGATTTCTCAACCAGTTGGTCCTCGTGAAAAGTACAGGGTAAAATTTACCGTGTACTTCAACTGATAAAATGGCTGCATCCTTGTCAGGTGAGTCGCCGAACTTATTTCATAATGAATCTGCTCTCGAATCTATCATTAGAATATAGAATTATCAATTTACAATATTATTAATTATTTCATAGAACAAATAATTCACGTTTTAAAAAATATGTAAACATTAAATGTAATTCAAGGTCAATAAATGTAATTTAATTCTATTGCTTCAAACAATCCGACAGTTTAAAACTTAAGTGCATAAACTTTTTTTATTGTTTACAAATTGTTTTCCTGAAACATTTACATGATCATATATCAATTCTTTTACAGCTTATTGGGTAAAGTTTTTCAAAGGAGCTGGATTTCCTCAAGATGTGGCCACCAAGCATGCAGTTGTGTTCTCGAACAATCGCATCAAACCAGACATGTTGCCGGATCTGGATAAACCGAGCCTCAAAGAGATGGGCATCACATTAATGGGCGACATGATCGCTATTTTGCGATATGCCAAAAAAGTAGTAGAAGAAACTACATGCGAAAGATTCTTAGTTGATTCGGAGGACATGCTTCCGATGACTCCAAAAGTCACCGCCACAAAACCTGCTGCAAAAAAAGTGGTCAAAGAAATTGGAAACAAGACAGTAGTCTTAACGGCATCCAAAACGGATCCTGCCAAGAAAATAATTAAACCTCTAACCTCTGCAACTAAGAAGGTTGTGGCTGTGAGAAAACCAATTTCTACTTCAGCCATTTCTACTAATGCCATTAATCAAAAACAAATGTCTTTGAAGAGAAAATTGGTACCAGAAGAAGAGGATGATCAAGATGGCAATGAGGATAATTGGAATACCTTAGAAAAGAAGATAAAGGTGACAAATGGTAGTGAAGACACCATTGAGTATCCTGCACTGACTGTGCCAAAGGCAACATCTGTGAGAACTCAAATACTTAAAAAATCCGTCGAACAGAAACGAACGGTATTCGACAGACTAGGTGACAGCTCAGTCACGAGCACAACCAATAATTTAGCTGACACAACGCCTACCTTCAACGTCACTGGAGTTAGTAAGGACGCGTTTAAGAGATCGACGAGCGTTTTCAAACGTCTCGGAGAAATAGACGACAAGAAGGATCACATCACTACTGCGGGTATACTTAAAAATGGGTCGGAAACTGTCAGTATGCCAGGTATACTGAAAAATCGAACGGCGTCACCTAATGTACGTACATCAATTATAATGACGAAGAAAGTCGTACCTAAAACCACCGGTACTATGCACGCCGATCACGAGGTTAACAAGAAAATTACTCTGAACAATACGAGTCGCATATTGAAGTTAAAGAAGCAGGTGGTACCCAATGTTAAACCAAGCATTGAAGTTATTTCCAAGCCCACTGTTACATCCAGCAAATTAGGTTTGTGTATTTACTATGTAAATTCTGTTAATAGATTGAGGTTTTCTATGTAAAATCTACGTAAATCACAATCCATTTTTTAAAACAGCAAATACCTACGACCTATCTAACTTTAGTAAATATGAAGAAGCATAGGAAAGGATAGTAAATTGACATTCTTTTATATGTGGGATAGTAAATATCTGTGCAAAAGAAAAAAATTATACAAGAAAAAAAGATTCCTAAATAAAATTTACACATAAAAAGCAATATTTCTTTGTTATTTTGTATAGCCTTAATTTACAGAGGTATAATTTATAAGATATTATAATTATTATAATTGTTTTGATAATCTAACTTAAATTATGATTTACTAATTTAATATAGACGCTTTTCAAAATTAACTTTTACTTTAACTTGAGTTAATTTAATCTTAACATCACTGTTAATTAAGGTTTTTGTCATTTTTAACATAATTACTGTTAAATTTTTGATATCAACATAGAAGCGAATTATTTTCATGTGCAAGAAATTCGCTAATTGTAGTTCATTTCAAAATTTGATTTTTTATCCATTTGATTGTAATTTCATCACTGAAAAAATAACGTTTGTTAAGTTAGCCCTCACACATTAAAATTCGGTTCTGATAATGAGTTCCCGTTTCATTTTGACGAGATAAAGAGTTCTCTGTAGTTTAGAAAAAGAGTTTTGTTGATTAACGGTCGGAAATTGAAATTAAATAAATGAGGTGCTAACTTCTTATCGAAATTTTAGAATAGTTCTGAATGGCTTAATAGCTTCATTTTGCGATTATCTAGAGTTTCTAAAGCATAAAAAATTTTTTTAATTAATTAAAAAAATTGGATATTAATTGTTTTATCCAAATTGTTTAAATTTCTACAAAAGATAAAATTTGGCTAAATTGTGATCGTGGTCTACACTTTGGGAAATCCTGATGTAAACATTTGTGCTTAAGGGGGAATAGTTTTTCATTGATTTTATTGTTGCAGCTTCGGAACGACTTATCTCAATACCAGCCAAGGCACGCTTGGGCACCACAACTGCCAAACAAGTGACTTTCAGTAAAGTGATGACAGTGACACGCGTCAAAAGGCCGGATGTTTTCAGTCGCTTGGGCATTTAAGTCGAGCTATCTCATATTTCTCTCTCTACTGTTCATCGCGGAACGATCTGAGTGGTTTGCAAACGAACTATTATTTGTATAAAGTTAGAGAAGTACTTCATTTCTATAAACCAGCTGAGACATCGGTTAGTGGTCTAATCAAGTGATTGATTGAAAAATTTCTTTTTATTACGATATATCGCTAACCCATATAGAATCGCATACAAGGCGAGGGTGTTGTTTATGAATGACAGATGTATATATGAATATAATAAGAGATAATGACTTGAGAACGATTAGATTTACAATTTACAAATAATAACGCTCATGAATTATTTGATGATGAATTGTTCGAAAAGAACATGATTGGATGGATAGCCTAGTGCAATGTGCTCCTTTTTATTTACTAATTTCTGAAAGATTGTGATTTATGACTTTTTCTTTTTTTTTAATTAAGAAAAACTTTTAACAGATTTCATTTTGCATAAAGATTAAGCAACTGCGATCGTAAGGTATCCTCCTGTAAGGTATATATGTATTTTACTTGAAACTGTGTACACATTGTAGCCTTTTTTTTTACTTTAACGAAAAGAGATAAAGTTTTATGCAATACCATTTTTCCTATATATGTGTATTACTTTCTATGTTTTTATAATATCCTGATAGGATATATCGACGTACACATAAATACAAATGTATGAATAAGCAATTAGATTTGCTATATTTTGAAATTGGATCGTGTATTTTTAGCTGTATTTCCCTATTGCTTTTAATATCTTTTTCTTCTACATAATAAATATTTGTTACATAAATGCGGATATTATGAGAAAAGCATAATCTGTTGGAAGTATGCTATGGTATTAACACGACGTTTATATTATTATATTTTAAATAATCAAAAAATATTGTGAAAAAGCAACGTTACAACACAGAAGATTCTTTAATGATTGATTTTTGCTCTTAGTTTCTGACAGATCCAAATGTGTAAACCAATCATATTAAAAAATTTTACAAAAATTATAAGCTGCTTTTTCATAAAAACTGAGCGCTGTCATTGATACGATTATATATGTATTTTGTATAATAATAATAATAATTGAATTATTGCCATATAATATAAAATATTATTAATTTGTTGCTATTCTATATATTTCTTAGGCTGCGTTCCGATATTCACTGCTAGTACTGAAATTCTACAGTGTATGTGACGTAAACTATAGATTTTCAGCACTGGCAATGAATATCGGAACGCAGTCTTAATATATGCATAAAAAACCAAAAAATTTATTTTTATAAGATTTCTTAAAATAAACTTAGATCAAGCTAGTAAGAAGGAATTACGAACAAATATTTATAACAATTACAAAAGCTTGTTCTTTGATGTATCAGCGAAATGGAATATAATCGTCAATGTATACTTAAATTTCTCCATTATTATTGGATTTTTGACTACCAGAATCACAATATTATGATTAATAAAATAGAGCAGATTTTCATAGAGATTTTTTAAAAGAAACTAATTCTATATCCAAGAGAAATTAGTGTATTTCAATAAATATCTATAAGGGGAAAATAAAGGAAGAAAGAAAGGCAACAATCTTTTCGTAAAAGGCTTAATATAATGATTATTAAATTTTTATAATTTTTATATTTATTTTTATAAAAAAATTTGTTAATAAAACCTAGTACATTTTCGAAAATTACTTTCTTTTTTCTATTTTTTGAGAAATTATTTAATAGGCAAATGCTTTCGTGTCAAATAATTTTGATCATTATACCAATATAATTTAATTATATATTTTTAAAATGTATTTTAATTATAATAAAATTTAAAAATTTTACTGTAATTAAGATTACAGTAAAATTTTCTCACGTAAATCCGCGTAAAATCAAGAATCAGAAAAATCCCAAACACTTTACCTAACAAATTATTTTTTTCGCTAAAACTATCTTTAGTGTACATTTGAACTCGTTTATGTTTCTAATTCCATCGCTCCGTCGAATCAAGTTTGTTCATTGTTTATTCGTGTTTGTTCGTGCTCGTTTATTTGATTCTGGACCCATCTTTTAATAGTATCTTATTGTTAAATGAATAATAGTAAATGTTGTTCATTGTAGGTTATCAAATATATCAATTATATGTTCAACATTGACGAGATACAGAAAATAGTTTTTAAAAAATTTTTTTTTGTTGAATGATCCTAGAAATAATTGAAAAATAGAAACATTGAGTGTTTTGGTAAATAAATTTAATAAATTCTTGAACAATTGGCCAGCAAATATTATTTTTAATTTTTTTCTAGTTTCTAAAAATAAAAAAAAAGGTAACTAAAGTATAAGTTAAACCGAGATTAAAATTAATCATTGGTGCAAATAGGCCTTATAATAAAAGTTAAATTTACAATAAGATAAATTATTAATTATCGAATTTATGGATGATGAAATGCGGATGATAACAATGGAAGTGCAATTTTAAATAAAAATCAAACATTGAGATATCGGAGAATGTCTTTAAAATATTGATCTCTGGATCTATTGGGCTATTCAATAAGCAACAATTTAATGAGTACTCGTCAGTACCACATCTGTCGATATGTCAAAAATTGCGTATCCAGATCAAACAGAAGTGAGCGCGAACGAACAGCAACGAATGAAAAATTACGAACGGACTTTACTCTCGAGCGACGTCGCGAGTACAAACGAGCTCAAACGAACATTGACGAACACGTAAGTTTCGTCGATATGTTTATCAAAGGAAAGGCACTCTGTGAAATGCTAGACAGGTCGGTGATAGAGCATTCGTCGCGGAAGGCACCGATTCGATTCTCGATTTACACTAAGGAATCTTTGATAAGAGACATTAATTCACTTAATGGATGCATAATTAGTACAAAGTACATAAATTCAATGTAACTAGACAATATATATTGTCGCGATATACTGCGTTTCTTGGGATGAATGTATGAATAATAATAATAATATTATTATAATAATACATCAAAACTAAAAACGTAAACTATGGTGCTTCGTTTCAGTTGGTACAAAAATCCAATAGAATAGAAAGAAGACCACTCATTCACGCTCGATCGGTCCGGACGAGTTAATAACGAGGTCTCTTAATTAGACATTCACCGGATCTGACAAGATTCGTTGAAATCTCTCACTTTGTTTTATATATTAAATAAAAAAAAATATATATATATATTAATTGTTAAATATTAGTGAAATAATGGAATGGCCAAACGATAAAGCTTTATTATTTATTAGTGAAATTGAAAACTTGCCTATTTTATGGGATTCTTCAGATCCATATTATAAAATTAGTAGGAAGAAGAATGAAACTTGGGAGAATCTTGCCAACAAATTCGGTACAACAGTACTGGATGTTAAAAAGAAGTGGCTTTCATTACAGGTATTTAAACTAATATATTTAAATTTGCTTAACAAGAAATAATAGTAACTTTAGAACTATCCAGAATTATTTTGTATTCAATAGTTTCATATTCAATGTAAATCAGTTAATTAATGATAACACTAATTTATAGCTAAAAATTATTTTAAACCAGACAAGATGTTTTTAATAGATTTTTGAGTGCTGAAAACAATGCTGTAAACTAAATTTCATCAGGTTTTTATAAGAAACTATACAGGAACAGAAATCTATAAGAAACACCTGGTTTAAAATAATAAAAATATTTTTTTGTAAACTAGTATAATTAATGTATGAGTACTTTTTCCAGGCATCATATAGAAGAGAGAGAATCAAAGTGATTGATTCTACAAAGGGGTCTGAAAAAAAGATATCATCTAGATGGTTTGCATATCGTGCTATGATGTTCTTGGGAGATCATTATAAGCCAAGAGGAGCAAGAAGTACTTCCGAGGTAAAATAAACATATATACATTTACATATTTACATATTACATTTGGTAGCATGCTTTAATACTCAGTTATTAATGTAATAAATTAATTTTTAAAATTAAAATAAACATCCGCTATTAAAGAAGATTGTACAATATTTTCTATTTTTATAAAACTTAACAAATATATACAAATTTTTACATTACAATAATAATTAACACATTGTTGATGAAAGACGTAAATCGGTATCTTGCATTTTTTAAACGAGAAACAAAATATATACTAAAATATATTATTTTAGATAATTTGCATGCATATATTTAAAGATGTGTGGAAACTGAGGCAAGATCTATGTGATAATAATTTTTTTTGTACCATTTTCCAACTGAACTTAATATCTATAATATAATTAATATAATTATATGAACACATATTGCTAAACACAATTATAATTTTTACCAAATATTAAACATTATTATAACTTTTAATCATATAACTTATCAAAAAATTACTAAATACGTTGTACCAAAATATAGGTATAATATATATTTTTAGTTTGTTTTCACTTCATTTTAGACTTCTGAAATGCATCAACAAGAGGAAAATAGTAACCATAAGAATTACAAAGGCATTAATGAAATGGAAATGCATTCATGTCCGAAAGTAGAAACTACTTTGCATGAATCAGAGAGAAACTTACGATTGCGTAATATTCCGTTACGAAAAAAATATTTGAAAGTACTTCATTCTCAAGAATTAAGTACTTCAAAGAAGAAAAAGATTAATGAAGATAACAAACCAAGTGAAATGTATATTTTAAAGACCGTTGCGGAAAAAGAATCTCAACGAGATGAAAACGAGACCTATGGTGAATACGTGGCGTTAACTTTGAAGAAATTAGATAATTATTCACGTATAATGGCTAAACATTATATTAATGAGATTCTCATAGAAGCAGAATTAGGAAAGTACAAAGATTCAGTACCTCAGCGATCGCCAACTCCTACGACCTATTCCGGTATTTCACCATCACTTTCTGTATATTCCTACCAATCTGGAGGTTCCAATAACGTAATTTCTTCTGAACCAAATCTATGATCACCTGAAGAGATATCAATAACATTACTATTATTTTGATCATTTTTATTTTTTTGCAAGCTTCTATTAAGTAAATATATATTATTTTTTCTGTTATTTTTGTATTTACTTTTCTATTTTCTTAGAAATAGTAGATTGTTGTTAACGTTCATATATTTTACAAACTGTTTTACAAATTTTCTTAAAATAAAAATTGTTATAAAAATACATTTTTAATTACATAAATTGAATAATTTTGTGATAAAGCTTTTATTTAAAAAAATAAGTAACTTTAAATATAATGTTAAGATTGCCTAATTTAGTCTGCAGCGGATCTTGCTGAATATAATTTTTCTATTTTAATATTTTCAATTTAAATAATTTATTGCAAAAAATTTTATGTGATAAAATTTTAGAGTAACATTTCAAAGAGTTGTACACACTTTAGAAATAATTTTAAAAACAATTTGTTTCGAGATCTTGAATAAGTAACTAGAAATCTTGATTTACTAAATGGATCTTATTATTTAATTACACTGTTCTTCAGGAATTACGTAATTTCTTTAAAAATCGTTTTTTCTAATTTGTGTTTATATAATTTTTAAGAAAATAAGTTGTAATAATTTTTCAAGTTCTTTGATATAAAATTATTCATATAAAAACTTTTATATTATTTATGTAATTTTATTTTAAAGATCTCTCTTACGTAAATAATTTACGTAAAAAGGACAACATAAAAAATTCTTTAATTATACACAATACATATCAAATGTTTCAAATTAATGTTTGAATAATCAATAAATATTTATTTTTAAATATTATATAAACATATTTTTTACCCTTAAGCCTTAAATATATGTATTTTAATATGATCGTAGAATTTCCTCTATAATGTATTTTTAGATAAACTTTTTAAGACGTTATTTTTAAGATATATAGCTTTATGTGTATTAAAACAAGATTGATGATTAATCAAAAGCAGAAAAAATTTGTACAATATTTTTCATGTTTTAAATAATATTTTAATTAATTACAAGTGCCAAAATATTAAATTAAAATATTTAGACAGATTAAGTATAAATTTTCAATTTATTATTATCCATATTTTATAAATATGCATATTGCAATATTCTCAAATCTGGCAAAGTAATGTATATTACTAGCATTTTATTAATATTTTTTTTACATTTTCTATAATGCAATAATTTTTATTTCTACCGACATTTTCATTGTTACCATCCTATAGTTGAATATCATAGAAAGATATAGTTTACAACAACATAAACATGACATTGTTGCATCATAAATATACCTCTTCACGAAGCATTTACACAATAATAAATTTAATATTGCATTGTAGTCCAATTGTTTAGATTATTTTTATCGAATATATATTTATATTATATATATATATCGGAAC